>NC_143553.1:149701666-150929583 GCF_054136105.1 Typopeltis vanoorti | reverse complement strand
ATTTAGTATGTTGTCATTTATCCATGGGTTGCTGTCTGTTTGTCGCCTCGTTGGTGTAGGTTTTGTTGCTTTTTTATATATTTCTGTGAACATTAGTTGAAAATTCTCGTATAATGTTACAGGATCGTTTATTTTAAGTAGGAAATTCCAGTCTGTATTTTTTACTTGGTTATCGACAATGCTCTTTAGTATGATCGAGTTTTGTCGACTTTTGTGGGTGGGAGGGGGGGGTAGGAAGCGTAATAAAACGAAGTTGAGACAAAGTAGTGATCGGCAATTTTTACGTTAATTACTGATGATGTATATGTATGGATGGGAGCCCGTATGTTGATATGATCAATGCATGATTGTGTTAGTGAGTTATTGAGTATTTCTTCTCTTGTTGTTGTGTTAATGGTAGGGTTTATGTTGTACTGACTTAGTATATCAAGATATGTGTTAGTGGTTGAAGAAGCATGGTCTAGAGTATTTATGTTAATGTCTCCTATTAGGATGAGCATGTGTGTTGTACGCGGTTCGATGCCGCTTAGCCATATTTCTAACTCGCGAAAAAAAGTGAGTGGATTATTATCTGGGGGTCTGTATATTGTGTTTATTGTGTATTTGATACTATTGTGGCTATTTGTGAGTTCTAAAAGTAGCGTTTCCGCATGTTCGAAGTGAGTTTGTTTTTCTGACACATTGTATTTTTCTTTGATAAGTGCCACAATTCCACCTCCTCTTTTGTTTGGTCTACATAAGTTGTAGGTTTGATAATTATTTATGTTGTATGCGTAAATTTCTGTGTCATTTATTGCAACTTCGGTCAGTATTAGCGCATCTATATTTATCATGGTATAATTGAGCTGTGTTATCAATGTTAGCCGGTGTTTTTTTATACTTCTTATGTTTGTGTGTATGATAGTGAAGTTGGTGTTGGTGGAAATGTTGTCTGACCATTTCTTCAAAGAGTCAAAGACCTTGAAGTTTGTGTTGTCTGACTGGATATGTTCGCCTTTGTTTGAGATCTCCATTATAGTTTTTAAATGAGTTCTAATCTTATTCTTAAGGATGTAAAGAGTTAGTGTTTTATATTGGTAGGCTGTGTAAGTCGGATTCACTTGTAATTATGTATACTCGAGTGTTTTCACTCTTTCTCAAAAATATCTGGGAATTCTTTGTCCACAGGAACTTGTAGTTTTTCTCTGTTTTTGTCTTCCTTGCTTGGTATAGAAGATTTTTGAAGTATGGAGTCCAGTGTTCCGTTATATAGATTAGTGTTGGGAGTTTCTTATCAGTTAGGATCGCTGTTGTCGGCCTTGTTTTCTTGCTTGCTGTAAGAATGGAGTCTCTCAGATTTCTGTTGGTGAAACGAACGATGATTGGTGGCTGTCTCTCTTTATTTTTTTGTGGGCCTCGGTTGATATAGGTGATATCTGTGGTTGCGATTTGAATTCCAATTTTGCTGCCGATCAGTTGCATTATGTTGCTTAAGTCTTCTGTATTTTCTTTCGTTATTCCCTCAATTTGAAGTTCTTTTTTTCTTTCTTTTTGCAGCATGTGTTCCATTTGACTCTTGAGTGTGTTTACTTCTTTCCGCAATTCTTGATTTTCGCGTTGGAGTGTTTCTTGCGTTTCTATCGCTACCGTTAATTTTGTCTTTATTTCTCGCACAGTTCTTAACATTTGTTCAGAGGTCTCGTTATTAAACTGTATGTAATGTTCGTACTCATCGAATTTTTTGTTAATTTTATCCATGTGTGCATTTAATAAGTCTTTCACCATGAGTTTAAATGAATCAAAGTTATCTATAATTAATAATAATAATAATAATAATAATAATAATAATAAACCCTTGTATGGCCAATTTCTTCGAGATACTGAGTAAATAAATGACGTGAGCAAGACGTGGCAATGGCTAATTAAAATGGATATATTAAAAAGAACCAGAAGGATTCATTCTAGCAGCTCAAGAACAGACATTACAAACTAATGCAATCAAAGCAAAAATTTTGAACATCAGTAATAACAGCAAATGCAGATTACGCGATCAGAACGATGAGACTGTAGAACATCTAATCAGTGCCTGCAGATAGATTGCTGAAACTGACTATAAATACCGCCATGATCAAGTGGGCAAAATAATTCATCGGCATGTATGCAAAAAAAATATGGCTTTCCTACTTCTGATAACTGGTGGCAGCATAAAATAGAGAGTGTATTGGAAAACGAAACAGCAAAATTTCTCTTGGACTTTCGAATACAAACTGATCCGCATTTGGAACATATAGAACAGACACCACAATTATCGAACATCAACAGGTTTGGATTATCGATATCGTAGTACCCAGTGATTATTATTATTATTATTATTAGACACCTCCAGGGAGTCCAAAGACTCATCGAGGGAGGTATCTTCACTACTCAATCCACCAACTGACCGCAACGCCATCTACCGCCAACCACCACCACTAGTTTTTCCACAGACAATCACAAACATCCATGCCCACGGCGAAATTCGAACCCGCAGCCTTTTCGCTGGAGAGCGGATAGGCTAACCACTCAGCCAGCCAGGCCGACGATAACAACATTAACAACAAAGAACTGGAAAAAAATTACTAATATCGAGATCTGGCAATCGAAGTTGGCCAGCTGTGGTTGCAACTTCAAAGAAGCTATGCAACTATTTACAGCAATTAAACATTTGCCATATGCTATATGGCAAATGTTTAGTGATCCCATATGCTATAAAAACAGCACTACTTGGAGTCCATATTTTACGACGCTACCTGACAAACTATTCTTAGATTCTTGGGTAGAATCTGAATTGTTCTGTATCACAAATCAAATTGTTGTTTAAATGACATCTTGTTTTGACAAGATATCACGTAATTGATACTGTGTATCAACTATGTGAATAAAATAATAATAAACTGGAAACTCGACATAGAGACAAACAATGATAAGCCTCCAATATAAATGAGGTGATGGTATCACATCAGCGGATAAAATTCATCTCCCACCTAAACACAATCACAAACATCCCTGCCCACCGAAGAATGGCAATCAACAGCCTATTGGTTGGAGAACAGATACTCAGACACTTTCAGTGTTTTTATGAACTAAGTATTTTCGGTCGTATACTTTCAGGAGAAGTGAAGGAACGCTGTAATCTTAAATGCATTTGAAATCCTCTAAATAAATAAATAAAACTTCGGTGCATCGCAGGTAGAGGCAGCGGAACAAATTGTTTATTGAAATAGACTTTATCATAATGCATGAGAAGGATTAGGAACGTACCAAACAACAACATCTCAACAGAGGATCATTTGTAACCATATTAGTACTATGGGCAGACTAATGATTTATTATTATTTTTATTTTTTTTTCTTTATAATTCATAAACCCTCATATAGATTTCATAAAAATAAAGAAAGAAAGAAAGAATCAATGACCACTTTGTCTGTCTACGTGATTTGACAAATTTTGGTGAAATTTATCATTTGGGATGTTAGGCTATTTTAGTTTTGGTTTAATTCAGATTTTACTACACAAATGATATAAACTATTACGATATTATGTGTCAGATTTGAAAGATATTTAGAATGATTCTTAATTGCGTGCATATAGGGGAAGCTATATGCACGCCACCATCTAGGGAAATGACAATGAGCAAAGTGGTTTCCCGCGTTGCCTTCCTTGTCGTACTATATCCTATGACTGTACTCTGTGTGTGTTCACGAGGTCGGTGTGTCTGCTTGCGGGATGAAAAACCCCAGATAAACTGGTGGAAAAAAACCCTGCTGTCCATCCACGCCCAAGACTGGCTAACTTGGCTATGGCGGAGGAAGATCCTTATCAGTTACATATGTTATATCAGTTATATACAGGGTGTTTCAAAGACAATGACCCGATTTCAAATAATTATATTTAATAATGAAAATGTGGTACAGTTACAAAATAAATTACCAAGTATGAAGTAAGGACTAAAGTTTCACTCACCCAATTACAAATGCTCAATGTGCCCTCCACCTGCTGCACGGACAACATCAAGCCGATAGATTATATATATGTTATATATAATCATTAATTGTTAGAAATTTAAAAAAATGAAAAACAAAATGCCACATAAAAATAAAATGAAATAAGTAATAAAGAAAGAGCGATACTGCTTCATTTTAAAGAATTTAAAAAAACTTTAAACAATTTAAATAAAATTAAAATATGTGAAGTAAATGAAATAAAGCTTGGAGTTATTCCACCACATTTATTACAATGTCTACCCGGTTTATATTAAATCTGTAAAATCTAGCAACGTAATTTTCTGTTCTTCGTGAATACATCGAATTAGATGGTTCGTCTGCATTTGTGTTCAAAGCATATAGGAAGTTAAACCAGTTTATATCCACGAAACCAAAACCAACAGTTTAGAACTAGAAGAAAAAATAAAGAAAGAATTTTCAAGAAATCTATTATATATCTACATAGAGAAATCTTATTTACTCCCCGCTTTGCAAAAAAAAAAAAAAGAGAGAAATTATAACAGCAATTAAACTATCACGCATTTCTGCATCTAGATGGCGCCATCATACTCAATACAAATTATTTACTATAAGGTTTTTAAATTATTATCATTATGGAAAAGTTGATTGTAAAACATTTGCAAGAAGCAGTTAATGATATCGTAGATTCGATTGCAACTGTCGGAGTGGGGGGAACGGTCATGAATTGGGATTGTTTTTTATTTCAAATTTTAAATAAATCTCTCTCTCTATGAAGCATGTGACCAGTGGTGTGCATCAGGGCTCTGTGCTTTGGCCGTTATTGTTTAATTTGTACATAAATGATATAGGAAATGACTTGAAGGGAGATGTTCAGTTGTTAGCTGACGATGCAAAGTTGGGAAGCGCAATAAGAAATCAAGCTGATGTTGAGAGTTTGCAGGATGATTTAAATAAGCTGGCGAAATGAGCAAAGGGTAATGGATGTCAGTTCAAAGTTATGCATTTTGGGGTTAAAAGATTACCAGCTGTGTACCACGTTGATGGAACGGTACTCCAAGAGATTGATGAGGCTACGGACTTGGGGATGTTAGTGGATAGGAAGTTGAAGTTCAGAGGGCACATTGCTGAGGTGTCCAAGATAACACACAGGAGTACTTGGTTAATGAAGAACACACTCACATCCAGAGATAAAGAGGTTATTAATCCCATTTATAAGGCGTTGATTCTTTCATATTTGGATTACTCTGCTCAAGTCCGGTCATCTGGATTCCTTGGAGATGAGGAATTGATGGAGAAGGCTCAGAGGAGAGTGACTAAGTTGGTGAATGGTGTAAAAAATGCTCCCTACATTGATAGATTGAGCGCTTGTGGACTGCAGAGGTTGGTTGATAGGCAGAGAAGAGGGGATATGATAGAAACATTTAATTTAAATTATTAAAGGTTTTTATAAGATTGATGCAGGGGAAATGTTTCAGCTGTGTGGTAGTGATGGAAGAGCAAGAAGTCACCTCTGAAAATTAAGGGAAGTGTGGTTAACAAGGGTGTAAGAACTAGAATTTTTACTTGGAGAGTGGTGACTGAGTGGAATGCATTGTCTCACTCAGTTGTGAGTCCTTCGTCTGAAAATGAGTTTAAGAACAGATACGATAGATATTGTTTTGATAGTTTGGGCCTCCCGCGATGAATCTTCTGACTCCATGGAGATACCCATATAATAATAATAATAATAATAATAATAATAATAATAATAATAATAATAATAATAATAATAAAACAGGAATGAAGTGGTTGTTAAATATTATGAACTTGACACGTATAGCAATACCATTTTTGTAGCGACATCTTTCATTATAATCAAAATCGAACCAAGAACCATTCATAGGTCTGTTTCTCAAAATATGTTATACTTATTAGATTGCTTTTATAGGTCCGTCCGTATGCGTGTTATTTATTTTATTTTATTTTATTTATTTATTTTTGTTGCTGGGTTCTAGTGAAATTCGTTGTCTGGGTTATATGATCTATCGAATGTATCAATGTTTGTTTAAAGCGCGATAATTTTTAGTAAGAAACTCCAAACGACGGAAAATGATATTTCATCCTGACGTAGCGGAATATAAACAAGTGTTCTATAAACATGTGTTCATTTCTGATACCATATAAACAGCCAGGTGTTTATCTATACATGTTAGGAAAGAAATACGAGAGAAATTATCTCCTATACATGTTAGGAAAGAAATACGAGAGAAATTATCTCCTATTTCTCATAATTAAATGAAATTAATAACCGATACTTGAAATAGCATTATTAACCTTGATTAATTCCAAAATTTTAACTCCACTGACACACAAGCTATAACGACATTACTACCATCAACACTTGAGATAACGCCATCTACCGTCCACTACCACCTTCAAAAACAGTATTTTTTTGTATGAAAACTGTGTGTTCTTTTGTCCGATTTGCCTGTAATTTATCTTCATAAAAAAATTCAAACTAAAAACATCAGATTCTCTACATTGATCTTTAATCATTATAAAGAACCAAAAGGAACTAGAGAGGAAAAGTGTAAAATATGAAGAAATTTCTTATTAGAAATTGTACCAACGAATCTTTAAGCGATCCACTTAATCAGCGAGCATAATCTTCCTGCATTCGAAATGTAATCGCAGATATATTCTTTTATACCAGTATGAGTGGAAGCTAATAAGAAAAATAGCGCTCTCTACCGAGTTCATCAAGCTAAAAGAAGTATGTATGTGTAATGCTAGCTGATATTTCTCTGTTTATTACAAAATTCCAATGTTTAATCAACGATGCTTGCAAGCCAACTGGATACGAAGTGATTAAACTTGACTGATGCGCCACTAGGCGGAAATTGATCAGGATATTAGAATCTCATGTTTCAGTATAATTTTGAGTTCGTAATCATCATTTTAAGAATAATCTTGCAATCGAATACCTGTCATGAAATAAAACTGAACTAGATTTTTTTTTCACTGCTAAATACACAATCACGTGTTTGCAGATTTAAACACTTTATTTGTAGTTATTTTTTTATTTTTGTCAATTAAAATATTTAGCAATAGAATAGAATAGAATAGATCGTATATATTATCAGAGTAAAACATTTGTGAATAGTTCAAATGGCGAGTTTTTGGCCGTCGTTCTGATTTTTCCCACAATGAATTCTCTTTCTTATTCACACTGAAAGTTTCTCTCTCTCTCTCTGAGAAAAAAATATAAATAAATAGGAAAAGACATTGTAGTTTTTCCATGGGTGACACCATTTGTTCTTTAGCCACCATATGTTCTACTGCATGTGGACATCTATTTCTACTTTATTAATAGGAGCAAGGAAAACGCGCGCTTTCCGTGACGGAAGCCAACTCCGGCAGTGAAATGTGACCAGTAAATGCGACCATCACATGCTACATCGAAGAGCTGTCTCCGCCCACTGAAACTTAGTGCTGAGGTTAGTAGAACTAAAGTAGAAATTAGCACATCGCATTTGGTAAATTGGATGATTGAGAAAAATTACTAAAGGACTCACGTAAATTCTACTTATGAATTATAACTTTAGCAAAATGGCAGAGGGTCCAATGAAGGCGTTCATGATATGTTGAGAATGCATTCAGATTGTAAATCTTACAACAGAAGTGGATATACGTGGATATCCGTAGATCTGAATCTAGATCTGAAGAACTTTCATTCTTAAGCGGGCGCGCGCGCGCGCACGCACGCACGCACGCACGCGCACACACACACACACACACACACACACACACACACACACACACACACACACACACACACACACACACGCACACACACACACACACACACACTCGATTCAGCTCTTTCCCAATTGACCTTTAAAAAGGGATGAGGGATGGCATCGATAATTTTGTGAGGTTCGTGATCAATAGCGTTCCATGCTTAGTTTTTCCTGGATATAATGATTCATTTCCATCCCCTCTAATTCCATTTAATATCTCATCGAAATGGTTTATTATTGTCATGGTGAATCGGATAGCAAAATCCTAATCACAATCACCTTATAAGTATGTTATTAATTAAGGAGAAACTTTATTAAAAGGAAGCATACAACAAAGGACAATCTAGTCAATGATTAGAAAAAAGGAGGAATAATAATAATAATAATTACAGGCGAAGACTTCTGTGGATAATTGGTTTAAAAGATATATTTCGGTGATTACACCACATTTTTTATTATTCAATTATACAAAATACTGAAATAATAGTTCCCGACAAGTTTCGTAAATTGTAGAATTTACATCTTCAGGGAGTAAATAGTATAACTTAAAGTTTAAACAAGAGAATTAATAAATACAAATCATAACCGTCTGGCTATTCATAAACTCAAATAACAGAATGCAGATAAAAAAAAAAGTTATTGACGTTGAACAATACTGGACGATGTCACGTGTTCTTGTTCTCGCTCATGCAGTCCGAGCTCAGATTGAGATAGATTTTTTATTAGAGCTGGCCACACTTGATGGAGAATTAAACCTTGATTTTTATTGCATTGGGTTGGGGTTTTTAGCATATTAGCATCTTCTTTAAATTTTCTTATATAACTGTTGTTTTCTATGTATGACATCGGCGTTTTTTGCCAGAGTTCATCGTGTCCAGTGGAAGTGGTATGGAAAGCAAGATCCGTTTCTTGTTCTCTTTTGTATTGTACGTCTTTTTGGTGTTCAGCCATGCGTATTTTTCCAGATCTTCCTGTCTGTCATACGTAGCAAATCCCGCAAAAGCAATGGATTTTGTAGACTCCTGATTTTTTAAGAGGATGATGACGTGGTTTTGGTGGATGTAGGAACCTTGATATAAGAAAATTTAAAGAAGTTGCTAATATAATAAAAAACAAACTCAATGCAATAAAAATCAAGGTTTAATTCTCCATCAAGTGTGGCCAGCTCTAATAAAAAATCTATCTCAATCTGAGCTCGGACTGTATGAATGAGAACAAGAACACGTGACATCGTCCAGTATTGTTCAACGTCAATAACGTTTTATTTCTGCATTCTGTTATTTGAGTTTATGAATAGCCAGACGGTTATGATTTGTATTTATTAATTCCCTTGTTTAAACTTTAAGTTACACTATTTATCCCCTGAAGATGTAAATCCTACGATTTACGAAACTTGTCGGGAACTATCATTTCAGTATTTTGTATAACTGAATAATAAAAAATGTGGTGTAATCACCGAAATATAAAATGATAATAATAATAATAACAGGTGAAAAGATGACGTCATTTGTAATTTTTATGTATAATGCTACCAGATGGCGTAGTGCTTTCACTTTTGGCGAGAAACTGATTATGAACCTGAAATTTCAATTTCGGTGCTTTTTAAAAAATTGGATTTTATAGTGGAAAATTCTATGTGAAAGGTATTAAATCTTAAACCATTCTAAAATCAAATGTTTAAAGATGAATAGACAAATTAGCGATTATTAAGTTCAATATAAATACTATATTTGACGACGGTTATTACAAAGAACCTGAAGGCCAGAATTAGATCTTTGTAACTGCAATTTAAGTGTCATGACTTTTATTCTTAGAGGTATACAACGGATAGCGCGGGACAAATATCCAACCTTACATTCAATAATAATAATAATAAGAAGAAATAATAAAGAGGACTACGAAACTGGAAAAAAAATAGAAAAGATAACAATAAATAATAATAATAAAGTTACCAGAAATACCTAAAATCCCAAGACATCGGAATGTGAAATGCAATACAAAAGAAACAGTGCAATTGCAAAACGAGAAGTACAAATTTTATACGACAGAGAATCATCTAACAGAAAATATTACGATGTCAGAATTAAAAAAAAAAATAGAACAAACATGATGAAAAATAGGAAACAGGAGAAGATAATATAGACATGGAACTGTCTATATTATCTTCTCCTGTATGAAAAATCCTGTAAAAAATGCGGGCGAAAGATTTAATGAAATATTTCTCAAATTCGTTTACACGGTCTAGATTTCTGGTAAAACTCAAAACTCTGAAAAAAATAAGCACAGGTTATCCCAATTTATAAAAAAAGGAAATAACGATGACTGGGAATTAGTATGCTCAGTTCAAGGAACAAAATATATGCAGGAATAATAAAAGAGGATTTAAGCAGTATTTTAGAGCAGCGCTTCCCAAATGTGGGCCGCGACCCCCTTAGGGGTCGTAGGTTTTGTTGAGGGGGCCGTGAAATAATGAAAATAAATTTAAAATGTTTTAAGACTAAGTAGATTTTTTTATCTTAAAAGAAACGTATTTAATTTTTGTTATTTATTATTTCTTTTTTGTTATTTTTTATATTTTAATGGAAAAAATCACACATTCATTGGTTCACAAATTTTCACTCTAAAATTATTAATTTAAAAAAGAATTTCAAAACGAAACACATGTGGCCTTCATTGATTATGAAAAAGCTTTTGATAAAATTAATAGACGAAAAGCATTTAAAATACTAACGTATGTAAAAGTACCAAACCAGCTCTTACGGTCTGTTCAAGAAATATACACTGGAAATAAAATAGCAGTAAAAATGAGAAGAAATATCAGAACAGAAGGACGTAGCCAAAGGAGTACGGCAAAGGATGTACCCTATCACCTCTGCTTTTTAATATATACTTACAAATAAAGATAGATACACTGTTATTTGCATATGATCAAATTGTATTACTACATCAGAACATGATCTAGAAAAATTCAGTAAAATCATTAAATGCAACATCTGAACAATATCACATGAAATATCAAAAGTAAAGACAAAAATAATGGCTTTTAAAGGAGAAAACCCAATAAGAAGCAAAATAGTGATAGATAATAAAATACTAGAACAAGTAAATACTTTCAAATACCTGGGATGTGTCTTATCATATGAAGATGAAAACGTAATAGACATTAATATATCAAATTGTTTAAATTAAATGTCATAATAAATAATATATTTAAGCCATTCTTGCTACAAAAGCACACCAAGATCAGACTGTATAACGTTCTGTCTCCAACTTTATTATATGAAAGTAAAACAAGGACCATAAAAAAGAAGAATGAAAAACGAATTCAAATATCTGAGATGAAATGTCTCAGAAAAAAATTGGCAAAAAGAAAAAAAAAACATTGAAAAACACAGGAACGTAGAAAAAGTGTGTCAAGTACTGAATTCGTTTGGTTGCAGTTAGTTTTACTGATATTATTTTCGTTTTACTGATATTATTTTTAATAATTATTAGTACGTTGTTGTTGCTGCTGTTATGGTCGACTTTCACAGCATATGAAACTCTGTTTTTTTTTCGTCTGTAATAATTAGTTTTTGTAATTGGAAATATTTTTACATTTGGTTTATAAAATTTTCCTGGTTTATGGTTTAAGATACATTTTGTTTATGCAATTTCTGTTTTTGTATTTTAGTTTGACCTTTGATTTATTTCAGAACCACTGGAGTTGGATTATGGTGTCATTTTCATATTTGGTTTCTCAACGTTGCAATATCTAATTACTACATAAAAATGACAAAGGATTAGTTGTTTATAATTATAATCACAACTTCAAATATTCACTATTCGAATTATGAATTTTATATGAATTTCAACTTACTTATATAAAATACACAGCAAATCTTATCAAAAAATGAAAACTATTTAATTTTTTTTTTTTACTTTTTAGATTTTGAACTTGTTTTTAAAATAATATGCACTTTTTTTTATAAATCATCTTAGTAAACAATAAGAAACTATTCATTGGTATGGTTGTACTCTGTTTTAATACTACAAAAAATAACTTTTTTTAAAAAAATTATCACTTGGCTTGTGTTTTTAACTTGTATTTTAAAATAACACTTCCAACATCTTTTTTTAAACTGTCATAATAAAAAGATAAATGAACTGTACTATCGAAGCAATCAGTACTAGTTTTAATTAGATAAGAATAAAAATGACCTTTTGTACTGCCGAAGCAACTTATACTGTTTTTAATTAGATAACATATAATACTAGTGGTAATGGGCAGAAGATGGCGTTAGTGTAGTTGCGGTTTGTTGTTGTTGTTGTTGGCGGATTGAGTGGTGAAAACGGAGAATTTTAAAGTAGGTGGCGTTCCTCGATGAGTCTTTAAACTCCCTGGAGATGTCACGTAATAATAAGAAGAAGAGAAGAAGAAGAAGATATACTCGTACAATCTTTCTTTAATTACCAGGTAAGACCAATAACACTTTTCTGGCCTTGGAAAGTTATAACAAGAAATGAGAAAACTGTCAAGTAACTGACTAAGCCTGGCTGGATTTTTTTCATGCATAAATATTTTACGATCATACTTTTAATGTGGTTATTCGGATTATTACAATGAATAACAGAAGCGACAGAAACTTGATGTCATCGATATTTAGAAATAAAAAAAAAAAAATACTGAGAACTTTTAAACTCCTTAACAGAAATGATGAGAAGTCAAAGTAAGTAAACTGAAAATAATATCGCGTTCACCTTATATTTATATAGAATTTACTATAGATTTTTATATTTATTTATCTATTTATATATCGACGGCCTGTTTGACCAAGTGGTTAGCATATCCGCTCTGCAGCCAAAAGGCTGCGGGTTCGAATCCCGCCTCGGATCGGGCATGGATGTTTGTGATGAATTTCACTGTGAGGTGCAAAACCACCACCCTGCTTACTGGAGGCCTGAACTGGGTGAAAAAGTTTCATGTTTGGTCTCTAGAGCAATAGGGACAATGTAAAAAAAAAAAAAATACATGTAAAACTGATAATAAATAGATAAACAATTCTTAGCCCATCCAGGGTATATGAAATGGTCTATAGCAGGGACCGGCAACCTTTTCTGACTCGCAGGCCACATTAAGCTTTTATTTTTAATAATTGGGCCGCAAGCGTTTAATTAAGAGAAAATAGTGAGTGAAAAAAATACTTAAGTTATCAATTTTTATTTTATTAATCTTAAAAAAACACAGATTATTATTTTTATGGCTATTTAGCCTATTTTTGTTGAGAGGAGTAACATGGGAATTTTCCCAGAAATAATACCTACCTTAAATAACACAGAAATATTTAGAGTACTACCAGATATGAAACAAACATAAAAATGAAACTCAATGAAAATTTATTATCACGTAAAAACAAAGTTATATAGTTTATGCATCACAATATGTGTGTCTCCCTGCTTAATGTGATTGTTTTCCCTTAGCCAAATTATCTAGATCCACTTTATAACTTGAGGTACACATTCGAATCGAAGCATGCAAATGTTCATGTCACTCGAGAAGAATATTTATTTTTTCTAAAACTCATGGCAGAAAATGCTTGTTCGCAAACGTATGTGCTTCCAAATGCGACTATCATCTTCTTTGCGAAACTAATTAATCCTTCAAATTTTTTGGTAAGCATCGATAAAAGTCTTGGATATTTTCTAATGAAAATGCATTCTTTAATGTTTCATTGTGTTGTAATCCCAAAACTTTCATCTGTACTTCGTTTGGTATGTCATCAATGTCGACATTAAAAGGGTTCAAAAATAAACGTATTTCGATGCTATTTTTATGAAAATCCACAAATCTTGTTGAAAATTCCGTTGTAAATTGTCAGTAATACCAACAAAAGTTTCCTTTTGTGTTTGCCATCCAATGTAGATGCAGATTTGCAACATGTATAATCATGTAGATTTTCTTCCATCATATGTTTCTTCAACAGACATAGTTGGCGACTGCAAAAGTGTGCCAAAATCTCGGTTGTCGTCAGATGAAGTCGCCTTGGTTATCCCCACTCATGATGACTTTCGTCAAGTTGCAAGGCGATATCACGAAGTATAGCCATAAAAATTATGCAGGGTATTTTAAATTATAAAAATTTAAACAGGGGCACTCCTAAACAGAAGCAGGCAAAATAGCCGTAAATATAATAAAAATTATTTTTAATTTATTATTCATATTATAAAATGTATTATTTAAATAATTCAACATATGGGCCACATGCCATGTAAGTACGGTAAACCTTTTATGGGCCGCCAAAAATGCACGTTTGGAACACATGTAGCTCGACAGCCATCGGTTGCCGACCCCTGGTTTATAGGTTTACAAAAAATCTGTCGTGGGCAGAACTACCATAAATATATATATCAGTGGCATCGCTCGCGTCCATTTCGGTTGGGTGTGCTGCCACGTGGGTTATGGGCGTGCGTCTGCAGAAAAGTTTCCATGGGAGGGGGGGGGTAAGCTTGGAGACAAATAATTACATCAATAAATTTTTATAATTATTGATTCAATTAAATAATTACATCAATAAACGTCTTTTAGCTTTTTGATGTAATTATTTGTCAATGTAAACTATAAACACATTATTTTCATTTTACATTGATTTTAATGATCTTTAATTCTTGAGGGGGGGGGAGTATTCAGAATGAATAGTTTTTAGCACAATTTCATATATAAAAACAATCACCAGAATATTTTATTAAATATCAGCTAATTAATTAATCCCAAAATCCTAAATCAAATTATTTCAGTTTAAAAGCAAAAAAATCATAAAACTAACAAGTAAAATAATATTAAATTATATAAACTTACCTTTCAAAAATGTATTTTTCTGTTTAAATTTGTTTCGCAATAAATTTATAATTCACACTTCACTCAGTGACTCACTGGACACAGAGGGAAAATGAACTGGTCTCTGTTCACAACAGTAATAAACATTTTTTTTCATTCAGAAAAAGATGAACCAAAAAGAGGAACGTGGTTATCATGGTTATCCCTGTTGGCCAAAACAGGCCAACCCACAATAAAATTTTAAGATAGATAAAGCGTCCCAGGGTGTAAGATAACATATCTCAATCACTTTTACTACGATTATAATTATTGAAATTTTTTACTCGATCCCGGGGGAAGTACTCCACCCCCCCCCCCCCTGCGGATGCCAATGACCGTGTGGTTGCATTTTTATCGATGTATGAAAGTTTTGAGAGTGCATAGAGCATCAGCCCTCATCTTAATTGGTCCAATGCAATTAATTGCAGAATAACTTCGAATACTTCTGCATAGAGTAGGGGAACAACCCGTTTGTTTTAGGATTTATTAGAAAACAACAATGAAGGTGAATGCTATATTTGGTTGGTATATTTGAAATACCCAAAGATGAAAATATGTGAACCATCATTTATAAGACGTAAGAATAGGAAAGAATAAGTGTCAGTAGAAACACTGTCATTAATGGTAAACGAATTATTAATAATTATCGTTTGTGATATGTGTGTGTCCTATAAGTTGCTGGGTAGAGCGAATAGCATGATCCTATAAAGTCTAAAAATGAATAAGTGATTTTATGATGCCATGATTAAAAAAAAAAAACTTATGAAGAGACAGAGAGTATTGCAGGAATATATATGGTTTGATGGAGGAGCAGATTATCTAGTAAAATTTTTATGTGTATTTCTCTGGCTTGTGTATATTACTGAGACTTTGTATACATAACATCCGATCATTATCCGAATTATCCACACTTTCGGAAATCCTACATTCTTTAGTTGTTTTTTTTTTTTATTTGTTTCGTATCAGCGGTTCTTCTGTCTTATCAATCTCACATATGCTGGTATTTTATTGTAGATCAACAACGTCTTATAATACACAGAATATTCGTTTTTTTATTCAGGAATAGATATTTTTTACTGTCTGTTGTTTCCGAAGATTAGAATAAAAATGTCTCTATATTGTTAAAAAAAGTTTGCAACATCAGCAGATGCAATACTGCACAAGCAAAATAAAAAAACAATTAGCATTTTTCTCCTAACATTCACCTTCAAATTTTCAGTTCCAGAAAACATGTGTAACAGCTGTTTGTAATACAGCCATCGGATACAGAGAGAGCTCAACTCATGACAAGTGACAAGGTTCAATTGGATTGGTTGACACAAACCAATCACAGCCACTAGGTGCTCTGTAAACTCAAAATGTGAGCTCACCCAGCTTCGTTCTTCTCAGCGGTTTAAAAATACTAAAACGCTAAGAATTTGACCCGTTGAGCCCTCTTTACAACTTTTCAAAGGGCTCAAATGTGTATGCATTTTGAAAGCACACCATGGTATATTAGGAATCGCGCGAAGTTTGCAAAAAATTGGGGGAATAAATGCAAAAATATAATATCGGTGATACTGATATTTCGTGGATGAACACCGCACGCCTAGCACACCCGTAATAAAGGTAAGTGAAATGAAGGATGATATTACTGGGATCTATTGGGAGTATATATATAACATTGCTACAGTTCATAGGAATGCATCATGTAGTAATTAATACTACAGCAGGATCGTTAATTCTTTTGTAGGTTGCCATGTCTGTCAACTGTATATATATTATGTGACCGATTTGTTTGTTTTTGACCAAAACCCTGTCGAAATACGAGAATGAAAAAAAAAAAAAACTCGTTTTTTCTATTTTCGTTCTGAATGGGATTGGAACGTAGGTGCTTTCAAACAAAATGTAACATAGTTACTAACTGAGGTAGAAAGAATATTCCAATATCGTGACTCGAAATTTACATTATATTGACTCAGAGGTCACCCAGTAGCTTGAGTTCCATGCTTGACATCATGAAGCTGAGGACACACCAAGAAAAAATTATTTCCAAAGGCTGCAAGCAGTCAGAAGAAAACTACGCAAATGTTCTTCATGCAAGAATAACCCCATTCAAAACAAAAGAAAAGGATTGATCGTAACTCTTATTTTTTGAATGAAGATGTTCATCCTCTAAATACTCAAATATACAGTCCGTATCATTGTTAAATTGAATCCAGTTCAGTATTGTAGACGCTGCAGGCACTTGACGTCTTAAGAGGTGAAAACTCCCGCTTATAAGAGTGGCATCATAATTCAAAACAGAATTTTCTCTAAAAATAACTCAGCATTCTATGGAATCATTACTGATATTGATCCTTTGAACATCCTAGAATATAGAACATCTTAGGAAAGTGGCGCCCGAATCATAGCTGGGAATTCCTGTGTGAGCAGATTCCCTTATTAGGGAAGCATTACTACTTCATCTGTCTGCAGTAAGCGAATCGATGAACTCAGCAGAGATATAACGAACAGTTACGCCTGAGGACCAGTGCATCACTCACCGAGCGTTAGCCGAGATCATTTTGTGTTTATATATAGCGAGGTAACATAAATATGATTTTTGAGCATAATGAAAAAAAGTTCATAGGCAATTGTGCCTAATGATTCTAACTTAAAGGAGCAGGTTGCATTCACGTTTTTTGTATTTCTTTTAATCATTTGTTACATTTTCTCGATATTTTCAAAGGTTAATGCAAATTTTACCTTAACTCCCATTACTAATTTATAAAGCTAGAAAACTCCGCAATACAGAAAGTTGTTTTATAAAAGAAAAAAAGAAAAAGAAAAAAAAAATAACACCAGCTTACTCGACTTTTTCTTAAGTCGTCTCGAGTGTTCAGTTAAAGTACAAATGTACGTTAACTGAACACTCGAGAGGTGGGGAGCAAAAAAGTACTCACCGAAAGTTTACTGGAAGACAATTAATGAGTTTACGAATTTTTAATACGCTGTTGTTTTTACAAAAAGAAAAAAAAAATGGCGCTCAGATTAGTGAAATGGAATCAACCCAAGAAACAACACAGAAATGGAGGGAATAGAAAATGAATAGGACTGTAAATGAAAACAGCAGAAGGTAGATTAAAGAAAAAATCATAATAATAAACTTAAAAAAAACACAAACAGCGAAAAAAATCTCTGGAACATATAAAATAACCATAAATAAAGAAAACTCAAGATGGATCACTAAAGGAATAGATAATAATAGGAGATAAAAATGATTCGTAGCTAACAAAATAATATCAATGGAAAATAGAGAAAGAGAGAAGGGGGGAGATAAGAATTAGAGAAAGAGTTAAAGTGAGAGGATCGAATCAGGAGATAGAGTTATAATAGTTAGAGGAGAAACCTTCTTTTGAGAGAAAGAAAGAATGGATGCAGAACAACAATAATTAGATACGGTAAAGCTAGAGACGACAGAACTAGAATGACACAAGTAAAAAGAAAGCTAGGGACGAGGGATAGAGAGGAGATAAAACTAACGATTATACATAGCATGTGGTCTCTTTATTCCTTTATCACTTCTCTGTTTTCGTAATGACCGTCCAGGTTCATCGACCACGTTTCGTGCCAGGTGTCGTTCCATATATCTCCAAGTAATTCCTAGTACTGAGGAGAGATTGATTTGTGTTGAAGGGCATGCGTGTTCGAACTTCTACTTGCCACTTCACGATTTCTAGGAATGCGAAAGAGTTCCTGGAATGACGATTAGTAGTAGTGCATTATGGACCGGATTAACAGACAGAGTTTATTCGCACGTGGCTTCCACAAGTAGTTCTGCAATGCTACTTTACGATCATCGTCGAGTTCCAAGAAAGTTTATTGGCTGAATTTAAAAAGATTTCCCACAGAATGCAGGTATTACTCATTAGTAGAAAAACTGCATTTTTCTTTCGAGGTTATCATTTCTAAAAGTCCCTAAAGATTGATGCTAAATTCTTCATTTTAGTGATTTATCCAAGTGTAACTTAACACCTGTGTGCTGTATAGTGCTAAGAGGACTTCTGCTCTCGTCAAATAGAATACCTGTCGAAAATTAACACTGCAACAGGACACGGAATCGAAGTCCATACACAACGTGAGATAAAACGGTACGAAACTAACAGCTAAGTACACATCATAGCAGACTAATTAGAATGGAAGAGCTTCAAGAAAATTTTCATACTCAAGGAAGTCTTCCAATTACGTTTCCTTTTATTGTGTAGGAAACGAATTGCTCTTAAGTGGATGATACGATATAAACGTAAGTAAAGAATATATTTTAATGATGAGTCTATTTATTTATTTCTTTATGTGGCTCCCACCCACGAAAAATTGCTACAAGTGTGTAACATTAAAGTATATATTTATTTATTTATATTTATTTTATTTATTTATAACTTTTATTTATATTGTATTTTATTTATAATACGTATCATCGTCATCGTCATGCTTGTCAAAGATTTAGGCCTAGAATGGCCTGTTCGGGCCTTAGAGAAGTCACCTCTTAAGAGGACGTCCTGGTTTTCTTTGTCCTAGTGGTTTGTAATTTAAGGCTTGTTTTGGTAATCTTTCTGTTTTCATTCTTGTCACTGATTCCTGGTTTAATTCTTTCATAATTTCTTTATTTCTTTTATGATCGAATAGAGTATATTTTGCAGTTTTTCTTATAAACTTTATTTCAGCTGTTATTAATCTTTGTTTGTCTTTTTGTTTTATTGTCCAGATTTCACTTCCATACAATAGGACTGGTAGGGTTAATGTATTGCATACTTTTAGTCTGGTTTGTTTTTGAACTAGGTTTGGTTTAAATATAGACTGAATTACACCTGTTATTTTTAAATATTTTGCAATTTTTAGGTTTATAAATTTTTTATGCATCCCAGGTAGTTAAATGAATTCACCTGTTCTAAAATCTTATTATCTATTACTATTTTAATTCTTACTGGATCTTGTCCTCTAAAGGCCATCGTTTTTGATTTTTCTGTTGATATTATCATTCCATAATCTTTGGCTATCTTATTTAAATTTAAAATATCTTTCTGTAAGTTATGTCCAGAATTTGTAATTATTATTTGGTCATCGACAAAAAAGGAGAGTGTTTAAGTTCACAGTAGGAGAAAGTTTAATACCTTGATGGAAATCTTTTATTCCATTTTATTATTATTATTATTATTATTATTATTATTATTATTATTATTATTATTATTATTATTATTAAGCATTAGTAGTTTTATCATTATATTAGGTGCCGAGGAAAGTGTGGCTAGGAGATTTTGTTTTATTTTATTTTTATTTTTATTTTATTTTATTTATTTTTTGCATTTTTATTTATTTATTTATTTTTCATAATCCGGAAGCCTGTTTTACAGAATCAGCACGGAAATTTTTCAAGCCACATTAAACGTTCAATTCACAACGGTAACGAAATTCATCTTCCACTTTAAAATGAAGACATTCCCGAAACCCAGTTACAGACCAAACAGAATTTTATCGAACACTTTACGTTCAATATAGCAGAATTGATGGGAGACTGAAGACGCCATCACTCGGTTAGTTAGGCCAGCAGAATAATTATAAATAAATAGATCCATATGCTCAGTTGAAAATGTAATTAGAAAATTTATGTTATACATTTTCTAATATTTTTTTTACTTAATTTAGTTTTCTTCATTTTATGGCATTTCGGGATGCAATATCACAAATCGACAATATTATATGTTTGGGAAATGCTTTTTTTTTGAATTATTCTTTTTGTAAATCTGTGAATGTTTTAAAATTATTTTTTTTGTGATTGTGTATTTTTTTTCATCTGACACTTCATGTAAGTTTCTACTTTCCCACCCCTCGACCCTTAATTTCAGTATTAATAATCTCGCATTATTTTTACATATTAAGAAGGTTGTCATGTATTGAAATCTACGTGGGATACATATGTCAGGGTATTTTTTTGTTTTAATTAATTTATTTTTAAAAAATGCATAAAGGTGAAATTGATTTATAAAAGCCTATTTGTCGTTTCCGTAAACAATAGATCCTACGTTAGTTCGTTTTTTTATGAGTTAAAAAAAACGTCCTTCATAATTAAATTCCCATGCATTACTTTAAAATTTAAAGTTTCTTACACTACTAAATTTAATTTCAGATTACTTACTCTAAAAAATAAATTTTAATAAAATATTTTCAAAGAGATACTATTACTCTTCAATTGAAATTAGTGAATCGAGCTGATGTATTTGGATTACAAAAACAAGTCATCGGCTTACTTTTGGAGGACAGAGTGCAAAAGTAGTTGGCTGATCCGGTCTAGGAACCAACCATAGTTTGCATAGTATTGGTCAAAGGCACATTTTGATGTGTAATTATCCCTCAAACGACAACGTTATTTGTATGAATGAAACCAACTAATTTTATTAATTGGCGTTGCCGAGTTTTGAAGATGCAGAAGACAATGCGAACAGTATGCATTAAAATGCAGAATAATAATAATAATAATTAAAAGCTATGCGTTCCTTAATAAATGCCATATAATGTGAGTGACAATTACTATCTCATTTAATATTACCATATTTTATATCTTTCGTTTAATATATATGAAATTTCACACACACACACACACACACACACACACACACACACACACACACACACACACACACACACACACACACACACACACACACACACACACACACACACATATATATAGCTTCAATATCCCAAGTGTCTAGCTGACACTAACAAGACCTCAGTAACAGCTAAAACCTTTTCCATGGATGATCATTATCTCAAAAATATTGCAGAAAATGGATTTCCTACCAGATACCTTTCTATCCTCATTATTTTTTCTTCTTCTTTTTCCAGGCCTGGGATAATTCCATTGCTTGAGCTTAGGGATGTACTAGTTATCCATCCCTAGGCAGGTATGGAACAATATTTCCTCTTAGCAATCTGGCACAACAATTATGCTGTTAAATAGATCCCTGGTATGAGAAGGTTGTACCACTGGAAGGAAAGGCTAATACATGACTAGGGGGAGGGAGACTATTTTGCATCAGTCCACAGTTCGCGAATATTAAAAACACCTTCGAATCTGTGCTTTAAGAAGAATATGTAGTGAAACTAACTCCTTAAGGGCATGGTATAAATGGACATTACATTCATTATGTTACGAAAAGTTTACTTTTCTATTTGGCCACTAGAGCTGAAGTTTCCAGATCATGTAAAGAATAAATAAAAATGAATATATAAAATAAAAATATATATAATGAAAATAAATAAATAAAATATCTAAAAAAGGCATTAGCTAAAAACTCTTCTAACGCCTTTTATTCCCTTATAGGGAGTAAGCAAGGCCGTTTTAGCCCTATCTAACTTTGCAGACTGAGGGGGAAGTTCAATCTCCACCGGTAGCCAATCAGAGATAGCCGGCCCAAAACTATCACTAATTTTAGAGGCAACCCATGAAGATACTGGCAAACAAGTGGTGCCATCTTGTGGTTCTTAACAGAATATAAACAGATACATAAAATAAAAATTGTGTTTTTATTTTATGTATCTGTTTCCCTATGGATATTGCGTTTTCATCTCAAGTACTAGGCTGTCGGAAGAAACACTGTTCCAAATTCAATCGCTCGATTCTATTTGGCAATTAGAGGAAATTTTTTTAATATTAGAAATTGTTAATTCTTAACCACAAAGATTAATGAAAATTAACTGTTATTTAGATATTGGTGAAGTGTAGGTGAATAACCAATTTAATTACCAACTAGTTTTGCCAACTCGTGCTGTCGGCTTCAGGCTACAATCAGGAAAGCAAACAAATGAAAATTACAAGCTATACATTAACTGACAATTCCATTTCAATAACAAAATAGTAGTGCACGTGAAACAATACGCATATCACGGATACATGATTTACTTGTTGAAATGCATTTTGTAGTTTGCACTGAAGTTCATTTCTTGTGTGTTTATTGATCTAATTTAAGTCTTCCATATATCTGGTAGGATTAAACCCTGGTTCCTGTTGAGGTTATTTGTGGAACGAGTGACTGCAGCAGCTTCTTTGAAGATTCTGGAACGGACGTTTTCCTCTATATATGACATAAGACTTATTCCATTCAATGATGTGGTTGGTTGTAGAGAAGTGGGAAGAAAGGCCAGAAATATCTTGTCTGTTGTTCCAACATAGCTGATGTGTTTCTTTTGTCTTGCTTCGAAACTTCTAGACATATGATCAATGTAACTTAGACCACAGGAACAAGGATTGTTATAAACTCTTGCATGTTTGTAGAAAGGATTGAAATCTTTTGGTAACTTTTGGATTTGAAATCTAATATAACTACTATAACTATTCCATACGTTGGTAACATCTCCAAAAAACTAGTTCGCCTCCTGAAACTACTCAATATTAGAGTGACCTTCAAGCCAGTTGAAACTATCCAGAAATTTCTAAGATCACCAAAAGATTTCAATCCTTTCTACAAACATGCAGGAGTTTATAACATTCCTTGTTCTTGTGGTCTAAGTTACATTGGTCAGACGTCTAGAAGTTCGAAGCAAGACAAAAAGAACGCATCAGCTATGTTAGAAACAACAGACAAGATATTTCTGGCCTTTCTTCCCACTTCTCTACAACCAATCACATTATTGAATGGAATAAAAGTTTTATGCCATATATAGAGGAAAAGTACCGTTCCAGAATCTTTAAAGAAGCTGCTACAGTCACTCATTCCACAAATAACTCAACAGGAACCAGGGTTTAATCCTACTAGATATATGGAAGACTTTAATTAGATCAATAAACACACAAGAAATGACCTTCAGTGCAAACTACAAAATGCATCTCAACAAATAAATCATGTATCCATGACACCCGCATTGTTTCACACGCACTACTATTTTGTTATTGAAATAGAATTGTCAGTTAACGTATAGCTTGTAATTTTCGTTTCTATCCTTCTCTGATTGTACCCTGAAGAAGCCGACATCACAAGCTGGCAAAACTAGTTGGTAATTAAATTAGTTATTCACCTACACTTAACCAATATCTAAATAATAGTTAATTTTCATTGAAATTTTTTTTAGTTTTTTTTTAACCAATTCCCAGTTGGTCAATCTCTGACACAGGCAAATGGGTTTTATCCTGCAAATTTCCTGTCTTTATCATATATCCTGTCTTTATCGTATAAATTCAAGAATATCGACAGTACCGCATTATTTCCGACAATAATGTGCAGTGTTAAGGTCAGAGACCATGGGATGGCAACAATACAAAGAATCCTTGCCCCACCCACAGTGGTAAGGTGCTATAGTTTTATAAACTTTACCCATCAAAGATACACAACAAAAAATTAAAAAGTCAAAATATATAAGCAGGAATGAGTCTGATGGTTGACATGTCAAATTTTTGCAAAATTTACATTATTCTCTCAGTAAGCTGTAGGTGTTTTTGAAAGATTGTTTGTATATCAAATCTGATTTAATTGAGAAACTGTTTCTGCTAAACCTGATCAGCAGGTTTAGAAGCTATGTCAATTCATTATTATCATATGTAAAAATGGTCATGAGTTCAAATCCCATGATATACTAGGAATTGAACTTCTTATTAGAAATTTTTATTCTGATTTCTAATAGTTTAGAAATTTTAATTGTCTTTAAAAAATTCCAAGTCTGTTATCCAGAGCACAGTTTCTGGATTCTTTAAACTTAGCTATCTGCATTTAATGTAGAACTCCTCAGCACTGCCCAAAGAAAGAGCGTCACGAGTTCGATTCTAGTCCCCGACTAAAAGAACTTTTTTTAACCCTGTTTTCGACCAGTTCCCGAGTTAATGGATTTCTGGCTCATGGAAGCGGGTTTTTCTCTAGAAAACTCGGGTTTTTCGTCCTGTAAACCAAGAAAATCGACCGTAGAACCCAAACTTTTTTTTCAGACATTAAAACTATTGTGTTAGGAACAGGTACCACGAGATGGCAGCACTTGTTAGCCGTCTCTTCACTGCGTGCCTTTTAATTAATGATAGCCATGGGCCAGCTATCTCTGATTGGCTACCAGTGGAGATTGAACTGCTCACTCAGTTTCCAAAAGCTAGATAAGGCTAAAACAGCTTCACCTACTCCTTATAAGAAAATAAAAATGGGGTAGCTGATTTTTTTTTATTTTACTTTTCATCAATAAAAGTTATAAACAAGAAATTATGTTAAGAGTTTCAGAGACCTGTGATTTGAATTCCAATCAAGGATTATTTGTATTTGTATGCATTTTATGTTAAATCAGAGATGGATTGAGGGAGGCTAATATTAAACATATTAAACAAAACACAGGTAGATGTAACGAAAAAGGAAAAAGCGAAGCTAGTTAGGTAAGCTTGAAAGTGGACACTAAATGTATGCCGACCAATTGCTGTTCGCGTTTTTACACTTTTGGAATATAGTAAACAAAGATGTCGGTAGTCAGTTTAGCAGAGTCAGTTTAGCCATGAAAATATTCATAGAAGAGAGATGGTAGAGAAAAAAAATGTATGTGAGAGAGTGATGGAGTGGATAGGTGAGAGGGAGGAGCCACCAGTTAATCATATTGCCCTCTTCTGAATATCATCAAGCATTGTTAGGTAGTTTTAGGTGCGCCACTTCAAAAGTGTGACTCTCCAAGATTTGGAATTTAGATAGTGTTAGCAATCGAACAATAGTATTAGGATCGTGAATGGAAAAGGACATATATATTGGAGTGTGTGTGTGATATTTTTCAGAAATGGCAGAATGTTGAATGGTTCTAGGAAGAGCCGTGTAAAGTCTTTTATGGGGGTGTATGCTTTTTAATTCTCTTATTCTGTGAGCATTTTATACTAGTAAGAATTTTTTTTGTTTTCCATTGCTTCCTTTATGCAGAACACTGTACTAAATATATAAATTGTTTAGCATTCCATCTCAGACACACACGATGAAAAAAAACTCATTTTTTTCGTGTTTTGGATAATATGTTTTGTCAGTGAATTTGTATTATGGACTTGATACTATATTACTTTTTTTGCTTATTTAATTGTAGGTTGGAGTTGGTTAAATAAGATCATTACATACATATTATGTAGAATCCAGAAGAAGACTAACACTACACATAATGAACCTGGTTTCCATAGCAACTAACGACCACAATTACAATTTTTGTGGATTTTGATTATATATAGCAGAATTATCCTTTCCTTTGTCCAAAATTTTGTCCAATAATGATTCTCTCTCTCTCTCTCTCTTTTGTTCAAATATTGTGTGATGCACCACAACTGGCGGACATTAAAAAGGGACATCACAAAGTTATGCAATAGATCAGTCATTCATTTACTTCATAATAACCATTTCTCGATGCTCGTCGTGAATTGAATAATCAGCCGACCTAGTTGGCCGAGTGGTTAGCGTATCCGTTTTCGAGCCAAAAGGCTGCAGGTTCGAATGCCGCCGTGGGCATGGATGTTCGTGATTGTCTGTGAAAATGTTAGTGGTGGTGTATTTGCAGTTCGTTGTAGTTGGTGGATTGAGTGATGGAGACGGAGAGTTGAAGAGTAGGTGACCGCCCTCGATGAGTCTTTGGATTCCCTGGGGGTGTTACGTAATAATAATAATAATAATAATCTTCATGTGAGAGTTTTTTCAACTGAAACGAGTTAGTCTCTCTATAACTATTCAATACATGGAAGTAGCAGGACTTTTTTTCCCAGAGAACATTTTCGATTAGTGTAGTCTGGAATAGCAACCTGTGATGAGTCTTGGCACTTCGTGGAAGTGCCATGTGTTAAATAATAAGTTGCATAAATAAATTATAATACAAAGCAATTGTTATTTAACTTTTTTTTGTGACATTGCTACAGTACGGAATTTCCATTTTTCAAACTGCAAATTTTAACATAGCATCGTGGTGCCATCTATGTTTTTCATCATGTAATCTTTTGAAAGTGAAGAGAGCGAGTTTGTGTACAAACGTGTTGGGTGCGGTTAAATGTTAGCTGTTCGTGCAATGAATATCTTTGTTTTTACAGTGTGGCGCAAATTGCGTTTAAGAATATTTTCACATTCTGGATTGTATTTGCTTGTCAAATACACAAGTTAGATTTGCTGGCAAGTGACATAGAAGCATGTTCTATAATAGTAACATAGTTTGGATCTTATCCAAGTAAGCGAAAAGAATGTGTCATTGCACTCTTATTTGGCGAGTTATATTTTAATATTATTTAATTTACGTGATTTAGAAAGTGATGGAATGTGTTTAAGGTTATAATGCCAATTATAATCATTCATTGAATGGATAAAATGCGTTTAAATTAAGTTGAGCTTTATATTTCCGTGGATGATATTTCTCTCTTCGTGCTAAAGATAGATATTCTAATTAATAATTCATCTTCTTCAGCTAAATTGAGTCTAAACGTTGGATAATATAAAAAGACATTGTTGGTCAAAACAGTGCTGTACCATATGGTACAAAAATATGATAATATACCTGCCAGAAATTGTTATCGTTTGTTGATAACATTTTATCCGTGAATTGCCGTTTAATATTTTCGCTGTTCCAGTAAAATAAGAAACTGTGCAGCGTCTCTTCCTTCATTGACATCATTTATGTAATAGTCAATTCTTTTTACATCTAACGCGCAAATTAAATTCTTGTTTCGGAAATTAAAGTCATTGTCTCAAATTAAGACATTTAATCGAAAAGTTGACTTTACAACCCAAGATATTAACAGCGCGAGAAAAACTGTGTAAGATTGAGGGGGAAGGGAAGAAAAATGATATGTACAAAAAAAGTAAATTTCGTGAAGGAGGGGGTGCCGTAATCCCTCCCCCATCCGAATTATTATTGACCTCAGTTGCCTGACCAGTTATTAATATTATTAACATTTAGTGGAAGACTACCAAAAATATTATATATAAAATATATAAAATATAAAAGACGTAAAATTGGTGGAAAAAGAAGAATTGGAAGACCAAGTAAGAGATAACATGAGACCGGAACAGGCCACCTTACCTAAAATCCATGTTAGTGGAAGTTCCTTTTTGGGCAAAGTGGCTTTCTTTTAGGGTTGGTGAGGTGAATAAGAGGATGGTTGATGGAGAGATATCAGAGAGTAATTTATTCAGGAGGAGAGTCCAGAAGAAGGTGTGTGTGGTGTGCCACAGGACTCTGTTCTTGGGCCACTACTGTTTAATTTGTACATTAATGATATAGGAAGGGATCTGAGAGGAACTGTTCAGTTATTTTGCCAATGATGCAAAATTGAGTAACTAGTTAATACAGATGATAATAAAATTTTGCAGGATGATTTGAATAGACTGGCAGTGTGGGCAGATGAGAGCGAATATCAGTTTAATGTGGGAAAGTGTAAGGTTATGCATTTTGTGGTGAAAAGATTACCAGCTGTATGCCACTTTGATGGAACCATGTGCCAAAAAATTGATGAAGCCAAAGATTTGGGAGTGTCAGTAGATAGGGAGTTGAAGATTAGAGGGCACATAGTAAAAGTGGCTAAAGCAGCTCATCAGATTACTTGGTTACTGAAAAACGCTTTGATGAGCAGAGACAAGCAGGTTATTATTCCTCTTTATTGAGCCTTGATAAGACCCCATCATGACTACTGTGCACAAATCTGGTCACCTGGGCTTCTTAGTGATGAGGGGTGGAGAGGATCCAGAGGCTCGTGACCAAGATGGTAGCAGGTCTATGGAATGAACCTTATGAGAACAGGTTGAAGATCTGTGGGTTACAGAAATTGCTTGACAAATGAAAAAAAGGTGATATGATATGAGGATATTGAGATAAAAGGTGATAGAACAAATTACTGAAGAATTTTTACAAGATTAATACAGAGTAAATTTTTCAGAACAGGTCTGGTGTTGGGAGAACTAGGGGCATCCTTGGAAACTGAGCAAGACTGTAGTTAGCAAGGGTGTTAGAACTAGGTTTTTTTGTTTGGAGAGTGGTGAATGAGTGGAATACATTGCCAGAGTCTGTCTGTTGTAGGTGCCATGACTGAATGAGTTCAAAGCAAAGTATAATAGATGCTGCACAAATGTTGGATAGTGTTTAGCATGATGTTTAGGGCCTCCCTCAATAAGTCTAAGGACTCCAAGCTCATAATAATAATAAGAAGAAGAATTATGAGCTTCAGTGGAGGTTATATTTTCAATATAAACACTAGTATGGATGCATTTACAGTATACCATGAAAGAGTCCAGATGTGGATTGTCACCAATTTAACCATTGAAGGCAGACAATTATTTTTCTGAATTTTAGTGGTGAGTTTAATTCAGTTTGTTTATAATGAAGTAATGTTTGTCATTGAGAAAATCATTTACACATCCTAAACATATTTTTTTGATTTAAGAGAAGAGTAAATGTATGTGTCATATAGCTCATAACTTCTTTATAAAAGCTGACTAAAGATGAGAAACCCCAATTCTGAATGTTAAAAAAATACCAAGCAACGAGTTGCCTTGGTCTTGCACTACCTGTAGGATCAGCTAGACTTGCATCACTTGCAGGCGCAAACTTCACTTGTTTGTCTGTTTGCTTACTTGGGAAATCGAGTAAAACCAGATTTAAAATTGCTTGGTATTTTTTTAACATTTATTATACCCAAGGTAAAATACTTTCCCAATTCTGAATGCAAACTCAACTTTGCCATTGGGAACAGTTCAGAGCACTGAGGATATTTGTGAAAGGCCAATGTGTATGTATGGGTAGATGGGAGTGAGGATTGTATGGGTTATTATATCAATGAGCCAATCTGTAACTGCTTTTTAAAATATTATATATTTTTTTTTAGTATGGATTTCTGACAGTTAATAGTGATATTCTACAATTAGTTTCTGAATGGATGATTAATTAAAATTAATCACTGTTGTGCCATTTATCTGCCCAAGTAATGTTTCACATCTAGTAAGGATAGAATAACTGTGTGTATGTGTGTGTAATAATCCTCTATAGCTTGTTTGCCTTTTGTTAGAATGATATAAGTTTCAATTCTGTGTAGGATATGAAGAATCCTTTAAAATTTTCAGCCGAATGCAATTTAACTGATCTTACATGGAGATGGCATGGTTTTTCATCCTGCCAAGACACTGTTCAGAGGATACATGCATTGACAGACATAGCAAACATGCAAATAAGAAAATTAAGTTTAAATTTCTTAAATACTTAAGAAACCTAATTAACCTTAAAACCACATTAAAAAGATATCTTGTCTTGGATGAAAAGCCAACTAGATAGATCTCTAGATAGTAATGTCTTTCATCGCATGGTGAAACACCACTACCCCGCTTTTTTTGGAAGTGTGAAGTGGTCTTTGCCATATATCATCTCTAGTCCCTACAGTAGGGTCTCTAGTTTCTGTCTGCACCCCCCTTTTTTTTTCTTCTTATATATAGTGTAGGTGAAGGCCTCCTGTGTCTGTCCTCAACATTCAAATTTTTTAACAAGGGAATCAGTACCACCTCCATTCAGAGGCACAGTTGTAAAGCAGTTTCCACATGATGGCTGCTAGAAAGATAGTACATGGGACCGAACTTGCTGTTAATATTTCAGGAGGCTTTCTGATTAACTAATGAATAATTCTGCTGCTGCTTGCTTTACGAGTTTTGCCTGGAGGAAGTGCAAGTGATTGATGCCCCCCCCCCTCCAAGTTCCTCATCTCGGTTGCATGCTTCCTACTCTTTAAATTTACTTTTTTTATTCATGAGACTGTGATCAACAGTAAAAAGAATTAATGTCACTGTGGTTCAAAAAATCTCCCATGAAAAATTTCTAAAACTGTTAAAGATGCTACAGAAAAAGTAAATAAAAATGCACTCAACAAAAAAATCCCTCAATATCTCAGAATTCCTCACAATAAAACAAAAAAAACTTTCAGGTTGACTTCACTAACATCAGCAGTCTTAATTCTGATATCAGTGACGTGTACCACCTGCAGACATCTACACCTGATATGCTTATTTATCACCAAACCACAACTGGCACCTTCTACAGCAACATCTCACTTCAACTTTTGTCATTACATCTTCCATGATGCCTCTTTTCAAGAAGGGTGGTACCTCTGTCCTTGAGTTGGATAAAGGGAATGGATATACAAAGGTTAGTTGATTGGTAGAGCCTCTGCTACTAATGGCTCTCAAAAAGTTAAACAAGTTTGATCGTATGCCATATATACCATACGCATGATATTTGTACCAATCGTGTTATGATGGTGGTTTTAATTATATCCATCCTGTTTTATCCAGGGACACAACAGTGGTCATCATAAATCTGGCAGATTCATTAATCGTGTGGTGGTTTTATTTATATCTGTCCTGTGTGCTGCTTATATTCATTACGTTGTGATGTTTCTGTATAATCCATGACTATACGGATGTTGTTGTCTCCATGCGACGGATTTGGCGTGTGCTCGGCCCAAATTCCTGCAAGCAATCATATGAGGTACGGAACTTTGCTAAATGGAATGTGAGCAGCTATCCTCCTTGCCATCAGAGATGAGCCTCACCATGACGTCACTTTGCATAACTTTCGTTTCATCACCGATTTTGGAAATGGATTAATTCCAAAACCAGTAACGAGAATAATTGGGAACTGTAGTCCAAATAAATAATAGATATAATTATGTTACTACTCACTTTTAATGAGATGGTTCAGCTTCTTGGACCTTGCAGAGTTGATGGATGTCTGGCTCAATATTGGTCAACTTCAGTCGAAGATCGGCACACACACTAAGACGATTTCTGTATTTTGTTTTTATTTGAAGGAGCAATAAAAATCCTTTCTCCCAAAGATCAGTTATAGAAAACTGCATGATGATTTTCAGTGCTTCTTCAGATAATTTGCGAAATTCGCTTCTCACTGAAGGCGAGATCCAGAATCGAGCCAAACCAAGATCACGGAATTGCATTTTATGCCCACTGTCACTTGAAAGCTCAATTAACTGCTCTTTTTTTGATAACAAAAGGTTGTTCTTGTGACTATAAGCTTGAAAGATCTTGAACCCACAGAAATTTCTTATAAAAGTTATTCAGAAAATATGTTTCAAAATTCTGTTTCTGAGGTGGACACAAATCCTTTCCAGAAACTCAGAATCAACAAAAAGATAATTTTTCACAAAAAAGGATTCCAATGTTGGAAAAGGTGCACATTATCTGTCTTTTAGATAACTGATGCATAACACCAGTTTTTCTTTTTTCTCTCGAATGCCTTAATTTTATCATAGGCATCAAGAACGGTTAAGGAATTTCCCTGAAGGGAGAGATTTAGTTCATTTAATTTCGAATACAATGTCTGAATTAGTGTTGATAACCATAGGATAGTGTTGATAACTATGCTTTGTCAACAAGGAGTGATGCAAAATTAGAATTATGTTTATTTACAAACAATTAAACTTTTGTAACTTAAACAATTTACAAACAAATTAAACTCAACTGTCCATTTCATTGCAGAATACTGAAAATAACCTGTTATTTAATGGTCAAGCCTTTATAAAAACAAGTTAGCTTTACAGCGTTGTATAGCACAGTTTTAAATTCTGGTCGCATTCCTTTGGAACCCAACATTTCCCTACGTATGAAACAATATACCCGATTCATATCCAGAGCCACTTCCTTGACCAAAGAAACAACTTTGTGTTTTATGTAATTATTGAGAGTGTGAAATATTTCTTCTCCAGTTGTTCGGGAAGACAAAGTTCTACAAAACAGAATATTGTCGTGATGACTCTTTTCTGTCGTGTTCTAAATCTATCTAGTTTCAAGTCACTTTTATGAATAATACAACTAATTACGAAAAGATCACCAATCCAAAAGTAGGGAAATTTATATTTATACTGCGCCACCCTATTCTTAGATTAGTCTATATAAATAGTAGGATCAGTTCTAAATTAAGTTAGCAGTCATCTCATTAGGCCGAATCATCTATTATCATTTTTACTTGGGGTTCCTGCAAGATTCGAATATTTATGAACGGTGCAATAATAAGGAATTCAGGCAAACACAATATTTAGATCAACAAAATAAAACATTTAATATATGATATGGTTAACAAATACAAGAACTCTATTTTAAAATGGAACTATACAATTAACTTAACACATCTTCTTAGGTCACTGATGCTAATTCAATGTTCTAACTTTCATATACTATTCACAGTCTCAAAAACACAAATCTTCTTATCTCAAGTTAATATAACAATTTCACATTTTATTCAGTCTTCACAAATCTATCAGCTCAATGTTTATATTCACAGCAGGCAATAAACTACGTAAGCTATATTCCAAGCAAATATATTCCCGGACCTTGAGCATCGGAGATATATTACAGTTAATGCTAGAATAGAGAAACTTATACAACTACTCTTACCAGACAAATTCTTCAATACATCAAATTATTGAGAGAGCACTTATGAATTAACTTAATTAACATTAGCGGAACACACACATAACAAATATTCTCCATAGTTTAAACTGTATTACTGTAAGTCGCACTTCACTATTCCAAACAACAGTAATTAGGTACTAATATCTTTTCCTGTTCACTTTTCTCCAAGTAATCAATATAACCTTATCCTAGGGCAACATAGAATTTAATCGTAATCCAGATTAACTAGAACTAATCAGAATTTTCGCATTGACTGTCCAGTTTCCTTTTATCTGATTACGGCATCAACCTTTCTTCATAACAACAGCAGATTTCGCTTATAACATTAAACTTTATGTTTCACTACTTATAGGTTCACTTCCGAACACTATACTCATAAATTTCTGCCCTGAGGATTTTATAATCTTGGTTCTGCAAAACTCTCTCCTCACTCCTTAATAATAATTCTTCTCTCCTTTCTATCTTATCTATGACCTTCACTCCCACCTTACTTTCGAACGCCATGCTCTACTCCACTCGTGGTTGTTTACGCGTGCGTCTCCATGACAACAGACTGCACGTAAACATTTCGCTAATGTAATGTATGGTCTAATATTATTCATGAGTGATTACATAACATTAAATATTTCACAAAATAAAACAACAGAATATTTAAGCTACTTCTTTAACTTTTTGATTACGTATACAGTTAAATATAAATTAACACTTTACGTTACACCACATATATTTAGTTATACAAAATTCTAAACATATTATTATTTTATAAACTAATAATAGGTCAAGTTTTGAATAAATATTTAATTAGTAATTCTTAATTAAGGAATAATAAACAATTTTATATAAACCATGATTAATATTTAATAAGCAATGTTAAATGTGAATGAAAAATAATAAATTACATAACATAGCTTCATTCACAATTTAACAATATCGTCATGAAAGTTGTTTTCATCTGCATATCTTACGTAGCATAATAACTGTGCATCATCTGTAACATCAGTAGTCTCGTCTGTTTGTAACTCATAATATGGGCTCTTCTTAACTCTTTAGGTTAACTGAGATTCTACGTCACCTGCGATATCGTTAATTCTGCAACCTACAGTATCATTAAAAGAGGAGTCAAATCAACATCTTTTAGTAACTTGTTGCCAAACATAGTTTTTACCACATCTTTTATAGCTGGAAGTAGTAAATTTTCCCCTGATAGAATGAGGTTTTCCTGTTTTCACTATGCCCAAACTTAAGAGATAGATGCTTTGAGTACCTTGCTGTTAATTGAACCCATGGCCGAAACTACATCTGTCCCATGATTTAATGTCGGTAGGCGTAGCTGAAATTGCTTTTTATTTATTTATTTTTTTCATTTTGTTTATTTTTCACATCATGTTTAGTTTCTAAATGTCGGAGTTCACAGGTTTCATGCACTCATTCGACAACATTTCATAACACAAAACACATTGAAGTTTCTGTTCACTTTTATCTCCACACCAAGTAAACCCGAATTCCAAATATGAACTGTTATATTTCCTACTGTATTTTTTTTTTTTTTTTTTTTTTTGAACTGCTTGTTTCTTCTACTTTAATAGTATCATATTTACTCGCCATTACAACACATGTATCACAATTAGGGTTACCATCACCTGTTTCATTTGCTCTTCTTTTCAAAGTCGTAGTTCTAAGCCACTTTTCAATTATTAAAAAAAAAACGTTTCTGAAAAATATATAAATATATAAATATTGGGGTTGACTCACAACACACTTTATCCAAGTATCATTTAGCAGTTCTGAAGTGCTAAATTTGAAGGAAGAAAACCTTCAGTAATAAAAATCAATAAACAACAAGCAGTTGGTTGAAATGCGGATAACACATGTTCACTTCAAATCTGACAAAACAGCAAGGGGGAGGCAGAAGCAATAAAACTATTGTTGTTCTTCATCCTCTTATTATTCGTCATTCTGCCGCTACAAATTATTGTAGTGCCAGAATGACAAGTAATAAAAGAAGGGTGAAGTGAACAACAATATAGTTTTATTGCTTCTGCCTTTGAACATTCGGATGCTATTTGTTGGTTTTTTCAAGTCTCTATTTGATTTCAATAATTTTTACTTATTTAATTTTAATTTGTTTGGATTATTAAAAAATATATATTTATTTAAGTCTACCTGCAGACCACAGGTTGAGAAACACTGCCATAGAACATGTTTCATCTATTGCAGCAATAAAACACATATTCCTGTTTTTGGTTCATTCTGATTTGTGAAAAAATGTTCATTACTGTTGTGAACAGTGACCAGTTCATTTTCCCTCTGTGTCTAGTGAGTCATTGAGTGAAGTGTGAATTGTAAATTTATAGTGAAACAAATATAAAAAGAAATATACATTTTTAAAAGGTAAGTGTATGTAATTTAATATTATTTTGCTTGTTAGTTTTATGATTTTTTTTGCTTTTAAACTGAAATAATTTAATTTAGGATTTTGGGATTAATTTATTGATTTTTAATAAAATACCAGTCAATTTTTTTATATATGAAATTGTGCTAAAAACTGTATTAATTCTGAATACTTCCCCTCCCCCAAGAATTAAATATCATTAAAATCGATGTAAAATGAATATCGTGTATTTATAATTTTATTCTAAAACATATTTTCTTACTTCTGTTTCCCCTCTTTCAGAATGGATATAAGGAATTATTTTTCTTCCCTAGGGAAGAAAATGCAAAAAAGACAAAATAAAAATTGAGCAGGAAAAATGTATGCCTTTGGTTACACAAGTTGATCCGATTCCTGGAACATCGATTCAAAATGACTATCAAGTCAATTTCATCAAATAATTTATTAGAATATGATATTGGTTCTTACGTTGGAGTTTCCACTATAACATCAACTTTAAATTTGAAATCCTTTCTAATACTTATGTTCCCAACGTGGACTATGATTTCAAAAAAGATTCCTCTGGAAAGAGACAGTTTAGATTTGCTTCATTAAAGGAATACTCACCATAGTTGTGTTATTCAAAACTACAGAAAGGTGCGCTTTGCAAATATTGCATTTTGTTTGTACCAAAAAGTACATCAGGGCTGTCACAGCATTTATAAAAGCTCCATATATAAAATATAAAGATTTTAAACAAGCTGCCAGAAATCACGTCATCTCAGTGCCACATAGAAGCTGCTGTTGATGCACAGAATTTTATGTTATTGTCTATAATCTACTTGTAAAAAAGTATAATCTACTTGTATGTAAAAAAATAATAAAATTTATTTTATTAAATAAAAAAATGTATACATTATGTATATGTTTTTGTATTGATGCGATACTGTATTCTATAATCTACAAGTAGATTATAGAATACAGTATCACATCCACAAAGTGAACGGATGAGGCCTTCGATTGGCTTTCCAGCCTGGACCTTGACCTGTAGTTGGTGTGGCGGTGGTTATGGAGGAAGCAAAAGATCATGGTCCCGTCTCACCACGAAGATGTTATTCTCATAGTCCTTGTTATGGTATCAACAGAACTCCTCATGTTAGAAGATGATGATGTAATGTGAAATGGGCCCCCCTCTAATGGATCGAGTTTTCTCACACAAGACACAACTGCTCTCTAATTAAACCTAGGATACAGCTACATTTATGTTGTGAAGTAGTGTGAGAACATGCAGCCTTGTCATACTTGTTACAGTAGGACGATAATTGTCCCTGGCTTAATTATGACAAGTTTTGCTTTATTAAAAAAAAAAAGAAAAAAAAAAGAGGAAAGACTTAGAAAGCTGGTTGTGTCTTTTATGTAATGAACTTTTATATGTTAAGATTTTCATCATTTGTTGCTGGAAATTGTGATTGTACTTTTCACTTACCAGTTTCATGTAGCCATAAGCATAAATAAATAAGTAAACCCCATAGGAGAATAGCAGCAAGAAGCTTAAGATCTTGGAATTGTTTGATTGTCATCAACAAACTTATCAATAAGATATCTGGTTAATGAGACAGGGCTATTTATTATAGAAGGAAGAAAGTGGACAGAGAAGTAAAACCCTGGTAGGTATGGAGAGAGAGAGGAAGACCAAAAAAAAAGACTTGTGAAGACTAAAATCCAGCAGTTTTTTTTTTTTTTTTCTCATGTTCACCACATTTGAGCAAAAAGTTTAGAAGTTGTAACTTTCTATTGTGTTGAATTTGTCAAAATAAAAATAAAATGTTCTAATTGCCTTGAACTAAGATGAAGTTATCTTCTATATGCTAGCAAGAATACATTGCATTGATTCTTATCCTGGAATTGTTGATGATAATGATAATTTTTGACTTGAAATATCTAGATTCAAATCCTGTCTAGGACATCGAGAACCATTATAAGGACATCTTAACTGAAGGTGATTTACCTAGTCTCATACTGAGGTGGTAAGGTTTATCCTTCCAAAAACTCAGGCTTTTTATCTTACAGTGCAGACCAGCCAGTAAACCACATACAATTAGCAGGCATAATAAATAGGTCTCATAGCCTTAATTGCTTTGTCTGTAATTCCAAACAACTTCATAATAAATGGAGTGGCATTTAATTCTCACATCTGGCCATTAATACTTGCACACTAGGGAACCCATGCTCACCCCTTTAAAGTTTCATGTTGTCTTTAAATCAACAGTCAGTTGGAGTTTTATATAAGAATTCCCAATTTAATATTATTGGGGTTGAAGTCCTTGCTGAGTTGATTTGCAAATGTGTCATCTCTTGACTTATTCATGGAGCCAGCCCCTTGAAATGAAGTTGGAAAGACTGAAAACATTGAATTTGGTTTTCTTTAAAATCAGATCCGAATTTTTCATGTTTATTTTCATTCTTGGCTTTTAAAGAAATTACCTATCTTATTATTTTTAATGTTTCCCACTTATAAAAGGTTGTTACCCTGTAGTATAGTAAGCCAAATAGTGATCTCACACCAGCTGATGAAATTCATCTCTTATTCATTTAGATGCTCGATAGCAGTAGTCTTATTGATGCACTTTGAAAAGTAGCTCATTATATATTATTATTAGTTTATTATTATTATTACGTGCACCTCCAAGCAGTCCAAAGACTCATCAAGGGAGGGCGCCTACTCTACAACTCTCCATCTCCGCTAACTACAGTGAACCGTGTCATCTACACCAACCCCATCTACTGCCCACCACCACCACCCCTAGTGTTTACAGACAATCGCAAACACCCATGCCCACAGTGGGATTCAAATCTGTAACCTTTTGGCTGGAGAGCAGATATGCTAACCACTCGGCCAACCAGGCCAGCTCATTAGCAGTTCCTAGGTGACAACACAGTTATTATTTACTGGCAGGGGTGCAGTTTTCATTTGCTTTCTGTCCAACATGAACCATTGCTGTGTATATAATTCTCTCATCCAGTCTGTATACTTTCCAGAAGGGAAGACCAGATCCTTTGCTCTTCATTCCCTACTCCTTTGTAGTAGGTATTCCAAAAGCTTATTTGACAAATGTACTTTTCAGACTTTTTTTTATATATTGCATAGCTCATTATATGCAATTGTATATATATATTTCTTTCTAGGAACACAGCAAATTCCATTTGGCCAGGATAAGAAGGGTTCATAATAACACTACATCTGTTCTTCTAAATGGTAATTTTTGTATATATATACATGTGCACAATTATTTAATATTTAGGATTCATATATTTTTGCCTTGTTTATGTGTGCATGCCATATGTTTGATTTTCTCTGAACTTTTACCTTTATTGTAAAACAAATTGCTATGCATTATAACCATTCATAATAAAATTACAGTATTAGATTGATATAATTGTTTAGCTTTTGTCTGTCTTCTCTGTACAAATTTGCATTTTGCACCTTCTGCTGCCTTTTTTTTTTTTTTTATTCTTCTTTGATGTTCTTTTCTATAGGGGGGGGGGTGGAGGATAAGCTATGACTTTTATCCTTTGTTGTTGCTCCCATGCACTGTCTTATACCATACTTAGCATATTTCACTAGAACCTTACAATAATTTGTAGTACACTCTTATCCAGAAGAGTTTCTTTGAATTTATTTGAAATTAACAAATATAAGCAAAAATTTTAATAATCCATTATGCTTTCAACCATTATATTAAAAAAAAATGATAAAAAAATATAAACAAAATGCTAAAATGATGCTGCACCAAAGATACATCATATAAAACCTATCACCACTAATTTTTTGTTTATTTTACTTGAAGTAAGTTGTATCTTGTTAACATTGCCTTTAATCCTTCTTATTGAATTAATGGATAAGTCATTGGCAGAAGTATCCAAATGAGATCATAAAATGCACAATTAGGAGTGTGCCTCAGACAATGGATGCTCCTCTCTCCTTTAGGTTTTGGTCAGTAATATATACTGTCATGATGCTAATGCATTTAAAGTGTTATAATTCCAGATCACAATGTGTTCTATACTGTGAATAGTACCATACTAAATCAAGTACAAAATTTATATATGAACTGCAGTATAATTTACAATATCTTGAATATGAAAAGCCTTCAAGAATACTACTTGCAGATGCACCTTTCAATTGGGGTTGGAAATAAGATTAATTTATTCCTCAGAGGAATATGATAATTACTGCAGTTGTTGATAACACTTGAAACTATTAGATATGAAGGTGCACTTATGTGTATTTACTAAAGTAACAAGGGCTCAGAGGAGCATGGGACACGAACACAATCAACCAAGGTTCTAATACTCCAGGATTTTCGAAATGGAAGATCCAATGCTCTATGTTATGAAGACCCTAAAAATTACGTTGAGTGCCATGAACCCAAGCAGTCTGCTCTTGTTTTCTCACTAAGGTGCTGTATGATATCAGATTCTGTATGGAAAGACTGCATAAGGAGATTTGAGGCATGAGACATGAATACAATCAACCAAGGGTCTAATACTCCAGGATTTTCAAAATGGATGATCCACTGCTATTCATTACGAAGAACCTAAAAATTATGAAGAGTGCCATGAATGTAAGCAGTGTTGTATCCTACGTGCTACTCCGATGTATATTCTTGTTGTTGACTGACTCCACATTTGAACACAGAGAAAATTTATTTTTAACTGCGCCACTCTATGTTCTAATTCACACAGGCAATGTTGTGAAATCAACCATCAGTTAGTACCATATAGTTATCAACTTAATTCAGTCCAAAATTCTTCTTATTGAATATAGGGTTCCCGCTAAGATTCGAACTATTTTAATGAGCGGTGCAATGAAAGAAATCAGGCAAACACAAGGTTCAACTCAAATAAAAATATGTAATGCTTTAACACATAAATTTACATTAAAACAAGAATCTCTAGTAGGGATAATACAATTAAGAATCAATAGGTTCTCATTAAGACATTAGCAATTTACTCAGTTGAGTATATCATTTACGATTACAATTTATTCATTTAAATTCCACTCTTCTTATTATCAAAGATTCCAAACACAATTTCACTCTAAACAAAGTTATCGTTTAATGTTTCACTATATATCACTATATATCAGGCTTCACTATATCACACATTCAAATATGAACTATTAATCCAGAAATACTTCACATATTGCATTCACGAGGAAATGTTTCACTATAACACACATTCAATCTTGAAATGTTAATTTCAGCAATATGAATTATATCATGTTCTCCAGAAACAAGCTTTGCTACTTCACACTAGGCATAGAAAAGATATCCTTACCGGTATAAACAGTATAGCTTCCTCATTATCGAGAATCCTAGAAACACTCCTTGATTCTTGAATAGTTTCACTTTGAGAGCACACAAATATTATAGAGTCCTGGGTTTCAATAACTGATTAGTTAACTCTGGATAATTTATCTTCTTGCTCGTAAATGCCTAACTTTCAATATTTCTTACTCATTCTTATTACCTTTTTGTCCTACGCTATCCTTCTGCGAGGCGATAGGGATTTATAAAAGAATAAGAGCTCGAAGAAAGAAGTCAAAATACAGCGATTCTCAGTCCCTACTCCTTTCAACCCCAGGTTATATATCTCCCCTTTCCTCCTGTGTCACTTCTCTTCTCTATACTACTCATGACATCCTACTCTCCTTTCCCGCGAAAATCTGGTTCTAACTGGTTTTGTTGATATCGAACTGGCTTCTAGCATATTGTACAGTAACTCACGCTAAAGCACGTGCTGGCTAAAAAATAACATAATTTCTCACAACAACCAATCAAATCTTATTTTGAAAAATTACTTGGATACATTATATTTTACTAATAGCATAATAAGATTACATATTTTACAGTTTTTATCTCTGTTTTAATAATATCGATTTCATAATAAGCGATATTTAATACACAGTTTTCACAACTGCACTTCATTTCAAATAATAAGTGAACAAATGAATATTAATAAACATAACTTGAAAAATATCATATGAACAGCATACAATTAATAAGAGATTATTAGTCTGATGAGCAAATTTGGCTTAGGGAATGGTAGATTATGTTGGACTCTGTATGAAGTATTAATAATTTCCAATTCTCTTCGTTCAGAATCCATCAGCAGTCTGCTCTTGTTTTCTCACTAAGGTGCTGTATGATATCAGATTCTGTATGGAAAGACTGCATAAGGAGATTTGAGGCATTATTGTATCTCCCTGTTTAAGAACTCTGATGTTTGTTTATTTCCTTTATGGAGATTGTGTCATTGACTGCTCCTCGTATTTTTTTGTACACTTTAAAAGGAGTTTAATGTTGAAGTAATATTTAATATTACTGAATCATTCGATATCACATTGTTAAATTTTATATTTGTATGTGCATGTGTTTCATTCTGTTTCATATCATGTCTGTAAAACATGAGCAAAACTTTTGTAATTAAATACTTTTTCACATAGTTCATCAGTGTCACTTAAACTTGTAAACTGTTTTAAGATCAAGATTGAACAAGACAAATATTCACTTTGTGTTGAATTTACTAACAACATCAGATTCTATGCTTTGAAATTGTTCATATATTGAAATGTAAACACATCTGTTTAATTTGGGACACCTATTGACTTATTTGGTAGGAACTTTCATTGTGATTTCTGTTCCGTTACTTTTTATTTAACTTTTCATACGTCTTCCATGAAGTTTCTATTTTCCCTTCCTTGTGAACAACTTCACCACGTGTCTCTTTCAGGTTGAATCCGTTGGTTTCTTCAGGTTTTGCTGCCAAGTTCGCAAGTCTTTATTTATTATTATGAATTTTTAAAAAAAATTTTTTTTTTAATTTTTAGTTATATCACAGTATTTGAGTCTGGCTTACTTCTGAAAGTTGCTCAAATTTGATTCTTTTTAGAACTTTCTTAGATGTATGTTTTTTTTTTTTTTTTTTTCCTATGTTCATTTTATCCTACTCAAAACTAAATAGCAAACACTTCCTATTTCATTTCTCCTGAACCAGTGTGAAATATCTCTACCAATAATAATGTATTCAATAAGGTGTTTGCTATTTCTTATATGTGTTTTCTCCATCTTTATGTTGGAACATGGTGTAAATAAGGTGTAGTCCATGTCCTAGACAGAAGTCCAACTGGAAAACTGATCATTATTGTTAGTTTTGGTCTCTTCTCCAAATTTTTCTTAAACGTTTCCTGATATTGGATAAAGAAAAGTAATTGACTATGCAGGCTAAAGGTATTCCAGAAAAATTTTATTGTTATACTGTAAGTAAAAGAAAGAATGAATGTGGAAGAACAACTTTACTGAATGATGCAGATGGTAGTTTTGTGTCAGAAGCTGATATGATTGTTCAGTTAATGAGTACTTATTTTGCTAAGGTTTATCAACTAGGTGTATAACATGGTGCACTGTGCTACTACTACATCGGGTGAAGAGATAAAGATATATAAGAATGAGGTTGAAGAACCTTTGTATAACATGGCTAAGAATTTGTCAATAGCAATAGATGGGATATCAGCATATATGCTAAAATAATGTTCAGCTGAATTGGCTAGGCCTTGGACATGTTTGTATAACTTTGTATGATAATTCTATTATACAAGGAGGGTGCAAACATTGATGTTTGTGACTACTGACATGTTAGTACCTCTAGAGTGCAGCCGAAGGTTTTAGAGAAGTTGGTAAGAACTCATATACAGAAATGGGTTGACAAACAAGCTATATTTTGCAAGAAACCAGCATGGGTTTACTGAAGGAAAGCCATGTTTTAACAATTTTCTCATATTTTATTAACAATGTAATGGCTGACTTGGATAAAGAGAATGGATACACTATGGTACTGTTGGATTTTGCTGAGGCATTTGATAGGATACCACATTAAAGACTGTGTCATAAACTGAGAATATGGATTTGGAATATAAACTCTTGACTTAGATAAGTGTATAGTTGACAAAAAGGCATCAAAAAGTGGTATATAGTGGATGTGAATCTGCTAGATTTAAGGTGGTGTATCCCTGGTGATCAGTCCTCAGACCATTGTTGTTAAATCTATACATAAATGACATTAAGAAGGATTTAACAGATGTGTTTCTAATGATGCAAAGATAGGCAGATCAGTCAGGGATGCTACTGATATCTAGCATTTGCAGAATGATTTGAATAAGCATCTCTATAATGCAGCTAGAAGAAGGACGGTACTTTGCACCCTTCAATTGGAAAAGGCATGTTGTTTGATTCTCATCATGACGGGAGGAATTTTTATATGGAATTTTTCAATTGAAAGTGAGTTAGTCAATCTTATAGAGAAGTAACAGGTTTTTTTTCTCCCTAAAACTCAGGTTTTTCATCTGGCATACAGACAAATCGGTCTTTAGGACATATGCAATTTACAAACAGTATTAGTGGTGATGGTGTTGAGCAATAGATGGCGTTGGTGTAGATGGAGACAGAAAGTTGTAAAACGGTTGTCCTCCCTCAATGAGTCTTTGCACTCCTTGGAGGTACCACAAAATAATAAGCTAGAAATCTGGACAAATGATAATGGCTGTCAATTCAATTTGTTAGTAAGTGTAAAGTTCTGCATTTGGTGTGATGAGATTTCCAAGGCATATTATATTAGCTGAGTTGTGCTACAAGAAACTGATGAGGCTAGGGATCTTGGCATTATGGTGGATAGGAATTTGAACTTCAAAGGTCATATATCAAAAATTACAAATACAACTCGGAGGATAATTGCAATGTTGTAACAAATCATGACTTGAAAGGATAAGTGCATATTTGCTCTCCTGGGTTCCAAGGATATAAAGTAGCTGTGGAAAGTATGCAAAGAAGAGTTATAAATATTATATTGGGATTATGGAATGTAGATTATGAGGACAAATTTAGAAGTATGTGGATACAGACTCTGGTTAACAGGAGAAAGAGAGATAATATGATAGAGGTCTATAAGCTTCTGAATGAATGTTATAGCTTATGAAATTTTTCATTATATGGAATGTGGGGGGAAGAATGAGGACTTCAGTGGAATTTAAGTTTTTTTTGTGTGCTTAAGAAAGGGATAACAGCTAGATTTTTCTCCAGAGCAGTGAGTGAGTCAGTGGAACAGTTTGCCACTTGAAGTGATGAGTCCATCCAGCATAGATGAGTTTAAGAGAAGGTATGATAGCTAGTTTGGGTGACTCCCTGGAGGCCTCAAGTAATAATAATTCATTTCCTATTCATCTGATCTCTAACAAGGACTCTTTTCCTTTGTCAGCTGTCTCCTCTACTAACTCAAACTGGAGCATATACGGTCCCACTTCTGTGTGATCATAGGCATGAATAAGTATGTCTGATTTTTCCAATCTTGTGTTTTGAAAGTTACTTACATCACGCCACTTGAGATTGTATGCCATTCAAGAATATTATCTTTCTATTTAATGCTGAATGCTATAGCTATCCCTTCCATTCTTTCCCAAATGCTTGTGTTTGCATTCTTTGTTTCAGTAATACTAATTACGTTGATGTATCTTAATAATGCCAAGGTTGTGTTTGTTAAAGTAGTTGATTTTTCACTATTTGCCCATTCCCTGACAAAAACAGAAAAGATTAATGGCAACTACCATGTCATTTCATTACATTGTACCATCATTTTTGTTTGTGGTTTAAGCCAATATAGAATACGTTTTGGATGGCAAAGTTCTAATTTTTCAGCCCATTTTCATTTGTTCCATAACCATGTGAATATCTATAAATAGGATGCAGCACAAGGAGGTCAGATGCACCCTTGTCAGTTCTTGGCTTAGAGACTTTCTTCCAGTTATCTAGCTTTAACCTTTAAATGACTCCAAGGTAAAAGTTTTCAGTGGTCATAATATTGGGTCTATTTTAAATGGAATATAATGTACATATTTTGCAGTTAAATATAATGCTTATGCACTACTTAAAATATTTATATGAATTTTAATACACATTTTAATATTTTTTTTAAAATAAAGGTAAGAAGTTTAAACTTTTAATGTATTTACATTAAAATATGTTCTAACCTGTATTTTGTTAAGCTTACTTCTTTAATTCCACAGTTGCATCTATCTTTCTTTTCTTCAATTAAGCTTTTAATTAAAGTGATGGTACCCTACATATGTATCAACAATTATTAATCTTGGGAAACTTATCTAAATATTCTCTACCATACGCTCCAATCTCATCTGTATTCATTTAATCTAGTTAGGTTTCTTGATTTTTTTTTTTTTTTTTGTTAACTTTATTGGTATCAGTCAATATTTTTTTTTTTTATCATCATAATCTGCAAAGGCATTTGACAGGATTCCACATAGAACTTTGTTGCATAAATCAGATGAGGATGGTTTTGAATCTAGTGATTTGGATTAGTTATTTTCTTGTATTGCTAGAATACAAGAAAGTGATATTTTCTTGTATTCTAGCAGTGGAGTAGATTTTCCTTCTAACCTCGTCATTTGTTATGCGTGCCATGTATGACATCTTCAAAAGTTTTCTATAACATTTCATCTCGAAGGCCAATAGTCTTTTCTCATCTTCCTTTAGCAATCTCTCTCTCACACACATCTGTATAGTAAGACAGAATTAAAAAGGGTATTGATGAGGCAGTCTTGTAGTAAGCTGTATTTTATTGTCCTTCCAAAATGGCTGTAACCTATGAAGAGCAACAGTTGCTTCAGCAATGCATGCCTTAATGTCATGTTTAAACTGCCCATCTCCATGTAGTACACTTCCCAAGTAGGTGAATCTTCTACTTCCAATTTTTCATCATTAACTGAAATTTTCATCGGCTTATTGCCTGAAGACATTGTTTTTGATTTGTGAATGCTGGTTGATCCAAAGAGATCATGATCTGTGCATTATATTGATGGAACTGATGAGGACAGGTACTTGGGGGGGGGGAGATTGTGGACAAGGAGTTGAAGAATAGAGGGCATATTGCAAAGGTAGCCAAAAGAGCACATCAGATTACATGGTGGTTGCTGAAGAACGCACTATCAAGAAGGGATAGAGAATTTATCATTCTCCTATATAAGGCCACATCTGGACTACTGAGCAAATTCAGATACCCAGATTTTGTAGGGATGAAGAAATGGTGGAAAGGATATAGAGGCGAGTGATAAAGATTGTGGCAGGTCTATGAAATGCTCCCTATGAGAATAAATTTGATGGTCTTTAGACTCAAAAACTACTGATAGGTGAAAAAGAGGAGACATGATAAAAGCATATACCTGCCTCCATAGTGCAATTTGAAGAACAACAGGGACATTGTGCCACAGGGCATCTATGGGGAGTGACCGAAGAAAGAGAGGGAGAAGAGTCATCAGTTAAGCAGATTGCTCTCCCTTCGGTGCAATCAAGCATTTTAGGTGAGAGGTTTTAGGTATACAATCCCAAATGTGGGACAATATTCTAAGGTTGGACAGATTTCAGCTTTAGAAAGTCAGGAGTTTAGCAAGAGAGAAGTACTGTTGGAAACAAAAAAGAATGCCAAGCCTTTTGAGATCAGAAGAGGTAATGGACCTAATGTGTGTGCTTCTATGCCAGGACAGACTAGATGTGAAAGTCTAAGAAGACAAAACTGATCCTTGTTGAGCTGGATTTCGTCAAATGTGTGGGAGAGTGATGCATGATCTTTCTTCTGGGAAATCAGATTGAATTGTGTTTAGTCACCATGTCATCTCATTCCACTTGAGAACGGCAAAGAGATCAGTAAAAGAAGATCTTGAAGGAAGAATTACCTGATCACTACAAGGTTTTAAAAATGAAAGAAAAAAGAGTGCTATCATTGACAAAGCCAAAAATACAATTGGATGTTAGAGAGAGAGAGAGAGGAGGGGGGGGGGGGAGATCATTAATGTAAAGGAGGAAAATTGAAGGTGAAAGCACATAACCCTAATGTACACCAACACTAACTGGCTCAATCAAATGCCTTGAAAATATCAAGAGCAGTCACTTTCTCTAAATTTTTCTGTGGCTTGTATATTCAAAGGAGGCTGTGGTTGGCTAAGAGATCTGCTGTGGAAAAAGAATGATAAAATCCATATTGGTGAGTTTCTAAGTAGTGAAGCAGTTGACATTTTCCATTATTTTTTTGAGAGTATTGAAATTAATCAGCCATTAAAGCATTGATGGGAATAGTTTACTGGTTGACTTTTATCTCCCTTTTTTGGGAACTAGTTGAATAAAAGTGTGTTTTTAAGTTGTAGGATAGATTCCAGATGAGTATAACAGCTTGAAGAGATGATACTAGATAAATACCATCATGGCCAGGAGACTTGTTGGTATCAAGACTACTGAGTATTTTTCTGATATCCTGGCAAAATTTCATAACAGGCATACTGTGAAATGGTAGGAGGAGATCTGCCTTGTTGTCTATGCAAGAATAAGGAAATTACTGATGCTAAGAGGTCTGTTTTATCATTGGGAGATGTTACCATTAGGATGTGAGAGGTGAAAGTGTAGAAGGACAAGGCCTGGCTATCATTTGAACAGGAGTCCTAATAAGCTTATTACATTTGGCCCTTACAAATCAGCTTTTGATTTGTTGTTTATCTGCAGTTGTTACAAGCTGTAGTATAAGTTGAGGGAGGCCGAAGTTTTTGACTTGATCCATTTGACATCACATGCTGAATTTTTGGTTTGGACTGCTTTAGTACAATTGTTGGAGAACTGCATTTTGGAATAGGATGAGAGTATTGAGTGAAGTTTGGGATAAAAGTACTCATCTCAGTGAGAATAATTTCTGTTATTAGATCAGAGCAGTTCGTGGAAACAGTAATCAGACCTTGGCAACAAGGCATATAAATCCTGGATTCATCCCAACTGGCACTTGGCGCTCTTGTAGTGCCATAGAAAGCAAAACTGGGAATCACTGAAAGATTGCTACTGATAACTGATAGTAAACAGTTTGGTTCTCTTGTTTGTTCTGTGAAGTTGGAGAAGGGAAGCCTGTCTGAATTGTGGTTATTGAAATCACTGAGGAAGATTATCTCACTTTTTGAAAAAAAAAAAAAAAGTAACAAAAATAACTAACACTGGGTTTATAGGTTGTAATAGTTATTTAATAAACCTACTAGTTTTGCCACATATACTAGTGGCTTCACCTGGGTGAGAAAGAACAAACAAATATGCAATAAGTGGTAAATATGAATCATTACATAACTAAAAACCGAATATGTAGGAAGAACCATTACATAAAAGTAAAAGCAGAAACACATGGAGTGTTAAAGCTGGCAAGGGTCAGTCATTGTTCAGCAGTTGTACACAATAGTTTGTAAGAAAATTAAAGTCCGATGTGTTGAAAGATCTAGTAAACAACTTCCAAATGTCACATAAAACCATTCCTTGGTTTCTGTTGAGAGTGCCTTGTGAGTAGATAATAATTGTATCCTCTTTGATGTTGCAGGCACTGAAGTTATCTTCTGTGTGAGGCATGGCACTCTTGTTCCATTCAATATTGTGGTGAGTGTAGGAGAATGGAATGCCAGGCCTGAGTTCTCTTCTCTGTTGTTATCGACATCTCCCACACTCACCGCAATATAGTCCTTTTGCCTTATTTCTAAACTTCTAGATGTTTGCCCATGTAATGCCACAAGAACATGAAATATTGTAAACTCCTTGATGTTTGTTGAAAAGGTTGTGCTCCTTGGGCGAGTATAACAGAGTTTGTATAGCCACAATGGGCTTGAAGGCTGTTCTTATGTTGTGAGATTTCAGGAGATTGTGATTTTTAGAGAAAGTTTACCAATATAAGGGATGAAAACTGAAGCTCTATAGTGAATGTCATGATCTGTTGTGGAGAGGAAGTAAAGAACAGTATTCTTTATACCATTTTTTTAGAATATCGATTGCTGACTAATAGTTGAAGAAGAGAATCTAATTCTTCTTTTAGTGCTCCTTCATCTCTTATAATAGAGATCTACCTCTTCTTCAGCGTATGTACAGTAACTAATTTTAGTGATATATGGTGCAATGAAGAGACATGTAGATAATGATCTGTATGAGTGGGCTTATAGTTTGTTAAGAGAGGTGTCTCTTGCTTTTTTTGAAATTAGAACATCTAGGAAAGGTAATTTTCCTTCATTTTCAAGTTCTAAAGTGAATTTGATTTTATAGTAGAAGGAGTTAATGGATGAAAGAAACTTGTGTAACTCAGCCACACTGTTTCCATATTATAAATATTATTATTATTCAGGCCTCCATGGAATCAAAAGACTCATCGTGGGAGGTCCTTTCTAAGAAACACAAGTCTATTAAGACTAATCGAGGGAGGTCCCTCCTAGGAAACAAAGTCTATCATACCACTCCTTAAATGTATTGACCATTCTCGCTCTCACCACTCTATCAGGCAATGCATTCCATGGTTTAACCACCCTCCATGCAAAGAAACCACTCCTCACCCTCTTTCTCACAGTTTCCTTTCGTAACTTCCAGGGATGGCCCATTGTCATGACTCCTTCCTGCTGTTTAACCAAGCGAAAGAACTCCCCAATGTCAACCCTGTAACTATTTCTCCTTACCCCAGTCCTGAAGATACTTTCAGGCGCAAACTTCGTTTGCTCACACTTGGATAAATGATTAAACTAAATTTATTATACTTCTCAACAGTTTAAAAATCTCAATCATATCACCCTTCCTTCTTCTATCCACACTCCCTCAGCCGATCCTCATAACTAACATTGTACTGTCCCGATGCCATCTTTGTTATCCGCCTTTGTACCCTTTCCACAGTTAATTTATCCCCTTCAAATCCTGGGGACCAGATCTGAGAACAATAGTCTAAGTGTGGTCTGATCAGAGTCTTATACAACGGAATGATAACCATTTTATCTCTGCAAGTCAGTGTCCTCATTATTGCAGCAATCCTCTGTGTTACCTTCACTACCTTTGCAATATGTCCCCTAAATTTCAAGTTTCTATCAATCATCAAACCCAGATCTCTTGTCTCTCCTACTTCCTGCAGTTTAACTCCTCCCATAGAATATGCAGCATCTCATCGATGTGTCCCATACCTCAAGACCTTACATTTTGCTGCATTAAACTGATACCCCATTCATTTTCCAATCTATCTAGCTTATCCAAATCCTCTTGCAGGGCTACCACATCTGCACTATTATTAATAACTCTTCCCAGCTTCACATCATCCGCAAACAACCAAATATCCCCTTGCAATCCACGGACAATGTCATTGATATAAAGGTTAAACAATATAGGTCCCAGTACTGAGCCCTGTGGAACCCCATTTGTAACCTTCTGCCTCTTTGATATTGCTCCACCATACATAACTCTCTGATACCTATCGGACAGCCAATCCTGAATCCAATTGACCAATCTGACATCCAGACCCATGTGCTGCAACTTGAATATCAGCTTATCATGTTAATAATTGGTGGATTTTTATATATATATATAGAGATATTCATAGATATTATATCTTAATATTTAATCCTACCATAGAGATGATCTCTGTTTCTAACAATATTTTTTTTAATTCCGAGTGTACTATATATTCTTATATGCACAAGGGTTCACTCCAATTGGTGCAATGATCTTAACTCTTTCAGAATCCAAATAATCACTGACTCAAGACCAAAATATAAAATAAAAACATTTTATAAAACAAAAACAATATATATACACTTCAAACAACTTTACATAACTAACCACAAATTTAATTGGATCCAAGTCCTTTTTTTAAATAAACTTACACTTTAGACTAACACTTTGTTTTCAAAATGACAAAATGTTCATAGCCAATTTCTCTCTCTCTGTCAAGGCCCTTTTCTGAAGATATATGACTCCATTCTTCATTTACACAGGATCCTTTTCATCACTCATGTAGCACACATAAAATCTTCCTGACTTAATTCTGTCTCTTTTCTCCAGTAGAAATAATAGTCAGATCCGGCGTCCTTAATACAGATGAAGCCTCCTAATCAGAGTTTTCTCGAACATTCCTTTAGAACGTAAATAGCAAATTCTTCTTTTATTCACTAAATGCTTATTGACAGTCTTAACTCTTCCAATTAAAAAAAAAACTTACAGTTCTACGATTTCCTTTTTGGAATCTACTATAAATCTTTCAGTTAGCGTTTCCTCCAATATTCCGTTTAAAACGCATATAGCAATATTTTCTTTTATTTATCCACATACTTATTCCACAGGAGTGCTTAAGGGTCAAAGCTGTATAACTGAGAGGAGACCTCCACATATCCTTTAAAGGAATGCGGAGAACCGACCAGGGCTTCTGACCTAATGTCCAATCCTCACCTTCTCGTGGTGCACCCTGTTGGGTATCTACTTTGATACTGAACGAACGAGGATGGGCTGGCAATTTGGGATTTAGCCGACCAAATTGTATTCTTATTGGTTAAACCAAAATAAAAAATGATGGTACAACATGACAAAATTTCATGCCGGCTGGGGCGTCGCCCGGTTAAACAAGGCCCCAGTTGTTTTCGCCAGGGAACCAGGGCGAACAGCGAAAAGTCAGCTACTGGAACAAATCTGAAAACAAACCCCAACTCAACATCACCAGAGTTAAAGATCGGTACTATCAACGTAAGAAGCCTGAATGGCAAAGAAATGGAGCTAGCTGAGGAATTAGATAAGTACCAGATCGACATAATAGGGGTGACTGAAACAAAAAAGACCAAAACTGGTGAGATCTTTCTGAGCAATAAATACAAAATGTTATATTCAGGCAATGACAATCAAGGAAAAGAAGGAGTAGCCATAGTATTCAACACAAAATACGAGGCTAATCTTCTTGAATGGCAGTCAGTCTCAAGTAGAGTAATGTGGGCAAATATGAGAATGGGGAACTGGACAATGAGACTTATTTGTGCCTATGGTCCCACAGAAGGTTCTACTAAGGTAGAAGTGGAGGAATTTTTTGAGGCTTTAGAAAAAGCAACTGACACAATGAAAAAGGAAAAGTTGGTCCTTGTTGGGGATCTAAATAGTAGAGTAGGAAATGATTGTGAAACATACAAAAATATTTTGGGAAAATTTGGAGAAAAGAGCAAAGCTAATAATAATGGCAAATATCTGTTGGATTTCTGCTCAGGACATGGACTGGTTATTACTATCACCATGTTCCAACAAATATTATTGAAAAGAAAATGAAAGAGTTTGAGAACAGGAATCAAACCTTGGAGATTCAGTGGCAAACTGAAGGAAACATTGATTGATTCTGCCAGAGAGGCATGTGGTGAGGTTGTGTGCAAGGATAAAAAAATCAGAACTCCCTGGTGGACACAGGAAGTTAAAGAGGCAGTGAAGGAAAAGAAGAAAGCATATCAAAAGTTCCTGGCAAATAAGTCAGCTTTTACTCTTACAGAATACAGAGACAAATGTAAGAAAGCTAAACAGTGTGTAAATCTAGCTAAACAAAAGTCATGGGAGGACTTTGGCAAGAATATAGAAAATAAATATCAAGAAGGTGGCAAAATATTCTGGAGGTTGTTGAAGAAGCTTAGGAATGGAGGAAAGAGTGCTGTAATAGGAATTAGAGATGATAAAGGTGAAATGAAAACAGGAGAAAAAGATATCCTTGAAGTATGGAGTAATTACTTTGAAAAACTGCTAAATGAAACAAGCAGTGATGACAGCACAGTGATAAAAAACACTGACCAGGCATGCAGTCAGGAATACATATCCATACTTGAAGTAGAAAAAGCCATCAAAGGTTTGAAATGTGGAAAGGCAGCTGGAGTAGATGATATTCGACCAGAAATGCTGAAGTATGGTGGTATAAGAGTCTTACAGTGGCTGCACTGCATAGTTCAGAAAGCCTGGACAGAGGGACGAATTCCCGATGATTGGAGTAGAGCTCTCATAGTACCCATATATAAAAAGGGAAATAAAACTGAATGTGAGAATTACAGAGGTATTTCCCTACTGAGTGTTCCTGGCAAGATCTATGCAAGTATACTTGAGAAACGGTTGAGAAGAATTGTGGAAGAAAAGCTTGGTGAAGAACAAGCTGGATTCAGGCCAAATAGAGGCTGTCAGGATCAGATCTTCACTTTACGAAAAATAGTCGAGAAAGCATGGGAATATAACAAAGATCTGTATTTAAGTTTTGTCGATTTGGAAAAGGCATATGATATGACAAGGTGCCAAGAGAGAAGCTATTCAATACGCTGCAGTTATATGGTGTCAATGGGGCATTATATCAAGCAATACTTAGTCTTTATTTGAGTTGTGAGTCAGCAGTTAGAATTGAAGGAAGTACAGGAAGATGGTTTAATGTTAAATCTGGTGTGAGACAAGGATGTACATTATCCCCTCTGTTATTCATTATATATATATGGATCACATTATGAAGGAATGTGGTATTAAACCTGATATCAAAATTGGAGATGTTAATGTCAGCTCTTTGCTTTATGCGGATGATGTTATACTTCTAAATAAATCCGCTACAAGTCTGCAAGATTCTCTGACTAAATTGAATAGCTGTTGTAATAGATATGGTATGAAGGTCAGCAATAAAAAGACAAAGACAATGAAAATAGGCAGAATCATTGAAAATGTCAACTGTGTTGTGAATGGAGAACTGGTGGAACAAGTAAAACATTTCAGCTACTTAGGCACAATTTTTACTGAAGATGGTAAACTAAATATAGAAATAGACAACAGAATCAGCAAAGCTGGTATGGTGGGAAGTCAATTGAATAAATTCATATGGAATAAGAAAGAAATTAGTCGGAACACTAAATTAGACTAAATTATACAAGACTGTGTTCAAATCAATTTTAACTTATGATCTTAAAGCTGGGTCAGAAGTAAAACACTTGACCAAAGACTAGAGACCGCAGATATGAGTCCTGAGAAAGATTAGAGGCGTGAACAGATGGCATCAATGGCAATATCATATTAAAAATGAGGATATTAGGAAAGAACTTGACATTGTCAGCATCCAGGAATGCGTTAGCAGAGCTAATCTCAGATGGTATGGTCACTTAAATAGAATGGGAGAGGAAAGATTAGCAAAACAAGTGTTCTCTGCCAGGTTGGCAGGAAAACGACCCAGAGGAAGACCAAGATATAGGTGGATTGATACGGTACAAAGTGCCTTAGACGATAGAAATATAAGATCTGATAATGTTGGAGTCTTGACAAGTAACAGACTGATTTGGAGGAAAATTGTAGATAGGAAGTTAGTAATGATGTAATTTTTTCATGTAGTACTGTCATATCCTGTACACCCCTTGAGGGTACATGGCAGGAATTTGATGATGATGATGATGACTTATTCCACATTAAAACTTAATAGTTCCATGATTCCTTTTTCGGAATATACTATTAATTTTCTTCCGACTGTCACATAAAAAAACTTAAGTTCCTCCGAACCTAAATATCTGCTGGCCTGTGTTCTAAATTCCTTCTGAATGCTATCTTGCTTACAGCCGTTACTCAGATACCGAACGCTTTCTTGTCAGCTGTCAATCACTCATCAAACTTCTCGGCGAGCATGCGTACTCCATGAAAATGGCAAGCAAGAAACTAAATACTGTATAATGGCTGACACAGTTGTTTCCATTAGCGACAAGAGAGAATGTCTTCATAAAAACACAAAACTTAATATTTTAAATTACATTAAAATTCCTGTAAGTAATACAAATATCAAATCCAGTAAGTACATCAATTTTTTAACTTATTTACATATCATTTGTGACAAAATTTCAATAACGGGCACATTGTAAGTGCTGACAATGCGTATTATGAAACTAAAACTAATAAACATTTTAACGTAAACAATACGTAAAAATAATCATAATTTTTACAGCACCCTGTCAAATGCCTTTGCTAAGTCTAGGAAGATGGCAGTATATGCCTTTCCCTCATCTAATGCTCTTGTAACTTTATCATAAAAGGCTAGCATATTGCTAAAACAAGAGCGCCCCCTTCACAAATCCATGTTGACTCTCACTGATAACATTACCCTCATTTGCCCAATGCTGTATATGGTCCCTCACTACTTTCTCCAAGATCTTACTAACTACTGATGACACACAAACTGACTATAATTAGACACTTCCAGTCTGCTACCGCCCTTATGCAATGGCACTATCTTACTTTCCTTCCATTCCATGGGCACCTTTCCCGTAGCCACACTTTCATTGAAAAGCCAGGTCAAGGGCACTGTCAGTTCCTTAGCACATTCTCTCAAAACTCATGGTGAAATGCCATCCAGTCCCACAGCTTTACTAACATCCAGAGTACTCAGTATCTGGAACACTCTCCTCCTGCACCTGTAAACCTTGAACCTGCCCTATCCCTCTAGTTTTCAAATTGACTCCTCCAGGATGAGATACTCCAATAAAGTGTTCATTGAACAATTCCACTATGTCCTCTGCATCAGTCACTCTATTCCCATTTTTATCCCACAATGTCATTCTTCCACAGTCATTTCTCCTCCTACTGGCCACATAGCTAAAAAATTTCCTAGGATTTTCCTTGGATCTAAGGCCCAATCTTTTTTCATATTCCAGTTTCGCCTTCCTTACCATACTAGTCACTCTTCTGGCTTGTTTCTTATATTCTTCATGTATCTTCTCTTCACCTGTATCCTTATATCTCTTCCATAGCCTCTTTTTCGCATGCAATTGCTGTTTAATATTGTTTGTCATCCACTTGACTCCAAATTGTGTCCTCTTCTTCACTTGTGGAATACAGCTTACCATTGCTGCTAACAAATATTCCTTCACAATTTCCCAAGCACTAATGATATCGCGGTCTTCCAATTCCTCCCTCCACGAAACTTCCCCAAGTTGACGTCTAAGACTATTATAATCACCTGCTTTATAATTCCACATAAGTTCCCGTCTCTTTGATACTCCTGCATGTCTATTCATTTTCCAAGTCAAAACCATATGGTCACTCTCTCAAACTGGTGGGAGAGATGTCATCTCAGTTATTATCAGCTCTTCTGATGCTATAACCAAATCCAATATCATCGACATATCTCAACCAAAGTGACTTAGAATTTGTAGATTACAAGACATTTTTTTCAAAGTTTTCCACAAATAAGTCAGCACATGAAGAAGATAGAAGGCTTCCCATTGTAAAGCCAGATAGTTGTTTGTAGATTTTCCTATTCCATGAGAAAAAAATTGAGTTGAGACAGTGTCAAAATCAGGGGTCGCCAAACTTCTTTGACCATCGACCCCTTCAAGAGTTTCTTGACTTTTTATCGACCCACTCTATTTTACTATTACGTAATTATAATAGGACAAGCAAAAATATGCTTATGTGAGTTTTTAGATTGTTTATTTTATAGTTACAATGTTTATTGTATGTATAATATAGTATATATTATTATATTGGCTTAACGTCAAAGGGATATGTTTTTGATGTCCTTCTTAATATTACATATTTGATGGGGGGGGGGGGGGATAAATAATATATATAATATAAAACCAGCTTGGAAATGCAAGCAAAAAAGGGGAGTACTACTTCAGAAAGTTTTGGATATTTTTCTACAATATTTATATTCGTCCAAAAGTAACTTAAAGTCATATTTTTAAAAAGCGTCTTAGCTTCAAGATCAACTGACAATTCAATAAGATCATCTTGTAAGCTACATACGATATTTTCAATATCTGTAGAAAATGGCGTGATAACCCAATCTGGAATATGCATGTTTTCAAAATCTGCAAAGCACAATTTAAAATCATCGCTTAAATTTTGAAGATGTTTTGTGTATATTTCTAAGTCTTCATCTTTTACTTCCAATTGCCGTAGATTCGAAAAGTACTAAAAATCTTTTCATAACAATGATGATTTAAATAAGGCTAATTTAGCTTGGAAGCCTAAAAGAATCGTCTGAGCTTGAATAATTGTGACATTTTTACCTTGTAGATGGGTGTGTACATCATTAAATTTTGAAAATAAGTCCGCCAAGTAGAAAATATGATTCTTATTTCTCTTCAGTTCATCACTCAAAAACAAATTAACATTTGTAAGAAACTCTAGGATTGAGTCGAACAACTCAACAAATCTTTATAGACTTGCACCTCTAGACAACCATCTTACTTCAGTATGCAAGAGTAATTGGTTTGATACTTCATCATTTTTTTTTTTCACAAAGTTTGGCAAATAATCACGATTTAAGAGGACAAGCTCTAATTTGATTAATAGATTTAATACACACTCTTAGAGTATCATGCAGTTCGTCACTGAGAGTTTTTGGCACCAAATGGTTTCGGTGCAACACAGTGATGTCTTATATTTTTCTATCGACCCCTAACGATGTTATATCGACCACTTTGACGACCACTGGTCTAAATAGTTGAGAGATGTCTTGAGGGAACAGATTATCTATAAGTGCTATAACTTTAACATAGGGCAAACATCTAGACATTTAGAAATAAGGCAAAAGGAGTATATTGGAGACATCATTAACAACAGAGAAGGCAGCTCAGGCCTGACATTCCTTCCATTTCTCCCACACTCACCACAATATTAAATGTGAAAAGAGCTCCATGCCTTACATAGAAGACCACTTCAACACCTGCAATATCAAAGAGACTGCAATGGTAATCCACTCAGAAACCAAGGAAGGATTTTATGTGACATTTGAAGTCACTTTGATTTTCAACGTATTGGGCTTTAATTTTTCTGCACACTATTGTATATACCTGCTGAACAATGACTCATGCCATCTTCTACACTCCATGTGTTTCTGTTTTTCTTTGATTTTTGTGTAATGGTTCCTACATATTCGGTTTTTAGTTATGTAATGATTCGTATTTACTGCTTATTGTAGATTTGTTTGTTTTTCCTTATCCAGACAAAGCCACTAGCATATGTGGCAAAACTAGTTGGTTCATTAATTAACTATTATGACCTGCAAACCCAGTAATATTTTTTTTAAAAGATTATTTCACTGTTAAGGTAATTAGAGGCTGTATGTGACTTTCAGAGATAGTCAAACAGGCCACTAAAGTTAGGAGAGTGGTAGAGGCAGCAAATATCGTAAAGGGGTAAATGATATCTTTAACCAAAGTTGATCACATAAAGGGCAGTGCAGGTCTTATATTCCAGGAAGGTACAATCGGAAAAGGGTAGAAACCAGTGTAGAAGACCCAAGTAAAAAGGTACTGTAAGAATCGCGTGTCGATTCAAATCATATGTAACTGTAATCATTGTTCAATACTAGAACATTGAAGGGATTAATGAAAATTATACTAGGACTTTAGTACATATCAGACTAGAATGAGAATAAGCTTGTTACTATTAATTAATAAGTATTCATGTGCCTAGAGATTTATGCATGTGCATTGTATTTCATTTAAGAGAGTTTTTAAAGGTGAAAAGTGTGTATTAGCTCAGCGAAAGGATAATTTTAATTCATATTGTCATAGTAAGAAAATTAGAGTAACTGATTATATATGTCCTAGAAAGTGCAGAATTATAGCATGATCAGGCCAGTAAGGGGTTAGATAAAGGGTCAACTAGTGCTAGTACTATATATGTTTGTTTGTATAGAATCTGTTATGGCGGTATGATCACAATTCCTATATAGGATTTTAGCCTAATACTTGTGTTTAGCTAGTGTTAATTTGTATTATATCTTCTTAGTATTGAATTGAGTTTTATTTGATAAAGAACGAATTGTACAATTGTACCATGTTTAAGAGTTCAATAAACTTTTGTTAAATAAAAATGCAGTTGTCTATCACGCAGGGGGGGGGGGGGGATTTTGTTAAGTTATGAGTTAATGGTCACGACTGCATATTAGTATTCACACATTCAGACATATTTTGGTAATTGCTCCTTGTTTTTATTATCTTAAACTAAATGTCCTGAAAAGCGCAGTATAAAATAAATATTTAGGGACACTAAGGGGAGAAGAAGCTTGAATATTTGTATTTGGGTGATATCTCGTATATAGATAAGATTTGGATAAAGACAAGTACAGTTTCACATGTAAGTAACTTGTAAGTAAGTTGAAAGCATAATAATTGTAAATTGGGACACAACATAAATGGCGCGGTTGACAGGATGTAGTTTAGCTAATTAAATCCTAATTACAAGCTAATCACAGTAAGTTGGTTTTGGGTGCAGGTCAGACAACTGAGAGGCAAAAGTTTAATTAAGTGTTGTTGAAAATTTTTAAGCGTAAATTACTGTAAACTGGATGCAAGTATGTCTGATCCCTCTAGTAGTTCAGGCATGAATAACAGCAAATTTTTTCGTTATATTAACCCACAGCAGGTGTTCCCACAATTTTCAGATGAGGAGACTGATGACGTCCTCAATTTTTTTTTTTTGCTATATAGAAGAGCTTAGAAGAGTTGTAGGATGGACTGATTTCCAGTTGGTCTTACTCTGGAGTAAACTGGTGGGAAATGCCACAGCGTTCATTGCTAAGGGAAACCTTGGATTATCAACAATTCAAAGAAATATTGGTCTCAGAATTTGCTAGAAAAAAGGGGAGTTCCCAGGTGTTGAAGGAGTTGTATAATTGCGTACAAGAGGAGGAAGAGAGTGTATCTAATTTTCTGTGCAGAATTATGTCTGTATCACAATCCATGAGGTTCTCATTCCCAGAGGAAAGGGCCCACATGATGTGGTTAGCCTTCCAACAGTTCAGAATTGGATTATGTGATCAATTAAAAGAAGTGATATTTAAGAAAGGTGCCAAGAACCTAGATTCGTGCTTTAGCCTGGCCAGAAAAAGAGAGAGAATTTTGGATGAAATGGAGCAAGCCTCCTCTCTGAGGGAACTACGAAAAGGGGTAAAAGGGGATACAAAACCCCAAATTTTCTGAGCACCCGAATAATCTCAGGGAAAGTCCCTTTTCCTCAAAATCAATTTTGGACCAACAACGCATGATAACAAGGGAGACAGAGGCAATGGGGGATACAGTAATATAATACTGAAAAGGAGGGTCTCATCTCAGAAATAGTTGTTAAAGAGCTTGGGAGACATTTTGGGTCAAGTAAGAATAAGAGAAGTATAGTTGCGATTGCCAGTAGTTCAACTGAGAGAGATGATTCAGAGAAGGGGTAAGAATGCAAACTGTTTCTTTAGCAGAGGTGAAAAGGGAATTGCCCCTGCCTTTGGTAGAAGGTTTGATTGAGGGTATTCCCTGTATACTCCTGTTTGATACTGGGGCTCACATATCGGTAATTCCAGAAAATTTGGTTGAGGCATTTCACTATGTAGCCTTTAATAGTTTTACTAGACTAAGTCAACCCATTAAGATCATGGGAATTGCGAAAGTTGAGCTTTCCTCAATCTTGAGAGTAACGGCAAGGATTTCCATATCTTGCTTCCCTATCAATAGCATGTATGAGATGCTAGTCTTATCCAAGGTTGCGGACACTAGCAACCAAGTCATATTGGGTATTGATTTTTTTGAAAAAAATAACTTTATGTGTGATTTTGCAAGTGGAACACTGTCCCTGTGTGGAAAAAAAGTGCAGGCCACAGTTCAGAATGCAAGACCATGTAGGGAAGAGCAAAGCCTTGAAGGCCGAATTGAAGGATTGGGAAAAGGAATCCAGCATGTGGAGGAATAAACTGATCCAAGATACCATTAAGATCCTAAGCTCTGAGCAGGAAAGGATTCACATGATGGAGTTCTTTAAGTCTGTATTCCACAAGTATTCAAAAGTATTCACAGAGGAGATCAGCTCACTTTCTTGTACTAACCTGGTTCAACATGCTATTAAAATCAATTCTGATGTGCCCATATATGTGAGACAATATCAGACTTCACTAAAGCATATGGACACACACAAGAAATTACTCCTGGAATATGAGAAAGCTGGAATTATTGAAAAGTCAAATTCTAGATGGAATAGCCCATTTATCTTAGTAGAAAAGCCTAATGGTGGGTTAAGTACTGGACCTAAGAGAGATCAATAAGGTCACTAAACCCATAGATTTTCCCATGTGCAAGATTGAGGACCTGTTGATTGCCCTGGAGGAAGCTAAGTATTCTCCAAACTAGATCTGAACTCTATTTCCTGATTCCTTTGAGGGAGGAGGACAGAAAATACTTTGCCTTCACCACAAGATGGCTGAAGTATCAGCTGTGTCGACTCCCTCAGGGGTCAGGAACTCAGCCATGAGTTTTCAGAGCCTGATGAACTCTGTGCTATCTGATATGTTGGGAGAAGGGGTTATCTGTTTCCAGGATGATCTTCTGGTTTACTCGTCTTGTGTCGAGGAGCATAAGAGAATATTAATAGAAGTCATGGAAAGACTTAACAGAGCTCAGTTATCTCTGAAGTGTTCTAAATGCCAATTTTTCCTCAAGGAAGTTGTGTATTTAGGCCATGAGGTAAATGAAAATGGTATAACACCCACAGAGGAAAATACAACTGCCATATTAAAGGCAAGAACTCCCACAACTGTAAGGCAGGTTAGGAGGTATTTGGGCATGATCAACTTCCTGTAAAAGTTGATCATGCCCAAATACTTCCTATAGTTAGACTGATGGAAGCTGTAATTAAACTCACAAAGAAGGGAAGAAAATTCGAGTGGGGAAACGAACAACAGATTGCACATCAATGCTTGAATCTGGCTCTAAGTCGCCTGTCCTGACGTATCCCAAACTAGGTAGGGATTTTTATCTCTCCGCCGATGCTTCCAACAACACAATTGCCTCTGTTGTAGAACAGAAAGAGGAAGAGGGGGTTTAAGCCAATCACCTTTATCAGTAGGAAGCTTTCCTCTTCTGAGATAAATTACTCGGTAATTGAAAAGGAAGCCCTTGCTATTATTTATGCATTAAGAAAGTTCAGATATATGTTATTAGGACAACATTTCATTTTGTGCTCTGATCACAAACCATTGTCATTTATATCCTCAATGAAGGACAAAAATCAGAGAATCATTAGGAGAGCACTGGAGATGCAAGAATTTGATTTTGAAATAAAATACATGCCTGGCTCAGCGAACGTGGTCGCTGACTGTCTGTCCAGATCTCTGGATGTTGTACACGATAGTGATGTCAGTCCTAGTGAAGAGGTGATTTTTCCTATATACAAAGAAAAGAGGGTAGGAAAGAAAGGAATCAATTCTTTAGAACAACAAGTATGGGAAAAGTCTCGTATAATCAAAGAGCAAAGGAGGGATCAAGTATAGGCGGAGATTTATGAGAAAGTTTTGAGAGGAGAGAAGTCACATATTAAACTTTCAATCATACACTATACATTGATCCGAATGGTCTCTTATTGTCCAAACAAAGTGTCACAGGGAGATTGAAGGACAAAATCATAGTTCCAGAGAAAATGATCCCATGGGCACTATTCACTTTTCATGACTCTGACTTGGCAGGTCACCAAGTAGTGCATAGAACGTGGAACAGAGTTCGTGATCATTATATATGGAAGGGGATGAAGAGAGATGTAGAATCGTATGTGACTTCTTGTCATTTGTGTCAACAGAAGTCCAGCATTGTGGATAAGGCTCCCCTCCAGTCTTTCCCTAACCCCATGCGTTCTTTTCAGGCTGTAGCCAGGGATATCGTGGGCCCCCTACCTATCACCAAGAAAGGAAATAGGTACATTCTAGTGGTCATAGACATGTTCTCACGATATCCAGAGGCTGTGGCAATTAAGGACCAATCTACCCAAACAGTAGCTTATAAATTTTTCAAGCTGATTTTTTCTAGATATGGGACACCCCAAACACTTCTCTCTGACAAAGGTTCCAACTTCACAGCTGAAGTCATGTTACAGCTGTGTAAGTTGTTAAGAGTAAAGAAATTGTTCACTACTCCTTATCATCCTCAAGGAAATGGAATGATGGAAAGATTGAACAGGACTTTAAAGCTTACCTTGTCAAAGATATCCGATCTCCAGATCTCAAATTGGGATACCTTTTTGTCTCACACATTATTCGCGTGCAGAACCGCCCTACATACTGCCATCAGAGAAGCCTCCGCCATTATCCTCTATGGTTTTGAGCCAACCTTCTTTGCTGATTTCAGGAACTACCATGTATATTCAGGATTTCCAGACATTGATGATTATTTCAATAGCCTGATCACTGATAATAGCATTGCGTATGAGATGGTGTACAAATCCAGTGAAGCTTGCTCACAAAGTGCAAGAAATTATGCCAACAAATTGAGGAGATACAAGGATCTGAATCCTGGCAATCTGGTCTTGTTAGAACAGAATTCTGTTAATAAAAAAGGGGGGGGAGTTTGGAAGGAGCACAGCCAGACCATATGAAATTCAAGAAAAATTGTCCCCAGTGACATTTAAAATAAGAGAGAAATCTAAGCAAGGAAGAACCGGGGTAGTACACTCTGATAGATTAAAACTTTTATAGGACAAGGTCTAATAAGTTAGTATGCCTAGTAGACTCGATGGAGAGTGTATGCAGAAGGAGAAGGACTATAAAAGGGAGTAACAGATCACGGCTTCCTCCTTGTTAAGGAGGAAGCCGCGATCTAAATGCCCCCACAAGAAGAGGGAATAGTACTGATTGTCAAGGAGAGGGGGAAATTCCAGTCTCAGATCGGCAGTTATTCAATCAGTTTAAACAACGTATGAGGGAAAGCATATCAAACAAGCAAATGCCGAAAAAACCGGAGAATAGGGTCTGTGAGGATCACAGTGAAGACAGAAGACTAGAACAAACCCGGTATAACCTTAGGACCCGACAAAATAATAAGGTGGACCACAGGAAAGGAGTTTATCCCTTTATGCCCCTTGTTGAGATCTTTTTGCCAGACGTCCATTTATAGGGACGTCTGGCAAGATTTAGAGGGCGATACAGTCAAGATAAAGCACATAGCAGAACTCGGTGCATACAATTCACCAGATATTTCTTCAATAAACAGCAAGTTCCTGTAGGGATGAGAGGAGAAGGAGTGGAAGATTTATCAGGTGACGAGGAAATCCTAGGAAATGTGGAAACTAGGGAAAAAAAAGGGGGGTACTTCTATATTAGAGGGAATTCACATTGAAAGGAGAGGTGGGAGAACCAAAAAGGTTTCACAAAAAAAAAAAAAAAAAAAAAAAAAATTATACCTCCAGATATGAGAAGAGGAACACTTCGCAAGAAAATTTTTTATTAAAAGGGAGGACCTTTGTTACACCCTAATAACTTAAAAATGTGAAAATTTCAGTTATCATGATGTAACAGGAGAAGAAATAAAAACCCTGTATAAATAACTAACTAAGCAAGTTTGTTCCTAAGCAGATATTGTTAAGAGCCTTTGAAAGTAACGAATACATAAAATTAAAAGAAAGAAAAATATTCTTGTATCCAAGTGAAAAATATAGTTGAAATTGTTTGTTGAACTAAATAAAAAAAAAAGAGGGGGGGGGGATTTATTACAGTTGTGATATGATAAAATATGCTTATGTAAAACAAAGAAGATTAGTCATAGGATTTTGTATGTGAGAGGCTAGTTTTTACACTTGAAATAAGAGATTAAAGATTTGAGTTAATTCTTAGAAAATTTTGGAAAGGAGATTAATTTAGTATACATGACATAGAGGTTAGTTTAAACAAAAAAAAAAAAAAAACCAAAGCTCAAGGGCATAATTCTCAAATTTAGACTTCATCATGTGTCAGTCGTGTGCACACGGACCGCAGGATGCTTTGGCAGAAAAACACTACTCTAATTGGTCAGTGAAATCGACTCCAGTAAAGGGAGGAAGAAAAGAAATTGAAGAAGGTGCCTTAGGTCATCGTACAAAAGGGTTAAGAACCCTCACCCCCACACGAGATTTTTTTTCCTCGGAGTTTTCTTCACAAGTCTTCATATAGGTCTCACGTGGATTTCCTGAGTGACGGGTTAGGAGTTTTCTCCGTCCGACACAATAAGGAAACAAAGTGTGCGGGATTTCGGTTCCGTGTTCCTATTGTAAGAAATGAGGGATGCCATTTAGTTAAAGGAAAGAAGGTAATGTCAGTGTGTTTCATCATCCAGTGATAGTAATGAGAGAAAGAAATCTATATAGAAGCAGTGCCCACGTGGTGATTTTTACAGCCATAGAATAGATGATCCTATGTATGTCCTTGATTGAAGCATGTAAAGTAAAGAGTGTGAAAGCCCATCTTAATGCCAAAGGAACTTAGGAGTGATGAGTTATAGAAGAGTTCGTTCTAGGAAGGTACAATCGGAAAAGGGTAGAAACCAATGTAGAAGACCAAAGTAAAAAAAGGTACTGTAAGAATCGCGTGTCAATTCAAATCATATGTAACTGTAATCATTGTTCAATACCAGAACAGTTGAAGGGATTAATGAAAATTATACTAGGACTTTAGTACATGTCAGACTAGAATGAGAATAAGCTTGTTACTATTAATTAATAAGTATTCATGTACCTAGAGATTTATGCATGTGCATTGTATTTCATTTAAGAGAGTTTTTAAAGGTGAAAAGTGTGTATTAGCTCAGCGAAAGGATAATTTTAATCCATATTGTCATAGTAAGAAAATTAGAGTAACTGATTATATATGTCCTAGAAAGTGCAGAATTATAGCGTGATCAGACCAGTAAGGGATTAGATAAAGGGTCAACTAGTTCTAGTACTATATATGTTTGTTTGTATAGAATCTGTTATGGCTGTATGATCACAATTCCCATATAGGATTTTAGCTTAATACTTGTGTTTAGCCAGTGCTAATTTGTATTATATATTCTTAGTATTGAATTGAGTTTTATTTGTTAAAGAATGAATTGTACCATGTCTAAGAGTTCAATAAACTTTTGTTAAATGAAAATGCAGTTGTCTGAGATTGCCACTCAATGCACCACTTGTAACAACGTATGAACCTAATCACGCGGGAGGGGAGGGATTTTGTTAAGTTACGAGATAACGGTCATGATTGCATATTAGTATTCACACTCAGACATATTTTGGTAATTGCTCCTTGTTTTTGAATTTTAAAACTTGAATTTTAAAATTTTAAAACAAAATGTCCTGAAAAGCACAGTATAAAATAAATATTTAGGGACACATCAAAGGGAGGAAGAAGCTTGAATATTTGTATTTGGGTGATATCTCGTATATAGATAAGATTTGGATAAAGACAAGTAGAGTTTCACATATAAGGATAGTTGAAAGCATAATAATCGTAAATTGGGACACAACACTACGAATGATCGAAGGACCGTCCAACTCGGTGACTGGCTCATCCCGTCACCTAGAAGAACTCGGCGCTGACTCTACCCAGTGGCAGGCTGACCCCACCACCAGACATAGTCGTAATCTCTGCAGTAGCCCCACTCGGAGACAAGCAAAGACCAACCCACAATCACCATATACCAGTGTCATATCACCATATACCAGTGTCAACACCTTATTATTAAAATTCTCTGGATTAGAGATAGTTGATGGAAGTTTTATTACTTGGCTATGCTACCATCTCTGCAAAGGGGATGTGCTTTGCATTAGGGGGAAATACTAAGGAAAGTGATCAGAGCTTACTCCACCTTTACCACGAGTTGCCTCAGACTTGAACTATGTTCAGGCACAAACTTGACTTACTTGTCTGTTTGCTTACTTGGGAAAAAGGATTAAAACCTAGCTTATAAAATTGCTTGGTATCTTGAACATAGTATACCCAAATTAAAAAACTTCCTACATCTTACTCTCATCCTGAGATTTTTATTTAATAAGGTCAAAGCACCTTGTGGCAACTTCTTTAGGTAAAATTTATATACTCTGCATTACTTCAACCATTGGCATTTTTGGTCTGGCTCCCACTGATGAGACCTCAATAAATGTCGAAACGGTCTGGGTAGTGGCCCTTGCCTTTAATGCATAGCATCATACATCTCTGCCAGGGGATGTATTTGTGCTTTGCATTAGGGGGAAATACTAAGGAAAGTGATCAGAGCTTACCCCACCTTTATCACGAGTTGCCTCAGACTTGAACTATGTTCAGGCACAAACTTGACTTACTTGTCTGTTTGCTTACTTGGGAAAAAGGATTTAAACCTAGCTTATAAAATTGCTTAGTATCTTTAACATCCTATCTATGGACCTAGATAGTGTCTCTTGCAAACTGCTATATTCAGTCTACCTTCAGGCTTAAACTACCAAAGCATACTGCAGCTGGATTATTTGCCAGTTGATTCAGTACTCTTCTGAGGAGTACTATCACAGAATACTCTGATAGTGTCTACAAGTAACTTGGTCGTGAAGTGACTTCACATGCAAACTCTGTTTACTGACACTTATATAAAGGATGAAACTGAGAATATAATTTTTTGGCATCTTTAATTTATCTGTATATCCTATTTATACGATATACAAAAGGGTGCTGAAAAGTTGTGATAATCACCATGAAGGAATTGATAGAACCATTTAACTTGCACATCGTTCTTCTCCACAGAGTGTAATACACTTGTTACAATGCTGCTGTATCATTTGCAATCCTCTGAGGAAAAATGTCTTTTCTTTGTTGCACAAACCAATCCTCAGCTGCAGATATGACTTTATCATCTGTGGTAATTTTTGTTCCTTTAAAGTGTTTCTTTAAATTTGAGAATAGGAAATAGTCAGATGAGGCCAGGTCTGGCAAATAGGGTGGATGTGGTAGACATCAAATGCCCAAGTTGTGTATTGTCTGTTCGGTTTCATGAGAGGTGTGAGCAGGTGTGTTGATCTGCAAAAGCAGCATGTCTCTGCTCAGTTTCCTGAGGCATTTTTCCTTCAGCATCTCCTTCAGTTTCTTCAGAGCTGTTGGATAAACTGCTACTGTAACAGTTTCACATTTTTTGAGGTACTTGGGTAAGGATTACACCATTCATATCCCAAAATATAATGGCAAGAACTTTCTCTGCTGATTTTTGGGTTTGGAACTTCTTTGGCCATGGAGAACCTGTGTCTCCACTCCATTGACTGTTGTTTTGGTCTCTGGGTCATAGTGCTGAAGCTGTGTTTCATAAGCAGTCGCAATACAAGCGAATAAGTTTGCACCTGATTTCTCAAAATGACCCAAATCCCTCGAGATGAGCACATGTTCTCTCTCTTTTGGTCAGCATCCAAATATTTGGCAACCCACTTCACCAAGTGCTTCTGCATGTCCAGATGTTGGTGGGTAATGACCCCAGCTCCTTCCCTGGATATCCCCAGAGTCTTTGCAATGTTTTGGCTGGTACTCATCTGTCATCGAGGATCATGGCATGCACTGCATTCATGTTTTCAGGTGTGATTGCTGTGGAAGGTCTTGCTGACCTGTGGATATCTGTTGTCTCAGGATACCCAATTTTAAACTTGGCTACCTATCTGACAACTGTTGGATATGCTAGAGCATAATCCCCTAAAGTCTCACATCACACAAAGTTGGGGTGAATCTCAGTTGCAGACTTATCTTGCAGCACAAAAACTTGATGTCCCACACCTCTGTATCTGCATATCTGGAATTACTTCAAACCTCCGACATGTCTTCTTATATATCCCAAAAGAGAAAGAACAAATTATTACAATTTGATGAAACCTGAGGATTAAAGGGTTTAAAGATGTGTTCTTTCTTGTGGTTTATATCAGATGCTTGAATATCATTTTTGTTCTAGGTGTTGATCAGAATTTTTCAGCCCCCCCCTCCTTGTAGTTAATAGGTTTTGAACAGCTTTTCTCTTTGCATGTTTTCATATGCTTTTTCTGAAATCTACAGACCAAAATATAGATCCCTATTATGCTGCTGTGATTTCTCAACCTTTCTGTCTCAAAGTAAAAATCTGATTCTTGCAATTAGTTAGTATTCCTTTTGAATATTTCTCACCGCTGTTCTGTCACTGCTTGTTTAATTTGTTATTTAAAGTAATTACCAGATATCTAGAATATCTTTAGTTTCACTTCACCTTTATCATCTCTTATTCCTTTTACATTCCTCTATTTTTAAGTTTAGTAGCCTCCAGAACATTTATCTTCTGTAGTCTTCATGAAGTCTTCCCATGACTCTTTAGCTACACACAGCCCAATATTATTAAATTTTTCTCTGTATTCTCTGAGTGTACTTGCAGATTTACTTGTCATTAATTTTTGATAGAATTTCTTTTCCAGGATTACTTCCTGATAACTTCTTATGGCTGTCATGAAGTGTTGATTTTTCTGTCTTTACACTTCACTCTATTAACAGATTAATTTTAAAGAAAACTATTGATAGGAAGTTAGTAATAATGTACTATAATAGTATCATAATATACACCTTGAGAGTATATCAGTTTGATGTGTTTTATATTCAATTACATGGAAATTTCGTTGCTTTTGTAAAGAACTCAATTATTTAATATTCTGAAGTAACTTTCTTTTACTTTATTAACTATTGATATTAATATATTTTATACAGACAAGGTAATATGCATTGTTTAATCCAAAGTGCAAAATTAAGGAATGGCTGAGAGCAATGGCATCTATAAAAGAAAATTATTCAAGACAGCTTGGTTGCTTTGAAGAGGTATCTATCAAATTTGAGGCATATGTTAAAAGTTAAAAATGGCATTCAGCTTAAATTTGTTTTTAACTTTGGGAACTGATCATGATGAACCATCATATCAATTAAAATTCAGGTAAAATCCACTAAACAAAACAAGGGAAAGATGTAATTTAAAACTGTATTAGTTTTCATGGTTTAAATATAAATGTATATCAGTTTTGCCAAGAGAATATAAAGCAAAAAAAAAAGTTTAAATTAAATTCTGAAATGAAGTACACTCATACCTCGCTATATGGCCGAGATACATTTGTGGAAAGTTGGCCGCAAAGCGAAATGCTGTATAACGAATCATTTATTTCCATATAAAACCATATAACTTCGGTAAGATCCGTTCCAATTTTATAAAAAAAATTGAAAATCATTGGGTTTCTGATTGAAAATGCATTTTTTATTTCATTTAAAATATCGTTTACATTAGTTATTAATAAAAACAAAAATATAATTCTAAAATACTAATAAAATAAAACGAAATAAAACACAAATAACAAATGAACGTTTTTTTTCTTGTTTTTTTTTCGAATCAATCTGATGATGAATTGCACGACATCACTTCGTTAGTCACCATCTGTTGTTGTCTGAGGACCTGGTTTAAAAAATTTGTCCAGTGTTTGTTGTATTGTGAGTCCCTTTTCTTTTCTTTTTGCAATTCTTTGTAGTAGTTAATAACTGTGTTAATACCACAAGAAACTTTGGCGCTGCGTTTTGAAGTAGGATGTTTATTCCTTGTTCGAAATGAGTAAGCGCATTTGATAAATCCTTTGAGGTTAATTGTCGGAACAACTGGCTCTTGTTGTTCCTCATCAAATGTACGGTTTGTTTTTAACTGTATTAATTCTTCATTAGAAAGTGGTTCCCTATCAACATCTAGCAAATAGATTATATCACGTTCTTCCACATCCTCAAAACCAAGTTCATTTGTTAGGTTCAATATATTTTGTCTAATTTTCAGAAAGGGGTTCAAATTCAGAATCGTTACTTGTAATGTATTCTGGCCAAATTTTTTTCCACACATGGTTCATTGTGGTTGATTTCAACTCATTCCATGATTCGCTAATGTTGTCCACAGCATCTTTGATGTTGAATTTTTTCCAGCACTATTTAATTGACGATTCACCATCGATTTCATTTATAAGTATTCGAAAGGTTCTTTGTAAATGATATGCCTTAAAAACTATTGCACCCTGATCCATTGGCTGGATTAGGGCCATTGTTTTTTTAGATAGATATTCAATCTATCTTCAGATAATTTAGATAAGTTAACTGGATGTCCTGGAGCATTATCCAATAGGAGCAAGAATTTGTTACTTAAATTTTTCTCCTGCAAGTATTTTTTGACATCAGGGCAAAAATAATTTTTTAACCAATCTTCGAAGAGTATTTTGGTCATCCAAGTTTTTTTGTTGGACCTCCAAATGACGGGCAATTGTTTCTTGTTCAATCCTTTTAAAGCTCTTGGATTTTCAGAAGCATATACCAAAAACGTTTCAGTTTAAAATCCCCTGCTGCATTCGCACCAAGGAAAGTCACTCTTTGGACACCTTATATCCAGATGCAGCCCTTTCGTTCTTTGAAATGTAAGTTCTTTCAGGCATTCATTTCCAATAAAGTGCTGTTTCGTCCACATTAAAAACTTGTTGAGTAACGTATCCACCTCTTTCAATAATTGATTTAAAAATGTTTGGATAGGCTAGAGCAGTGTTTCTCAAACTTCAGATATCCACGTACCCCTTCTTAAATTTTCATCATTACCAAGTACCCCCAAATTAATTAAAAACTAATAAATTAATTTAAAATATTAATTAAAAATTAAATATCTATTTTATTTGAATTTATATGTTCATGAAAACAAAAAATATTACTTATTTTTAATAGAACAAAATTTGGAATAGGTTCCTCTTCATTTCTCGTCCATGAAATTTCACATTTCAAGTAATTCATATCATAGTTATGAAGAGTTTGCTTCCTCTTCCTAATTGGTTCTATAGAGATGTCAGACGACACACCCTTATCAATTTCATTTGATCCAGATGCAATATCAACGTTTTCTTGTTTCTTACAGCTACTTGTATTTGATATATTGCTCTCTTTTGGAGGTTTTATAAATCCAATGATCTCTACGTGAGAATTTGAAAGCTAATAAAAAATACCGTATTTACTCGAATATCTCTAACTTTTTCCCAAAATTAAAGCTAAAAAATCGTGTTGCGAGATATGTGCGGGGATTTTCGGAAACTAAAGACGTTTTCAGAAAAAAACTGAAAATAGTGCGACTTTCCAAGAAGCTCCTACTCACTATCACTACTATTGCCATTGAGAACAGTTTCCTTGTGTGCATCGTCAAAGTCATCTACCCAAATAACTTCATCTTCTTTCCCATTATTTCAAGCAAAAATTACCAGTAATTTACAAGACTTGAGATACGTAGAGCAGCGAAGAACTGCATATGATTGGTGCGGTATTAACAAAAGATCGTGAACCAAAGACAAGCATTTTAACAGTTGATATGAAATGCTAATTCCCTTCAACCGAATTCCATAATATCTGAAACACATTCACTATATATTTCTTAGTTTTAACATGTTAACGACGGGGGTGGTGTCAAGAAAAACCATATGTTCCACCGGCAACATATGGTTTTGCTTGGTCTATACAGCAGTTTCTGTTGGATGGGGGGGGATGTGATTCATTAGTTAGTGCCGTTTTTATCCCGATTGTCTCTAATTGCACTGTTTATTGAAAAATATAATGACTCCTTTAATTATGCATAGCCGAAAATTGCCACGTACCCCCTAACGACCTTTTGCGTACCCCCAGGTGTACGCGTACCACACTTTGAGAAACACTGGGCTAGAGCTTCATCAGCGTCGGCACTAGCTGCTTCACCGTTCATTTTAATATTATGCAAATTATGGCGATTTTTAAATTTTTCAAACCAACCGCGGCTTGCTAGAAAAGTTTCATCTGCCGGACCTTCACAAGTATCTTCACTCTTCAAATTTTCAAAATTTTGCCTTTTCATGGCTAGTCGTTTGGCTCATTGGCATCCTCCATTGATTGTTGTCTTCAATCCATATGTTTAATAATTTTTCCATTCTTTCCATATTGCTACTTCTTTGGCGTGTTAATTTTGAAACACTTAAAGGTGCAGCTGAATGTGAATGTGCATTAATTTTTTTCTTTGTTAGCACGAATTGTTTGAACCATAGATTTTTCAAGCCCTTAATGCCTTACATATATCAACAATTTTTTCAGAAGCTTCAATACGATGCAGAACATCTCGTTTAGTCTCTAGTGAGACAGATTTTTGGCTTCTTTTTTTAAATCCATCACTTTCCAAATTTAAAGAATGTTTCGTGCTCATGTTTTCCCCAAATACATACTGGATTCTATTTAAAAAAACAAAAAATAATAACAGTTATAATGTACACACTTTATAGCAATAACATACATATTTATTGAACACTTTATGTATTTACATACAAATGCATATTATGTACTTATCAACAATGTTTATAGTTGAAACAGAATGCAAAAAGAAACAAACACTTCTACTTTTATACTGAGGATTTACCTAATTTACTAAACTGATCACTAAATGCATCTACTCATGAGCACGTGTACAAAAGGTGGGGACGAATTATGTGCTATGCGAAGATTGTGCGACTAAAGACGGCGCAAGTAGCATTCCTGTGTGGCGCGACCAGCCTAGAACAGATAACAAAAGATGTCCACAGGGGATTTCCTGACTTTTTGGCTGCATATTATCACAAGTATTCGACATTCATACAGTATCTATCATACCTTGCCTTAAACTTGTTCACTGTCACAGCACCCACTACAGACTCTGGCAGCTTATTCCACTCATTCAGCACTCTAAAAGTAAAGAACCCAGTTCTAACACCCTTACTAACCACACTCTTGCCCAGCTTCCATAGATGTCCCCTAGTCCTCCCACCACCACCCCTGTTCTCAAAAATATCTTCTGAATTAATCTTATAGAAACCCTTCAGTAATTTGAATGTCTCAATCATATCTCCCCTCCTCCGCCTATCAACCAATTTCTGCAACCCACAAATCCTCGACCTGTTCTCATAAGATTCATTCTGCAGACCTGCTATCATCTTGGTCACTTGCCTCTGGATCCTCTCAACCTACTCCCCATCAAGAAGAAACCTAGGTGACCAAATTTGGGCACAGTAGTCGAGATGGGGGTCTTATCAAGGCTCGATACAGAGGAACAGTAACCTGCTTGTCTCTGCTCGTCAAGGTATTCTTCAGCAACCAAGTGATTTGATGAGCTGATTTGACCACTTTTGCAATGTGCCCCCTAAACTTCAACTCCTTATTCACCAACACTCCTAAATCTCTCGCCTCATCAATTTTCTGGAGTACAGTTCCACCAATGTAGTAAACTGCTGCTAATCTTTTCACCCTAAAATGTATAACCTTACATTTTGCCACATTAAATTGACATCCATTCTTCTTAGCCCAGACCTCCAATCTATCCAAATCATCCTGCAAAATTTTGACATCATCTGCATTCATTATTGTCCTACCCAACTTTGCATCATCCACAAACAAATGAACTGTTCCTCTCAGATCCTTTCCTATATCATTAATGAACAAATTAAACAGCAGTGGTCCAAGAATAGATCCTTGTGGTACACCACTAGTCACAGGCCATCTTTTGGACTCTACTCCTGAATAAACCACTCTCCGATATCTCTCCGTCAACCACCCTCCTATCCATCTCACCAATCCTATATCCAACCCCATATGCTGCATTTTACTGATTAGAATTCCATGTGGTATCCTGTCAGAGGCCTTAGCAAGGTCCAGTAGAATCACTGTAAACCCATTACCCTTATCCAGTTCAGCTGTCACTGTGTTATAATACTAGAGCAAGTTACTGAGGCATGACCTACCCTTCACAAAACCATGCTGTCCCCGATACAGTATCCCATTTTCATCTATCCAATCTTGTATTTTCCTCTTGACTATTTTCTCCAAGACCTTGATAACGATTCCTGTTATGCTGATTAGCCGGTAATTTTCAACAGCAGCCTTGGAACCACCCTTATGCAGCGGAACTATTTTCCCCTCTTTCCACCCCCTTGGAACTGACCCAGACCCGAGGCTCAAATTAAACAAAATGGTCAAGGGCACTGACAATTCTTTAGCCGCTTCACGTATGACACGAGCTGGTATACCATCCAATCCCACAGATGTATTGACATTGAGGTTCTGTAATAGACTATTTACCTTTACTTCATTCATTACAATTCCAGTATAAGCTGTTGGTTCTTCCATTCCTGCAGTGTCACCACCTAGATGATATACTCTTGCAAAGTGCTCGCTCAGTAATTCCACTATATCGACTGATTCTGTTACCTCCCTACCCTCAGCATTTTTTAAAATTATTCTGCCATGAACATTTTTCCTTTTACTTGCAACATATTGAAAAAACTGTTTGGGATTCTCTTTAGCCTGCATGGCCAATATTCTTTCATAATCTGCTTTTGCTTTTCTTACCACCCTTGTTACCTTTCTGGCCTGAGCTTTATACTGTTCCTGAACCTGCAGGTCACCTTTCTCCTTAAATTCCCTCCACAATTGTTTCTTTTTTTGCAGCTCACGCTTAATGGTGTTATTCATCCATTTAACCCCTACTTGATTTATTATTCGGACTCTTGGTATACAGTCAACCATTGCCTCCTACAAAACACTTCTTAACCACCTCCCATGTGCTATCAACATCCAGCCCTTGCAGTTTTACATGCCATGGCACTGAGCCAAGCACATTCCTAAGCTTGTCATACTTACCAGCCCGGTAATTCCACATGTACCCTGTCTTAATTGTATATTCCACTCCTTTAGCCACCTTAAGTCATGACCTTATGATCACTCTCACCAATTGGTGGCAACATGGCCATGTTTGTTATAGCCACATTCTCAGATGCGATTACTAGGTCAAGCACTCTCTGTCCCCTAGTATTTTCCATTACATGCTGTTGCAGATAGTTGTCCCTTAATAACTGCATAAAATCCAATTCCTTCCTCCCATGTGCCCTCTCCTCCTTCCAGTCAATGTTACCATAATTGAAATCCCCCATAATAATTACCCCTCTTCCACTCATTTCTTCTATTTGCCTACGCATACTATTCCCCGCCATCTATTCCATCACCTAGTCTATAGCAGCATCCAATTGTATATTTTGTTCTGCTAGCCTCTATCTCACACCAAATAGCCTCAAATGTGCTCTTTTCTCTATCCTGCAGTTTAACTTCTATACTCCTTGGCTGCAACTCATCAGTTATCATCAATAACACTCCTCCCCCCTTTTTATTCTCCCTGTCACTCCTGAACATGCTATACCTGTCACATTCAATCCCACTAACTTTATCATTTTCTGTCAGCCATGTTTCACTAATACCAACAACCTGTGACCTGGAAGTGCCAACCAAGGCCAAAAACTCCTCCTCTTGTTCCTAATACTCCTGGCATTAGTGTACATGAATTGCAGAAGCCCGTTAGTGCCATCCCTATTTTGATGCCTTATACTAACTATCCCATTCTGATTTGTTATCCTTCGTACTCACTCGGGCATATTATACTCATTCATACACTCAACTGCCTCCCTAAAGTTTGCATATCTACTCCCCCGCTTAATAAATCTAGTTTCCCTGGGTCTGTACATCCACTTCATTCATCAACACTTTTTCAAGCCTCCGTACACCAAATCCATTCATCTTATATATAATCCATCCATCTTATATATTAAAAAATTGTAGGCCGTAAATCGAAACTTATCCATAATTACACAAAACTGTTATAGCGAAAAGCCGTATAAAGAAGGGCCGTATAGATATAACTGTTTATTGAGATATTGATATAGTGTAAACTTAGATGTATCCGATATTATTTAATATTTTATTTTGTTACCATGACATTTCCTCTCTTTGTTCCACAGGGTATTGAAAAAGCTTTTGCTGAATGTTTAACCTCATGTTGCAGAGGTTTTAGAAAGAAATTTGTGATAGGTCTTGCTGCCGTCCAGATTGTGATCCTCTGGTTTGTTTATGAGAAGAGTAATAGTGTGCTGTCATATCTGTGGACTCCATCTTTTTCTAGATACCCTAATGTAATATCTGGAAATAATATTTTTCATCTTCCATTGACTGAACCTAAAGATATGTTCCCTTTTTACATTGAGGTCAAGTCCGACATTTGGTGCTTTCGTGGAGGGACTGATATCCCACTCGCTCAGAAAAATCAAAAGTGCAACTGTAAAGAGAATTGGCATGGTCTTGACTGTGGTATTCCGTCTTTGGTATGGAATTCACCTTTTTTGAAAGCGGGGATGGCAGGAGGAGTACAACTACAGAGGCACATTTATCCAAGGCGAATAATCAGTGCACTTATATTTAATAGTAATTTTGATTTGCTTGAAGTTTGGATACGTGAAATGTTTGATATTATTGATGTGTTTGTGATTGCTGAAGAAATCTATCCTGTGGTGAACAACAGCCTTCAGTCTTTGCCTTTGTTATCTGAATTTCAGTCAGATTTCCTTTTAAAATTTCAGCATAAGATAATTCATGTTCCTGTTCAACTCTTTAATAGAAAGAATATTACTAGTGAAACATTGTGGGTCTATTGGATGTATAAAGGTCTGTGGAAAGAAATGTGGAAAAAAGTCTCAGATTTTCGTCCTGAGGATATTTTGCTAATATCAGAAGTGGCAGCAATACCATCAAAAGACTTATTAGTGTTCCTAAAGCTATATACCGGTTTCCCAGAGCCCATTCTTTTAAATATGCGACCTCTATTATATAATTTTGTTCAACTAACTCAAGATTTCAAAAGCAAATCCTATCCTGTTCAAAGAATTCTGTGTACATTTCAGTATTTCAGCAGTCTCTGTAGATATAATATTCAGCAATTGCTTTCCAGCTTTTGTCTTCCAAATGAAGTTCAGCATAAGTTTGAAACTCACTTCTGGAAAATTGGGAAGTGGACAGCAGGAACTGAATCTTATCCAGCAGGCTGGCACTGTAGATGGTGTTTAAAAAGTGACAAGCTAAAAGAAGTAATAAGTCTCCACCCATGGTTACTAAATAACGTGGATGTGCTAATTCATAAAGAACTCACAAAAAATGAAACAATACTTATGGATATGTATATGATGCAAGGTACTTGGATTGATCATACCTTAAAAGCTAGTAAAGAGCTGTCACGGATGGATCCATTTCTTGCTCCAAGTACTGTTTTAAAGAATGCACAAAAATTTTCTCTTCTTTTAGGCAGAAAGACAAATAATAGTGATATTCGCTTGTAATAATTGTGACATTTGTAAAAAAATAAAAAAATAAAAAATGTATATAAATATATATTCATTGTCTGTACTAAAACTCTGGACTTTTGTGTTTTAGTGTTTGCATTAAGAATATTTTTTTTTTACTATTGAATGAAATTTATATTGTTTTTGTAATGTTTTGTTAAACTGTTATAATTCTTTGAAAGAATTAATATATATTATATATATATATACACACACATATCTGTAATTAATGTTGTATATTTTATAAAATTAAGTTGAAAAGCTGTGCTTTTCATTAATGTTTATTAATATTTAATTTAAGTTTCATTCTTGTATGATGTAGAATAAAGTAAAATATGACACAAAACTGAGATTAGTATTCATCTGATTAATACTTGAAATATGAGTAAAAAATTAAATTTGTCAGATATTCTTGATCATTTTCTTCAGTTTCTTGACTATCTGTTCTTGATTGTGACAATGTAAATTTCTGTGGAGCAGAAATTTTTAATTTTCAGTTTAAATTTCTTTTATGTATTACAGTCCTAAATTTACACTAGAAATATGTTCAAGGTGATGTAATTTTTCCCTTGTTAATTTCATGAATCATATAGAGTTGTAATTCTCATGTAAAAGATAATGTTTACAATGTTAAATCTCTAAATACAATATTTCTTAGTACACAGTTTATGGATATTCCCACTTCTGTTTATGCTTCATGTTTTAGTGAAGTGCAGACAAGTAAATTATTGCCAAATAGTGATTATATGTATATACATCCTACTCTGTACTAAGAAATTTAAATAATGTGTATTATTCCAAAAAAAAAGCCCCTGTACTTTCTATTTTGAAAATATTCTAATTTGAATATTTTCTTACATTTGGATATAGTTTTCAAGCAACAGAAATAAATTCAGTCCTCTCATGTTGAGACAATCACATAGTAATTAGTAAGAATAATCAGGTAATTAGATTGAGAAATATCAGATTTGTTTGTTTTAGAGGAAACTTTGGGCCTCTTTTGTATATAATATAAAGAAGATTAAAAAGAAAATATTTCAATATACAGATACAACTATTAATTTGATGATGTGATATATATACACAGTATATATTTTAATTACAAAAAACAGTTTACTATTTTATATTAGATGTTTAATATCTAATTGTAAGAGAAATTACTTAAATTATAAATAAATGTATTTTTAATGAAACATTTAATTAAAAATCCTAAAACATTAATCATGCGGAGGTTTCCGTGGTTAAGAAGTTCGAATTATTTCGGTTTTGGGACCACACTGTTTTCTAAAACTAAACAAGTACTAAAAAACAAACCCGACAAGTTTCGTTAGTTGTCAGACTAACATCTTCAGGGGTAAAGATAACTAACAGTTTAAAGCACAAACTATAAGAAATTACAAAAAAGTCAATCCATTTATTGGTATTATGAACATCAAAAAAGTTCATTAAAAAACAGAATAACAGATCTATACAACCGTTAATATGTGTTAGCTGGAAACAATGCTATATAATTATAGCAATGTTATAGCATTGTTTCCAGCTAACACGTATTAATGGTTGTATAGATCTGTTATTCTGTTTTTTAACGAACTTTTTTGATGTTCATAATACCAATAAATGAATTGGCTTTTTCGTAATTTCTTATAGTTTGTGCTTTAAACTGTTATCTTTACCCCTGAAGATGTTAGTCTGACGACTAACGTCGGGTTTGTTTTTTAGTACTTGTTTAGTTTTAAAAAACAGTCTTTTTTTTTAATAAAAATGTGGTCACAAAACCGAAATAATTCAATTGATCCTAAAACATTGTTAGCCAAAAACAATCTTTGGCTTGCTTCCCAAGATCTTGTCATCAGTTGTGAATGCCAGCAAAAGAAAACTTGTTCTAAAGGTTATCGAAACATATGCAAATAGCCTATGGTGGAAGCTATTTTTTTATCTGTAGCATGCCTTGAATACATTTTAATCAAATTTCTCACTGATTTTTGAGTTATTTTTACATTGTATCTACCTTTATATCCATGCAGGAAAGGATGTTATGTTTGTCAGGGGTATTTTGACTCTTTCTTGATAGACAAAAGTTTGTAGAAAGTATTTCAACAGTTTTGGCATTAATATGATCTCTAATTGAAAATTTTATATATATATATATATATATATATATATATGCACATAATTTTGTAAAATTTTAAAGTATTTGTATTATAATATTCACTAATAATATACATTCTGAAATTGTTATTTGGAGATTGACTTTTCTTGTAATGAAAATGTTCAAAAATAAAAGTGACTAGTAAATCAAAGGTGGTTTCACATTACTGAAATTCATAAAATCCATGTTTCTCTATTGTTTGATTATTGCATAAAATCTGACACAGGTAAAAATGTTTTATCAAAAATTTAAACATACAGCTAATAGTAGTATTAGTGCTTTATATATAATAAATTTAGTTTAATCATTTATCCAAGTGTATGCAAACAAAGTTTGCACCTGAAGATACTTCAGGACTGAGGCAACTCTTAGCAAAGGTGGACCAAGCTCACATCACTCCTTGTTTTAGTATTTCCCTTAATGCAAAGCACATCTTCTTACGGATATGTATAATGTTATGCATTAAGGGAAGGGTCACTACCCAGACCGGTTTCAACCTTTATTGATAAAACTAAATTTATTATAGTCTAACCAAGTGAAAAATAAACTTCTAACATCTTTCTCTAAATCCAGATTAATTTAATAATAAGGTCGTACACCTTTTGGCAACTCATATAGGTAAATATGACCTCTCCATTGCTTCTGCCTTAGTATCACCACTTCAGGTCTGGCTTCCACTGACGAGACCTCAATAAAGGTCGAAACTGGTCTGGGTAGTGACCCTTCCCTTAATGCATAAAATTATACATATCTGCATGGAGATGTGCTTTGCATTAAGGGAGATACTAAGACAAGGAGTGATGAGAGCTTGGTCCACCTTTACTACGAGTTGCCTCAGTCCTGAAGTATCTTCAGGCACAAACTTTGTTTGCATTCACTTGGATAAATGATTAAACTAAATTTATTATAGTCTAACCAAGTAAAAAATAAACTTCTAAGTGCTTTATATAAATTTGTAAAAATTAAAGATGGAAACTTGAACTTATGTGAAGTAAATTTATTAGATGTAAAATTTTTTTCAAGTATCAAAGACATCTTCAGTGCATTAACAATGGAAAAATAAAATGCAATAAAAGAATTTTAAAAATTCCACTACAGCATAATTAAGAAATTCCTAATTAAAAAATAAATAAAAAAATACCTCCTCAACTAAACTTAAACTTTCTTGCAGAGGTTCATTGCAAGAAAACTAAACTTTTAGAAAAGTAGATTACTTATTATAGAAGGAGAACTGAGAGGCCTTTCTGCACTGACTGAACTTAAACAGATATCATGGCCTTCGGTTATTTTCTTTATGGTCTTATGGTATCAGTGTTATGTAAATTACTGATTATTAATTCAATATATTAATTGTTTTTATTTTAATTTTTTTTTCAATTAGGAATTTACTGATTGTATGCTGTTTTTTACTTACACTGTAGTGGCACTTTTAATGATTATTTTAGTGCATTTTATTTTATGATTTGCTTTGATATTTAAGCAAAAATTTTACACCTAATATCTGTCTTTAATTTCTTATAAACACAGCAGCATACATACTTATATTAAAGCAGATGTTCATAAACATTATTACAAAAGGGGTAAAAAAAGCCCTTTGCCATTTTTTTTCTCATTGTGTACTGTAAGCAGTAAGTGCAGTTAGCAAAATGGCTCCTTGATTTAAAATACCTGGATTCGGTTTCTGTTGTAGTATAGATCATACATGAATCTTTTTTCACCTAAAGGTGAGTTATCCAATCTCATATGGTAGGACAAGTATTTTCATCCTGCATCGCATTCAAATTGGCTGTAATAAGCTAAGTTGCATCTGTTAAGTGACATACAACTGTCATCTGGAAAGTTCTGATAAACTCCTAGTACAAAAATGATATTAAAGCAACTGACATAACCACAAGAAAGAACATAAGTTACTTTCATAACCATGCTACTAGTATGTTCTTTCTTGAGGTTATATCAGTCATTTTTGTACTAGGAATTTATCAGAACTTTCCAGACTCCTGCCCCTCATATATGTACAGAATGGCTTTGTTATTGTATACTGATTTAAGCATAGGTTACAAACTAAGATGCATGCTGCTTAGGCCACACTGTTTTTTAGATTAATTTGGGCAATAAATAAAATATTGACAGGAATTTCACAAGTATGGTATATACAGTATATAAAAAATAATTGTGAATGTGAAGCTGTTTCAGTGAATTTTACTGTCAAGTATTATTCATTTGGTTGCTACAAGTTTGATTTAATGAATGTTGATTCTAATATTATTAAGAGACCTCCAGGGAGTCAGAGGACTCATTGAGAGAGGCCACATATTACCTGCATGGGCTGTCATACAAGTTCTTGAGTTCATTCACAGTACTTGCACACACACACCACTCTGTGAGATAGATAGAAATCTAGCTTTCATCCTTTCTTGACAGCATTCTTTCTCAACTTCCAAGGATACCATACCCTCCATAAAATAAAAAATTCCATCTACTGAAATCTTGTATGAACTTTTCAGAAGTTTATAAGTCTCAATCATATCATCCCCTCTTCTGTTTGCTAGTGTCTGCAGTCAACAGTCTCAATTTATCTTTATAATTAGTATTACACACACACACACACACTCCTTTTTTAACACTCCTCATCAGAATGACTATGGAAAGCAGGAAATCACACCTGCACACAAGAGTCCCAGTGAGGTCTTGTAAAGAGATAGAGTAAATTCCTTAAATTTACATGTCTGATAAAGTAAATTCCTTAAATTTACATGTCAAAGATAGTTTCAAGATTGCAATTATTCCCTGTCTTATATATTTGCATTCTTTGCTATATGGCCCTTGAACTTCAACCTCCTGTCTACTAAAACTATCAAGATCCCTAGCCTGATCAGTTTCTTGTAGCATTAATCCCACCAATATAATATGACAGTGGATATCACATCACACCAAAATCCATTTATTAACATTCATTTGACAGCCATTTTCACATGCCCATTACTTTACCTATCTTTGCATCATCAGTAAATAGCTGTATGTCACCTGTCAAATCCCAATGTTATTAGTCTATACATTGGATAATTAAGCAAGGACTGATCCTAGTGGTACACCGCTGGTTACTTTACATCTTGCAGATGTAAAGTAACCAGCATTCCCCCATATACCACTCTTTGATAGATCATTCAGCCATCCTCTTATCCAATCCCATATTCTCCAATTTATGCAACAGTCTTCCATGCTGTATTCTGTCAAAAGTCTTAGCAAAATCCAAATGTATCATAGTGTATCCATTCCCCTCCCCCTTATTTAATTCAACAATAACATAGAATGCCAGCAAGTTACTCAAACATAGCCTTCCCTTAGTAAATCCATGTTGTTCATTGTAAAGTAGATTCTCTGTCATCCCATTTCTGAATGCAAGCCCTGACCAACTTTTCCAAAATCTTTATCACTGCAAAGATACTGATAGGTCGATAGTTGGACACATCAGTCTTGGTACCACCCTTGTGCACTGGGATTACTATACATTCTTTCCATTCCTGAAGAATCTTCCCTGTTCTGAGATTCAAATTATATAGACTGGTCAAAGGAATAGCCAGTTCAGCTGAACACTATATATTAGCATCTGCTGTGATATCCCTTCAGTCCATATTGCCAAATTCTTATTCAGTTTGTGCAACAGCTCTAGTACCTCTACCTCATACACCTAAGTTTCTTCATCCAGTAAAGAGGTAGCAGTGAGTGCAGTGTTACATATATCAGGTTATATTTTAGCAAAATGGGCACTCAGTTGAATAATCTCATCTGCAAATGAATATGAAAGAGTTATTCTTTCATATTCATTCTTTCTTTTACTTGCAGCATAATGATAGAATTCTTTTTGGTTGGCTTTAGCTTGCAGAATTAGTCCCTTTTCATGCTCACTCTTACCTTTCTATGCAACAGTTGTGACTCTTCTGGACTGCCTCATATAATTTTCATAACTTGTATCATCCTTATGCACAAAGTATTCCTTCCACATCTTTTTCTTTTGAAGTTCTTGCTTAATAAGATTACACATCCATTTCACTCCTATCCTATTTAACTATTGTCCTATTGAACTCTAGGAACACATTCCAATATTGCATTATTTAAATATTTTAAAATGCTTCCGTTCAGTATTGATATCCTTCCATCCAACAACTGATACCATGGCAGAGAACCCATTCCTGCTTTGTAGTTCAGCATGTAACCTTTTCTGAATGGTGCATTGATAAACTTAGCGACTTCCCAAGTGAGTACTGCATGATCTATATAAAATATGAGAAAAAACTTTAGACACCAACAGTTGCAGAGAATAGCTCTGATATTTGATGTTAAACATTGAAGAGAAAATTCTTGAATCAGAAACAGTTTCAAGTAGTAATGTGGGAAAATTTCAAAATAAGAAATTGGACAATGTGACATATCTCTATTCTTCCACAGTCAGTGAGGAAGAGATCGAAGAATTTTTTGAGGGCATTAAGCAAGGTCTCCAGAAAAAAACTGGTTCTTGTTAGAGATCTCAATCAAGTAGGACATTAATGTCAGACGTGCAGTTCTTATACAGGTATCCCCTTGGAGTCTAGAAAGGAATTGCTGGAAACTTGTACTACCTAATTATACTTTTCTTTAAATTCATTACTGCCTCTTATGTCTGAGATAATATTGAGCAAAGAGTAATTAATGATAATGGAAAGTACTTGTGCTAGCTTACTGCCTCAGAACATGGATTACTAATGCTATGCCCCCTCCAGAAAAGTGCATTAAATTCACATGGAAAAAAAAAATAGTCATTGTTTCTAGTGAGATCTTCAGGTTAGTACAAAATATAAGTGCATACAAGGGATTTGAAATATGACAATTGTATAGTGTTGGAGCAGAATAAGAGCAAAAAGAAAAGTGTCACAAAAGTTTCAAATTTAAAACAGTTATCTAATAAATATTTCCTACATCAACTAAAAGCACTCAAAATACAAGGCATTTCATCACTGCCAACGTGAATCGTTAGGCTACTTTTTTAAAACTAACCAGTTAAAATTTGCTGTTGTGATGTGCCTGGGTACCCTTTCCTTTCAATGTCTGAATTATCATTTTATTGTTTTCATGAACAAATCTAACATGAATAGCAAAATAATTGACTCTGTGATGTGTTCATGAATCCATTTTAATAAAGACAACGTCCCTTCAGACTTATTTGAAGTTCTTTCTTGCATTTGGCCTCTTCAGTTATCTTTATACGTTCTCTTTCCAGACAAACTCCAAGTTTTCTATCCATTTCTCAACGTTAGCCTAAAAAGACTGGTTGTGAAAAAAAGGATAGAGTACACGCTTCTTCACTGCCATTTCATTTATGTGGTTTGTAAACTTTTCACTTTTCTGGAATCATTGTTACGATGACTTTGTTAGATGTAAAGAATCTTGGTAGTTGTGTCTGTCCTCCAGTAGATTTCTGATATTTCTTTAGCCCTGAAGTAGAGGGAATGTATTCAACGAATTGAGTAGACGATTTGAGAATACACTACGCATCGCCTATGACTGAGCATCTGAATGATCGCTAATTCATAAGTAGTATAGAAATAGAAGACACGACAATATAAATAAAAAAATAAATTTTAATTAGGAAAAAATTTTTGGAAAATTTTCTAGTGTTTTTTTTTTTTTGTCTTTGGGGGGACGGCCCCTCTGGGTGCACGACTGGTGTGCATGTGCGCGTGGAACTTTCGCGATGAGTCATTTGACTCCATAGGAGTTTTTTTTTTAATCTAATAAAAATAATGTGGTTCCATTTTTAAATTTTTGCTTGAAATTATACAACTAATATTTTCGTATATGTAGAGCCTGTGTAGCTCAATAGAAGTGGCGTTTGCACTCTACAGGCTTGACCTCACGATGAAAGACTTTGGTTTGAATCTAATCGCCGACTAGAGGAACATTTTTTAAGCCTTTTGTTGACCCATTCCCGACTTAGTCGATCTCCGGCACGGGTAAGCGGGTTTTTTCTCCTGGTAAGTCATTTTTCGTCCCGTAAACTCAAGATAATCGGAAGTCGAACCCACGCTATTTTCGACATTAAAAGAATTGTGTTCGGTTTAGGGACTACGAGATAGCGGAACTTGCTAACCGTTTTCTTCACCGCATACCGATTAATTAACGATAACGTTGGGATAGCTATCTCTGATTGGCTACCAGTGTAGATTGAATTGTCCATTCAGTCTCCAAAAGTTTTACACAGGTCTAAAGTGACCTCACCTACTCCCTATACCGGAACAAAAAGGCGTTAGCTGATTGATTGATTTATCATTATTTTTTTATATTTGCATATATTAAAAGCAAACGCTTTCTTCTTTGAAGTTTGAAAGAAAGATGAATTATTATGCATTCACAGTATTTATTGTATTTACATATATACAATTAACATGTTATATTTTCTGATTATACTTTTATTTATTGATTGGTCTTTCGATGTTATCTATGTACATCAATGGCACATGAATAACATTCTAAGGTGTCCTTTTATGAAGTTCAGCTTAACAGTTCAGATCTTTGAATCACTTTATTTAATTAGTAAGTAAGGAGGATAATCAAAGATTTATTAAGATATATCAGTCAAAGATTATCTAATGATAGTTCAAAAAAAATTATAATAAATAAAGAGCCGGTGTACACTACAGCGCTTGGCTGCACGAAGGAAGACTTGATTTCGAGTCTAGTCGGCAACTACAGGAAAATTTTTTAAGCCTTTTTTCGACCGGTTCCCAAGTTAGTCGATGGCACGGGCAAGCGGGTTTATTCTCCCGTAAACTCAAAAAATCAACCATAGAACCCACATTATTTCAGACATTAAATACGAGTTTTAGTGTTAGGGACCACGAGATGGCGGCACTTGTTGAGCTGTCACTCTTCACTGCATGCACTTAATTAGTGATAGCCTTGGGCTAGCTGTCTCTGATTGGGTACCAGTGGAAATTGGTTACAGGAAAATTCATCGAAAAGGGAATTTATCGAAAAGGCAATTCATCGAATGAACAATTCACCGAAAGACAATTCGTCGAAAATGCAATTCATCGAAAAACAATTCACCGAAAATTTTAAATTTTCGATAATGTTATGGTAAAAGTAATCCATTTAGAACAAAAATTGAACTATGCAGATAGCTTCTTGTACCAACAACTTCTGCTAAGTCATTTAAGTCAGAGAGTTTTTGTAATACAGTACATAATTTGGACACATTATTTCTTTGTCGCCCCGAATATAGCTGAACTGAAAACTGGAACGGTTCGATATTTTCTTGTAAAAGTTTCAAATAGCGAATCTGAGTAAAATTCATCCCATAATAATTGCTGTATTGAAGTCGCATATTACTATTAGCAACAACAATAATAATAATAAAGCCCGCATAGTTCAGTCGGTAAAAACGAAGCCGTTTAGTTAGAAAGACCTGGGTAGTTGGATCCCATTTATGCATAATTTTTATCAGTCCTGTTCTGCTAAAGGTAAGTTAGCAAGCATAATATAGATACGGCTGGGCTTTTCTTCCGGAAACAGGCAAATCAGTCCCATGAACAGACATGAAACAGTTATCGGACAAGAAAGACAACAAGAAACCATATTGTTCTATAATTATTCTCTATTAAAGTAGCATTGTAATCTCTTTATTCACGGTTCAGGTTTTGATCCAAATGGATCAATTTTCTCATAACATTTTCGAACCTTTTAAATTTTCGGTGAATTGCATTTTCGACGAATTGTCGTTCGATGAATTGCCTTTTCGATGAATTGTCTTTCGATGAATTGCCTTTTCGATGAACTCTCCAGATACCGTGGAAATTGAACTGCCCACTCAGTCTCCAAAAGTTAGATAGGGCTAAAAACGGCCTCGCTTACTTCCTATATACACTGGAATAAAAATGCGTTATCTGATTTTTTTAAAATTTTTTTATTATTATTTCAAAATACAGTGTAAAGTGGAACATGCCGTTTAAAACAGACGAGTCTAATAATAATAATAATAATAATAATAATAATAATAAAATTAATAATAAATACAAAGAATTTATTAGGAAGGTTGTAAATAACGAAGAATCACTTCTCTTGGATATTAATATCATCTATCCATGTAGAACATGCTGTAAGTATGCTTTCATATTCCCAAACAGTCACTGAGCGATATCATATAATTTAGTACTTACGAGTGCCTTAAAGCATGTCTGAATATTATTGCTGACACTACTATTTGCTGTTTTGCAAATATTTGGAAATTACTACGAAGCATTTGCTGTTTAAACTGTCAATGCTTATTTATGTACCTAATCAGTTTAATCACTGTTTTCAGTGAGTCTTATTGGCTGGATTCTACACTGATAATATAATCAGTGAATGGAATGATTAAAGGAAGCATTGAAGCCATTTCTATGAATAAAATGCTTTTTCATTTCAGAAAGGGAGAAGGCAACACACGTTTAGCACTGACTTGTTTTGAAAATGGGAAGCAAATCTCCATTTCAAATTGTTTCCAAATTTGAGTGTGATCTCAAAGTGTGTTGGACAACAGATGCAGTTTCTTGATTTAACAACTAGATCATGTGTAGCTGAGTGGAAGCGGTATTTGCACTCCTCACCGCTAGACGGCTCGAAGATAGATTTAAGTTCATGTCTAATTGCCTAAGAGAGGAACGTTTCTAACTTTTATTTTCTTTTTTTTTGACCGGTTCTCGAGTGATTCGATCTTTGGCACTGGCAAGTGGTTTTTCTTCCCGTGAATTAAGTATTTTCGTCCCATAAACTCAAGAAAATCGACCCTAGAACCCACACTATTTCAGACATTAAAAATATTGTGCTAGGGTTGTGGACCACGAGATGGTGGCACTTGTTGAGCCATCTTTTCACTGCGGGCTTCTTAAATTAGTGATAGTCTTGAGCCAGCTCTCTCTCTGATTGGGTTACCAGTAGAGATTGAACTGTCCACTCAGTCTCCAATTGTTAGACAGGGCTAAAACGGCCTCCCCTACACCCTATTGATTGAAAAATACTCCTGGGTTCGAATTTCGTCTAGAACATGAAGAACTTTGATTAGTTCTTTTTCAATCGAAGATGAGTTCGCTGGTCTCATGCAGAGGTGGTGGCAGGCTGTTTCCTCCCAGAAACGGATTTTTTCACAAAAGGCAGACCGACCAGAAGAACTCAAGCAACTGGCAGTCATAATACACCACATAGATAGGATTAATCTCCCCCATTACTATGCTAAGTAGGGTTCCAAGAAGTCAAGCTTATTTGGCCAAGACAGGCCATTGAATCTAACACACAAGGGAAAATGAGAATGGGAATTCTACCAGGTATCGCGGGTTTTGTGGGATTTCAGTTCTTCTTTAGGAGAAAAATTCATCAATTAAGAAAATCAGGACCAACTGTAACCTTGAAACCACAGTAACGGAATAAAATATTTAAATAGGTAAACAATTATATGCAAGTAGCAGTTCATTTGCATGAGATATGGTTACGATGAAAAACTGGATGTCCATCATTTTCTAACTTCGCGTGGTTCAGATGCTTCATAAGAGAGGCATTGATTTTATTGCATTGAGTGGGAGTAAGCAACATTCCGGAAGCTTTTGTGAATTTCCCGATGTATCTTTTACAACCATGTATATCCACCTGTTGTTGTTACCATTGTTTTCAACTGCAGTTGATACCAGTTTTATTGAAGTAACGGTGTTTCAGTTGGCGCCTATTGTTACATCCTCACCACTAGTCAGTTTGAAGAATTATCGCTTGGTCTGCCCTGTTCATCTCTTATTACCATTCGATGGATCCAGAACCGAGGGTTCAAGAAGGGAAACATGACCTCCCCGAAAACACAGACCCAGAAAATGTAAAACAAGAGGACATGCCGAAAAACGATCAATGGTCGACCATGCCCATCCTTCCACTAGTGAAGATTTTCCATGGCTTGCACGATGCAGACAGGCTGAACGCGGCCTGTACCTGCTCCAGATGACTTGAAGAAGCCTTTCGTTCTCCCGAACTGTGAAAAACAAGATAGTTTAATTGCAGCGGATATCCGCTAACGAAATCACTAAGAGGAGCAGTGAAATTTGTGAGAACGTAAGTGAAATCTATTCCTCGTTATAGCCGTGAGGCTTAATTATGAGTTGGATGTTTATTATTATTATTATCATTATTCATTTGTAATAGGAGAATTATCTTTCGAGGTTCTTCAGGATATTTACGTAAAAAATAGCAAGAATTTTCTTCATAAATTATCAAAATTTGAAATCGGCATAATTCTATTATCAATAAGATGCGATTCGCAGAAATAGTCTGATAAGAAGATTGCTGATTTTATTCGTGATAAATATCCCAAGAGATTAAACCATAAATTAATTTTATATCTTTCTTTCTATTAACATAAGTGAAGTTAGTATAGAAACACAATTTATTTTTTTAAGAAACTGCTAATAGTTAATCTAGAATAACTATATGTAGAATGCATATTATATATAACTCTAATTATGACGTGGCACAGCTTTGCTATATGAGGGCGAGTCTACTGCGTGCCAAACTTTATTTAAATTGTTATTTGACTAGTGCAAGTGCGAAACGATTGAATAAAATACCACAGACAGTTTCTCGTTTATTTTTAAAGTAGACAGTGGGACTAATTGAAAGTATTCAACTCAGCCGTCCATAATTAAATCACCTGCCAGTCGGCTGATTGGGCTGAAAAGCCGACCTCCAAGCAGTTTGCAACAGACATCCGGGAGAAAAAAAAGAAAAAAAAAGCGACATACATTGGATTAAACCGAACCAGAAATACTATTAATAAATTAAAGACTTATTTCTGTATGTTAGTCAAGTAAATAACAGTTTAATATCTGACGTTTCACCGATTGATATCTGTGCATTTTCAAATATACACTGGTAAGCAATAGAAAATAACAAAAACTAAGAAACTAACCGACAATTCTAAAAATTATATAAAGTTATCACTGTACGTGATACAGTGATATAATACGCGTGTCGCACGTACAACGTTTTATTTGTTGAGAAATTTATTGTAATTTTCATGAAAGTTAATTTTTTGTGGTTAAATGATCTGATTAGAGTTTTCCATATATCTGGTAAGATTAGGCCTTGATTGGGTCATAATAGAAATACTATTTTTTATGGATGTAGTATAAATATATTATTAGGAGGAAAGAAAAATTATCCAGTCAGCATAAGAATAATCCCCACATTTTAGTGTTTGTAAATGGCTTAAAACTTTTGCTAAACGCTTAAACGAGAAAAAAAAATAATAAAGTACGCATAATAATTGGGGAAAATTACTAAATCAATAAATAGAAAATAATAATAAATTGCCAAAAGAAAACTATCACCCACATCTCTTACATCTATAGTGCATATAAAATCACGCATTTTGTAATTGGCAATACAAAATGGAAAACTATTATTATTTATTATTAAACAGAGAACACCTGAATTTCCAAAGGGCAATATGTAATATGTTTCATTTCCTTAATATGTATTAAGGAAATGAATAATCTCTTTACTAACTATGTGGTGATTGTACAGAAAGAACAAAGTGCATAAATCACCTCGGGCGGATAAAGAATTCGATGAACAAAAGGTGGCGTATTGGTGAATGTCGGATAATTATTAGTTCTCTTGTTTACATTATTAGTTGCTGCAGAAGTTGAATTATATTGATAGTATATGTGTGTGACAAGGTATTCGTAGGATAAATGAAGTCATTAATGTGGTGAGTAAAGTCAGTAATGTGGTTGATTTTCCGTTGATTGGAGTTTCGTATATGGCTCGAGTTAGGCCTAATTTACACGTGTATGACTATTGTATTGCTGGTAAAGACATAACAATTTAGGTGCTAGTTATCAGCGAGTTGTCTATATGAAGGAGAGATATCCCAGAAGAGGAAAGTTACTAGTGTGTACCCCGAAGGTTTGTTTTGGGTCCATTGCTGTTTAATTTGTATTTAATGATATCGGGAGAGTTCGGAATGGTGATATGCAGTTGTTTCCAGATGATGGAAAGTTGTCGAGAGCTCCCAAGAGTAGAGCAGATGCTGTAGTTTGCAAGAGGACTCGAATACACTGGCTGAATGGGTAAATGAGTGAGGATGCCAATTCAATGTTGCAAAGTGTAAAGTTTTGATATTTGGGAAACAGAAATGGGATGTAGAGTACACAATCGGTGGAAATATATGGAAATGATAGAAGAAATGAGAGATTTGGGAGTGATTGTAGACAAGGACCTAAAATATTTTTAGGTCATGTTACTAAACTTGTGAGGGACATGTTACTAAACTTGAGAGGACAACACAGCGGATAATGGGAATGATACTGAGGGCAATGACTTTTAGAAATAAGGATGTTATGGTTTCTTTATACAAGACTTTGATCAGCCACGTATGGATTACTGTGCACAGATTTGATCACTTGGTTTTCAAAAAGATGAAGATGAGTTAGAAAAAAGTTCAGAGACGATTGACTTAGGTGATTTCTGGTCTCTGGAACGTGAAGTAGGAAGACAGATTGATAAGATGCAATTTGCAGAAATTTGTGGATAGGAGGAGAGGAAATATGATCGAGACATATAAACTCTTAAGAGGTCATTACCAGATTAATGTCGGAGAGATTTTGCACAGAATGGGTGAAGATAGGAAGAGAACAAGGGGTCATCCCCGGAAGCTGTATAAGGAGGGTGTGAGCAAGGGAGTGAGGAGCAGATTTTTTTGCAGGGAGAGTGTCATGAGTAGTTGGAATGCATTTCCCGAGAGTGTGGTGAACACAGAGACAGCCAATATATTTAAGGCGCAGTGTGACAAACTGTGTGTATAATAGTGGACCTCCCACGATGAGTATTTTTTATATAATAATAATGAATCTACAGTAATCGGATTAAAAAAAAATGGATGTGATAGAATAAATGTCCAAAAACTATATATTGTAATTATACATAAATGAAAGTTTTTTTTTTACATGTATTGTAAATCTCTTTTGAATCTGGAAATAGAACACTTAGAAGCTGTTTTTTATAAACGCATTTCTGTTTTATTTTATTTATTTATCTATCATCTTTTTGGCAGCTACGGCAAGTATTTAGAAGATACGAAAATGACGTTCCACAAACGAGGAAACTACAATAGAACTGAAATCTTCAGGCAACTGTACATCTTTTTCCAAACTATAAAAAAGCGCTCAGTTGCAAAAGATTAGTCTACCGAACCTTCGAATTCCACTCACGCACGGCGAAAATCTTAATGGTGCGAAAGACAAACTCCTAGGCTTGATAGAAATGCTTTTTGTGAACCAGAGAGTACTTAAAACTGTCAACCTTGCAAGAGCCTCATTAGCAGAAGCCGATGGTATCACCATGATTCAAGCGCTCGCTAGGAGAAGTGGTTGCTCAATCAAAGAACTCTATTTGGAGGAATTTTTCCAAACTGGTGCTCGTCCTTGCCGGTAAGATGGTGATAAAGTATCTGTTGCTTAAATATTCACGTTTCTTCTCGCACTTTCAAACGCATTTCTGTTTTATTTTATTTATTTATTTATTTATCTATCATCTTTTTGGCAGCTATGGCAAGTATTTAGAAGATACGAAAATGACGTTCCACAAACGAGGAAACTACAATAGAACTGAAATCTTCAGGCAACTGTACATCTTTTTCCAATCTATAAAAAGCGCTCAGTTGCAAAAGATTAGTCTACTGAACCTTCGATTCCACTCACGCACGGCAAAAATCTTAATGGTGCGAAAGACAATCTCCTAAGCTTGTTACACATGCTCCTTATGAACCAGAGATTTCTAAAAACTGTCAACCTTGCAAGAGCCTCATTAGCAGAAGCCGATGGTAACACCATGATTCAAGCACTCGCTAGGAGAAGTGGTTGCTCAATCAAAGAACTCTATTTGGAGGAATTTTTCCAAACTGGTGCTCGTCCTTGCCGGTAAGATGGTGACAAAGTGTCTGTTGCTTAAATATTCACGTTTCTTCTCGCACTTTCACACGTTTGATTCCAAGATGTATAAAGAGCACACACACATACAAACATTCATTACTAATTCAATCTAGTTCCGTAACGTTATCCAATAGCGTTTTGAATCATTTTATACTCGGATAAAATTATCCATGGTAGGGAAACGTTACCCACGCAATGGTTCATTCAACTTTGTAAAAAGGTCGAAGTCTAGAAAGACTCATTCAGGACTGCATGCATTTATGCAGAATCCACGCTATCCGACCTAACTCAGATTCGTCCTTCGTTTTGAAATCTTATTTCTCCAGAACAAAAACCAAGAAATAAACGAATGAATGAAGATCTCCCTCAGTCTTACTTAAGGCGAACATCGAAAACCATATGAAAAAAGGCTTTGAAACAATTCCAATATTCTGTAACTGGAATCGAAATCTAGCTGCCACGCGTTATGGAGGCGGAAGAAATTTTTACTACAAAGCTCTATAGGGAGCTAATTTGCAGAATGTGCAAAATTATCCAAACTTATTTCGGAAGTGGAGTTTGTATTTTTTTTTTACTTGTTTCAATAGCATCACTTCGTAGGTTACATTGGGTGTGCTTGTCACAGGTCTGCCATCACAATATAGGGTGTGCGTTAATGTCAAACTGTACAGGAGCACTAAGCCAGTATTTCCGATGCTACATTAATTCATCAATTATCGGACCACAGTGAGAAATGAATCCACTAGTCGTATAATTAAAGCTATAATTACAGGGTGATGTACAGAAGTTTATTGGCTTAAACCCATTCGATGGTCCGTTAATAGTTCAAGGTTCGATTATTGGATGGTCAAAAAAAATGAGAGATCACTGTACTTAGATTTCTGTACAAATCAATAATTTCATTTGATTCTTTTTCAGTTGACGTGGTGCAGTTCGCACATTTCCACGAACTATTACGAGAAGACCTCCCTCTAAGACATTTCAGATTCGCTACCAGTTCCATTGACTGGCATTTTGAGGTCATGCAGTTCATGCACAATTTCTTGTTGTATTTGCCGCAGTTTGCAGCAACACTACGTAAGTATAGTTTCCTGTCTTTCTTCTTGACTTATAATCAGTATTTTTCCACAAAAAAAGAATATGACAGCCTGGTTTGGTCAAGTGGATAGCAAAACTGCTTACCAACCAGTCGGGAGTGCATTCGTATTCCACTCTTGGCATTGAAGTTTGTGAAGGACTTCAGGTGAAAAGTGAAATTTTATTTACTGGTGTTAAACCGCTATCCTGGTCAGGGCCGTCGCCAGATTAGATCGCGTATTGCGGCAAACAATTAAATATCGCTCCTGATGGATTACAAGACAAAAATATAAGAAAATCTCAAATTGTTATTTTGTTTTTATCGCCAGAGAAACATTAATGCTTTAATGTTTCTCTTTAAACATTAATAAACGATTCCATAATAATCTTAATTAAATGTTTGCTCTACGGGGATATCGCAAAATAAAATTGTTTTAAGCTCTTCTAAATTTAAATCATAAACTATGTTCGCCTCTATTGATATAGTTGTGAACCAACCAATCTTTCTTGGGTTATTGCTGTTCGCAAATAATTTTTAATCAGTTTAAGCGTGGAAAAACTTTTTTCCATACTTGCTACGCGGAATTGTTAGCATAGCGACGGCGCCTACCGCAATATGGCTGAATGAGCGTTCTCATTAAGCCGCGGTGTGAGGCAGGCTGCCTCTATGCTACACCCTGTCGACGGTACTGATCCCGTTTACTGGAAACATGAACAGGCATTAAAATGTTCCAAGTTAGTAGATTACCTTATCCTTTATGAGGTTCTCTTGGATTCTCATAAAAATAAGTGCTATGGTAGGACAGCTAGCAAAACGATTATTTGATTATGGGTGATAAAATTTAATTGTTTGTTTCCATTGTGCTGATGTAGAAGACCCCATTCGTGGTATCTTTATTCATAAATTACCTTAATTTCGATGTGCAATCTCTTTAATATTAATAAAATTATCTAAAATTAAAGTTTAGAATTAATTTCCTAATTTAGTTTAACAATAATGTATTTAATGCTCTTTTATTTAAAAATACGAATCTATAATTTAAATTAATATTTTAATCAATTTAAAGACAATGTATCATAGAGATAAAACAACATAGGTAGACAATTTTCAATGAGAAGCAAAGCCATAATTTACAATATATATATACAGTATATATACCATCATTCCATGAAGTAGAAGCTGGAAGCTTAAGCACTTTAAATATATGCCAGATAAATAGATCCATAACTGCAGAACAAAAAGAATAGAAGTCACGTAATGCCTTGTTGTGTTTAAAACCACATGTAGATTCTTTCTGACATGTGGTTTCAGCTGACGTCTGAGTTGTTGAGCTGTGTTGCTCAAGCAAAATGTAAAATTCCAACTAGTGTGTGCTACAGAGAGCAGCATTCTAGAAACAAAGCCTTGTACAGCGTGCATGTCCTGTTACTTTTAGAACAGTTGGAAAATTAGTCTGACAATTCATTTAAAGTTTCAAAAAAAACCTACACTCCTGCATTAGAAAGACCTTGCTATATTAGTTAATTCAAAATGTGCACATAGCAGTGCGAAATAGGGATGCTTTACAAACCATTTATGTGCCCGCTCATTTCCCTCGTTCAACATAAAGCCAACCCAAACAATTTTTCTTGAATTTGAAATTGTTCAACTCTGATAACGTCAATAATGAAATGACTAATGTGACGGAATAACTACGGTAGCAACTCTACCCATGATCGAGGAAAGTGACCATTCAGTCTTGTCTAGAGGTTGCTGCAAAAGCTGGAGACTATGACAAACTTCTGAGGCAACTTGGAGTAGCGCAATGGCATAAGAAACTACATAGAATGAATGTAATTAGTGCATGGGAAGCAAAGAACAATTGTTTTTCAATGTACTATTGTAAGGTAATGCACTTCAGGACGAAATGATTACACGCTACGTATCGAATTGTTGGTAATAGTCTACAGAAAATTGATGAGGCTGGAAATCTGAGGTGATGGTGGAGATTTCAAATTCAAAGAACATATTACAAGAGACGACAAAACACCTCCAAGATAATTACTCGGATATTGAAGAACCCATCGACAGGTAAAGATAGGGAGGTTATTATTCCTCTTTATGACGCTATGATTCAGCCATACATTGACTGTTGTGGACAGATTCGGTCACCTGCGTTTCTGGTGGATCGACAGGTTGTGGAAATGATTCATTCCACAGGCCACTATCTTGGTGAGTGGTTCGTGGAATGATCTCAATCAGGATAGATTGGAGGCGTGTCTGTTGCAGAGGTTAGCTGAGAGGCAGAGGAGAGGGAATATGATGGAAACATAACTTACCAAACGGACTCCTTAAGATCGAAAGAAAAAGTTAACATGAGAAATAGGAACAGAATATGGGGTCACATATGAATTATCCAAGAGAGTGATTAGTAGGAGTGTACGGACTAGGTTCTTTTATTAGTGAATGAGTGGAATGGATTGCCAGAGGTTGTTGGAAGCGCCCGAACAGTGATTAGGTTTAATGAGATGTATGATAGTTATTGTGTTAATGGATGGAGTAGAGCTCCCGTGATTTTCTTCGGACTCCATGGAGTAACTGCATAAATAATAATAATAATAAACTATCAGAAATCCTATCTTCACGATCATCAGTAATCCTACAAATCTTTTGTATATTTTGCCTTCATACACAAAACGCAAAATTGTTGGGAGCTGCGATTTTGACATTACATTCATCACGAATAACAGAACAAAATGGGCCGAGTTCGCCCTTTTTGTATGATCGTTAACAGCGTGAGCTTGGATGATGTGATTTTGTATGGATAGAGAGATATATTTGGAAATATTAGTAAATTTGTCTTCTGAATCACAAGACTCATCAAGACCTGCCAGAGGAAGATCATGTTTGGCTGAATAGCACTCAACATCAATAATGTTGAGTGCTATTCAGAAACATAATGTGGAGCGCATTTCAAGACTAATCACTTCTCGTTTGACTACAACTATTCTGTTAATTCTGAACCGAGAAAAAAACGTATGTTAACTAAAGTCAAAACTTACACCTCAACTGTCAGTTTTTATTAGAGTTAGACAAATAGTAAAGCATAAAAATGCCACAATTGCATCTTATAAAATTACTCACTTAATAGCAAATAGGAAAACCATATCAGGATGGTGAATTGGTAAAGGAGGAATTCCTTGCAGGAGCAGTCTTTATTTGAGGACTTTAATAAAAGTAAACAAGAAATTATGGCAAAGATATCAGACCTGCAGCTTTCAAACAAAACAATCGCAAGGCGATTGAGCTCGGTTTCCATTGACATGCAAGCCCAACTGAAAAATGATTTAGGAAAATGTGAATACATATCCCTGCAATTTGATGAGTCAACGAATGTATCAGATACAGCGGAATTAACTTTTTTAGTAAGAATGGCGTGTGAAGATTTATTACTGCCCATTTCAGGAAATTATTGGCCATGAATGGACGGACAACAGGATCGGAAATTGACCGTAGATTTAAACAATACATCGAAACAATTGATTTCATTCTAAGCGAGTTGGCAGCGATCGCCACTGATGGAGCCTCAGCAATGGTGAGTCCAAAGGATTTATTGCTCTTTGTAGGGAGGACAAATCATTTCCGATCTTTACATCATACCATTGCATTATTCATCAAGAAACATTGTGCGATAGAGTTCTTTTCTTCGGTCACATTATGAAAATAGTTTTAAAAATAATAAATTCTCCTCTACAAACCGCCTGTTTAAGCCTTTCATTGAGGGTACCGACGATGTAGCTAAAAAAGATCTTATTATTCATTCCGAAGTTCGCTAGCTAAGTACAGGAGAAGTGTTTTCAAGATTTCTAAGTTCGATTGAAGAGCTAAAAGAATTTCTCAGTTCCAAAGAACAAAACTATGGGCAATTAACTGATCCTTTTTAGTTAATGGATTTAGGATTCCTTGCGGATATCGTAGAAAAATTAAATTCACTAAATTTGGAGTTCCAAGTTTAGAGAATTTAACAGAGTAAGGATAAACACATTGGGATGATGATAAGTTCAATCGAATCATTCAAAGAGACGCTGACTTTCCTTTATGGATATATCCTTTGGAGTGAAAATCTCTCAAACGTTTCACAAATCTGAAGAAAATAATTGAAAACAGAGTTTGTCCTGGAATTGTTTGTTAAATTACTTACAGTGCTTCAAGAAGAATTTGACAAGAGCTGTCAGCAGTTCAACAGCACTGAGACCATGATATCGGTTTTTTTAAAACCCTTTTACAGACAAGTTTGATTGAAATTGCCTAAACTCATACAAACTTTAACAGTGCAAGTAGAACTGGAAATTTTAGCTCTCAGGAACGATATCGCATTAAAGTCATATGAAGGCGATGAAAACCTTTGGAAGTTTGTGGATAGAGAAAGATGTCTTGTTTAAAAAGCTGTGCATTCAAGATAACGCCTTTTTTGGATCACAATACTTGTGCGAGTCATTTGTTTCCACCATGAACATCATAAAATCTAAATACAGATCGCGACTAAAGGATGAACATCTCGACGATTGTTTGCGAGCTGCAACATCATCTTATATTCCCAACAACGAACGACTTGTCAATGATATCCAACTCCAAGGATCCCATTAAATTCCATTTTTCTTCACAATTGATTTAATTTGTTGAAAATATTTTTGTTTCTTTCTAAGAACAATGAAGTTACAATGATGCTTTTGTTTATTTATCCACAACATAAAATTGTTTTGATTGTTTGATTGCTTTAAGAAAGATGGCGGTGCGGGGGGGGGTGCCCCCAGTACCGGAACTCTGAAATGCTGGTACCCTTGTGCTGTGTAACTTAGCGCTACCTACCAAGTGATTATTGAACTAGCTTTGATTGTATTTATTAGGAGTTGTGTTTTCTCAGTGTAGTATAAATTAACCGAATATCTCATATTTTCCCCCCAGTTTTTACTGAATTGACATTTTACTGCAAAATACTGGTGATGGAATCCCGTCAGATTCAAGTCATAAAGCAAGGTTTTCGCCAGTTCGAAGAACAGCTTGCAGCAATTGGTGTGAAGGCAACCATCACTTACTACAGATGGTGATCGTTGAAGAAGATTAAATGTTCGTTCTGTAGATGCCAAAGTAACCAAATTAGTTATAAAGAGACGACGTCTATCCACAGAAAATTTTAAATTACTCTCCCTGTTGTTTGTTCAGCTAAATTTTTTTTCCCCTCAGATGCAACTAAGTTGGGAGATACATTTATTCTTCTCAGTTCTACACCCCCCCCCCCCGTAGTATTCTTAAGTGTTATAGCAAAAATGTATTATCAAAATTTAAATAAATATATGTTAAATAGCACAAAGTTCACTTAAAACTTTTCAGAAATGAGTATGATTGTGTACTCGCTTGTTTTTCGGTTTAAATTCTTTCAAATGGGAACATTATAGGTAAATCGGGCATAGTCCACGCAACTTACAGACAAAAAATAACTATATGTGGCGGTAGATGGCACTGCACATTGATAACAGATTTGCGCATCATGAAATGAAAAAAAATAATATTATTACGATTACATGCGAGCCTGTGTAACTGAGTGGAATAGTTAATAAAAAACGTATTAAGATTTAAAACGTGAATGTAACTAATAATGGAATTAGCTTCATGTAACTATTCACTGCTGACTAAGAAAAGTAAATTCACAAAATGAAAAATTGTAACCAAAAGGATCAACATGTGTAGCTGTGTTGCCAAATGAAAATTACTAAAAACAGCTAAATCATAAAAAAAAGTGCTAAAAAGGAGTTAAAAATAAAACTTTGAAGCTAAAATTTTTAAAGTAGTAGCTTTTCAGTTACTTACTTTATTCTTGTTGAAGTGATACTTGCATATAAGTGGCTAGTGGTCTTCTGCGCTTTATTCACCCATGCTTTATTATATGTGGCCATCTTTCCAATATTACTCAGTACAGATACTGGCAAATAATAGTAGTCTGTACAGCACTTGTAGTTACGCCTAATGCTATACTTGACTAACAAAATAGCTGTCAGAATTGACAATTCCATCTTGTTTCTTAATTTAATTTTAACTACATTCAAGGAACTAAAAATTCGTTCAATTTCCGCATTAGAATTTGGCAGCATTAATAAATTTATTGCACACTGAGCAGTTTCATTGAATGGATTCATTCCAGATGCATCTTTATATTCTCGTACTTCAGTCCAGAATAGCTCAGTGTTTTCTATATTTGTCCATTTATTTAAGTGGACAGTATTGTACTGGTATTCAGCAGCAGCAACATATTTTTCTGTTTTCAGCATTATTTCCAAGATAACAACTTTAACAGTAAGTTATAAAAACGACTAAACTAAAAAGAGCTGAATCTAGTTCTAAAGGAGCTAGATTAGCAGCTAAGGGCTAGATTAAAATTTTTGGAGCTAGGTAAGAAAACATAGAGTTAGATCTAGCTCCAAAAGAGCTAAATTGGCAACACTGCTTGGACGCTTCAGAGAGTAAAGAGTTGTGGCCACGTAATTCTCCACTGCTAGTAATTTCTGCAGAAAATGCATCAGTACTGATGACGACACCCCCAACAGGTTTTTCATTAAGAGTAATAGTCGGTGATTTAATTTTTTCGCATCAGCATCTTGAAACTTCAATAGTAATGGGAAAGCAGATCACTCTTGATCTTGATCCTAGTCTAAAAAGGACTAGGAGATGGACTGAATCCTTGACCCTTCATCCCTTCATCTGAATGAAGAAAATTTGTATGGATGGGATGTTATTGAGCTAAAAGCTTTAGTCATGGCTGAACATAGCAGAACGCCGAACGTTACTGTCTATATGGGTGAAGCATAATGCTTTTAATCCCTGCTACCTGATAGGTTACTGTGTAGGACAAATTTTTGAGCTACATGCTCAGCCCTAGTTGGGCAAGTTATAGATCCTGGAAGGGAACGAGAATGGCCTTAGGTCGTCTATATTTGCATAATTCAGGTTCATCATAATTTGCTGCTTGTTGGACTAATTCATGTGGATGTGAAGACGATTTTGAGAAGTACTTTACTGCGAGAGATTGCAGGAAAGAGTAGATATAAGGGATATTTGTGTCTCGACGAAGTTGAACATTTCTAATGTACCATGGTGCATTTGAGATCATGCTTAAGCATTTGTTTTGCAATCTTTGCAGTTTAAGGAAATTTGAGCTTGAAGTATGGCTCCAGGCGAGGGACGCATAAGTGATAATGGGACGAATCATCAACTGACAGAGGAGGAATTTGATTTTAATACCTACTTTGCTGTTCCTATTGATAAGAGGATAGAGCTCAGCAATAACTTTTGATGCCTTTCCACATAAAGATTTTGTATGCGCGCTGAAGGTTAGTTTTCTATCTAGGAGTATACCGAGGTATTTGGCTTCCATTTTCAAGGGAAATTTGATGTTAAATAGAAAGATATCTTCTTTGGGAGATATTGAATTTTTTTGAACAGCAGAGCACTGCTTTTTTGAGGGTTTACTTTCAGTCTCCAAGTGGAGAACCAATTTCAGAAGGTTATCTTGTAGTTTCTTAATAAAAAGATGCGGTTTAAGAGATCTGGCCAGTATTGCTGTATCGTTGGCATAGAGGGCAATGATAGATGACTTCGGATTATGCCGGATATCTGCCATGTAAATCGAGAAAAGTATCGGCGCCAGGAGGGATCCTTGAGGCACTCCAGCCAAGATCTGCCGCTGGGTAGATACCGCCCCATTTAGTTTAACTTGCAAGCTTCTTCCAGAAAGAAAAGACTTTATGAGGTGGATCAGATCCAATGGAATGCCGGCTAAAATCGGCTTGTATAGGAGTCCAAAATACCATAATTTGTCGAAGGCCTTCTCTAAATCAAGAAAGATTGCTCCAGTGTATTGAGGCCAGTTAAAGCTGGTGATAATGTATTCAACTAGTCTATGGATTTGTTGAGTAGTTCTGTAGAATTTGCGGAAACCAAACTGCCCTATAGGAAGGATATTTAGCTTGTTTACTGAAACTTAAATTTTGGGGAGGATGCCTTTTTCCGATTTTGCCCAAATTGGAAATCAGACTGATAGGGAGATAACTTTGTGGCAGCTGTGGGTCCTTACCAAACTTATAAATAGGGACCACATCTGCCAACTTCCAAGCATGGTGAAAGTATTTAAATCTACGCATGGCATTTATTATTGTTGTAAGATGTACGATGGCCTTTCGGGGTAGAAGTTTAATAACTTTATCAGGAATGCTGTCAGGCTCAGGAGCTTTTTTTATTCTTTAAATTCTGTATGATGTCGTGGATTTCGGCTGGAGAAGGTTAGAGTTGGCTGGTACAGGTATCGCACTTTTTTAGTACCTATCTGACGTCGCGGTGAATTTTATAAATATGATTGAAGTTCAGGTTACCATATGACTGCACTGCTTTTCTAAGTTTTTAACTAGTGTTTTTGGGCTTTTCAGCATCTGAGTGAACTATGCCAAAATCAGATTTAAGAGAAGGAAGGGTTTCGTTTTTATTTTTGATATTTTTTAACAGTTTCCAAACGGTTTGATCGCCGAGAGAAATGAAAGCTAATTTATCTTCCCATAGTTTTGTTTCTGTGATCCTTCAGTGCATCTCTCACTACACTATTCAACCCATTAAGTAACTTTTTAATTCAACCCATTAAGTAACTTTTTATCTTGGGGAGCCCTTGTATTAAAGTATCTCTTTCTTGCCTTATATTTTTCCCTGATTAAGTTTGTAATCTCTTCTAGAAGTCTTTTAGGCTTAGAAACAGGCGTATTTGAGTTGATAGATGATAAGGCTGCATTGATTTGTTGAGTAAATTTATTGACTGCAACATCGATTTGTTCCTTAGAGTTAATATGAGGAACAGGACCAAAGTAGTTTAGGAGCACACTGGATAATTTTTTCCCAAGGTATGAATGTGTGGTGGGGGGAACAGACCCTTCTGATTGCCTAACTGGAGCAGAATAGGGTTGTGGTCAGAGGTTAATTCTTCAAGTGAGTCCAAGTTGTACTGCAATTTGACAGTTTGAAGGTCAGCTATATCTAGGGCGTCTGAGGAGCCAATTGGACTGATATGAGTTGGTATAGAAGGACCACAGCTATGAAATTGGAACTTGAGTAGTTAAACAGTATCGGGCCATTTTTGTTGGTAGATTTTACTGTTCCAGACAGGATGCTTTTCATTGAAGTCTCCAGCGATGATGACCGGTCCTTTTACTCCAAGAATGGCATCCAGATCTGAGGTCAACAATGTTTTTGTTGGAGGGTTGTAAGGAGCAAACATTTTTTGGTTTCCAACTGAGTTCATGAGGACATTAATGCCTGTGATTTCGAGGTTGGTAGTTGCAGGGTTGGTTATTGAATGGTGGTTTGTATAGTTTTTGATAAGGGTGGCTGTACCTTTACCTCTATACCCAAGTCTGTCGTTTCTGTAAACCTGATGCCCTCGGATTTTTAGGTTGTCAGCAGGCCTCAGGTGAGTTTCATTGATTAGAAGTATATCTGGATTATATATATTATTTAATTCCTGGATTTCTAACACTTTGGTTTTGATACCGTTGGCATTCCAAGTGTTAATCCTAAGCGAATCTGAAGTGATTCGCTTAGGATTAATCAGATAATATGGATTGAGTTTGCTGTAAAAATCCTTTTGTAACACTAAGTGATGGGTTTGTTTTGCTGAAAGCCTGCAGCATATTTGCAAGAGAAGAGATGGTAATAGCTGGTAGATTTGAATGTGGATTAGCCAGGTTCTGGTTTTGTACCTTCTGTTTGTAGCGGGCCACATCGGCATATGTTCTCGTTTGACGTTGAAGATTCATTTTCTTAAGGGGCTCAGTTAATGATTAGTGAGCACCTGTTGTCATGTTCTCACACTTCGAGGACTGAGGAGCCTGAGCTTCAGGAACTCTCGCAGTAGATGACGAAGTCGGTTGACTATTTGGATCGTTCCATCTGTTTTTGGGGTGATGAATACACCCTCTATAATTAGCGAGGTGAGGACCGCCACAATTAGCGCACTTATCCGAGTTGGATTTTGGCTTGGTGCAAGTGTTTGTGTTGTGCTTTTCGCCACATTTTAAGCATCTGTACTGAGCTCTCCACAACTTTTGGGTATGGCGCCAAACTTCTGGCTTCTGTGGCACTGCCCAGAAGATGCTCTTTTCGATTACTCAATGGTTCTGGGATTATTTTAAGTCTACAGATTGACTTTGAATTGTAAATATCCTTGTAAATATTATGAATCGCTACTAAAACTAAAGACATAGGTGTCTTATTAGATCTGAACATTCTACTGACCTTTATGGGAGATAGATCCTGTAAGGTGAGGTCAGTGACTATTTCATTCGTGTCAGTATCCTCGGAGGACCAGTTTGAGATTTTGTTCGGAGGTAAGTGAAAATGTATGGTATTGTATTCCTCTTGAGTCCAGCTCCTTTGTAAGATTTCTATAATCAGCCACAGTGACAGGCTGAATTTTTATGCCTTCATCTACATTTTTGGCCAATCTATAATTTATTTGTAGGTTAGCCATGGTGGTTCTTAGGGTTGTCCATCTCTGCTTCTCCCTTAGGATAATCGGTGGAACCTTCTCATTGGGAAAGGCGGAGGAGTCTGAATTCTGAGTACATACCGAGTTCATTTGTTTGTTCAGAAGCGAGAGTTTTTCGCTTCTTACGAGCGTGAGTTTCTTGCTCAGAGGGATTAGAAGCAGACACCGAGCAATTTGAGCTTTTCCTCCATTTGAGGAGAGTCTTGATTTTGTTCGTCATCAACCTCTAGTGAAGAATATAAGTTTAAGTAGCCGGGCAATTCTTGTTCAAATTTTTTAAGAAGTTTTTTAATGAAAGTGAGTGCTAGCCCTTTGTCAAGAGAATCGACGATGATGTCGGAATCAATCAAGTTAGGAGGCCATTTCAGTTTGAACTTCTTTTGAAGTTTAGTAATGAGTATGATAGCCGGCTCTTCGTCAAGCAAGTCATTCACAACGTCCAAGTCAGGCACGTTCATATCGATGTAATTGCGTATGAGCGCAAATGTAAATCCCGCAGGTCTAGAGACCTGCCAGCAAAATTTCTGTAGAGAATCCCGCTGCCATAGAGAACTGTCAGCAATGCCAAGCGTTGGCTAACAGCTAGACAATATTAGTGCCAAAATAATCATAAACGAAGAAAGCTTACCTCTAAAAATCATTCGGAATTCCCCCTAAAAATATCACATTAATCAAAACGCAAGATTAGTAACTTTAGTAACAAGTACACCTAAACTCTCTTCATGATAGGCACCATTTTTTCCTGTATGGCTGAACATAGTTTTTTTAAACAGTCCTTATAAGGACTGGCTTAAAGGGGCGAAGCAAGAATGCTTTTCATCTTCCCCGTTATCTGTAGAGGACGGAGTACGGATAAGGTGTTATTGAGCTATTAAAGCTCTGATCACGGCAGGAGAGTAACAGCAACAGCCGTGCCTCAGTGAGAACGTCATTGACTACAACATTGCCATATGTAAATGTAAAGGTAAAAATTCTCTAAAAATTCGGACGATCCCTAGGCCACTCAATCGTGGGCGAAAGACCGTCCACCTCAGCGTTGGCTCTACTCAGTGATAGTCTTCCACCCACACACCAACACCGATCAGAACTGCTCAAATTCCGAAGAAAAATATTCACAGACAAAACCCCTCAGCGGGCAGTGGTGGAGAACACTTTCTCCGGAGACTCAAATTTTGCTCCCTTAAGGCAAAAATCTTAAGAGAGTGAACTCAAAACTCTCGAATCTCAGCTCCCCAGAGGAAAACAGCAACAGCCGAGCCTCAGTTAAACTTCGTTGGTACAGCATTGCCATCCATTACCCTCCCAGGGTATTAATCCAGCGGCTGAACATAGTTCTTATAAGAACTGGGCGATGGACTGAGTCCGTGACTCTTTATGCCGTCATCTGAATGAAGTAAATCTGTGTGGATGGAGTGTTATTGAGCTAAGAAGCACTAGTCATGGCTGGGTAACGGCAATAGCCGAGCCTCAGTTAAAACTTTATTGGCTACAGCATTACCCTGCCCCTCGCTGAACATAGTCCTTATAAGGACTGGCTTAAAGGGGCGAAGCAAGAATGCTTTTCATATTCCCCGTTATCTGTAGAGGACAGCGTAGGGATAAGGTGTTATTGAGCTATTAAAGCTCTGATCATGGCAAGAGGACAACATCAATAGCCTGGCCTCAATTAGAACTTCATTGGCTACAGCATTGCCATTACTCTCCAAGGTTATTGGATTGAATAAATCCTGTCAAGGTCTCGCTGAAAATAGTATTCTGAAGTTTCATATATAAGAATATGATAATAATAATAATAATGAATGGTGTATTAAATACATTTGGAAATTTTAATAAAATGTTAAAAAATATTGAAAAATTTACTTTACGAAAATATTAAATTAATAACTAATTACTTTTATATACTATTTATTAAAATATTTTTAATTAATTATTAGAAATGGAATAATAAATAGTATGTGCAAGCTGTCCATAGATCCAAGATGCTAGAATCATGCTACACTTGTTGAATTTTTGAACCATGATGAAAAAAAAATGGCAACATTCAAACCGCAGAAATGAATTCTCAGAAAAACAACTGGATATATCATAAAAGAAATGAAAACATTTGTCTTTAGATAATAATACATATTTAAATCTAAATCGAACATCGACAATTGCAGTAATGATGGATTCTTGTCAGGAAACTCTCGTTTCATCACATTTTAAAGGTGCTCAGTCAGTGGCAGATTCGATGATTGATAGTAGCAATGCATTAAGGTAGTCTATACGTCTTGCCATAAATATTGTGACAACTTCCGCACAGTCCTGCGCTACCCACAGAATTTCCCGAAGCAGGTTCTGTTAGTGGCACTGTGTGCAGCCAACATTCGAGTATTTATCAGTTGAGAGAGAGAGAGAGAGAGAGAGAGAGAGAGAGAGAGAGAGAGAGAGAGAGAGAGAGAGAGAGAGAGAGAGAGAGTTGTCTAGCATTACGGGTTAACATGCAGTGAGGAGATTATGAGGACGAGTGGCTGTAATAGCACTTGATAAAGTTGGAATGCAGCCGCCTGTTATTTTCAAGGCGCCAGAAATACTCGGGATCAGTAGTATGTTTGTGCATCGGACTATTAACCGTTATAGCGATACCGAAGAAGTATCTGACCGCCAAAGAACAAGTCGACCATGCTGCGAATTTTGCAACGAACTTTGTCCCGTGTACTAACTGAAGACCTGGGGGTTGAGAGCCTATCGTCGTTCTACCGGACACTTCCTAACACCACACCTTATGCGGCAGGTGATAAAATCAAAGGTGAACAACAGACACAGAGATATCCTCTTCAAAGATTAGATTTTCACCATCGAAGAGTTCATTTAACCGCTAAAATGATTGGGTACATACTCCGGATGATTGAGTAGCATCCAGGATTCAGAGAGATTATCACCGTGCGTCAGTAATGGTTTCAGTGGGGAGGTGAAGGCAATCACGGCTGTACAAATTGCATATCTGCGAGAAATGGGTAAAACCGCCGCCGAAGTGTATCAAGACACCGTTGTGTAATCTGTGGTACGGCCCCTAAACGGAAGGCAGTGGACTTTCCAACAGGACTTAGCCTATGCACACAAGGCGAGGGCCACATATCATCATCACCTGACTGACCGTCTGGAAGTCCCAATCTGAATCCGCTGGACTTCAAATTGTGGTCGGAGCTGGAGAGAGTGGCTTGCAAGAAACGACTCCACAGCATCGGCAGCCTGAAGGTGGATTGGAGCGAACACTGGCAACGTTTCCGTTGGATGTTGTGATTTCCACCATTGACCTGTGACCTCACAGACGTAGGAAGTGCATGAAGGTAAAAGAGGGACATTTCAAATATTGAGTGCTGCTGTATGCACGTTATACTTGTGGTTTGGATGTGCTCAAAACTGTGAATGATTTACTGATAGATTAAAGGTTTATGCGCTGTTCAAGTTGTAGCAGTACTTATGACAAGATGTGGTCCAGAAATGCAACTGTCTTCTAACCGCAAATGCTCTACGGCACAGCACGGTATCCTGTTTGGGATGTTCAGAGCATGAAGAGTAAATGGCCAACACGAATGGTAAACAGCATCAGCAATTAATTTCCGGAAAATTTCATCATTCAGTTTTACTTTAGCGCCATGAAGAATCTAAAGGAGTCTTGCGAAAACTTCAACTTGACCATCCCTTAACAACCACTGACTTTGTCTAGACTGACTCCCTAGCTTAGTCAGTATAGACAAAGCCGTTTGGTCGGAAGGACCTGGGCTCAATTCCGGTTTCATAGTTAGTCTCATACGGAGGTAGGGGTTTTTTCAGCCGGAAAGAAAATCGGGTTTTCTGTTCTTCAAAACAGGGAAAACGGCTCCGTAACATTGTTTATGACTTCTACAGTCACAAACAATTATTCCCCCCCCCCCCCCCAATGCCAGACTCTGCAACAAGCCTGTTGGAGTTTCCCACAGTCGCATAATCATAGCTTTCCACTCACTAAATGGGATAAAAGAGCTATGAAGTAGACAAGAGGAATATTTAATTTGTATTTTAGTTCAAAACATATGGCAAAATTTTACGAGACATTTTTCTTACCATTATTTGTCTCCCTGTATGAAAGTGATAGAGAATATTACTGAATTGATTCGATTCTCATTCGGCCCGCGAGAGTACCACGCACGCACACAAAATATATATTAAAATATATAAATAATAGAATAGGTCTGTGAATTCATTCACAATAATTATGTAAATACTACAAACAAATTTAGAATTATAATCCTAAACTATTTTCAAGGTTCTTTCCGAAAGCATAAACTCTTTTTAAGACTTTATAGTCTTATTAAACTTTTTAATAGAGCTACAAATGCTATTTTTTACATGCAGTGATTAATAAGTAGTAAAAATAATTCAGAGAAAAACATTTCACCATATGCTGTATGCACTATCCACCAATAATTGTCCGAACACTTTAGCAATTTACAATTCATACTAGCAGGCGAACCTTAATATCGGGTATGTCCACGTTTGGCTTTCATCACCTGGCCGCCTTTAGAGGAAGGCTTTCCATTAGTTTCAGGCAAATATCAGTTGGATTTTTTTCTCCATTCCTGCGTCAAAGCAGCACTGAGTTTAGCGACAGATCGAGGACGTCCTGCTCTGGACCTCAATCGCCATTCCAATTCGTCCCACAGGCATCCGATGGGTTTGAGGTCAGGACTCTGCTCATGCCATAGCAGTCTTTTAATACACATCTCTTTATACAATTCCATAACAGCTGCAGCTTTGTGGCATGTGGCATTGTCGTCTTGATAGTAATACGGGTCCGTTCCATAAAATCTACACAGTGTAGGAAGCACCTGATTATCCAGAATTTCAAGGTACTGAGCTACCTTCATGGAACCACGCACAGCGACCAAGGTGTACATACCCACTCCAAACCAGCTGAATGCATTCCATACCATTACTCCTCCACCACCAGACTTTACAGTGGGTAGAACACATGTGGTAACAAGCATTCACCAGGCTGCCCTCCACACCCACACTCTGCCATTAGGCTGGAAACAGTTGAACCTTGATTCGTACCTCCAGAGTACCATTTTCCACCGGTGAATTGTCTAGTTCACACGCTCCTTCTGTTACTCCACCTTTACCACGAGTTGCCTCAGACTTGCACTGCGTGCAGGCGCAAATGTGACTTACTTTTCCGTTTGCTTACTTGGGGAAAAAAGGATTAAAACCTAGCTTATAAAATTGCTTGGTATCTTTAACATAATATACCCAAGTTAAAAAACTTTCTATACTTTAATATTTATTTATGTTTTAGATAAAAAATAATTATTATGGAAACAAAAAAGGTACTTTTTTACTTCAGTCCATTAGATGTTCTAAGAGATATACGATTTATAAAATACAATCAGTAGAGTTAAAATATTAACCATCAAATACCAATTACAGTATTTTGAATTGTTAAAAAAGTTGCTAAAAAGTAATTACGTTTGAATATGATAAACAATTATTCCTTTGGGATATTAATTAAAATTTATAAATTATATAAAGATCTCTAAAGTTTTACTGGAAATACGTTAGATAGATAAAATTATTATTTATTTATTTTTTTTTATAGATTTCTTAAATGAAAGAAATCTGTTTAATTTTTTATTTGCGTATATTTATGATTAATCGTCTAAACTGCAGCCTTGATGTTTTTACTTGTTTCCGGTTAATGCACCATCGAATGACAGACCAAAGCAATCAAGGTCATTACGCCAATAATAGTATGTCTATTCCTTGCGTGTATTCTCATGCCGAACCGCCTGATTTTGAGCAATTAAAAACCCAAGTTTACTGGAGTTCAAAACAATAATTTTATAAAGGTTCTTCTATAAAGGTTCAACCCAATGAAGCGTAACTGTGTTTTTCCAGTTTATGATTTCTGTTCATATACCCCAGGCAATTAGTCCCTTTGGACAATTAATACTTAATGAGTGTTGCATATACTGTATATATAACCATCGTCATCAGCCATTTTCTGTCCACTACTGAACGAAGGGCCCCCCCCCCCCAAAGTCCTGCATTCATTCCTATCTTGAGCCTTTCGATTTTAATATTTTCCTTCCACCGTCACTTTTGGCTTCTTGTAGCTCTATTTCCATCTCTAGGATGGAAATCGAGCTCCGGTATTTTCCAAAGGTTATCCAATCAAGTTGAATTTGACGTATAATTCCTTCTTCACGGCCTCCCTATAGCGATCTTTTGTCATAGTTAAACGTAGGAGAAATTTAAAGAAATTTAATGACTAGAAGCCGAGAGTTTCATCTTCTTAGAAGACCTCATCGGGTGCATAACATGAAAAGAGAAATACAAAAATGTACATGACAAGAGAAGAACATTTGACATTTGAAGATGTTCCGGGTGCCATTGTATTGTTGGGCGTATTCACGCCGCCATGATCTCGTATCCGCCCAAATTAGATAAGTGAAGAGTCGCAATCATCGTGCAATTTCTGTGATTCCACAATTCTGCTCTCCAACTCATCGTAGCATTTAAAAATGTTTTCCGATTTGTTCCACAGCACTGGTTGAGTGACAGAATATTCATCGTTGGAGGAGCAGAATGAAGAATGTGATTAAATAGTGAACAGGCTCTAGTTGTGCCATAGGTGATGTCTATCACGCGTTCTTTCATACGCAACTCAGTGGATTTCTCCGTCTGATCAAAATAGGACATGTTGCAGTTACAAAAGAGAGGGAAAACTCCAGGATATTTTAGGCTGTCATGTTTCGGTTTAGGTGTACCGAGGGAGGAACGGAGTTTGGATAGAGGAGTAAAAGAAATACGCATTTTAAATTTCTTGAGAATTTTGCTAACTTTGGTGAAACGAAGCTGTTTTAGGGTAGACATATATAGCCTTTTACATCAGAACTATCTTCAGTACTGTGGAACAAAAGTAGCTCACAGTTTGTTTAATATAACTATTTTTCTTCAATAAAAGTTTCGTGAGAAATTTGACCAGAGAGCTTACGGGAATACACTCGCCGCCATACTACGAGTTGCCCTAGCCGGACCTTATAGGTGGTGGCAATGAACTCTTGCCCATGTGTCCGTATGTTTGCCTCCTATTGGTCCATTTTGATTAGGTTTCATTCAGCTTACAGCTGTTTCAAACTCATTGGTTTTCGTCAGAGACCAGGCAGAAACCTAAGAGAGCAAAAACCCTGAGTACTAAGGAATTGACAATTGACATTAATGCCTTTAGGGGTGTTGCAAGATGCTTTTCATATTCCCCGCTCTCTGTTAGAGATATAGTGAGGGGAAAAATTTTTAAATAGTTAGCGTGCCCTGAATGGGCATGGAGATTAAGCATCGCCATAGGAAATTAAAATGGCTTTTGGCCTTTTATATTTGAATAGATCCGTTGCGTCGTAGGATACAACTTGCTGAACCAAATCGTTGGGGTGTGTGGATGTTTTTAGGAAAAACCTTGTGGCTAACGATCGTAGGAAAGAGAAGATATGAGGAATATTTGTGTCTCGATGAAGTTGATTGTCTCTGACCAACAATGGCGCGTTTAGAATCATTCATAAGCACGTGGCTTGTACACGTTGCAGTTTGAGAATATTAGTGTTGGAGGTATGGCTCCAGGCTGGAGAGGCGTGAGTGATTATGGGACGAATCGTCAGCTGGTATACAGAAGCACTTTGATTATGATGTTTAGCTTGCTGTTCCTGTTAATTAGCGGGTAGATCTGGGCGATGGCTTTAGATGCCTTTGCACATAGTCTTGATGTGCTGGTTAAAAGTTAATTTTTTGTCCAGCACAACTCCGAGATATTTTGTTTCTGTCTGCCAGGGAATTTTGGTATTGAACAGGAAGACGTCCCCTACAGGAGATATCGATCTTCTATTGAAGAGTACGGCTGTGCTCTGTTGGGGATTTACTTGTAATCTCCATTTTGGAGAAGCATTGCTCTAGCTTTAGGAGATTATCTTGAAGTTTTTTTGGTAACAACGTTTTATTGCTGTACAGCAACGTTTATTGCTGTACAGCAACGTTTATTGCTGTATCATCCGTATTGAGGGCCACGATTGATGATATTGGGTTGAGCGGAATATCTGACATCTGTCATACATATAGAGATAGAGAGCAGTATCGAATATCGGAGCTAGTAAGCAACCATGTGGGACTCCACCCCTAAGATATGGCGCTGGGTTTGGAATCGTCCCGTTTATCTTGACCGACAGTACTAAGGAACTCGATGCGTCGGAGAGATGTATTTTCCATAAGAGATGTATTTTCCGTAAGCGATGCAAAATTATATAAATTAAGTGGATATTAAATCCAACATTATTTCAAAGCCAAATACAGAAATGATAAAAGTTTCGTGCGAAATTTGACCAGAGAGCTTACTCGCCGCCATACTACAAGTTGCCCTAGCCGGACCTTATAGGTGGAAACGGAACTTTTATAGTTTCTGTATTCGGCATTGAAATTATGTTGGATTTAATATATTTATATAATTTTGCATCGCCGAAATGAAGCCTTTTGGCTCTTATTTTAGTAAACGTTTTTGCAGGATTGCGAGGAGAAACTTTGGTGATTTCTTCTTCTTCACTTAGGAAGGATCAATTATGTTTACCTAATGTAGAAATGATGCCAAGTATTTGATGCGGATGGTGATGGGAATATGCATGGAGATATCTATTGGCATGTGTGGGTTTTCTATAAGGAATAGACATCTTCGGTTTTTCTGACACACGAGTGAGTTTTGCATGCAGGAACGAGAGAGAACCGTTAACTTCCAATTCCGATGTAAAGTGTATTCTCGGGTTTGGATTGCAGAGATGGTTCAGGAACTCCTTTGAAGAATGTGGTCCATGGCTTCAAATTAAGATAGCATCATCAGTATGCCTATTCCACAGCCTTGATTTTAATGGAAAGGAACTGAGTGCTTTTCCCTCAAAGTTTCCCAAATATAAAGTTGCTAATATAGAAGATAAAGGATTGCCGATGGCCAAGACGAAGTTTGGTTTGTAAATAATATTTTAAAAAGGAAAATAACCCGAATTTAGCAAAATGGGTCGGGAGTGACATAAATTTTTTTCTGATAACTTATCTTTTAAATGACTTAAAACCTCTTCTGTTGATACATTAGTAAAGACAGAAATAACATAGAAACTTGCCATATTTTATCTTTTTTGAAGATGAAACATTAACGATGAAACATGAAACATTAACTGTTTTGAAACATTAACGTATTCAACACTTGAATACGTCTGTTTGTAGTAGGTCTAACACTTTGTTGTATTCTTCCGTATTTAGGATGGCAGCCGAATTACAATGTCTGCAGGGAAATTTATAATATCCTTATTTTTCTGTAGATTATTTATTTATTTATTTATTTATTTCTATTCTTGCTTTTTTATTTAATCGAACATTGCCATGCGTTATACGACAATGTGTTGATATTATAAAATTTCAAAAGGCAAGCGTCTTTCATGAAAAGAATTTGTATTTGTGTGTGTGTGTGAAACAAATACAACCAAAATTAAATAAGTAAATCTAATATCACTGTTATAGAATAAATACATATGTTTATGAATGTTATCAGCAAAATAACTAAATATAAATTTAAACCGTTTAAATGATTAACAAAAAATTATACAAATAAGTTCCAAAAGTTATGATTAGAATAATGTATCAATCAGTCTAAAGGGGAGCTAGTATCGGCGTTTCAAGATGTTGGTTTTAAAAAACACATGTCGTGGCGCCATCTAGCATATAAAGACTTAATTAAAGTTGTTATTAGAGATAATCTACCTAGAGCATTTGGATTATCCTTTCGTATTTATTATTTATTTTCATCGAAAATTTACATAGTTATATAAAAATATCTTTATATTATAATATTTCAAAGGTGTTTAAACAGGTTATTTTATATTTTAGGATGTGTTTTAGGAAAATATTAATTTTGAAGTCGATTTTTTTCTTTGAGTGCAATGAATACCAATAAATGATCTGCAGTTAACAACCAAATAAAAACGTTCACAAAAATAAGTTATTTTTTTTCATCTGCCTTTTAAAAATATAACATTCTTTTGTATTAAAAATAGCTTAACATAGAGAACAATTGGTCACACGTAGTTTGTGAAATTAAAACTAGATGGCGGTACAAGACGATCTTACAACATAATATTATCTCGCATTTATATATCGACAACCCTTACAAAGAACTTCCATAAGTAATGCCCAAACACTACCTCTAGCAGAATAAATACAGTCTTATGTCCTGTTTTATTTTTGAAAGATCGATATCATTTCACCTCCCCTTACTTTTTATAATACATAGATCTCCTAGAGTAGATGGCTCTTCTTGTGCTGACCGTACATCCCTACTCATCCCTGGCACAACAGCACATCACACATAGTTTTTTCAATCTTGAAAACTTAGTATAATTTTATATTCAACACAATACTTTTCGCTTGTACACGTTTTACACTATTCTGCCATTTTCTGAAAGCGGAAAGTCTGGTTTACTGATGCCTCTTTCTCTCTCTCTCTCTCTTCTCTTTCCCAATCACTTTGTCTTAGGCATTCTGCTACTTTCATGAGCGATGTTCCACTGAACTAACGATCATCATTCCTTAACTTTCCTCAGCTGTTAGTTAAGAGCTTTACAGCTACAAACCTAAGGAACCAATTTCACATCATCCTTCCACGCCTTCGCTGACTCAAAGAAGACAGAAGAAAAATCTTGCCTTTCTATACACCAAAGTTGTGTAGAGTTGTATAGTTTTAACAGCTAGCAGATCTACACTGCTTGGAAAGAAGTCAACTGACACCCTCATAGGCAAGGTGAATCGTGCAATATAACGAGTGACTTGATCGTAGCCGGTTTAAATTAGAGGAATGTGATGCTCCTAAGTCAGTGGAACTGTATCTGAGTGAAATGGCTGCGAGAAGGGAACTGATTCGGTTTGAAGCAGGCGTGGCTTGTGATAGGATGCCATGTTGCATGCCAATATGTTCATCGAATGTTTGACAAATTGGGCCATCCCAGGTCAACAATCAGTGATACCATACTGAGATAGAAGCTGAGGGAGTCAACTGCAAGTGCTACCCACAATTGCCGACTCACCACACACTCACCGAACGTGACCTTAGGGCACTACGAAGAATAATATGTAAAAACTGCCATTCCTAAGCCGACACGGTGAAAGTGTAGTTCGGAGCACCAACTGGAACACGAATCTTCACAAAAAAATTCAAAAAGGGGGGTTCACAACATTGGTTTTCATGGTAGGACCGCAAAGTGGTGCGAAGTGCGTGTACAGTGGAACGTGGAAGCCTTGAAAGCTGTGTTACGAAGCGACAAATCACGCTACACTCTGTATCGAGCTGATGGACGTGTGGTAGATGCTCAGTGAACGTCTCTTAGCAGAGTGCGTAACTCCAACTATGAAATTCAGAGGTGGCAGTGTGATGGTATGGTCCTGATTATCTTGATTTAGTTCTGGGTCTCTCTATGTGGTGCCATGGACATTGATCTCCGAGAGTTATCCGACATGCAGAACAATGGAATGTGTCCTACTTTGTGGCGTTTCTATGGATCTGACGAATGTCTCTTTCAGAAAGACAATGAACGCTGCTATAAGGTTGCTACTGTAACTTACATACTGTAACTTTGGCCACACTTCATTGACTTCCACAGAGCCGTGATCTCAACCTTACTGGACACCTGTGGAATGACCTGGATTATCGAGTGATATCGTGGGACGTCTGTCCCACAACACTCCAGGACTTCTTTACATGACAGCATGAAGAATGGTCCAAAATTCCCGTGGATCAGTGTCGTACACTTGTGGAAAGTATGTCCGGTAGGATTGCTGCGGTCATCGCAGCGAAAGGAGGTCCTACATGCTATTAAGGTGGGCTTGGTTGTTTATTCCTCATTATGGCGTCCGTTGATTCTTTCCAAACAGTTTATATTTAAAACCTGTGAAGTGGAATTAACTTATTTGCTGTCACCTGTGAATTCTTGATTTCTACTGGTATTCACCTTAGTTAATATCGAACCTCTTCCTAAACGAGTATGGAACTAATCGGAAGAAACACTCATAAAAGATGACTATTTCCTCCGATGATAATAACCCTCTTGTAAAGCGACTTCAGTATATAACAATATTATTATTATTATTATTACATGACACCTCCAGGGAGTCTGAAGATCATCGAGGGAGGGTACCTACTCCACCACTCAAATCCACCAACTACACTAACGCCATCTACCGCCCATCATCATCACTAGTATTTTCACAGACAATCACAAACCTCCATGCCGACAGAGGGATTCGAACCCGCAGCCTTTTGGCTGGAGAGCGGATACGCTAACCACTCGGCCAACCAGGCCGGGTAAACGTGTGTGCTTTGCAGAAGACAGAAACCAGTCTTGATTCAATGAATCATTGCTTGCTGTTTGCATATCAGTGCAAAATACAATTAATAATAATAATAATAATAATAAAAACTTTTGTTTGATTTCAAGATAATGTTTCTATAGCAAAAATTGGTTTCATGTTTAGCAGTTGTGTCATGAGATGGACTCAGCTACTTCCAAATTCTCCATTTATATCTTGCATGAACCACCCCAAAATCTTCTTTTTAAGTTTCAGGAATAAGAACAAAATGAGGAATCTTTAGTCATTTATTCACCATTTGTTTAGTGTAACCGATAATTTCCTAGAGACTACTCATAGTTAATGTCATAATTGTCACATTATTGATCTCCTATACATCAGACAATTGAATAGCGCTGTACGGTTTAGAGGCGAGACTTTCTATAAAAAAAAATATGTTTCCGATAAAACCATTTCTATAGCTTCTTATGTTTCGCCATTGCAGACAATATTTATGAGGACTTTTAAGCTGAAAGTAATTTGGCCAATATCGTACATTCGTGAAATGGATTTTTCTTTAGTATATGAAATCCCCCAGGTTAAAAATGGACAAACCAGCCAGAAGATAGGCTTAATTACCAGATAGATCTGTCAGCTTATATGGTTTTAGCTGTCTTAAAAACTCGAACGAGTACCGTCAACGTCATGTATTCTCTGGCCACTTGCATGTTTATGCGGGATGGGAACTCATTTTTACACACCGAAAAAAATCCACCTTCATACGAGACCAGGGTTCATTGCATAGCATTATACAGTTTCCAAGACCCTCAGAAGGGGACTGAATCCCGGTTTGTTCGTTTGTTTGTATTCCTCCCCACCACAAAAAAAAAAAAAAACGTACATGTTGTTCCATCTGCCCTATTGTGAATTTATTTTTAAAACCCTTGAGCAACTTCAATGCCTGTAGAGGTAATTGTCTGTTGCCTTATGGAAACGTTCCTCGTACCATACCACTTACTTTATTACCAAACAACGAACGCAAGTTCGTCTGGTTGAGTTCGGTGTATGAAGGTTGGGTTATCTTGTTGTCTGGCTTTGTAACTATACAATTATGCATCCACAAGCAGTACGAATGAATCGTAAATAAAAACACCATCTATTTAATTCTTAGTTGTATAATAAGCTGAATAAGAGGTAGAAAATTCAATTCAGTTTGCTACTTCAATTCTAAAAATTGTGAAGATTTATGGAGGTCCTATAAATCTTCACAACAAGCCAAGAACACTTAACTTGTCCAGCAGCAACGAAAAAGGCAAAGGCAGTACACGCAACGCATAAAGAGCCTTTTAAGGAGTCTTCCTCATGGTACAAGAATTCAGATAATAAGAAATAATTTTTCATGGAAGACTAATCGCGAATGACAGCACGTTCATACTTTTCCTTCACTTGTGTATTGTCAGAAAGATCGATAAAATTATTCTTAGATAGGAAAGAAAAAGAATGCTTTGGCGTGAGCTAAACAAACTTACAAGTGTACCTGAGTTCGAATAATCTTTCACAGTCCCTGAACTCAAATAATCCTCCAATAACTAAGTTAAAATCAATATTGCATTTCGGTGAAATACGATATGAAATGTATATTAAAAATAAAGAAAAAGTTATAAACTAGCCAGGTGGCGTTATTATAGTTTTTACTTGGTACAGAGAAATATACAAAAAACAAACACACAATAAACAAAAACGCTTTTCATCATGAAGGTTGTTTTCTTGATCATAAATTAGTAAATAATAATATTTGGTTAATCGATCAAGTGTTGATCAATTTTATTAATTAAATTAATGAACTCTTTATGGAAGACTTAGAAAACAAAATCTTATCACAAATTTTTCCTAGACCTAAAATGTGGTTCCGATATGTAGACGATATCTTCATCATATGGAACAATAACAAAGATGACATATATGATTTTCTCAAAAAGATCAACGCTTTCCATCATTCTATTAAATTCACTCTGGAACTTGAAAGAGAAAAACAACTTCCGTTTTTAGACATCTTAATCAAAAAACAAACTGATGGCAGTTTAAATCTATCGGTGTACAGAAAACCGAACAATACAGGTCGCTACCTACATTTTAACTCCTCTCACCACATATCACATAAACTCAGCATTATACACATGTTAAAGAAAAGAGCTATTTGCATCACAACGGACAACAAGACCCTTCAATATGAGTTAACATTAATTTCCAACAATCTGTACTTGAACGGCTATCCAAGAAGACTAGTCAACAAAATCCTTTTCTCTGAACCACCACAAAGAGAACAAGAAGAGATTCAATATATAAAAACGATTGCAATTCCGTATGTAAGTGACATCTCCAACAAGCTCGCCAATCTCCTCAAACAACACAAAACAAGAGTAGCATTTAAACCTATAGATACTATTCGTAAACTACTAAGATCTCCAAAAGACAACCATCCTTTCTACAAATATGCTGGAGTCTATAATATTCCATGCTCATGTGGCTCTAATTACATCCGACAGACTTCGAGAAGCCTCGAAATCAGGCAAAAGGAGCACATTGGCTATGTCAAAAACAACAGACAGGACATTTCTGGCCTATCGTCTCATTTCTCCACAACTAACCATGTCATCGAGTGGGAAAAAAGCTGTTCCCCTTACTTAGAGGAAGATTACCATTCAAGAATGTTCAAAGAAGCAGCCACAGTCGCCCGTTCTACTGTCAACCTTAACAGAAATCAAGGCCTAATACTCCCAGAGATATGGAAAACCCTAATCAGAACCTTAAAAACGGAAGAAATGAACTTTAATACAAACTACAGAAAGTTCCTCAGCAACAGCTAGCTGATCTTGTACACGTGATACGTGTTTCACTCACGTTCGATACTATTTATTTGTAATTATTCTAGTCAGTTTTTATTCTTGTCAGTTTTGCAGTTACGCATAATTGTGAGAGTGTTTAAACCTATATGTAAGTGCCCTGAAGAAGCCAACAGATAAGTGTGGCGAAACTAGTTGGTTCAGTTAATTAATAAAATTGATCAACACTTGATCGGTTAACCAAATATTATTATTTACTAAAAACGCTTTTCACTTTCCATGAAAACGAAAAAAAAAGAAAAAAAAAATCCAAATTCAAAATTTTTTGTAAAATATATTTTTGGACAAATTCTTCTATTATATCTATCCAATGCTTTTCTATCTATTTTCATAAATAGTGTAAAATATGAAATAAATAAAAAAAAATACATAACCAATAAAACCATGACGATTTTTTAAGTGTAGTATTTCACCGATGAAAATTAATGTTCGCACTTGCACAGAACTTATGTACGCATGGTAACAAAGCAACTATGTGAAGGTAGAACCAAAGAAACGTGAAAAAAAATTAAATTAAAAACAACCATAATATGCTTCATTAAATAAAAATCCAAATAGCATTCGTCATGATGTATGCTTGGAGAGCGTATAATAGTGCGCATCGAAGAACATTAAACATGCTCTTCAGAACCTCAGAACGTTACTGTCCGGATGGAAGCATACATGCTTTTCATATTCCTCTTTGTCAAAGAAAATCTTTGAATGGAGTGTTATTGAGCTTTATGCTCGCCCTGTGAGGGCAGTGAGATTAGCTGTGTTCAGCTACACATAGGATTGACTTGGGTCTTTTGTATTTGCAGTATTCTGCTTCATTGTAGTCAGTAGCTTGTTTCATCAGGGGGTTTGGATGATTGCTTGTCTTGGTGAAAACTTTTCTGCTAGATCATGGAGAAGTCAACATGGATCATGTTGACCTCACTGTGGATCTGGGAGTTTCTGATAACCCATGGGGAGTCCAGAATAATCCTCAGACATTTGTTCTGGATTCTCTGCAATTTTAGAATATTTGTTTCAGAGGCATAGCTGCATGCAGGGAAGCGTAGGTGATGACAGGGCGTATTACCATATTGTAGATAAGTAACTTGGTTTGTATATCTAATTTGTGTCTGCGGGTGATCATGGGGATAAAGTCGAGCAATTACTTTGGATGTCTTCGAGTCTATGAGTTTGATGTTTGCTGAATTGGAGTTTTTACTCTAGTTGCAATCCGAGATATTTGACTTCTGTCTGTCATGGAATCTCAACTCCTAAAAGATGAATATCCTCCTTACTAAGGACCTTCTTTCTGAAATATAGTATGGCAGAACTGTCTTTGGGGTTTACTTGGATCCTTGAATCTGCCAACCACTTCTCCAGTGTATTGATATTACCTTGAAGTCTTCTGATTGGCAGCTGGAGGCTAAGAGATCTTGCTAGTATTGCAGTGTCATCTGCATATAGTGCAGTGATAGTTGTTCTCTGGTTTTGGGATGTCAACTATGTAGATTGAAAATAGAAGAGGGGACAAAAGAGAGCCCTATGGTACACCTTCCAGGATTTTACGTCTGGTTGATACTATTCCGTTTATTTAAATTGCATACATCTATCTTTGAGGTATAGATTATTTTTGTTATCTTAGCTATAAAGAGATTCCACAAAACACAAGAGTCCCACAAGACAAAACAATATTGAACAATTTAATTAGACAAGTTGTAAAGCTCTTCAAAAACACCGAAATTAGGAATGGGAAACCCAATTATCTACTATCAACCCAGAGGATCACTCCATCTAAATTCTTGAGAGCCTCTGCACCAAAACACAACTATACAGACAAAGAAAAAGCAGAAGCTCTAATAGAAATCCTGGAAACAATGCAATCCGTCTTATGGAAACCTAAACATCAACTTCATCTACAAGATTCACCGCCAGGTAAAGAAAGCTTTACGGCAGCATAAGGACAATTCAGAACCTATCACCCCCACCACTCCAGCAGAAATAATAAACGTCAAACTCATCTAAACTACAAAAAGGTTCCAGAACCAGATGGCATCACCAACAGAATAATAAAATTGCTTCCAAGAATAGCTATAGTTCATCTAGTCAACATAACTAATGCCATTTTTAGATTCCAGCATTTTCCCATAGCTTGGAAAACTGCCGAATATCATACCTTTAAAGAAGGTAGGAAAGAACCCTCAACTCCCCGAAAGCTACAGGCTTTCGGGATAAAATAAAAGTCTTTTATCCAGCCTTGGAAAGGTTGCCTGAAAGGTTATCCTCTCAAGGCTTCAAGCTGAAACCGATAAGCTTGGAGCTTATCGGTTTCAGCAACCCTAACGAGCAACTCAGATTCCGGAAAGGTCATAGCACTGTGCAACAAATACACCGACTGGTGGAGCATATCACAAAAGGCTTCTACTGGAATCTTCATACATTTGCAGTTTTCATCGATGTTGCGAATGGCTTCGATAAGGTGTGGCATCAGTGATTTCTTTATGAACTTACATAATTCTACATGCCAATAAAGTTAACGACATGCTCAGCTTATCTTATAGTTCTTATAAGAACTGGGCGATGGACTGAGTCCTTGACTCTTTATTCCGTCATCTGAATGAAGGAAATCTGTGTGGATGGGGTGTTATTGAGCTAAAAAGCTCTAGTCATGGCTGGGTAACGGCAATAGCCAAGCCTCAGTTAAAACTTCATTGGCTACAGCACTACCATTTGTTACCCTGGAAGTCCTAAAAAGGACTTTCTTTCCATCTTGAATTTTTGACATGCTCAGCTGCTCAACTTTAGTTCTTAAAGTTCTTAACTTTAAGAACTAAAGTTGAGCAGCTGAGCATGTCAAAAATTCAAGATGGAAAGAAAGTCCTTTTTAGGACTTCCAGGGTATCAACTTTAGTTGCTCAACCTTAGTTTTATTTATAGGTTAATTATTGAATATTTTAACAGGTAGTATTTTAGTGTAATATTGTCCAGTAAAAAACTATAGTAAAGTAAAGCTATAAACAAATATTTATATTATTGCTAGGTATATAATATTTAAAATTATATATAACATATTAAAAACAAATAATTAATAAAACTTTACATTAAGAATAAATAGAAATAATAATGTGTTTTTATGATTTATCATTTTCATCTGCTTTTAAGTTTGGGGAGTGGGGGCGGGGAAGATAATGAAGCAATGAACGTATACGGCTAAGTGTAAAACAGAAATGAATTTAACGTGCAAATAAATAATGTAATATTTAATTAAAAATATACATTAAACTGCAAATATACACCAGCTCAGCTTTTTAGTATGGTGATTATTCACTTATTAATTATTCTACTGAAAAAATATTATATTAAAATTTGTGAATTATATTTATAGATTTTTATTTTCTCGCGCATCAGTAATTCTTAGAATTCTATCTTCGTGTTCTATAAACGTATTAATATGTAATCGTTATTAATATAAATATCGTATTAATATTTAATCAATATACCAAATTCAACTTTGTTTTCTTTCTTTATGTGAATTCGTATTTTGTTCAAGCTTTTCATAAGAACTACACAAAAATGTAATTAAGCTTCTAGTTACAAATAAGTAATGTTTTTCTTTCTTTTTTTTTTAACACAAAATAATCTCCGCATTTTTGAAGTATTTTTCTTAATTTGCGTATTATTGTTCAGTAATGGACGGCGAAGAATCAGTCACTGTACTGCAGCGTCACCTGGCGATCGAAGTGAGGTTTCCATTGTAACCGCTCCTAACTACACACATCGATTCGATGACGGCCACTTACCGATTACTTTCTACTTGATCGATTACTTCGTTAGAACGCTACGTTCAGCAGCTGCGTTCTTGGTGACCTTCAAGCATAGAGAGGTGGTTTCGGCAGTTCGGAAAGTAGTATGGAAGTGACGGTTGGTTATTATGTAACGTACGGATGTGGTCCATAGAAACTCACTTCAATGCCAAGTTCGACAGACACGTGATGCCGCTTTTAAGCAGAGAGTGTACAGTAAAGTATCTGACAATAAAAATAAAACTATATTCAAAACTAAAATAAAATTCAATGAATAAAATAAAACAGAATCAAATAATTCAAAGAATTATTTAAAAAATACATTTTTCATTTATAAAAATCTTCTTTAGAAAGAGATACCTTAAATAAACGAGAATATTAATAATACATAAAAGTTGTTTCTGGTGACCGATCTGCAATGTTGGCGATATGTAATATTGGTGATAGCGCCGATGTTATCTTTTCGGAAGCTTTCAGACGGATCTTGTGAATCTATCCAAAGATCATTTCTCTCCTTTCGAGGAACTGCAAACATCTCTCTTTCTCATCACTATTTGATTATTTGCTCTTCACATTATTGCTGATTGATTTCCCTTGTAGCTTATATTCCTTGCCGCACGAAGATGGAAAAGAGAGAGAGAAAGACTGGCTGGACCTCTCAGGATTGGCTTAGACCGCGAGAACTTCGGAAAGAATCAATACAGGAGTTACTAAGATAAATTTCCTTTATCCGTCAAGAGTTCAGATATAAAAATAGCTGAAAATATAACACGCGCATATTTAGGCGTCTTTGAAAAACATCTGTGACACTTTTGTTTATATAAAACTAGAAACCTATATTAATTGAGAGCATTTCTTTAACAGAACAATTTATAACACAAATATTTCCATTTTAATAACCAAATATCCTAATAGCTTCATTTCCTTCTAACTTCTTAGGCTCAACAGTCATTCACTGCCAGGCAATTCAGCTTCAGTGAAACTTAATATTATGAAATGTTAATTCTATCTACACAGTCTGCTATGGCTGTCAACTGCTTACATTATTTCTGATTGGTTTTGTCGGTGTGAGATAAAAATCATGAGCTAGTAGAGAAAAATACTGCCACCTCCGTATGAGAGGAATAGTCCTCATAAAGGGCATCCACACTCTTGATGGGATTTAAACTCCTGGTTTTTCTAACCAAAGGGCATCATTGTTACCAATTGAGCTACAAGAACTGGTATTCCAGTTATAAATATAATCGTAAGACAGCCTGCTTAGCTTAGTGGAAGTGACGCTTGCATCCTCTGCGCTAGGCCTCCTGAAGACAGACTTATAGTTTGAGTGTAGTCGCCGACTGGAGGAACTTTTTGTAAGCTTTTCTTCGACCGGTTCCCGAGTTAGTCGATCTCTGACAAGGGCAAGCGGGTTTTTTCTCCCAGGAACTCAGGAACTCGGTTTTTTCGTCCTGTAAACTCAAGAAAATCAACCATAGAATCCACCTTATTTCATACAGTAACACATCGTGTTAGGGTTAGGCGTCAAGATATGGCAGCACTTGTTAGCTGGTCTCTTCATCGGTGGCCGCCTGTAATTAGTGATAGTCATGGGCGAGCTATCTCTAATTGGCTACCAGTGGAGACTGAACTTCCCACTCCCTCTCCATAAGCTGAATAGGGTTAAAAGGCCTCGCCTACTCCCTATAAGGAAATAAAAAGGCGTTAGCTTATTATTTTTATTATTATACTAAATTAAAACGTGCATTAATAAATAAAATAACAAAAACCTAAGATATATTTGTTCTTTAATTTTTTGGACGAATCTTGTCGAAAACATTTTGACGAATCTTGAGAAAGGATCTTTCAACTGAAGGCGAGTTAGTTCCACTCGTGACACCTCCAAGGAGTCCTGGGACTCATCGTGGGAAGGGACACTAATCCACTACAACTTACTGTCTCCTTTACTTCAATCATTCAACTCTACGACACTATTCCTATCAACTCACACCGCCATCTACCGCCCACCGCCACTACTATTATATACTATCTGTAAATTGGTTTATCATTCTGAAAATTCGGATTGTTCATTCTGAGCTCACAGACAAATTAATCATTTGTAAGCATAATTGATAGAAATTGGCTAAATACCATCATTCTATTTATATAGAACTATTTTTGAATTACACAGCACTTTTCTTCCAATTAATAATAATACTATAACGCTCGTAATAAATATATTATTCATTCATAAAGAAAACGATAATAAATATGCTACATTAATGAAGAAAATATTTAGCTCTATCTTTTAATACGTAGTTTATAATTTGATTACTAAATCAAATATTTTAAAATAAATATATTAAGCATTTAAGAACTAAATTTATGATTTTATTTAACACCATTCCGTTTTAAAGATAAAATAAATTCATTTATTTTGAATGACAACTATTTATACGATTCATTCAATCCAATACCCTTGGAGGGTAATGGATAGCAATGCTGTAGCTAATGAAGCTCTAACTGAGGCTCGGCTATTGCTGTTACCCTCCTGCCATGATCAGAGCTTTAATTTAATAATAGCTCAATAACCTTATCCCTACACTGTCCGCTACAGATAACGGGGAATATGAAAAGCATTCTTGCTTCGCCCCTTTAAGCCAGTCCTTATAAGGATAAGGATTTATACGATAGCGGTCATTCATCTTGCCGTTGTCTGATTCAATCGGCCCAGGTTTCTCTTCATCGTCGTGATAATCTTTCGCCTTTTGTATAGTGGAAAGAGGGTTTTTGCTCTCTTAAAGTTTCTTCCGAGTCTAGCTCTTTGCGTATCAGCTTGATAGGCTAAGAGCAACTTGTAGTATCTGTTCTTAACCGTTATCATCTTCCTAAATCCTTGACCGGGGAAATATCAAATACTTGGTAGTGGTGGGAATAGCCCGGGCCCCCCTCACCAGCTATGGCTTTGCCGCGTATGCGGACACTCGGAATAGAAGTTGAAGTTGACCTACAACCTCGATGTTTGGCTAAAGCCCTCATCCAAAGCGTCGGTACTGATCAGATTTTCGGGTTTACTCCGTTCGGTGGTGGCCGTTTTCAAGTTGTGGTTCGAAATGTATCAAATACTTGGTAGTGGTGGGAATAGTCCAGGCCCCCCTCACCAGCTATGGCTTTGCCGCGTACGCGGATACTCGGAATAGAAGTTGAAGCCGACCTACAACCTCGATGTTTGGCTAAAGCCCTCATCCAAAGCGTCGGTACTGATCAGATTTTCGGGTTTACTCCGTTCGGTGGTGGCCGTTTTCAAGTTGTCGTTCGAAATGTACAAACGAGAGATAAACTACTCGGAGGATTTGAATATAATGGGAAAACAATAGTCCCATTTCTGGTAGGAAGCATCACCAAAGTACTTAGAATTCCCAGATTCCCTTTGGAATATATCGAAACTGATATAAAAATTATTCACGAAATATTCGGGAAGTGGGGCGTTGTACATAATGTAGAAGTCCTAAATGATGCAGACAACCCGGAATGGAAGTCGGGCGAGGTCATTATCTCCCTGGAGATGAAAACGCCCGTTCCCAACTTTGTTGTTATCGGATCTGCCAGAGTAATGATTAACTACCCTGGCGTAAAAAAAAACAGTGTTTCAGATGTGGTGCCTTCATTCACCTTGGGGCAGACTGTCCTAGAGTTAAGTGCAAAAACTGCCTCAAAGCAGGCCACAATCAAGAAAAATGTGAAGTAGCTTGCCTGAAATGTAGGGTCATTGACCACAAAGTGGACACATGCCCATCAAGAACCCTCGCAGAGAGGATGGGAGGTGCAATCACACCTGCAATTGCACCAAGCAATGGAAATGGCACAGCACAGGAAGCCTCTCCACCTTTAAAGGCCACTCCTGATGCTACAGAAAGCCACCCCTCCACCTCTAAGACAACCAAGAAAAATCGCAAGGGAAAAAAAATTTTCCACAACAGAAACGAGCAGTAAAAACTACACAGAAGAAACAGTCGATATAACTACAGCAGAAGAAAGAGAAGCCACAAATTCTAACATAGATATAGCCAAGGAAGAAGAAAAGATGGAGGTAGATACCAACACTTCCAAGCGGCCATTAAGCCCACAAGAAGAAGAGTTGATAACACCAAAAACAGCTAAAGTATCTGAGATCGCCCGCCCAGAAGTCCCTCATGCAAAAGCAGGGGAGACTCTAAGCCATCTTATTAGAGGTATCCCTGGGGTGGCGAATAAATTCAAAGAAGCGATGGCAAAATTAGGAGAACCTGAACTCCTTACAGGAAAGCATGGACCTGATGTTGTCAGTGCAAAATGGGGTGACCTTTTCGTGGATGACATCAGCAAAATCAGCCCTGATCAAGTAGAGGTAGCTATGGATTTAGATGAGGAGGCAGTTTCAGCGTTTTTTATAGCTCTCTGCAAACTGGACATGGTCAAGGGAAGTGAAGTGGCCAAGAGAATATTAACAGCCCACAACTCACTGGTTTTTAGATCCCACAGGTGGGGAAGGACCTGAGAACCCGAGCGGCGAAGGCTTTCAGCGAGGCGGTGCAGTTCCTTGTGAGCTGCATCACTCGGGCCAGATCCTTCCTCCACTTCTAAATTTAGTTTTCCATTCCTTTGGCTTTCTCGATACTTATGTTACACTTTATGTTTGGTACATGTTTTCCTTTTCAGGATTTTTCCTTTTTCTAAAGTGAAAAATCAACGACCGTTTTAGAATCGCCCCTAGGGGGGCAAACAGCTAAAACAGGCCAACTGAGGCCTCTTTTACCTACTCTACTACTATGCACTCAATCTTTACTTCCTCTCCTACTATCTGCTGACTCTCAGCCTATCTTACTCTACAGGCCAATGATGAAATTTGTTGAACTCACAAAATTATTATAAACTTGACGTATGCCCGGGGTGGCAGAAAAGTTTAAAGAGGCAATAGATAAAGTAGGAGAACCTGAACTCCTCCTCACAGGGAAATATGGACCCGACATCGTCAGTGCAAAATGAGGTGACCTCTTCGTTGATGACATCAGCAAAATCACCCCTGAGCAAGGTAGAGGTAGCCCTGGATATAGACGAGGAGGCAGCTTCTGCGTTCTACATAGCTCTCTGCAAACTAGACATGGCCAAGGGAAGTGAGGTGGCCAAAAGAATCATAACAGCCTACAACAAAAGAAAGGAACAGTAACCACCTTGCGGATTTCTGTACTCAGCTTCACTGGTTTTTAGATCCCACAGGTGGTGGGGGGATCTGAGAACCCGAGCGGCGAAGGCTTACAGCGAGACGGTGCGGTTCCTTGTGAGATGCATCAGTCTTGCCAGATCCTTCCTCCACCTCTAAGTTTATCTTTCCATTCCTTCTCGAGATTTATTCTCTCTTTGTTTTGTTACATGTTTCCTTTTTAGGATTTTTCCTTTTTTTTTTAAAGTGAAAAATCAATGACCGTTTTAGAAGCGCCCCTGGGGGGGGGCAAACAGCTAAAGCAGGTCAGCTTAGGCCTCTTTTGCCTACTCTACCACTATGCACTCTATCTTTATTTCCTATCCTACTACCTGCTGACTCTCAGCCTATCTTACTCTACAGGCCAATGATGAAGTTTGTTGAACTCACAATATATATATATATATATATAAATATTTCTAGTTTGTGCTGTATATATATATATATATATATATAGGTTTATCATTCTGAAATTATTTCGAATTGTTCATTCTGAGCTGACACACACACACATATATATATATATTTCTAGTTTGTGCTGTATATATATATATATATATATATAATACAAAAATAGTTCTATATAATAATTTATATTATATATATATATATATATGTAATTAATTTATTAAAAAATGAATTACACACACGTGTGTATGTATATATATATATATATATATATTAGGGTTACCAAGCCATTTTATAAACTTAGTTATTTTACTCCTAATCCCAAGTAAGCAAACTGTTTGCTTACTTGGGATTAGGAGTAAAATAACTAAGTTTATAAAATGGCTTAGTAACCCTAATATACATTACCCAAGGTAAAAAAACTAATTTATATATATATATATATATATATATATATGTGTGTGTGTGTGTGTGTGTGTGTGTGTGTGTGTGTGTGTGTGTGTGTGTGCAGATAATTCTGACTTCTGATCTGGAAAATGCATTTAATAGTGTTAGGCACAGCTACTTGCATCACTTCCTTCAAAAAATTGCCGTGGAACCGGGTCTGCTCAAAATAATCAAAAATATTAAATCAAAGGCCTCCACCTACGTAGCTATAAACGGATATCTTTCGGAACCGATTCATATGCAAAAAGGAGTAAGGCAGGGCTGCCAGCTAAGCCCTCTCCTTTTTTTCACTAGCTTTAGAACGTTTCGAACCTTTCAGAAGTTTTGGACGGGTCTTACCAATCTATCCAAAGATCAATTCTCTCCTTTCGAGAAACCACAATCATCTCTCTTTCTCATCACTATTTGATTATTTGCTCTTCACACTATTGCTGATTGATTTCCCTTGTAGCTTATGTTCCTCGCCGCACGAAGATGGAAAAGAGAGAGAGAGCGAGAGAGAGAGAGAGGGAGAGAGAAAGAGACTGGCTGGACTTCTCAGGATTAGCTTAGACCGCGAGAACGTCGGAAAGAATCAATACAGGAGTTACTAAGATACATTTCCTGTATCCGTCAAAAGTTCAGATATAAAAATAGCTGAAAATATAGCACGCGCATATTTAGGCGTCGTTGAAAAACATCTGTGACACTTTTGTTTTAAGGCGTTCATCAAAAAATAGATTACTCTCTCCCGCAGTCAGAGGAATACCGTTACCCCTAGTCTCCAGACAGAGCAGGATTGTGGCATATGCTGATGATGTAGTTGCAGCACTCCGAGACTCCGATTCTATCTACATTTACGTTGGGATATTGCAGCAATTCAGCATCATCAGTGGTCCACACGTAAATGCAGCAAAAACAAAAAATTCAAATATCTGGAAAATTTCAGACAACAGTCTGAAATTATATCCGTTTACCGTCATCTTACGGTACTATGCGTTCCTTTTCTGGCGAGTCCGGTTCTGCCTGTCCCGAAACTACAGGACTCCTGTAAAAAAATTAAGGTCATTTTAGGGCAGAGTTATAGTATTGAAACGATCAATACACCAAAGCTCATGCATACGATTAACGTAAACCGGCATAACAGAATTTCAAGAAAATCAACTTTATAATCCACTAATAGATTTTTTCTGGGATAAGAGGAAGCATGAACTAGGAAAGAATACCTAAAACTTAAAACTAGCCAAGGGGGAGTTTCGCTTCCCAGTCTAAAATACTTATACTATGCGAACACATTTGAAACCACACGGAAGGCCTTAAGTTCGAACCACGCATCCGGAACTTTGATTAAGTACTTTCGGGCAATTTCCTCCCTACTTCAGGACTACGGATCATGCTGGTCCTTGCGCAGAGGTTGTGCCCGAGTGGCATTATCCACTAGCAATTACATAAAAAAGTTTACGACAGATGGTATGAACGTTCTTCAATTAAAATCACAAAAGTTGTAGTGGGAATTTTTTCAGCTTTCCAAATATGACATTTGTTCCGCATCTCGGAACAAATGCGGAGCTATTATTCAACAATATCAAAAATAGTTGGGGACAACCATTTCGCCGGGATTTGGCCTTGGAGGATAATAGCCTATGGGCCTCTTCCGGTGAAGTGGGTAAAGTCGCGATACAGACCCAGACCGGGCGATCCGTTCTGAGACGTATGCCAGAACGTTGACGAGGTGGGATATTTCTACTTCTGTCCCCCTTCTGTGCTCAGCGTATCTGGCGAAGACTCAGTAATATATTAAGCATCCCAAAGCTGACTTTTGCGGAGGTGGTGTTTTGACAGTTCCCGCCACTGTTTGAAAAACGCAGAAATTTTTAATTTTCCTACTAAATGTGCTGAAATATCATTCATATCTGGAAAGTGTGGGGAAAAAATTCCAGATACGGGACGAAAATAGAATACAGTATAAGCAAGAGTCCTCAGTGGGTTTTATTTTTACTTGCCTAAGTTCTTGGCACAGGAGAGATGCCTGCTAGGGGATGAAAGGTTCTTCAACAAATGGTGCAAGCCACCTATTATCTGTTTCACGACACAGGGGCAAATTAAACCTTGTCTATTTTTATAAAATAATTCTTTAGTTTTATAGTTCACAAACAGGAGGGGGTTGACCTAATTAAACCCCAGCTGTGAAGCCTAACATCGACGCAGTTTATCAGCTCCCTGAGAGTTGTACCACTTGGGCCAGGTTCTTCCCCCATTTTTATGTTCATTTGGTTCTTCAATCAATGGTTATTACATTATGTCTTTGTGATAATTTTCTCTTTTGTTTATTTATTTTGGATGATTCATGTTTATTTTTTTTTTCATTTTTAGCATTTCTTTAAGACAGGTGTGATGAGAGTGATGTCTAAAGAGCTTTTATAGACAGCTTTACGGTTATATAACTAACATTGGTCGACTGAGGCCTCTTTATAACCTCCTATCTATCATAATCTACCTTTTGATCTCTTCTTCTCACTACTTGTTGACCCTCATCACTCTTTTATACTATAAAAGCCCGATGATGAGGGATATGAACTCCCAAAATCTCTTTGTTTTTGTCTCTAACATGGCCTAAATGAAACCAACCTTGAAATACTTCGAAAAAAATCAACAGTGACCTAAAATTTCATTAAATATCACGGTATCAGTGAGACATTATTAATATGCGTTCAAAATATTTTCCCTGTTCAGGTTTTCCCAATAAAATTGATCTGATTCAAACAGAAATTAAATTTTATGAAATCTTTTTCGATAAGAATATGATACCGTATACGAGGTCAACATGGCTTTGTGAAGAGTCGGTCATGTCTTAGTAATTTGCTAACTTTTTTACAATAACAGCTGAGTTGGATAAAGCAAGCAAACGGCTACACGATGCTTTTGCTGGATTTTGCAAAGGCATTTGACAGAATACCACATGGAACACTGTTACGCAAATGAGAACAAATGGAGATGACACTGGTTAAGTGGATAAGGGAGGGGATGCTGTACAGATATCAAAAAGTGGATATAGATGGGCCAAATCCAGGCAAAAGCAGGTGAGTAGTAGTGTACCACAAGGTTCAGTGCTGGGACCAATTCTGTTTAATTTGTACATAAACGATATAGGAAATAACCTGAAAGGAATTATTCAGTTGTTTGTTAATCAATTAGTGGTTAATCAAGACGAGGTGGAGAGCTTGCCTGACGATTTAAATTGGAGTCAGTATGGGCAAAAGATAATGGGTATCAGTTAAATGTCGAGAAATGTGAAGTTGTGCATTTTGAAATAAATTAATGTGAAAAACGAAATAATTAATCCATTTTTCACATTTATGGCAGTGTACTCCAGGAAATAGATGAAGCTAGAGATTTAGGGGTGGTGGTAAACAGAGTTAAAGTTTATGGGCTATTTTAGCAATAAGATAGCCCATAAAATGGTTGTTTGGCTATTGAAGAACACATTAACGAGTAGAAATAACGAAGTTCCAATTCCTACTTATAAGGCCTTGATACGCGCACATCTGGATTACTGTGCTCAAGTATAGTCCATTGGGTTTCTTGGGGATGAGGAAGTGGTGGAGTGGATTCAGATGCGAGTGACCAAGATGGGGAGTGACCTGTGCAATGTTCCCAGGGCTGCTGCAACTTTCGAAATATACATACACACTGTAAGTACAGTGTATACCGTGTTTGGATAAAATATCAAAATTATGGTAAAAATTAAAAAAAAATTAAACATGAAAAAATATTGTTCATTATTGATAAAATTATACAGTTTGGTATAATTCAAAATTACTTAAAAATAAAATCCATTCCTTTAAATGTAATTAGAGGAATGGATTTACAATTTTTGGACATTACAATTAAATCCTTTAATTGTAATGTCCAGATATTTAAAGAGACAGAGTAAACACGATAAGCACTACGAACACTCTACTACTGGCGCAAACTGCATATAAATAACAGTGGAACTGCTCCACGGGCAGTGCCGCATTACGCTAATAGCTCGTATCTTACTATGACGTGCTTATGCTTGCGCGTGTAGATATGACACTGGTAAACAGAGTGCTGCTAGCGTCCTTTGCCCTCCTAAGTGCTACAAGATGGATTTTTATTATTTTTTATACAAAATAAGAGAATTGTATGGGATTGTTGATGATAAAATTAAATATTACAAGCAAATTTAAATAAATTAATAAATGTATTTATAAATCAAAAAAATTGGGGGTGCTGCACTCAGTGCGTATGCACGAGCCGCCCCTGGAAATGATAAGGATAATTTTGTTAGATCGCAACGTCTTTCTAGCAATGTCTGAGCTATTCATCAACTACTAAGAGACATGCTTAAAATGAGAAACACGCAGTCTTAAATGGAAGGATAAAAATTGATGTGGTAAACTTTCATTGCATCTGAAGTTCATTAAAATGCAGATTGAAAGCGAAGCACTCACTTTCCATTTCTTGCGCCGACCTTTTGTCTTATCTTTTTTAAATTCCACATCATTCAGTAATGTAAAGCAACTTATACGTAAGGTTGTAGAAGGAAAAGCATAAATCCGAATGATGTTAATGACGTCTTTCAGTTCGCAATACTAAGGAATTCAGGTGAATGTTCTGGTACTACTGCATGTCTTATATGTAGGAAAGATATTCTGAATAATAATAAGAAGAAGAGGGATTAGATAAAATATGGATATGTACGAGTATACAATATTTACGAAAATTCGAGAATAATCGTCGTTTTACTGATTTTGTGCTATGTGATTAGCATCGAATGAATCTTTCTTTCTTTCTTTTTTTTAATTTTCGTTTTGTTTCTCCACTCCTATTTTTATGAAATTGATTGCGATAATTCCGATTTCTATACAAGCATTTGAGTAAGAAGACATATTTGTGGTGTGTGTGTGTGTGTGTGTGTGTGTGTGTGTGTTATCTGTAGAGGACAGTGTAAGGATAAGGTGTTATTGAGCTATTAAACTCTGATCATGGCAAGAGGGTAACAGCAACAGTCGAGCCTCAGTTAGAACTTCATTGGCTACAGCATTGCCATCCGTTACCCTCCCAGGGTTTCCACTCTTCTCACCAATACTAAATTCACGTCCTTATAAGGACTGGCTTAAAGGGGCGAAGCAAGAATGCTTTTCATCTTCCCCGTTATCTGTAGAGGACAGTTTAGGGATAAGGTGTGATTGAGCTATTAAAGCTCTGATCATGGCAGGAGGGTAACAGCAATAGCCGAGCCTCAGTTAGAACTTCATTGGCTACAGCACTGCCATCCATTACCCTCCAAGGGTATTAACCACCGCATCTCACGGTCGATCCAACTTCACGTCTTATAGTTCTTATAAGAACTGGGCGATGGACTGAGTCCTTGACTCTTTATCGCGTCATCTGAATGAAGACAATCTGTGTGGATGGAATGTTGTTGAGCTAAAAAAGCTCTAGTCATGGCTGGGTAACGGGAATAGCCGAGCCTCAGTTAAAACTTCATTGGCTACAGCATTGCCATATGGGGGAGGTTGTGAGACTTATGCTCGCACTTTGTGAATTGTGGAGTTAGCTCTGTTCTGCTGAAAGCAGGATTGCCTTGGGTCTTTTGTGTTTTTGATAGTCATGTTCACTATAACTGGAAGCTTGTCTGATTAGTGGATTGGGATGAGAATGTGCCTTGCTGAAGAACTTTTCCGCATGGTCATGAAGGAGAGAACGGATGTCAGGGGTTCCGGTTTCTCTGTGGATCTGCGTGTTTCTGACGAACCATGGGGCATCTAAGATCATCCGCAGGCATTTGTTTTGTATCCTCTGTAGTTTCTGGATGTTAGATTTGGATGTGTGACTCCATGCCGGGGATGCATATGTGATTACAGGTCGAATTACCATCTTATATAATAACAGCTTGTTGCGTTTATCCAATTTGCTGTTGCGATTGATCAGGGGATAGAGTTGGGCTATGGCTCTGGATGTCTTTGTGCCTATGAGCTTGAAATGGCTGTTGAAATTTAGCTTTTTGTCTAGCTGTACTCCAAGGTATTTGGCTTCTGCCTGCCATAGTATCTTTTTTCCGAGAAGTTCAATATCATCTTGGATGAAGGCTTTGCGTCTGGTGAAGAGTATAGCTGAGCTTTTGACGGGGTTTACTTGTATCCTCCAGTCGGAGAACCATTTCTCTAGCTTTGTGATGGTATCCTGGAGACGACTGATGGCCAGGTGTGGGCGGAGAGATCTTGTCATTATGGCTGTGTCGTCTGCATATAGGGCTGTGATGGTAGTCCTCAGGTTCTGTGGAATGTCAGCCACGTAGATTGTGAAAAGTAAAGGAGCCAAAAGAGATCCCTGAGGTACTCCTGCCAGGATTTTGCGCCTAGTTGAGATGGTGCCATTTATTTTTATCTGCATGGATCTGTCAGTGAGGTATGATTTTATTAGACGGGTAAGGTTTGTACTTCACGTCATAAACGGTCTAAATTTATAATATGTAATTTATAGACAAATCAAAATGGTGTCTCATTATTTTAATTAAAGTTTGGATTGAGAACGATATTTACCAAAATAATTCGCAATTTTTAATTCTCATTTTATGTACTTTAATAAAATAATTAACTTGTTATAGTAAAAGGCTCTAATAATCCTAAATTAAAAAAATCGATAACAAATATAGCAATCTTCTTCAGATGTTAGATGGCACGTAAACAGTCGTCACTCGGCGTACAAATTATGAACAGAGTTCATAATTTGTACGTTTCCACAAAGGTGTGATTTAATTTTAAATGGCGTTTACTAACTGAAAAATGAGCATGACTTGCGACTCGAGTTTATGATCTCCTGTTTTAACGTATGATCACGATAACTTCAGTTGTACTACTAGCGCCCCCTATTACAATGAGTTTGTGCATCTATAATTATGTTTACAAAGCGAACATTTATTTTGCATAGCCATAGAAGTTGTTTACGCAAAAGTAAACTAATTTTGTTCCGCCCGAAGAATTTATCGTCTCCTGACTCCACCATAACTTGCATCATGCGAAGAAAAATGTTTCCAAGAAATTTTATGACTATTCTCATACGCTTTCTTACTCACTGAACACTGATTGACTATTAAGTGTTGAGGGAACTTATTTTCCCAGCAGTTATAAAAATGGAATTCGCTTGAACAGGTCGCATTTGTCACAGCTGACTCTTCGACGATGTTCTGTTACTAAGATTATTATAAAGATCCATTCTGTCAACCTCTATGGACGTAATTGAGGAATTTTTTCTCTTATAAAAAATATTTGAATGTTCATTGCCTGATCCACAGATGGAATTCACATTCTGGTTTTGTCAAGAGCGGTTTTAATTTAATGAAGTACAACTCAAAAGCTTCATGTTAGTCGGCAATCTAGCACTACTTTGTTGCATATAATATATTGAACTTATTTAAATGTCAGCCAAAGCAAAACTCCATGTGGGCTTTAATTTAAATTTCTTATATTCGACTTCAGAAGCAGAAAGGTATTCGACTTGCGACTCTTTTCATTCGTAAGGTACCATGAAACAGCTTAAATTTTAACGGTGAAAATCTTTTTGTCGTGGTACGAAAACTACTCATAATCGAACTAGTTTTCACACTGACTAGTACAGCAAGAAATCTTTTTAAGGACTTTTCAAGTGAAGGTTAGCCGATATCCGTTATATGATTCCCTCACAAAACACAAACATTTAAAAAACAAGATATTCGCTTGCTTGTGGCCTTTGCCACTAGCGTCATATGACAATGCAAACAGTAGCAATGAAGAATACGCATTCCGGTGTCGACCCTCTACTTCTTCAAAACTATCCTTAAATAGCCATTGCCGATCACCTGTGAGTGTTTTTTTTTTTAATTTCTGTAATTTCAAAACAATAAATTTGTAAATCAAATTATTTATTAGTTAATTTTTGGATTATAATGAACGTAATTCTTCATAAATAAGGACAAAATTAAGCCGAGAAAAGCTTTTTTTTTTCTTTAAGGAAAATAAGATAAGTTTATGATATCTCTTGCCAGGAGACTTTTAAAATCAACTTTTAAAATCCAATCAAGAAATTTCATTCTTCGTGAGTTTTATACTAAAGTAATTTTAACCATGTAACTTTTTAATATTTCATTAAAAAATTGATTTTTATTAGAAATAAAAGTGAAACTTATATTTTACATATATTTAGGGTTAATTTATCAATATATATTGAAAATAGTATTTTAATTTCTAAAATGAAATATAAACACCTAATAATTTTTACTATAAGACAAATTACAATTCAGGGTGAAGAACAGACAAATTCATCGTGAATGGGAACAATCGACCGTGAGATGCGGTGATTGATTCATTCAATCCAATACCCTTGGAGGGTAATGGATGGCAATGCTGTAGCCAATGAAGTTCTAACTGAGGCTCGGCTATTGCTCTTACCCTCCTGCCATGATCAGAGCTTTAATAGCTCAATAACACCTTATCCCTACACTGTCCTCTACAGATAACGGGGAATATGAAAAGCATTCTTGCTTCGCCCCTTTAAGCCAGTCCTTATAAGGATAAGGACAAACATCGTGTGGTATAGCATAATGTAGCTCGTGCATGTTGTACGAGGCGACTAAAATGGGTATCCAGGGAGTTAATGGATGTCAATGCCGTAGCCAATGAAGTTCTAACTGAGGCTCTGTTATTGCTGTTACCTTCCTGCCATGATCTGAGCTTTATTTATACAGCTCAGTAACACTCTATCCTTACACTGTCATCTTCAGATAACAGGGAATATGAAAAGCATTCTTCCTTCACCCCTCTAGCCAGTCCTTTTAAGGACAATTCAGGGTGATCGGAAACTTCTTTTAGACTATTAGGCTTTTTCTAATAAAGAAAACATGATTTTTATTTATTCTTTATTACATATATATATTTCATGGGGAGAAAAAATCACGTTGTAGCTTCCAAAAAACTGCTGTGTATTGTGTTTTAGTCGGCAGCTCGTGTTTTCCGACTATCCTCTATGGTTGATCACCAGGTGTCGCTCTTTTGAAAGTTTAATGTGTGAAATAGTATCCATTTACGAAATTGTAAATCGCCTAGTAGAAAATAAATCAAATATCAACGACCCGAGATGTATTCTCACAACTAGTTTCGTGCAATATTCAACGCCATTAGTGCGTTACAGGCCATGTTTACATTTTCATGAGCAAATTCTGCAAATCGATACTTCGAGGCGTTTGTGGAAAGTTAATGCATATGACAAGATAGGAGCACAGTTGCCATCTTTGGCGAAGATCCCATTTTAATGCAATTGGTTTACGGATACAAGAGAATTCGGTACATCTCTAAACCCCCCCCCCTTCCACACATACACGCACACACTGCGTATTTGAATTATAATTACGAATTATAATTTTTTGAATTACGAAACAGACGGCACGTATTAAATGCAAGACACTGACTTCTAATTAAATCTCTGCATTGTCTTTCTGGATAGCTGCTTTTCAATCGGTTGTAAATACGGGCTGCAAGAGATAATTTCAAATCCCTGACTGCATTACATATATCCAAAGAGATATTCATTTTGAAATTGATTTGTTTATGTCATTGCAAAGTAGTTTTATTTGAGCCAAACGATCAATTCAATTTTTTAATAAGGTAAATATTTATTTACCTTATTAAAAAAAAAAGCAAAAAAAAAATCTCTAACTTCATTACATATTTCCCTATTGTCTGTTTTCTAAATAATACTGACGTGATCTGAATTACTTCCAACCATAGATGCGCTGTAGTCTGTTTAACAAGTGAATAATTAGTATTTGCCTTCGTGCACTGATTTCTCTCCAACAGATTACTTGATGCGAAGTTACCCAATTCATTATTCTCAGATATAAGCAGATCAGACAACATTAATGCCCGCTTTGTATTCAGTGTTTACAGCGCCCTCTATGATGATACTATCAGTGATTATTATTCTGACACTTTTACTGTCTTTTTTGTATATCTAGTTTTAAATCTTCTTTCAACTATGTTTACTTTTATATCTAAATTTTTTTTTTAATTAGTTTAAGAGAAACATTGCAAATGATATATTATTTTTGATAAGAAGTTAAATTTAAAATAACTTCAGATTTCTTTTATAAACTTAGTAATTATAGAATACACCTCTAAAATACTTCATAAAACATTTTATATAACAATGAGAGCGAGACCACTACCGTTTGAGGGTCGACCGTGAGATGCGGTGATTATGGCAATGTTGTAGCCAATGAAGTTCTAACTGAGGCTCGGCTACTGCTGTTACCCTCCTGCCATGATGCCATGACATGATCAGAGGTTTAATAGCTAAATCACACCTTATCCCTCAACTGTCCTCTACGGATAACGGGAAAGATGAAAAGCATTCTTGCTTCGCCCCTTTAGGACGTGAAGTTGGTATTGGTGAGAAGAGTGGAACCCCTGGGAGGGTAACGGATGGCAATGCTGTAGCCAATGAAGTTCTAGCTGAGGCTCGGCTGTTGCTGTTAAACTCCTGCCACGATCAGAGCTTTAATTCGGGAAAGATGAAAAGCATTCTTGCTTCGCCTCTTTAAGCCAGTCCTTATAAGGACTACCCTTTGATTCGGAAAGAATACTTTTTCTGAAAATACCTTTTCTGAATATTGATGTGAATTAAAATATTCCGTATTGCTAGTTCTATGAATTTTTAGTGAATCAATTGATTCACTCTTGACACTAACTTGTCATGCCTGTCTTCGTAAGTACGAAGGTGGAGAAAGAAGCCAGCATAAAAAGGAGAACATATACAGAACTTCATGCATGTGTTCTACGAAGATAAAATCGATACAGTAGCATTGCTATTTTCCCCTTCAAATATTCAAATATGTATTCGATATAAACCTACGAAACGAAGCACAAGTTTTGGCCCACTAACTAAATGGTTTCTGTAGGTCATAGTGTTTCTGAGATCGCCGTGATGGTCTGAAAGATGTATTGCAGCCAAAGAGTAATAAAGAATACGTTCGGTGCATTTTGTGAAAGTTGCTTTTTCATAAGTCATAACGACTTCAATGAAATTTTGATAATCTTAAATATGAACATATCATATTATTTTAAAAATAAACATTTAATATATTATTTAACCTCGAAATTAATTTTAATAATGAGAATTTTGACATCCGCTATAAGTTTTCGAAATTTACCAGGGAGTTTATGAGAATGAACCTTCGATTGCAAGCCAAGAGCAGAGGCAGCTCTTGACTTGCAATCGTGGGAGTGCTGCAAATTTCGAAATATACATGCGCAGTGCATAAGTGTTTGGATAAAATATCAAAATTGTGTTAAAATTAAAAAAAAATAAACATTAAAAAATATTGTTTATTATCGATAACATTATACAGTTTAGTATAATTCAAAATTGCTTAAAAATAAAATCCACTGTCATAACCCCAATAATGTTCTAAAATAAAAACTATAAAAAATATTATGTTGTTAATTGTAATGTCCAAATATTTAAAGAGACGCAGTAAACACGATAAGCGCTACGAACACTCTACTATTGGCGCAAACTGCATATAGACACCAGTGGAACTGCGCGACGGACAGTGCCGCATTACACTATATGACGTGCATATGCTTGAGCGCGTAGCAATATGACACTGTGGTAAACACAGTGCTGTTAGCATCCTTCGCCCTCCTAAGTGCTACAAAATGGATTTTTATTATTTTTAATACAAAATAAGAGAATTGTATAGGATTGTTGATGATAAAATTAAATATTAGAAGCAAATATAAATAAATTAATAAATATATTTATATATCGAGAAAAATTGGGGGTGCTGCAGTTCCGTAGTGCCTATGCACGAGTCTCCTCTGAGTATAGATGTGTGAATTGCAGAAGTTGGATAATAGGAGACAAAGAGAGGATATGATAAAAACATTTAAGTTGTTTAAAGTATTTTATAAGACAGATGCAGGGGAACTGTTTCAGCACTTGGCTAGAGGGACCAGAACAAGTGATGATCGCTGGAAGTTGAATAAAGGTGTGGTTTGTAAGAGTGTGGGGACTAGAATTTTGCTTTCAGAGTTGTGAATAGTGGAGTGGCTTGCCAGAGTGAGTTATGAGGGCTTTGTCTGTTAATAGGTTAAAGGAGAGATGGATAGATTGGGTCTCCCGTGATCACTCTTCGAACTCCATGGGAATGCCCGTATAATAATAATAATAATAATAATAATAATAATAATAATAATAATAATAATAATAATAATATATTTTTTAAACTGTAGTAACATTTTATTTATCATTATGTAGAGTATTTACATATATACATTAAAGTATACTATCATATTTTCTGTTCAGTACAAAATGTAGAGTACAAAGATTGTTTTAAAAAAATATAAATGTACATCTTCTTTCGCTATGCCTTTATCCCGTGTTAAACGGGGTCGGCGTTCCCATCTTTAATCTTCTTCCTCCAGGTTCTCCGGTCCAGGGCGTCTTTCCGACTCCATCCTTTCTCCCTAAGATCCTCTGCCACCTTATCCCTCCACCTGAGCTTGAGCCTGCCTCTTTTCCTCCATCCCTCCACCTCCATGCACTCCACTTGTTTACCAACATACTCCTCACTCATCCTCTCTACATAACCGAACCACCTCAGCCTGCTTTCTTGTACCTTCTTACCGATCGGTCCCACCTTGACCGTCCCTCTGATGTAGTCATTCCTTATCCTGTCCTTCTTTGTCACACCACTCATCCATCTCAACATCGGCATCTCCGCCACCTCCATCTTCCTCTCCTGTGCCTTTGTTATAGGCCACGTCTCGGCGCCATGAAGCATCCCCGGCCTCACCGCCATCTTATACAGCTTTCCTTTCATCTTACAACTCACTCTCTTGTCGCACAGGACCCCGCTCATCTTCCTCCAGTTCATCCAGCCGCATGTTATCCGGTGCTATATTTTCTCATCCAGGTCTCCATTCCTCTCGACGACCTACCCGATGTGCTTCAATTTCTTCCCTGAAGTTAACCTTTCATCCTGGAGTCGTCTGACCATATCCTCGTCGCTCCCCGTTGATATATATTGGATCTTCACCCGGTTAATCCTCATGCCTCTCTCTCCTCCAATACCTTTCTCCACTCTTAAAGGATCTTTTCAAGCTTCTCTCGGGATGATTCGCAGAGAACAATATCATTGGCAAACATCATGCTCCCTGGCGAATCCTTCTTGACGTCCTCCACTATGTGACCCCTTGGTGGAGTCCTCTGTCATGCCGACACTAGACCTGACCTGAGTTTTCGTTCCCTCGTACATCTCCTTCACCAACCTCACGTATTTCTCCGACACTCCTTCTTCCTCATACACCTCCATACCTCTTGCATGGCCACTCTGTCGTACGCTTTTTCCAGGTCTATAAACACCATATGCAGCTCCACCTGCATCTCCCTATTTTTCTCCATCTGTCGCTTTAGCATCCGTTGTCCGTTTTAGCAAATATCGCATCCGTTGTCCCTCTTCCTGGCATAAATCCAAACTGCTCCTCACCAATATTTGTTTCCTGCCGTATCCTTCCTTCAATTACTCTTTCCCATATCTTCAACCTGTGTGACATCAGCTAGATCCCTCTATAGTTGCCACAATCTTGAACATCTCCTTTTCCTTTGCAGTTTGGGACAAGAATGCTTTTCCTGCATTCCTCTGGTATCTTTTCCTGTTGGGCTATTTTCCTCATCAGATCCATTAACATGTCTACTCCCACGCTGCCCAAACTTCTCCACACTTCCCCAGGTATCTGGTCCGCCTCCACAGCCTTTCTATTCTTCGTTTTTCTCAGTACCCAAAGCACTTCCTCTCTGCTGATGTCCTGCACCAATCCCTCGTTTGCCTCTCCATCCTCACACCTCTCTCTTGGATTCTCCTCATTTAGAAGGTTACGGAAATATTATTTCCATCTTCATCTGATTTTGTCCTCCTCTTGTGGTACTACTCCTGAGGCGTCTTTTATCTGCTTGACTGATGTTATGTCTTTCGAGGCCTTATCTTTAGCTTTCGCTATTCTAAACAACTGAGCTTCACAACCGTTTCTCTCTCCAGTACTTCATAAACCTCGTCGACTGCCCTCGCCACATCTTTCTTTGCATTTTTCTTCGCTAATCTATATGCTCCTTGTTGGCTCTAGTTACAGTCATGTCCCATTTTTTCTTCTTTTCCCCTTTCATATCACAGTCTACCACAACCAACCTGTGCTGTGCCGCTACACTTTCTCCGTTAATCACTTTACAGTTTTTCACCTCCTGTTTCCTTCTGAACATAATATAGTCAATCTGACTCATTCTATCCCCGCTCTTATAGGTTATCAGGTGTCCAACTCTCTTCTTAAACCACGTGTTTGCTATAGTCAGGTCGAAGGCCACAGCATGCCCTACGATTCTTTTACCTTCTTCATTTCTTTCACCACTACTCCAACTCCCGTGCACCCTTTCTTCACCACTTCGTCGCCTTCCTACATGCCCATTCAGGTCTGCTCCGACGATCACTCTCTCACCATCAGGGATTCCCATTACAACTTGGTCTAGTTCTCTCCAGAATGCCTCTTTCTCCTCCTCATCACAACCTACTTGTGGAGCGTAGCCACACGCTGTCGCAGTCACACTTCCTCCAATCTCAAGCTTAACACTCATAATCCGATCGTTCTTCCGGCACACCTCGCAGATCCTACCCTTCAGCTCCTTGTCGATGATGATTCCAACTCCGTTTCTTCCATTCTCATTCACCCCGCTGTAAAACAGTTTATATCCTTCCGCCAGCTCCTTTGCTTTGTTACCCTTCCACCTTGTCTCCTGCACGCGCAAGATCTTCAGCTTCCTTCTTCTCATCATGTCTGCTATCTCCCTGCTCTTCTCATTCATCGTACCCACATTCAGCGACCCGATTCTTACTTTACACACTCTCTCTTTCTGTTGGACTCGCTTCTTTAGCCCAACCCGTCCTTGGTTCGGTAGTCCAAGCCAACTTCTCACAGTCCTCGGGGGACGCCCTAGCCGTTGTCCTTTCTCCGATATCCGACATTTCATCCCTGGTTTTCGCATGTTTTGTACGGTCGGATCCCCTTCCTGACGCCAACCCTCCCCATTTATCCGGGCTTGGGACCGGCACCGAGATGGGCTGATTTGCCGTCCCCAGTGGTTGGGTTATAAATGTACATATATCTTTTTTTTCAATATCAATATCATAGCTTGTTATTATACAGCTTATTTACATATTCACAATTTTTTTTAATATCAGTATCTTCATTATTGTTATACACCTTTTGTTACTTTTTTGTGACTGTTTTGTTACATAATCTGCATTCTTTGATTATGAGGATTACGTGTAGATGAGTGAGGCATTTTTATCGTTAATAATAATAATAATAATACCTGAAATCCAAATATTTTGATAAACTCCACTGGAGAGAGATCGGGATTACTGCAATATATAACAAGACTTTTTTTTTATTGTTGTTTGTGCCTTTGTGTTACTACTACAAATGGTCTGATTAAAACAAGTAAGACCAGACAAAATTTTCTGAAGATTTCCAAAACCAAAACTGAATTAATCTCATTCAGCCAGATATCTTGATTAATTTGTATAGTGGATATAAAACAGATCTTAGAGGCGCTTATGCATTTTGCGAAACGTATCTAAAACCGAATTGATTTGTTCTTCGTGCGTTTGCGTTTCTTAGGATGAACAACTCGAGTTTCCTTTAAGTCTAATAGGTGCTTAAGCATTTGTGAAATGCACCTAAAAACACTGTAATTATTTCTCCTATTTAATTTCATTTTCATTATCTTTACAAAAATAATTAGGAATAAACATAACGTATTAATAAAAGTATTAATAAAAGCTTGTAGAACTTACTTACAGACAATCAGAATATAAGGTCAAATTACATAACATAAAAACATAGGCTACAAAATTAGATTCAAATGAACGAAATTATTGACATGTAAACATTAAGAAAAATGAAAGGCGTAAGAAAAATAAACAAAATGCAGTCAATAAATAAAGGTATATATTGGAACTGGTGATATCTGAAAGGTCACTGTTCAGTATTGCAAACTTGATAGTGTCCAAAACTGATCGCTGTCTGGAATACCACACTTGAAAGCCAAACCAAAACTTGAACTTGAACTTAATTGGTTGATGGACTTAGTCCGTGACTCTTTATCCCTTCATCTGGATTTTAGATTGTGGATAATTTACCCGCTCATTGTGAGCAGTGAGGCTGTATCAGCTTTCTCTTGCGATGGAGGATTTCGGTTTCTTATGTTTGAAACGATCTGAGGGCTTGTAGTCCGCTGCCTGCCGAACTAGCTGATTTGGGTGATTATCCGTGATTGTGAAGAATTTCTCCGCAATGCCTGTCGTGTAGGTCTCAATATCTGGAATATTGGCTTCTTGATGTAACTGGATGTTTCTGATGAACCATGGGACATTAAATGTCATTTTTAGGCATTTATTCTGTATTATCTGAAGTCCATTGATGTTGCTTTTAGTCGTGTGACCCCAGGTTGGAGAGAAGTAGGTTAGTTGCCGTCTGATTACCGATTTGTAAATGAGAATTTTGTTGCTTATGCTTAGGAAGTTGTTCCTGTTCAAAAGTGGATGTAGCTGTGCTATGGTCTGACTTGCCTTAGTGGCGACACTATCCACATATGACTTGAAGTTTAGACGTCTATCAAGATGAATTCCCAGATATTTGGTAGAATTGTGCCATGGGATGATTTTACCAAACATTTGTATGCTTGTATTCGGTTCTGATTTACGTCTGGTGAAAAGTACTGCAGAGCGTTTGTTTGGATTAATTACGATACGCCACTTGGTGTACCAATCCTCCAATTCATTGACTGCTCTCTGCAGCTTGATTGTGGCCAGGTGTGGACGGAGGGATTTGGCTATAATGATTGTGTTATCGGCATATAGCGCGGTGATAGCTGTGGACAGTTTGGGGAAATCTGCCATGTATATGAAGAAGAGTAGGGGAGATAGAAGAGAGCCTTGAGGGACTCCGGCCGTGATTCTCCTTTCTGTGGATCTGATACCGTTGAGTTTTATTTAAAATTTTCTGTTATTTAGATATGACTTGATAAGTAGAACTAGTGGTAATGGAATACCAACTTCGTGTAGTTTAAAGATTAGTCCCTGATACCACACTCTATCAAATGCCTGAGTGATGTCCAGGAAAATTGTGCCAGAGTGTTGGTTATATGTTCGATAACTCTGTAAATTTGTAGGGTTGTGGAGGGATATTTCCTGAAGCCTTGAATGACATGGTTGATATCTGTTGCCTCTTGAACCAGTGTGAGAATAGCACGGTCGGCTATCTTACCTATGCATGAAAGAAGGCTGATTGTTCTGTAATTTTCAGGAAACTGTATTTTTTACAGGTTTGGGAATTAGGAAAACATCGGCAATTTTCCATCGCTCTGGGAAATAATTTAGCCGGAGGATGTCATTAATGATGGCTACCAGATGCATAACCCCTTTGCGGGGAAGTAGCTTGAGCACCTTCTTTGTTACTCCATCTGGACCCGGAGCCTTTTTGTTATTTAGTTTTCTTAAAATCTCATATATTTCTGTTGGTGACACGGATTTGTTTTTGGAATGGAGTGAGGCATTTTGAGTTATTTTACGTACTTGGGTGTGAATTTTACTTACGAAATTTATATCTATATTGATAGAATAGGGGCTGCATTGTTTTTCTAAGCTGTCAGCAAATGCTTCAGATTTTTCCTCGTCGTTGTAGACAACATTAGATTCACCTTGGATTGGAGGAAATGTAAAAAGCTTTGAACGGAGTGATTTCATCATTTTCCATATTGATTGATCCTCTGTGTTTAAGTCGTGAATTTCTTTATTCCAGAGTTGATTCCGGTGGTCCATTAGGGCATATCGAACCTGGTTTGTTGCTGTATTGACTGCTTGTTTATCCGCTGGGTCCATTGTCCTCTGATATTGTCTTCTAAATCTGTTTTTCTCTTGGATAAGGCGTTTTATATCCTCTGGGAGTTTATTTGATGGTGCACATTTGGTTATATTTGTTACCTGTGTTATAGCTGTCAGTAGTTGTTTTTCAAGAGTTTCAATATATCTGCTTTTCCATATCGTCGGCAGATGTTATATGCGGTATTGGACCAAGGTTTTCCTGGATGGCTGAGGGAAGTTGTTTCCAATTTATAAATGCGGCGGTGTTTTCCGTTAAATCTTGTATGATGCCTAGGTGTAATATGATGGGGTTATGATCAGAACTTAAGTCGTTGATTGCTTGTATCTGATAGCTGTGCGCTATGTTTTTTAATATAGCTCTATCTAGTACATCAGGACGTCTGGTTGCTCCGTAATGTGTGGGTTCAGTGGGTCCTATTACTGTTATATTTCTTGAAGTGGTGTAAGAGTTGAGTATTCTTCCGTTAATATTTGAGTTTCTACTGTTCCAGACTGAATGTTTGGCATTAAAATCTCCAGCTATAATCACTGCTCTGCATGTATTTAGTATCACATCTAAGTCAGATTCAAGGAGTTTTTTATTTGGGGGGTTGTAGGCTGCATATATCGTAATGCTGCTTGTGTTTTCCATATGTATTTCTATTCCTGTAGTTTCCATGTGTTCTGTTTGGGGTTTGGCTATTGAATTATGTTTTATGTTTCTTTTCACAAATATGGCAGTGCTTCCACCTTCCTCTAGCAAAGCATCTGTCCGTACAGTAAGTGCTATAACCGTTGATTCTGATATTGTCACTTGGACGAAGATGTGATTCATTTATGAGGATGATATATGCTTGGGTTTCTGCTGCAAACTCCTGCAGTTCCTGTAATTTAATTGATAAACCATTTGCATTCCATGAAACAATTTGTAACGATTTCAGTTTTCTTTTACATTTATCCATTAGGAATTTCCATAAGGAGTGATTGTGTGTTCCTTAAGATGATATCCTCTTCTTGAGTTGGGTTGGTTTGTCGGAGTTCAGCAAGCATTTCACCTAAGTGGCTTGTTATGTTCAGTAGGAGAGGTTTGTTGGTTTACTGCTTTGGTTTTGGGTCTTTTTGGAAGGTTGATCTTGTAACTTCAGCATACGATCTTCCATCCGTTATGGAGACTATGGTTTGGTGGGAGGACGTGCGTTCTTGAAGAGGTTTACTGGTTTTGAGTTGTATCTTTTGGTTTTGGGGAAATAGTATACAGCCCCTATAGTTTGCCGGTGTGGTCCTCCGCAGTTTGCACACTTTGCTGGAAGTGTGCGGGGTTTATGGCATTCATTTGATGCGTGTTTGCCATCACATTTCACGCAACGAAATTCAGCCTTGTAGCATCATTGTGCGTGCCCAATCTTCTGGCATCTATGACACTGGGTTGTAGTTGATTTATGTTTCAATGCCTCAACTTTTATGACTAGATCACAGATGGTTTGGAGATTGTATACATGATTTGGTCTTTACTTATTTCCAGCAGAATTAGGGGATAGGGTGTTTTATCAGCTCTCCGCATTTAGCTGACTTTTATTGGGCTAAATCCCTTAAATTGGAGCTCTGCAGTAAGGTCGTCTATTTGTAATGTTTAAGTTACTCCTCTTAATACTACTTTAAGATTTTTCTCACTGTTGAGTGCAAAAGTATGGTATCGCAGGTTATTGTTGTTGTCTAGAAGTTCGGTTATTTTTCTGTAGTCTAATGACGTTTTAGGTTGCATGCGAATCCCTTCTTCTGTGTTTGTGGCTTTCATGAAGGTGATATCTGAAGATTTCAGTGCGGATGCAACGGACGTCCAGTGCTCCTTGGCCCTTAGGACGACTGGGGGTACCCTTTCTTTAATTACATTATCTAGTTCTATCTCCGCTGTTTTGGGTGTATCTTCAGTAGAGGAGATTTTCCTTTTCTTTTTGACCGTTTGGAATTCTGTGTTGGTTTCCAAAAACTGCGGAGGTATTATCCACAGATGCACCATCCTCTATCTTCGTGGAGTATCCTAATTCTGGTTCAGTCAATATACTTCCATCATTTAAATCATCCATCCTATCCTCTGTGACTGCTGTAAGGGGAGGGATGTATCTAACAGCTTTACTTTCCCTGGCCAGTTGTCGCTCAATAGTTTTCCTAATCTTAGAAATTCTCTGTAAACTTCTTCGAATATGCTTTCATTTAGAGCTTTTGACATATCTGATAGGAGATAATAACTCTGTTAGAATAAAGTTTGAGAATTGGGTCCTAGAGGCCAATGTAAATATCCCGTAGATCAAATCGATCTACCAGCATAGGTAGCAAAATTTTGCACTTAGCTAATCCTAATCTTAACTCCTAATCCACGATAGCTACCTGGAATCAAGACTGAAATCGTCTTATCGTAGTCACAACACTAACAAGCCCCAAAACCAAAAGTTCTGATCATGGCAAGAGGGTAATAGCAATATCCTTATAAGGACTGGCTTAAAGGGGCGAAGCAAAAATGCTTTTCTTCTTCCCCGTTATCTGTAAAGGACAGTGTAGGGATAAGGTGTTATTGAGCTATTAAAGCTCTGATCATGGCAGGAGGATAACAGCAATAGCCGAGCCTCAGTTAGAACTTCATTGGCTACAGCATTGCCATCCATTACCCTCGAAGGGTATTAATCACCGCATCTCACGGTCGATTACCAAATTCTTCACCAGCAATAGCCTTATAAGGACTGGCTTAAAGGTGCGAAGCAAGAATGCTTTTCATCTTCCCCGTTATCTGTAGATAGAGGACGGTGTAGGGATAAGGTGTTATTGAGCTATTAAAGCTCTGATCATGGTAAGAGGGTAACAGCAGTAGCCGAGTCTCAGCTAGAGCTTCTTTGGCTACAGCATTGCCATTCATTACCCTCCAAGGGACTTCACCCAGCAATAGCCTTTTAGTCCTTATAAGGACTGGCTTAAAGGGGCGAAGCAAGAATGCTTCCCCGTTATCTGTAGAGGACAGTGTAGGGATTGAGCTATTAAAGCTCTGATCATGGCAGGAGGGTAACAGCAATAGCCGAACTTCACTGGCTACAGCATTGCCATCCGTTACCCTCCAAGGGTATTGGATTGAGTGAATCAATCACCGCATCTCACGGTCGATTGATTCCCAAATTCTCTTTTCCCCCAGCAATAGCTTAAAGTTCTTAAAAGAACTGGGCGATGGACTGAGTCCTTGACTCTTTATCCCGTCATCTGAATGAAGTAAATCTGTGTGGATGGGGTGTTATTGAGCTAAAAAGCTCTAGTCATGGCTGGGTAACGGCAATAGCGGAGCCTCAGTTAAAACTTCATTAGCTACAGCATTGCCATTTGTTACCCTGGAAGTCCTAAAAAGGACTCTTCTTTCTTTCTTTCTTTTTTTTTTTTTTTTTTTTTTCCAGCAATAGCTATTGCTTAAATGAATTAATCAATAATTTCTATACATAATTTAAAATGGTGTTTAATATATTCTAATTAAAAATTGAAATAGTTTGCAATATTTAAATTCAAAATTCAAAAATAGTTTTATTGGTATTTTTATTGATATATTAAATTTAAATAAAGTATTTAGTTTTTTATTTGTAAATTTAAATTAGTTTATAACTCTTAAATCGTTATAGAATTATAGGCATAAGTTTATATAATAAGTGGGAGAGTTCATTATTTTCAATAGTTTGGTTAAATAAAACTTCGCGTACTCAAGAAAACAAGAGAAAGAGAGAGAGAGAGAGAGAGAGAGAGAGTGCTTTTATTTGATGTTTAAAATTATAAATTAATAAAATATATCTTGAAATGAAACAGAAGATGTAGATGAAACTATAACACTTTTTATGAACGTTAGTCAAGTGAGTTTTAATTTTTCGTCCTACTAGTTTCACCGATTTTTGTTATCGGCATCTTCAGGGATACAATTGGTAAGCGATTTGAAGGTGACAGACTAGGTTTTAACTTACAAATCTAATTCATACAAAATTAGTATTGTGCGAGACAATGCGCGTGTCTCGGGAACATGATTTATTTGTTACGAGACAAAATGTAATTGGCGTGAAAGTTCATTTCTTTGATGTTTAGTGATCTAATTAAAGTTTTCCAAATTTCCGGTAGTATTAGACCCTGATTGTTATTCAGGTTTCCTGTTGAACGGGCGACCATAGCAGTTTCCTTGAAGATTCCGGAATGTTAGTTCTCTTCTATATAGGGCATATGACTTTCATCCCGCTCAGTGAGATGATTGGTAGAGGCAAAGTGGCACGAAAGGTCTGAAATATCTTGTCTGTTGTTTCTAACATAGCCTATGTGCTCCTTCTGTCTCGTTTCGAAGCTTCTAGAGGTCTGACCAACGTAACTAACACCACAGGAGCAAGGTATATTATATACTCCAGAGTACTTGTAGAATGGATGAGGATCTTTCGGTGATCTTAAAAATTTCCGAAGAGTATTGACCGGCTTGAATGCTACTCTAATATTGTGTGGTTTTAGAAGGATAGCCAATTTTTTGGAAATGCTGTTGACAAATGAATTAGTTATAGTACTGATGTATTGGGTGTCATCATGTTGTCTTTGTGGTATATCCGAAAAGAGAATCTTGTTGCAGAGTTTTTTTAGGATAACCATTTAAGGATAGGTCTCTGGATATTGTAGTTAATTCTTTTTGTAAGCCATCTTGGTCTGTGGTGTACTGTATAGCTCTTTTCTTAAGCATATGGATAATGCTGAGTTTCTGGGATATATGGTGTGACGAGTTGAAATGGAGGTAACGTCCAGTATTCGTAAGTTTTCTATATACAGACAGGTTGATACTGTTATTGGTTTGTTTCTTTATTAGGATGTCTAGGAATGGAAGTTTTTCATCATTTTCAATTTCTAATGTGAATTTGATGGTATGGAAACTATTCATTTGGTTGAGATAATCCATTAGTTCTTCTTTCGTATCATTCCAAATGATAAAGATGTCATCAACATATCTGAACCAAGTTTTCGGTTTTGGGGTAATTTGAGATAAGATTTTTGAGATAAGAGAAGATGTAGTGGTTTTCTTTAACCAACCAAACATAACCACAGGTGCAACAATTTAAACAATAACAAAATGTTGCTCTTTCATTTGCAAAAATCCCGAAAGAAGCGCCCTCTTTTCTTGTCTGTATTTTTTGCTTTGCCTTTGATTTCTGAGAGTTGTTCCTCTTTCATGTTTAGGTCCAGAAAAATATTTTAAATGAGAAAAAGTGAAGAAGAAGAAGAGGGAGGGAGGGGGGAAATAGACAACATTATCTGATATTAATTTTGCAATTACAACAACAAAAAATATACTTTTTTTAAAAAAGCCCTTATTTTGTACATTCTTTCAAAGAATTCCGTGTTGACAGAATTTGTATTGCACAAAAACGTAATTAATTACAAGTACAAAAGTATTCTTTAAGAAAAAAGACGAAGAAAAGACACTTACACGAGTTTCTTTTAATTATTACTCTTCAATGAAACTGGCGATTTGGAAGTAGCCATGGAATATTTTTTATGTTGCTATAGAAATGTTTTTTCAACCCCCTGAAATACGGCCCTCCAGAAATATTTTGATAACAAACCAGAAAGAAATGAATCAGCCTCAAACATAACGTCGAACGAATGGAAGACTGAATAAAGGCGACTGGGGGAGCGAATATGTTTTGCAATGCAAAGGTACTGTCAGACCACAGATGCGAGACCCTCGGCTGGCAATGTGCCAAGAAGAGTCGATTCATGTTGAAGGGGAGAAAGGAATAAGGCGATGTACGAATTTGCCACCAGTACGCGACATCACGTGCTTTATACGTAAATTTTCCAACTGTTGTACTAGCAAAATGGTTACCACTTTAAAAAGTAGAATTTTCACAAAAGAAAAGCTCATTTTCCGACGTATAATCACAAACAGTCATCTCATGAAACACGCCGATTAGCCTATGATCGAAATGGATTCGTCTTTTTTTGCCATGCGCAGAAGTGTTGAGGGGTCTCGAATCTGTAGTCGCACAATAATCCAGTTGGTTTTATTTATCAGAAACTTAATTCTCTGACTGGATATTGCACATAATGATCACACCTTTTGGTATAGTGTGATCATTGGTTTGGATAGAATCATGTCTGAAAGAACTACACCTACGAGAAGAATTCATGTCTGATAATTACGTGTGTTCTCTGGCCGGCTTGTCTGTCTTGTGAATATATATTATATATATATATATATATATATATATATATATATATAGAGAGAGAGAGAGAGAGAGAGAGAGAGAGAGAAAAGAAGAGTGGCTCACAGCAGGGAAAACGTTTCGTTTTTAATCATAAAGGATAAAGAAAAAGGTCCAAATCCAGAAAACCTCTGACCACCTGCCTGCCAACAAGTTTTAAGCTATTCACAGGCATACTAGCTGATAAAATTTACAGCTATGTTAAAGCAAATTCTCTTTTCCCAATTGAACAAAAAGGTAACAGCAAAAATTCAAAAGGCACAAAAGACCAATTCCCGATTGATAAAATGATTCTGAAAAACTGCAAACGTAGAAAAACGAACCTTCATATGACTTGCATAGATTATGAAAAAGCCTTTGATTCGGTGCCTCATAGTTGGATTTTAAAATGCACAGAACTATTCAGTATTAGCGAAAACGTACAAAACTTTTTGCAATCCAGCATGAAAAACTGGTTCTGAAAAGAACGTTGGTTCTGAATAGAGAAGAAATTGGAGAGGTAAACACCAAAAGGGGTATCTTTCAAGGAGACTCATTATCTCCTGCATTGTTTATCTTGTCATTGATTCCCTTAACCAGAATTTTAAATAAAACTGCTCATGGTTATCAAATTGCGCAAAAAGTGCAAAGATATCTCACCTTTTATACATGGACGATCTAAAGTAGTATGCAAAATCAGAGAATGAACTCGGATCGTTGCTAAACACTGTGCACATATTCAGTCAAATAGATTTTGGCTTAGACAAATGTGCAATTGCTGGAATAACAAGAGGAAAGTTTGAGGATCTGAACGAAATCGAGCTGTTCAATGGTGAAACAATCAAAGCAATAAAATTCGAAGACAGCTACAAATATTTGGGAATTTTAGAAGCATCAGAAATTTTGCACAGTAAGATCAAAGAAAGAACTAGAGCAGAATAAGACGACTAAGAAAATTCCTTAAGTCAATGCTTAATGATGGAAATTTGATAAAAGTAATTAATACCTGGGCCATACCTGTTCTGAGATATTCAGCAGGCATTGTTGAATGGACCCGGTTAGAGATGGAAGATTTAGACCGAAAATTAATGACAACGCACCATGCCCTCAATCCTCACAGTGACATTGATAGGCTCTATCTCTCAGGGAAAAAAGGAGGCAGAGGATTATTATAAGTAAAGCAAGTTATTGAAAAGAAAACGAAATCTGAATGATTATCTGCAGCAAACAACGGAAAAATTTCTAATTGAGGTAAGGAAAGAGGGTTTATATAAACCCATGCATACAAAATTGGATTATAAAACCAACCAAGTAAAACTGAGAACTGAAAGATGGAAAAATAAGGCATTGCATGAAAAATACCTTCATAGCATAGAGGACAGCGCTGACAGCAACTTGACCTGGCAATGGTTGAGAAATGGAGCACTAAAGAAAGAAACAGAATTGGTAATTTTTACAGCACAAGAACAGCCATTAAAACCAAGGTTATGAATGCAAAAATACAAAAAATTCAAGAAGACAGTAAATGTAGATTATCCAAAGAAAAGGAAGAAACAGTAGACCACATTATAAGTGGATGCAGCAAAATCGCACAAATGAGTACCGTAAAAGGCATGATTATCTTGGCTACATTATCATGGCATTTATGTAAAAAGTATGAGTTTAAAGTGTCTAAAGATTATTGGAAGCATAAAGTCCACCAGAAAGTGGTTGAGAATGAAAAAGCTAAAATACTCTGGGATTTCAAAATCCAGACTGACAAAAGCTTGGAATATAATACACCCGATATAACAGTGGGTGAAAAAAATGAAAACAAGGGTGTTAAGTTTATCGAAATATCAGTACCTGGAGATAGTTGGATTGACAACAAAGAAAATGAAAAAATTACCAAGTATCGCGATTTGCAAGTCGAAGTTTAAAGAATTTGGCAAAAGAAAATCAAAGTCGTTCCCATACTAATAGGTGCTTTAGGCGCCATCCCTAAAACATTGAAAAAACATCTAGAAGCACTCGAGTTAGATGGATTAAATATTGGGCAGCTGCAAAGGGTCGCTTTGTTCGGTACAGCTTTCATTTTCAGAAAGCATTTCCACAACTCATAGGCCCTTGGGTAGGGCACGAATTAGTGGAATATAACCTTAAGACTGAGGAAACAAATCAAGCTTTGATGAATATTATCTATATTTATATATATATAGGGATCAAATAATAGTGATCAGATAATAGTGATCAAAGTACTGTCCTATATAAAGGTTATGAACTTTTGCTTTCCCAATCAAATCTGAATATTTTTAATGGTTTTATTATTGTTTACTATAATGTAATAAACAATAAACAATAAACAATATTGTTTATTCTTTATTATACTAGTGTGTATTTCATTTCAGTATATTTATCTGAAAACTATTACATATTATAATTTTTAATGTAAAATACACATTATTTTATGTTTTTCTCACTTGAGGAGTTGTAGTAGGACCAGAGCCGCTCCGTGCAGTAGCATATTTTGCAGCCCCAAAAAAACTTGCCGCTCCGTGCAAACGCACGTCGTGCACCGTCGTATAGCCATCTCCCAAAGTGTTAGCAATGAGATCAAATTATTGTACTTGAGGTTGACTCTGCCAGATGCTCTGCACTGTTGAACAATCGTAGCATCGAAATCGTCTCGCGATTTCGATGCGGTGACATATCTCACAGTAGGCGGGTCGCACGATCTATTGTGATATCATGATTTCATTAGTACCATCGGGAGTTGGCCGTAGGCAATCCTACAAGTCAAGTCCCTGCGAAATGCTTGCCACCAATTGTGTTGGATGTTTGTGAATAGCACCACATCGTTTATGCCCAGGTCTAGTGTTTTGTAACCAAAAAAAAAAAAATTTTTTTTTAAATCCATTATATTTATTGGAGGACAAGCTGAAGAGCCTGGATCCCACCGTTAAAATTCTCCTTATTGTGGTGAATATGAAGTAATACCACTCTGATATTACCTCAGCACACAGACCAGTGGGGTCAGTAATCCCAAAACAGGGCAGGAAATATCGTAAAAAGCATCAAATTAAATTGCCTGGTATATAATTTGAGGCATGCTTTCCATGTGCTTGAAATTATTGGTATAGTAGGAGTATATTGGTAAGGGAAAGGTAAGTTTCCTTGAGTGGGTGGAAGATGGAGAAAAATGAGGCAGGAAGGGCATTATTCATATTTCTTTTGGTTCCAGAAGAAAGTAATTAATAGCTTTTTATTTTTAGCTTGAATGTCCGTTATGCTGGATATGTTTATTCTGTGGAGCAACATGGGCGCTATGATGGTTTTTACCACTGTTTCTTTCCCCTTGAAGGATAGGTAACTAGGATTAAATGGTGTTAGTTTTTATAGACTTGAAGTGAGTAAGTTTTGAGTGTGCAGCACAGAGCTCTCAAGGAAGGGGTATTCAATACTGTTAGGGGACCCGCTTCTCATCGATGTCAAACCATACGAAAGATTCACTAAGTGGAATTTACCAAAATTGTTGATTTTAGTTTTCTCGGAATTCGGTGTGGTCCACTGACCCCAATGAACTGCCGCAAAATGCCGAAGAAAATGTAAATGGAACTGGATTCCGGGGGATCTCACGACATCACTAGCAGATGTAAAAATCTTGCTTTGTTTGTCGACTATAGGTAGTGGTACCTTCTACCTGGCTGAGATTGAGTAAAAGGATTCTTAAACTAGAGAGGTTCGGGAGGAGAAGCAGCCTTCCCGAACCTTTTAAGTTCCTGAATGGATTCTGATTGGAATCCGAGCAATGATACTGATGTTTTAGCTTTTTCTTAGATAGTTTTAATTACAGCTTACACACAAAGAACCATACAGGTGAATAGGTAGGAACGAAATAAAAAATAACAATTTTAAAGAAATTTTAGTTCTTTATTCGTCCGAAGAGAATGAGATCGAGGAACAAAAACAGACTGAGCTGCATCGATCTACCACGAATCCCGTACACTTGAGTATTGGCGAGCGTATTTCCGATCTGATTTTATTTGACAAGGAATTACTTTAGGAATACTTGGTAATCAATATCTGTTAAAAAAAATGGGCTTCAAGTTACTGAAAGTATTCTAATTTTTTATTTATTTTTTGTAACAATTAGCATAATTGGAACTACGTTACTATCAGTAGAACTTTTGATTATTGTCAATTTGGAAAACAATTCATCTCATGTTCACTCCGCAATACAACAAAAATTAAATTTTAGTTAATTCTTTTTCCTTCAAACAACGGATTTATTTAGGAACTTATAAAGTGATTCAAAAGCAATCACCCAGGACTCATTCATGTTAAAGCCTTAAGTCCTTAAAAGGACTGGCTTAAAGGGGCGAAGCAAGAATGCTTTTCATCTTCCCCGTTATCTGTAGAGGACAGTGTAGGGATAAGGTGTTATTGAGCTATTAAAGCTCTGATCATGGCAGGGGTAACAGCAATAGCCGAGCCTCAGTTAGAACTTCATTGGCTACAGCATTGCCATCCATTACCCTCCAAGGGTATTAATCACCGCATCTCATGGTCGATTCCCACATTTTTCCCACCTCATGTTAAAGCATTTATTGGTAATATTTTAATATTTTAAACTTTTGATTTTAAATTTGGAACTTGTGTGCAAATATAATAATTAAATAAATAAAAATATTACACTTAATTTAAAAACCTTTTTAGTTTTGAAAATAACATTTTAATTTTTAAAAGATAAACATTTTAGCTAACATTTAGACTTTTCTTTTTAACTTATTATATGATATATAAATCTTGCATAGTTTCTCAAAGGCTTGGCTTACCAGTTTCAACAAATAACTCCTATTTAACTGCTCAGTGTGAGAAGAAAAATACTAAAAAATGTATGAGTAACGCAGTCTAGAAATCTGTAAAGACGAAAAAATATTGCGTCCGCCACATTTCATAAATGAACTGAATTTAACTGAAACAGATGAAAGCAGTAAGTTGGTGGCGAGCTAAAACCATTTCATTACTTTATCCATGCTTCTCGCAATTAGCGACTCTAACCTAATTACCTTGATTACACACCATACGCATTAGAATACTCTGAAGGCCATTTTAGAATTTCACCCGGCTTGTTACCGCAACGCAGCATCGAGAGTTGTTTTATGCCCTAGAAATTTCAGACAAGTTGCATATTTAATGCTAAATGAACTGCCGATCCAGGAACCCATAATTCCATTAACTTGCGATGGTCTGATGTCACTGAAACTATCAGGTAACCATGGCAACCCCCAGTCAGGTGGGCAGTAGACGGAAGGCGAACAATGCATTTATCGGTATGTTGGGCAGTGCCCTTTAAGATCAAGGTACGGGTTTTCCTAATCACTGCATATCTAAGCGTGAAGCTTCTTTATGTACACTACGTGGAAAAATTATTAGAAACCGTTACAATGAATCCGCCTTAGGTGGCCGAAATACTAAATACTAAGGTAATTTTAATTTTATATTTTGCTAAACTGGTATTTTTATTGTATTTCTATTGTAATTTTTATTATGATTTTATTGCATTTCTTTTTATTGTAATATATTAAATAAAATATTCCTTTTTTTATCGTTTCTTCTGGAATGCGTTTTCAATATCTTTGAATGCAATATGTTTTTTTTTTTAAACTGAACTTTTTTTTCGTTAATTTAGACAGAAGGCATGATGTACACATTAATATCCTTTTCTAAAAACGATTTTTTGCTTCTAGTATAAAGTATTCTAAGTATTTTGTGATTTTCTTATTTGATATTCTTCTATATAATTTTGGTAGAAAATTTTCAAGTATATTTTTTCTATAATTTTAGTATAAATTTAACTACCTTTTATTTTAATAAATAGAGTTACTATTCAAGTATGGATAATGGCAATGCTGTAGCCAATGAAGTTCTAACTGAGGCTCGGCTATTACTGTTACCCTCTTGCCATGATCAGAGCTTTAATAGCTCAATACCACCTTATCCCTACACTGTCCTCTACAGATAACGGGGAAGATGAAAAGCATTCTTGCTTCGCTCCTTTAAGCCAGTCCTTATAAGGTGTAGGGTTAATGTTTTATTGGATAAACCTTGTATAAGATCGCTTCTATTAGAAATTCTGAAAATATAAATTAATTACGTTATAATAATAATAATAATAATAATAATAATAATAATAATAATAATAATAATTATTATTATTATTATTATTATTATTATTATTATTATTATTTGCTTAATACTTATCTTTATATAATCTAAAAAAAGTTGAAATAAATTCCTCAGAAAATGATGCATTTTTCAGGTTATACATAGTAATAACAAGGTTTCCCTGCTTGTGCAACTCATTTCAGTGAATTCATTCTTCGCTAAGTTCAGCTATACCTGTTCTCTCTCTGGCAGTGTGGTGGTACTAAAGCAATAGTCTGTAAATTCCTCAGTGGGCTCCACACGAAGATTTCGTCAAACTTAGTGAGTGATGGATGATGATGGATGCTGATGGGGACATAGTTACATAACACGTGTCTCTTCTGAACTGGACATCAGTAGTATCTAACATAGTACCACTAATATCCCATATGTCTAAATTCAGGTAGCAACATGTAGGGTTGCTCAAGGTATATCTGATGCTCGCTTTGTTTACATAGTAAATACGATACATAATCAGCATATGCGGTTAGGCTAATTTTCTATCGTGTGCTTGGCCATGTCCAGATAGTAGCTCTTATAACTTTTCAAAGACTGGGTCTAGGGTTCTATGGTTAGTGTGTATTTACATGAGAGAAGATACACTTTGTTTTATCACCAGTCTTGACTATTTCCATAATGCAAGAACCATATCCACATGTCCTGAAGACTTCATCTTGTAAACTATGATATAGTCGTATCATACTCGACTGTTGAAATTTTCTTGTCGGTGTTATTAACCTACAAATCAGGCCAATAACACTCGACATCTCTTTTAATGCCAAATCTTTCCTAAGTCGCTGTTGATATTTCTGATAAGAGATGTTCATTTCCCTTGATCAATGTTGATTAGTGCTAGGTTTACCCTTAAGTGTTGACAACTGAATGAAGTCCCTGATTAGGCATAGAAGATCATAGTCGACCATCCCAGCTCCAATTAAAATTGTAGTTTGTAATCAATAACATCAGGCGTGGTAAGTTTTGCTTCAGTGTTTGGAATTACGTAAATGATTTTGTAAGCAGCGTTCATCACAGACTTGCTATTGATGTTGTGACAAATTGTAAAAGTCCATTGGAAAGGATCCTTCCAGCGTTTGGAGGAAGAATGGTTCAAGTCGATCCAGGAGAAAAAGTACAAAATGTTTTCACATTTTGTAGTTTTGTAGAGAACCTCTGTAGTTCATTCCATATAAACGATGGCTTATGAGTGGAAAGGCTTCGAATCCTGTCAACCTGGGCTTTTCAATTGTAGGTGAGTTAGCCGATCTCATAATAGGGAAATAATAGGGTTTTCCTTCCAGAAACTCTGATCTTTCATCCTGCAAAATAAGAAAACTGTCCAGGAGAACACACACAATTTACAGCCATATCAATTCAGATAGAATTGATTGTCCTTTAATAGTTAGGTTTATAAGATGGCAAGTAACTTGGTCGTGACAGGCCATGAATCTAACATGAAAGGGAAAGATGAGATGAAGAACAATATGGTGTAAAAATATCAAAACTTTATAAAATTTAATTTGCATAAAATTCTTAATTATTATTCCAAAACCATCATTATTATTGATCCGATATTTTCCAGAGTGTATTGTCTCATGTGTTGCGTGGTGATGGTAATCTTATAGCAGTTGACATCCTTTCGTTTTTCAGCCTAAGATATTTTGTCATTGTGCTAAAGAAAGAAGCACTGAGATCATCCCAATATTCTGCACGATGCAGTTTTTAGTGTCATTTAGAGTAATCAGCACAATAATGTATACCATGTTATACTACAAGAGCTGCACTACATGGTTTGAGAAAACAGATATGAAAATGGTAAACCAGTCAACCCATAGTTCCTATCTGAACTCGATAGATCACTTTTGACAGGAATTAAAAAACGATTGAGGTCATATATATTTTCTTTTCTTCACTGTTTCTTCCGTTTATAAATCTGAGTTTATAATAACTGACTTATTTTTTATTTATATTTCTAATTGTAGATGGCAGCACATATCCTTTTCGCATCAGTTTACTTTTAAACACCGCCCACACTTTGGTTCGCGATATTCTCCAGGCTTCCGCACACCTTTGCAATGTGTGAGTGTACCGAACATAAATCTTCAATCTCTAATGCCAATGACAGTCACGCAGAGTGCGGTGGGAATAAATGACGTTAGTCTTTTCCCCTTTCTTTCGTGACTAGCAAGTTAGCCTAAGAACACCCATCTCTTTCTTAATGACACATCTTTCCCAAGTCGCTGTTGACATTTCTGAGATAACATGTTCCACTTAGAGACTTAGAGATTTTTTATAACAAATATCCCTAGTAGTGGTAAGCCTTTAATACCATCTTCACGTTTCACACAACAGACCAGTATTTTTCTATGGAAACCATTAACATTAACTGTTCATCCTTCACTCTTCAGAAAAACACAAGAGCCTGAAATGGCCGGTGCTATGCATAGCCTCCAGAGTAGAGTCTAACGCTTTTGTGCTCCTTTCCTCTCTCTTTTCTTGCTTCCATTGCAGATAACAGTCTTTAACGACATACGAAACACTGTAATTAAGTAGGGAGCCAACACCTCTTTCATTTGCGAATACAGCAACGAAGGCATTCTACATTACGACCGCTAAATAGAACAGGGAAACGAATCTGAGAGTAATGAGCGCAGGAGATTGTTTCCCAATCATCTAGCATAATATTTGTACCGCCAAAATGAAAATTTAAAATTTTCTGTACCACTTATTAAAATATGTACAATACAAACTTAACTATAAAACACTGTATTAGCATAATGATTTCATTGTAATCAATAAAAACGAAATGAATCTTATGACTACATTTTCACCAGAAAACGTAATAATAATAATAATAATAATAATAATCGTATGATGATTCACGGCCGTGAGTCCCCTTTACTGGGAGGTACGGCACCATCTCAGTCCCCGCAAATTTTATCCGAGCTCCGGAAGCGGCATAGCTGGCGAATCAAACCTAAGGCTGGGTCAGTATTCCTGACTGTAATCCGTGTGTGTTCACCGACCGGTTTGCCTGCTTTCGGGATGAAAAACCCCAGATAAACTGGTGGAAAAAACCCTGCCCTCCACGCCCAAGACCGGCTAACTTGGACATGGCTGAGAAAGATCCTTGAGCTCCTCACGTCGTCGACGGGAATCAAACCTAGGACACTCCTTCCCCAGGTTGCGAAGCGCATAGCCACTAGTCAGTGCTGAAACCCTTAAGTGTGTCAGCACTGACACACTTAAGGGTTTCAGGTGACACACCTTGGATGTTGAAAAATATTGGTATTCTGATGAAAAAACTAATTTCAGTTTATTAAATTAATTGTGTAATATGAATTCATAGATTGTATATCAATGTCCTATTAAAATAAATAGCCTAATATGATAGGTATAAGTCACCATCTATGATTATGTAGTTAAATTTATAATGCATGTATGCATGTGGCACATCAATATTTAAAAAAAAAAAGATGTTTGACACACTTGGGTAAAAAGGTTCGCCATCACTGCACTAGGCTAACCGCGCGGACTAATTCGTAATAAAATAGTAATATTGTAGTGACAGAAATCAGAAATTAAAGCAAAGGAAATGTTGAAATTAAATTATGTGAGCAGGCGCACAAGACACTGATTACGTCAATTGACGTAGACCTTTACTAAATTCCTAGCGCTGCTCATTCAGCTTCGTTGCCATGTATGAAAGTTTCCCAAAAAGATATAAAAAAATAACTCGATGTAAGTGTCCATTCGCAATTTCAATCTTTCCAAGAAATATATACAGTAGCTCTCCGCTCGAAGGTTGAACAAACAAAATATTTGAAAATCGACACAGGATTTGTCACCTCCTAGATTAAAATAAGATAGGTAAACATGTATTTACTTATCTTTGGTGGAATTTTAATATATTATTTTTCATAAGTTCATAAATTAAAAAAAAAATTGAACTTATGTTGTACCACTGGTTATTCTGTTAGATTCTTCTCAGAGGAAATCCAAGTGGAGCAAAGAGGATGGAATGTCAAGGTCACGCACAAACAGGAGAAACTTGGTATTTTCATGCGAAAAGAATCGAGATAAATACTTATCGCATCGTTCGTATACAAACTCCACTGCCGCCAGAAATATCCGTCATTTACAAATCAATTTTGAAATCAAAATGCCAAAATGGATACAACTTAATCATCCATGCTTTCACTTCTTTTACGTGCAGATGGAACCATTGTGACATATCTTCAAGATATGGGCAACCATCTGGCCTCAGTTTTCTCCTGCATGTATACACGATCACAGCAAATCGTCTAGTACTATACCAAGAATTGTTATCTCACGTTTCCTGTGAATGAGGTCTCCTGATCCACATGATATTCCCAAAACCTGCCTGGAATTTGCTCTTAAGATGTAACACTCATTCTGTACTGCTTGTAGCAACCACCACACTTGTTTGGCATTTACACAACAGCATAGAAACAAGTCTATACCCAGTTAACCCTATTATTTATTTATTTTTGTGAAGAGTAAATAAAAGCAAGCTATCAAACTATAGTCCCATTGCCCGCAACACAATCTCGAGAACAATTGTGATAGTCAACAGCTTACTTTTCATTACTTGGAGTCCTATCCCCATTCATTAGCGATGACCAATATGGATTCTCCCAGATATACTTATTACCACCCTTTTTCACCTTTTCGACACTAGCCATAGAAAAGTTTAAAAAATCATGCGATTAGTCTTGATACTTCCAACACATTTGACTACGTCCTACTCCAACTTATGAATCTAGCATCTTATTGTCTGCCTTCTACAAATGGTCGCAATTTCTTCTATGGTATGGTTCCTCGTAAGAAAGATATTATACCTGATACACTTCTCCTTATCATCGTATTACAAAATAAACATTAATACAAAACGATTACATAATAATATTAATTAAATGTTTGCTCTACAGGGATATCACACAATAAAACTGTTTATAAGCTCTTCTAAATTTAAATTATAAGCTATGTCCGCCTCTTTCGATATATTTCAATCTTTTTTGGATCATTGCTTTTCGCAAATAATTTTTAATCAGTTTAAGCTTGGAAAAACTTCTTTCCTCACTAGCGATGCTGCCTACAGCAATATGGCTGAATGAGCGCCCATATTATGGGTGCTCATTCAGGGTGTAGCATAGAGGCAGTCTGCCTCTATGCTACACCCTGTCGACGGTTCTGACGCTATATTAATCCCAATTATTCCTCCCTCCTAACCTTAGTGTACTGTTCTCACGTTTGGGATGGTTCACAAAAAACTCTCGAAAATGCTTGGTGATTTAGAGAAGAGGGAAGTTCGCTTAATCTCTTTCTCTTAAACGTTCTGTTTTTTTGCATAATACTTTCTCGAAATGTATTTTCATGTGCGGTACTTCGCTGAACTGATCACCAACAATCGTTCCATTGAAAATATTTTTTTCCCCAGTAAAATAATAAAACCATTTATTTAGCAAGTTGGTAAATTCAGATAGGATAAAAAACCTATTGTAATTTAAAAAGGAAGATACGTGCAGTATTTCATTAATACAGTCACGAAGGTTTCTTTCTTATTTCCATTGATAATAAATATAATATGGTGTATTCTAAAGAGCTTCTACAATTCTTCTAGAAACTTCTAGAAATAATAGAAGTTTATATAAAAAAAATTAAATACTTATCAGTTTTGTTTAGAATACAGAGAAAAATATTTTTTTATCTTAGAATTTTATAAAATAAGAAAATACATGCTGTTTCCAATCCTAACACTATTATCTATAATATGAATTCATGCTTAATTCTAATGAAAAACAAAAGTATGAATTTCGCTTTAATTAAATAGTAGGTGTGTAATAACAAATTGTAAACTAATATGAACCAATAATTTTGGAATAATTACTGAAACGTAGTAGTAGCATGTTTTTGATAAATATTTTATCATAATCGATTATGTAAATTAAATATAAATCCGAGGCAGAAGAGAGTTGCTTCTTCTAGTCTGCGCTAGGCGCGCTGCATGTCTGCTGAAGATTTGGTTTGTATATAAAATTATTATTGCTGAAACATGCAATATATTAAAAAAATGTAATATATTACTAATCACTCGATTATACAATTTTAACGGAATCGCTGAACTGAAAATTGAAAATAATTGCTAATACAACTTAAAATTGAATAATTGAATAGAATCGTTAGTAAGATTTGTTAATATTTTATATTTTTCTTTTTATCCTTCACTAGCAAATATTTGGCGTTGCTTGCATTATTTTATTTCTCAAATTCCAGGCAACGTGTCAAACCCAAACTTTTATTTTTCTGTTAAAATTATCTTTACTAAAGAGGGGAGGTTAGATAATAAAATCTAATAAAATCAGTGAATTTATGTATCTTCATGGAAGAATTAGAGAGTTTTAATTGCTGAATGATAGTTAATTAAATGTTATCTATAGTGATTATCCAATTTGGCAGTCTTCATCATGTCGGTATTGTTATATGACTGTGTATAAATATATTATGGAAAAATGAAAATTTAATAAAAATAAAATAAAATGGTGAGAGATGAATGAAGATGTGAAAATATGAGTGGATACTCGAATTCTTTCTATGTGGGGTAACGAATTTCTTGGTGTGCGTACCCCTTTAATTGCTAGTAAGCATATACTGTAACTGCTGTTCCTGTTTATTTATTTTAGAACACATAAAACATAAATAAAACTAATCTTGAACACATTTGGTAGCATTTATGTTCGGGAATGAATATGAATTGAGATGATTGCTGGAGTTCGCGCAAATTCCTTTCTAAATGGATTTATACCCTGATCAAAGACCGAAAATAATAATGATAATAATAAATATCAGACATAATGCACTGACCTCATAGTCTTAGCTGGTTTGACCGAAGTTCCAAACAACCTTTTGTAGGCAAAGTGGATATTAAATTCAACATTATTTCAAAGCCGAATGTTTGTAGAAACTATGAAAGTTTCGCAAGTTGACCTGAGAGCTTACAAGAATACAATCCTCGGCATCCACGAATTGCCTTAGCTTGGAAAGGATGCCGACGATTGTTTTACCCTAAGCTCTCAGGTCAACTTACGAAACGTTCATAATTTCTACAAACATTCTGTTTTGAAATAATGTTGGATCTAATATCCACTTTGTCTATGTAATTTTACATTGCCGGAATGAAGCCTTATGGGCCTTTCTTTAGTAATTAAAAATCTTTTGTAGTATTGTAACTTTAGCAACGGTGCAGTATGACCTTAGCTGTTCTTACGCCAATAAATTCCAAAACAACCAGCGAACTCAACAATCATGTATACTTTTTGACGGCTGTTCAACACACACACACACACACACACACACACACACACACACACACACACACACACACACACACACACACACACACACACACACACACACACACACACACACACACACACACACACACACACACACACACACACACACACACACACACACACACACACACACACACACACACGAGATTTTTCCAAAATAAAATTACCTTTTCCTTAATCTCAATGACATCATTGTTAAATATCTTGGCTTCACAGAAACCCAATTAAACTCATGATATGGCGGTTAATTCAATCTGCATAGATTTTGTGTGTCAATCATGTGCATTATCTAGCTGGATTTATCCGTTTTGGAGGTGAAAGAACTTGAGTTGCTTTCAGGAATGTTTTGTCACCTCTGATGAGGCAGAGGATCTCATCTTCAGTCGAAAAATTCTTATGAAAGTTTATTGCGTCCATACGGAACTCGAACCGAGGTATCTTTTCAACCAAAGGACATCGTTGTTAACGATTGAGCAACGTTCTCTCTCCAAAACAAATCGTTGAAATGTTCTGTGCAATATTTTTTTTGCGAAGAATCCTTTTTAAAATCTGTATCTTTTTTATTTTATTATATTAATTTTTATTAATTCTTAGGAGAGCAAGGAGAGGTATTAAACTTTTTTTTTTCTATATATATATATATATTTTATTTTTATTTTTATTTATTTTTTTTTTGGATGAACAAGCATCTGGTTTATTTTGTCTATCAAAAATGAAATCTATTTCATACTAGCTCATGGGGTAGAATATTAATATTTAACTTTAGATTTACAACCAAAAATCTTTGTTTTTATTACGTTGTTAATTTCGGATAATTTTTTTTTCATTACTGAAGTAACCAAGGTGATGAACCCACCCTATGATGTGCGTTATCTGCACATATATCTACGGCCAGTTTTCATGTTTTCCGGATAAATAACTGTTTCGCTTCTATATATGTGTGATACAGACTAACTTCAAATCAACTGGGAATCCTTTACAGACGTTCTTAGCCTACTAGACAAGATTCGAATCCAGGTCTTTCAAAAAAAAAAAAAAAAACCGCATAATCTCGACCATCTGGGATTCAAAAGTTTGCTACTCTTGACATATAGCATTAAATTAATCAATCTGACATACTACGTGAGTCTTGTAAAAATTAAACAGGCGATTGTTGTTTATTATACTAAACTAATTTAATAAGATAACTGAGATAAAATTTCCTATTTACGGAATCATTTTAGATACATCACAGAACTGCACGAAGTCTCGAAATAAAGACAAAATAAAATTTTAAATCAATGCGAAGTTAAAACTAATAAATCTCATGGTTTTCTTCTAGCTCTTCCTTAGTCTTAAAACTGTACCGTTATAAAAAGTGCAAACATATTCTGTCTTTTGTTCGCGTGATTCCCTTGATCTGACTTCACGAATACATTAAAGTCATTTAGACTTGGCAGCTGGTTTTATTTTGGGAGTGCCCACTATGAACGTGGACTTCTTGGCACCATAACACATTTTCCTCTTTTTTTATTGTTATATTTTTTGTATCTCTTCTTCCAGCGAAGATTTGACTCCAGATTTAATGAATTTTTAAGTAGGGCTTCACATGGGATATTTGTTAGTGACAGACAAATATGGGTACTTTTGAAATACAGGGTATCTCCCTTTACCCTCCAGTGTATCTCTCAGATCAGAGACCATCTCTCTAACTTCTTTTCTCTTAAAAAGAAAATACTGCAGTGAAGTTAAGTCCTCATACTGTATTTTAACCAAGCATTTTTTATTTTGCGTAGTCTGAGAGATGTAGCAACTGAAATAGGGTATAACGTACCATACGTCATTGAAAAGAATCATTTCTAATTTATGTGTTCTCATCATAAAAACCACCTCCAAAAAGTTCACCGAGAAAAGAGAAAGCTCTGTTTTGAGACTCATATTTATAGCGTGTTCCTTTTTTCGCCAATTATTGTAGGAGATTACTCCCTTGAGTAATAAATAAACGAGGTTTAAAACAGAAAGCCCTAAAGCAGCTGGTAGTATTGATCCTAAATCATACCAAAACCTTGAAGAACAAACTGATTTTTTTTACTTTATCCTTGAAGCAAACGTAGCTCAGTCTTTTTAACTTCAGCATGACAAATTCAAACGTTAACCAACTTACACTTTAATTGTTCTATTACTCTCCAGTTTTTAGGAATTAGAATTACATGTGAACTTACATATTGTAGTTCATATGAATTTCTAGTACGTATATCGAGAATTTATTTACAATATAAAAAAACGACCCGGTTATGGCCGACATCAATTCTTCGATTAGGAAGAAGCAGGCATATTGCAATTCATTTCTTCTATGAACAATATGAATTAATATGAATTTCTTCTCATCCTTGAGGAGACTCAGCAAAGGAGTGAATTTCTAAACGTTCAATTCCATCTGCAGCTAACTTACCTTGCTGAGTTTGTGATATATGGTCAGAGTTGTCGAAACTTATTTTTTTTCACAAGTTTGTTTATAAACTCATGTTCAAGTAGGTATAGTATGCATTTGTGTATTATATTATATAAATTATATATATATATATATATATATATATATATATATATATATATATATATATATATATATATATATATATATATATATATATATATATATATATAAAGAGAAGGCATAAGAAATATATTCTTTGAATATGACAATGTATCTCCTTCATATTTATGTTCATACGAAAGAGTAGATAATTCGAAGTAAAATATCGAATTAACTATCCGCAATAAAACTCGAAATATCGAATTAACTATCCGCAATAAAACTCGAAATAACTATCCGAAATAAAAAAAAAACCAAATTTTTAGTCCTTATAAGGACTGGCTTAAAGGGGCGAAGCAGAATGCTTTTCATCTTCCCCGTTATCTGTAGAGGACATTGTAGGGATAAGGTGTTATTCAGCTATTAAAGCTCTGATCATGGCAAGAGGGTAACAGCAATAGCCGAACCTCAGTTAGAACTTCATTGGCTACAGCACTGCCATTCATTACCCTACAAGGGTATTGGATTGAATGAATCAATCACCGCATCTCACGGTCGATTGATTCCACCGTCTTTGCTTAATTTTTCCATATTCCCCAGAGAGTCCTTATATCCTTTTAAGGACTGGCTTAAAGGGGCGAAGCAAGAATGCTTTTCATCTTCCCCGTTATCTGTAGAGGACAGTGTATGGATAAGTTGTTATTGAGCAATTCAAGCTCTGATCATGGCAGGAGGGTAACAGCAATAGCCGAGCCTCAGTTAGAACTTCATTGGCTACAGCATTGCCATCCATTACCCTCCAAAGGTATCGGATTGAATGAATCAATCACCCAACCAACTAAATTTTATAGTCCTTAATTTTAAGAACTTTCTATAAATAGTTATGCAAATTTTAAAAATATTTAGAAGAAGAAAAAAATAAAAAATGAATTACGATGAAGAAAATTTCTATTAATTTCTTATATAATATAAGGATATAAGGACTGGCTTAAAGGGGCGAAGCAAGAATGCTTTCATCTTCCCCGTTATCTGTAGAGGACAGTGTAGGAATAAGGTGTTATTAAGCTATTAAAGCTCTGATCATGGCCAGAGGATAACAGCAATAGCCGAGCCTCAGCTAGACTTCATTGGCTACAGCATTGCCTTCCATTACCCTCCAAGGATATTAATTAACGACACCTCTCCTCCCCAACTATCCCCAACTAAATTTTTTGTTATTCCAACAATTATTTCAGAGAAAGTTATGAAACATATAAAATGGTGAAAGTTTAAAAATAATATTTAAAACAAAAATTTTATTTGATACATGAAATAGAAAATATTTTTACAATTTTAATAAAAATTTCGAGAAAAAATTTAATCAATATCTAAAACTCTAAAAAATCTCATCTTTTAAATAATCTAATATACAAAAATTCAACTGCTAACAAAGTTTTCACAAAATATGATAAGAATTAAATGGCGTATTTTAATAATACATTTTAAAATATTTATGATATTTAAGATAATATATTTCTTTAAGAATTAAGAGCCATAATAGTTTTACTTATATAATTTAACTATATTATTAAATTTAAAAAAGTATATATTTTTTCTGCTTCGGAATTTGTGCCAATTATTTCAAATGCGAAATACTGCACGATCATATCGGAGAATTCAAAGTGTTACAGAGTCATCTGGTGACAAAATATTCTCTGCATTTATACGTAGATGAACGCAGATGTAAACCAAACGAAGGTTGAATTCTAGCCGTTCTTTGAAATGACTTTGCCTCTTCAACAGATGATTCCTTTGCAGTCAGCTCTGAGAAAACCAAAAGTTAATACCAACGAATTTAAGCAAGCTTCCATTTTATGGTCTTTTTTTTCCTCATCGTCCAGCCAGTTTCTTCTTTGCCTTTTCACCGTGAATGATGGTGTTTGATTCTTTATCTAGAAAACATTTCAACTAATAGCAAAGTGACCCAAGTCTTCCAATTCCTTTTTTAAATTTAGTGTCAGCTTGGGAATTTCAATGATTTCCAGGAAGGGACAAATATATACATTTTATGAGAATACTTACAAAAGTATTCTCATAAAATGCTATATAAATATTTTACTATATTTCAGGCCTAACCTTCACCAGCATGAATTCCACTATTTCGTCACGTAGTATAGCATAACCTTTGCCTATTTCTCATGCAGAACCGATTTTAATCCATCGAGTGTTTATTATTAGTTGGTTTCTACAAAATGAAACACGAAAACAAATTTGGTTCTTTGCTATAAAACTATGTGACATGGACATTCTGTCGTTTAACAAAACCAGCACTTCGACACTAATTAATGAAAAGTATTCCTGCACATTCCTACTACTACGCTTCAGAGTTGGAACAAACCCAGTTTTGTTGAAGATTAAGGCTTATCGAAACATCTGTGCGTTGGATGAAATCGAAAGCATTAATGTGTGTAATGATTGGTTTTATGCAGTTTGCCTGGAAAGTAAGCACATACATGCAAATTGTCTTTGAAATACCTGTCAACTCAATATTCTACATAAAAGCAGCCTTTCCTTTGTTCCAGCCTTCTAGAATGAATGAGTTTCTGCTGCTGTCGATGCATTTTTTTACGGTAATACCCGATTGCTCTCGAGTATCACTTACATAATCCTTGTCCTTCAGAACTCAAGAAATATAATTATTCCTTAAACCCAATGAACTCTGGGATCTGCAATGTGTCAGCATTTTGTCTACGTTCGCAGGTCCCATTCTCATTGCACAAAGAGAATTACTCAGTCCTGGTTATCCCCTGGCTACTACCAAAACTGCCTCACGTTATACTAGGAATCATCTTGTAGACTGAACCTACGAAAGGTTCTTGAAACCTATAATAGTTTTCATGATTCTTCAGGCCGCATTTAAGAGTGGTGCTGGCATCACACCAGTGACGAAAATCTTTTATATCATTTTGCTTTTTCCTTTATTGTAGAAACCCTCATAAATGTCCAAATCTTAAAAAAGTAACTGTTACAGTTGGACTCATCCAATCTAAAGCCTCTCAGTGGCAAAACATTATCTATCCGACACTTATGTGCTACACGGTGTGTGTGTGTGTGTGTGTGTGTGTGTGTGTGTGTGTGTGTGTGTGTGTGTGTGTGTGTGTGTGTGTGTGTGTGTGTGTGTGTGTGAACTTTATTCTCAATATTTTTTTTGTTAGTGTGTTCGGTGGCCAGTTTTCCTAGCAAGTAAGCACACACATACGAAATAAAAACAGAGATTCTTGAAAATAAATTCTTATGTTACTTCTTTGGGGAAAGTCCTCCGATGGACCAAGCCGCATCCATTTGAAACACCCCCATATCATTACCGAGCCTCCACGAAACTTGACACAAATTGACAACTTTCGTAGAGACTCGGTTCAGTTCATTGTCTATTGTGCAATTATAGTATTTTGGGCAAACTGAGACAACCATTGAACAATGTATTCCTTGAAATATATATAAAAGAACGGAATAATAGAAGAGACTTTTGGATACATGTGCAGAACAATAAATTAAAAAAAAAACGACGTGAATCAGCGCTTTGCCACAGTCAGAAGACTTGCTATTTGGATTTATGTTAAACGCTTAGTCTTTAATACGACCTCTCGCTTTCTTTCCCATTCTCTCTCTCTCTCTAGAATCTGAGAGTTTTTCTATCCCAGAATACTAATAAGTGTGCTTCAGCTTGGCCACCATTCGAGTTGCCTGAACACATAGGCGTATCTTGAAAGAGCTGCGAGTTCGAGTCTCTAGGGTTCTATGTCTCTCACAAGCTTTTTTATGTATATTTCAAGGAATATGTTGTTCATTGGCTGTGTCAATCCGCCTGTAGTACGGGATACTGTAATTGCACAATAGGCAATGAACCATATGAAGTTTATAGGCTTAACAGAACCACGTATTAATATGCTTAATTTCAACATAACCACTTAGGGATCGTAATTTGATAAATAAAATTAAAAGCACTGATATTATATTTTAGAAAGGTTAAAATATACACCATGTTGCCAAAAGTATCTGGACACCTTACATGCCATGCAAATTTCATATCATCATCACGAGCCATGGGCTCACTGTACGATGCCTCCTTCACTATCTTCTTCCGCCTTCCTTTGTCCAGTGCACAGTGTCGCAATTTCTGTACTCTCATTTCAGATCAATCCTTTATGTCATCTATCCATTCTCTGTATGGTCGCTCTTCTGCTTACACCATCCATAATACCAAACATGAATGTCTTTTATTTAAATTAAGGGGATATTAAATCCCACATTGTTTTAAAACCGAATAAGAAACTCAAAGATTGGAATCAGAGAGTTTCATGCCGAATATAGTAAACTATAAAAGTATCGGCGACTACTAGCGTGAGCTAATGCAAATAGTCCTAGTACGTAGTACAATACCGGACAACTCGCAGCAAAGGTGGTAAAGTTCTGATCGCTATTCTTGGTATTTTCCATAATGTAAAAACACATTTCCTAGGAAATGTATGCTGTTATTACATTATGGTGGGAGGGCACTACCCAGACCGGTTTCAGCCTTTTTTGAGGCTTCATCAGTGAGTAGCTAGACCAAATTAATACCAAAGTGTATATAGTGAAAAGAACTTATATACTCTGCTATACGAGTTTTCAGACAGGTGCAACCATTAAGTTACTTAAATATAAAGAGCCAATAGGCTTCATTTTGGCGATATAAACATTATTTAAATTAAGGGGATATTAAATCCCACATTGTTTTAAAACCGAATAAGAAACTCAAAGATTGGAATCATGATTATGAATGTCTTTATCTTCAGTCCTCACTCATTCTGCAGATGTGTCCAAATAATTGCAGCTTCCGTTGTATAATCTTCTGCATTAGATTCTCCTTTGGTTGTATCTTGCGAGAGAGCTCTTCATTTCTGAATTTCTGTACCCATCCTATTCTTAGAATCCTTCTGTAACAAGTTCCTTCAAATGTCAAAATTCTTTTTCTTGATTCCTTATTTATTACTCACGTTTCAGATCCATTCAGATCCATACAGTACACCACTAAAGATGCATGCTTCCAGTACTCTTAGTTTTGTTTGCAGGCCGATTGCTATACTTTTCCAGATGTTATCCATGGCCTTCAGATTTGTTAATATAAGCAGCTAATAAAACTTCTTTCGATTAAATTGTTCGATGTTGTTAATACCATTAAAAAATTAAGTCTTGATCTTTATTTCCTGTTTACACTGCAAATCATATGTCATACAATTTGGTGTCATACCAAAATTTCGCATCACCACATGCAAATATTCAGAGAGTGTCTGCGTAAGTCTGATAATAAAAGGTGGAATGTGCTGCATACCTGGCACTGTACTCGATGTCAAGACGCCACGTTCAGCTGAACTGATAGACTTCCAACGTGGGATGGTAGTTGAGTGTCACATCAGTGATCTTTCTGTCTGTGGCATAGCCACACGTCTCCTCTCACTATATCGAAATCCACCGTTGCTTATGTCATTCATTGATGTAAAACCGCAATGGGAGGCCATCGACACTCACTGACCGAGATCGACGAGTTCTGTCTAGGAATATTTGAGCATCCTACACGTCATCAGCAGCGGACCTCGCAGTCAACCTGAAAGCTGCAGGGTCATCTGTCAGCACTAGAACTGCCCACAGAGTTGAATGCCTTAGGTTACCATGGCAGATGTCTTTCACATCGTTCCTAGACCTTAGATAATTGGAAAAGTGTTGTGAGGACCAACCAAATGTTTCACTCTGATGGTTGTGTTTGAATCTGGAGATTACCCGAGGAACGGTTCTGGCAAGATCGCATCATTCCAACTGTCAAGTAGGGTAGAGGTTGGGTAATGATATGAAGGTATTTCAGTTGAATGTGGCTTGATCCATTGGTGGACATGCTCCAAACCATAACGTCTGATGGCTATCTGGACAACTTCATGCTTCTGACGCTGCAGAAGTACTTCGGTAATGCCCTTGATTGTTTCAGCACGACACTTCTCCACGCCATACTGTACTGCATCTCCGAGACTGGTTTCTACAACACAAGGTTGAAGTGTTGGACTGGCCGGCTTAGAGTCCAACCTTAACCCCGTCGAATATCTTTGGGATGAATTAGACTGCCGAATTCGCTCCATACAACAGCGGTCGTCGTCGTCAACATCTGCAATGAGTAGCTTTGCGCGAGGAATGAATGAATATTCGTGTTGCGACGTATTAGAAATTGGTTGAAAGCATTCCCCGAAGGGTGGTTGCTGTCATTCAGGTCAAAAGTGGTCCAACCTGGTACTAGAAATATAATTAAAAGGCATTTGTTGACCACAACTTGATGTCCAAATACTTTTGCCAACATAGTGTATATTGAAGAACGTCTCGAAGAGTATGCCAGAGACCAATATGGTTCGATAGAGACAAGACCTGCTCATGCAATCCTTTCGAGACACGACTTACCTTCAGCTAATCGAAATGATGACAAGCATGAAAGTGTTAAGTCTTATGCGATGATTCAGAAATTCTAAGCCATTGGCATGATGGACAGAAAGAAAAATCTAAATCTCATAAACCTAAATACAATCTTATGCTTTCATCTTTCAGTCTGTCTGCCTTCTTACTCTTCTCATGGTTGTGCGATCAGAGCATATAAAGGAAGCTATTTCATCGGACAACAATTAGTGGCACGTTTCACTTGCACTCTGTTACAGTAGATGACGGAACAATGGGGGAATTTATTTTGTAGTCAGAGCAACCATTCTGTTAAAATCGCGTATGCTAAATTTTGCCTGAAAGTTAGTGTTATGCAATGTTATTTAGCAATTTATAATAATCATTTAATTAACTAGTCCATATAAAATGTTATTTTACGTATAGGCATGCGACTGCCAATAGTGATCCTCTTATGAGACATCTTTTGACATCTTTTGCATCTCACACCTATATCTCGCTTAATCTTCTGGTTCTTTTCCCAATTCACTGGAATAATCGTTAAATAAATAATGTTTTAGAAAAAAATACTGGCATTTTATCTCTCTCTCTCTCTTTCTAAAACCAGCTTCTCTGAAAATATCTTGTTGAAATAAAATGAATATGATCAGAGCAATATGATCCCCAATGGAGGTATCTTTTCTAATATATGTTCTTTTAAATAAAAAAAAGATACCCTATTTAAGATTGGGGTACACAATGAGTTGTTCGCTCTCTAGCGTTCATATTAAATTTTACCCCCCCCCCTCTTAGATGAAATTCTTCATTTCACTTGACTTCGATATTCTGAAATGGCTGGAGCACACAGTAGCCATCGCACTGGCACGCACGCACGCACGCACACACACACGCACGCATTCACGCACGCTCACGTTCTTTCATGGAGGAAGGCAATGAATGGGTTCGTAAAACTTTAGCAGACAGAAAACATCTGAATGATCGTAATTTTTTCTATCTTTCTGATGTTTGTCCACATAAACAACGGAGTTTATCTGTAACGATCCTCTCACTACATACACTTGACTTCAAAGCTCCACACAGTTTGAAAGAAGAAAAGGAAGTATTGATTTAATAAAAAAAAACTTAATGGAAAACATGGTACGGTTTCTTTTATTTAGCAAAAAAAGAAAAAAAGATTCGTATAACGATTTTTTATCTGTTTACTGGAGAAACATTAATGACTTAAATGGTTTTCCGGTTTTCATCTAAAAGTTTTCAGATTTAAAATTTGGGCTAATGGTTCAATTAAGACGATATTTTTGTCGGTGGATAATCGGATCCCTCACTTTATGCAGAACCATCATCATACAATATGAATTATAATATACAATTTATTCCAATCTTTTTACTGTTATTTGGCACAAATGGAGACAGATTATACAAATGCAATTTTTTAATGTGGAACGACAATAATTTCTTAATAAAGTCCTTAGTAAAAGTAAAAAGTATTATCATTCTGATTACTTTTTATTTGGCAACATGTTTACAAGAACTAACCAATTCTGAATATCTCAACAATGAACCATTTTATCAAACCACTTCAAGCCTCCTTTAAGAAGGATGGCTTCCTAGTGATCACGTAGCCTTCTATTGGTGAATCCTTAGAAGTCGAACAAAGAATTTTTCAGGCACATGGAATTTGTCATCTATCATTGTAACAATTTATCAACGAAAAGGTGCAGTTGAAGCCGAAAATATTGTCCGATGATCAGATAGTTTCCCAAAGTATTCTGTTGACCAGGATAACATCTATCAAAATGAGCAGAGAGAATATTAACATGCAAGAAATGATCGCAGACGGGAATAGAAAAGATGCTATGCAATAATATTCTTGTTTTTATTGCTTCATTATTCAGCAAAATTTCGGAATTCAAGTTTCATAAAATTCGTTTATAAGAAAATAAAAATAAATAAATAAACCTCTCACTACCAATCACCAAAGGAAGAAATTACAGCATGTAGGAGTTCGTAAGCTAAACGTGATTATTTTTTTAAACTATATTTCCTGCAGTAATTAAATCTGTAAAGTGTTTCCGAAAATTTGACAAGCCAATACTAGGATTAAATGTTTCGTTGTAAACCATTTCATTCTACTTAACTAAAAATTTTAATAGTTTATTTAACTTGTAATTGACTTTAAATTCAAATTAATTGAGAAAATTGGGATAAGTGAAAAAATTTTATAGTTCACATTTAGCTTTCTCTAAAATATAATAATCTACGCCGTGCTTGGAGTCTCCATAACTCAGATTTGAACCCGGGTTCAAATCCCGTCTATGACTTTCTATGCTACTCAGCCATCCATCCTAGGACGGGTTGAGTCCACCTAAGGGGGCTTACGACTAATTAATGCAGCCGGGTCTTTACTCCTTTCTGCATCCCCTAAGATCAGTATTTATAACTGTAATTCCATGTGTGTTCCCGGGTCCGGTTTGCCTGCTTGCGGTACGGAAAACCCTAGATAAACTGGGGAGAAAAACCCTGCAGTCCACGCCCAAGATCGGCTAACTTGGCTATGTCTGAGAAAGATCCTAAGCTCCTCACGTAGGCGACGGGTATCGAACTAGGGACACTCCTTTCCCAGGCATATGGTTGCGAAGCGCAAAGCCACTCAGCTAACCGCGCGGACCATGACATAAGGAACCTATATTCGTTTTTTTTTTTTTTTTCAATTAAATACCATAATAGCCAGTCTTATACGAAGGAGGTTTTTCCTATCGGAAACTGGAATTTTTCGTTCCTAAAAACAGGCCAGAAGAATACACGCAACATAAATAAGGCGCTATGGGAATGAAAATTAATTACTCTATTCCGTTGGATTTGGTTTCAAATGCCTGCACGAGTTTGAAACCAAGCGTGTACGAGAGGGGGGGGGGGAGGGTACATCGTATGCCGAGTGCAAATTTATTATCTACTCGTCAATAGTAACATCCACATTTAGCCTTCAAAACACTTTAACTCTTAAGGGGAGGGTTAATTATTTCAATAGATTGCTGACGACATTCGATAAGGATGCTGTCGGCAATCCGGAATAGGCTCAAAATCTGTCAAGAAAGAAATTTAAAATTGATGAAATTTTGGAAGACTTGCTGAACAAAAAGCAAGAAAGATTGTTCATAATTAGTCTCTTTTATCTAAAAATATAATCAACAAATATATTATTTATTAATATTGTTTGATAGCACACAAATCAATACTTAATTATGTTAAATTAAGAAAACCAAATGATATCCCAGCTTGCGACAATACTGGGGCGGATCCTTGTCATAAACAGCACATTCTCGTTCATTGCCACCTTCGTCAATGGAGGATCGCAACTCACACATCTGTAGATTGAGACGCGTACTGTCGCCAGTCAAGTTCTTTTGAGAATGGGCCCAGAAGGACCATAAGCGTGACTTTACCACATCTTGCCAATGACAAATGAATGAACTATGAGGGTGAAGTAGTAGTACTCCTGGTATAGACCAGCATTCTTTAAATATGTTGTGGTATTCAGATTGCGGTATCCCACGTGTGCCCAGAAACAGCTTCCCATGTGACCATAAAATCTAATACAGAAGACGAAATTGATGAATAACTGATTTTTTGTTTATTATTTTCCAGAGTATTAATATTATTAGAATGGCTTAAAATGTTATGATTTTTTCCTCCAACACGCATCGAAATTATTACATAGGAACAGGTCGTTCTTGAAATTTATTTTTTAAAAATAACTTCATATTAGGACCAGGAATGGTATTTCCGATTGTATTTAAATTTTGTCTAGCTGCTCATAATTTTTTTTAAAAAACAAATTTGGTTCCTATGTTAAAATGAATTATGACATCATCATATTCGCGTTTTTATTTTATTTTTTTCATTCATAAAATAAACAGTTTTCATACATTTTATGGTAAACTGTAATTATAAATTAAACATGTATTATTTTTTAAATATAAATGCAAGATTTTTATAAATATTTAAAATAAATACAAACACCATTAAATATTAAATATCACATTATATTATCAAATCAAGTGCTAAAAGCTTTAAATTTGATATTGAATTATATCGTATCGTGAGCCTCTGTTTCCTTCGTTCTTATGACTCACGCCTAAGAGAGTAGTAAAACACATCTTATTGGCATTGGACCATGTACACAGTAAGCATTTTTTTATTATTTTATTTTATTAATTTTTTGCATAATCCGGAAACTCTGTGCTCGAGACCAAACATGGAACCTTTTCAAACACTCCTGACCTCAGATGAGTTCAAGAAGTGGTCTCTTATTACATGAAATTCATTTCAGATAAAAAAAAAGACATTCACATACATATCCACGACTCCCTTCAACCCGGAGCAGGGACGGCTCGTGCATAGGCACTGCGGAACTGCAGCACCCCCAATATTTCTTGATATATAAATATATATTTTTTTAATTTATTTGTATTTGCTTATAATATTTAATTTTATCATCAACAACCCTATACAATTCTCTTATTTTGTATAAAAATAATAAAAATCCATCTTGTAGCACTTAGGAGGGCTAAGGGCGACAGCAGCACTGTGTTTACCACAGTGGCATATTGCTACACACGCAAGCATATGCATGTCATAATTAGATGTTCGCTATCAGCGTAATGCGGCACTGTCCGTCGAGCAGTTCCACTGTTGTTTATATGCAGTTTGCGCCAGTAGTAGTGTGTTCGTAGTGCTTATCGTGTTTACTCCGTCTTACTTATTTTATTTTATTTTTTAGTAATTTTGAATTATACTAAACTGTATAATTTTATCGATAATAAACAATATTTTTCATGTTTACTTTTTTTTTAAATTTTTACGATAATTTTGATGTTTTATCCAAACACGTATACACCGTACTTACAGTGTGTATGTATATTTCGAAAGTTACAACACCCCACGATTTCAAGCCATGAGCCGCCACTGACCTGGAGTCTATTGGTTAGCAAGCAGATACATCACCCACTCTGAAAATTAGACTGCCAACCAATTCTTTTATGTTATGTTATATATGTGTATGAAATGGCCCAATTTTACAAAACAAGAAAAGAATATCATGAGATACGTTCTTCAGTAATTTTTATATTATCTAAATCAATATACGAATGTAAATACAAGAAGCAACCCTGTTACTAACACATGTAAACAAACATTATGATCCGAGACTCACGCACTATGGATTTCACACAGAGTAGTACGAGCTACATACTAGAATAGTATAGTCAGGGTTAATATAAAGTTGATATATGCGTCCAAATTTAGAACGGCATCGATGTAGAAGACAGTCTCCGACAAGAAGATTCTTTGATCCATGTCAGCTCCATGCTGAGGTCGAACAGACTGGGGTTTCTTTATGTATGAGATAGGACTGATGTTCCTGAGGTATCTCTCAACAGAACGTCCAGTATGAGAGAGAAGACTATCACATCACAGGAGCACAATCAATACTTTCTCAGGAGAAAGGGGAGACTGCTTATCCATGGTAGAAAGTGATACAGAGAAGAGTTTATTGTTGAGAGAAAACGTAGGTACTTGATTACATTCTTTTAGGATCACTGTATTGGTTCTGCCATTCTAGAAATGTTGGAGATTGGGATTCGATCTACGGAGTCGGATTTCTTCGAAGAACTTTCTACACGTAACTATGATGCGTTGGATCTTCTTCAGTTGAAGCCATTCTGCTGCATAATTCTTTTGATCGTGTCAGGCTCTACTTTAAGGACGAAGTTTGCTTTTTTAAATAGACTTTTGATGATGTCTATTTTTGAGACGTGTGATGTGCCGAGTCTTCTTGTATTCATCTGTCTAGTTTACGATATTTTTTGCCCACCCACAGTACAAATATACTATAGGTTTAGTAATACCCTTTCGCTGGTTCGAGCCCTTAAAGCTATTTTCAGCATTTGATAACGTTTTTATGGCTATTTTGCCAAAATTAACGCAAAACTTGATGCACACATGTTGCCCATTAATTCCAGATATTGAGACATTCAAAAAAGAAAAAATAATCCATTTAATGTTGAGTCGTTGTACTTTTTCTCCTTCATCAACGAGGATTCGTCTGACCAGCACATCACTGAGAAGTCGTGAAGAAGCACGGAAATCATTCTACTTCATTGCGGTAACTTTGAACTAAGAATTGACATAGATGTTCTGCCATCTTCATAAACAAAACAACTTTAGCATATCGGATACTGACACCAGTCTACCTCCATTAATGTTGGATGCTAACATACCAAGTTTGGCCATCTTGTAGATTTTCTTGAAAACAACAAAAAAATATAGAAAACTCGTTTTCTGTATTTGTTTATAAACAAATTTATTTTTCTGTATTTGTTTATAAACAAATTTATAAATAAATTTGTTTATAAATTATATATAAAGAAATTCAGTACAATCTCTCCTTGTGGGGTTGTGATAAGTAGTTCTTAAGAAAAGTGTTATTTTCTCGTTACAGTCAGCAGTATAACTATTATATCCCTTCCATGTTGTATTTTGCTGCATTCCTATAATTGTTCCTGTCTCAGAGAGTTTAAAGCATAACTTCAATAACGACAAGTTTAGTGGAGGAAGTTTATCTTTGGCTAATACGGAAGCAAGCTCAAGACGGAGTTTATTGACATCATCATCATTCGATAGAAGGATACTCAATGTTTAGAAGGAAGTATAGAATAAAGATTCTTCTTTTTTGAACTACGGGAAAATCATGTCTTTCGTAGACAGCAGCTCTTTCTCAGGGATAAGAAGGCATCTACAGATGTTGATTACTCATATTTGTTTACATCTGTCGTTCTAACAACTTCAGAATACCGTAATTGTCGACTACACGTTTCGTTTTTGATATGAGATTAAACTGCTGTTTGAGGACGCGTCTGGGTTTATTGACAAAGCAGTGGCGAGACGCTTTCGAGATTTTAGAACTACTTGGTAGGTCAGCGTTGGGAGTGGAAATCTCTTGTAGCTGAGAGGTGTTTTCCTCGACTCGATGGTTTGTGGGATAGCAATGCTACTTTGCGAGAGAATTATTAACGAACATAATTACAGATATCATATCACTTAATAACAAAGTAATATTTTTGAAATTTATATTTATAATAATCCAATAATCCTGTGTATTTATGGCACCAGTTCGTCTGATCCGAGGAACGAAAAAAAAACCCGTTCACCTTAGTATGAGACCACTTTCACTGAAAAGCCTTGATAACGATTCTACGCCCCATAGACAGGATTTGAACTCAGTTCTTTCCAACCAAATGGTTCCCTGGAAACCAGCTGAGCTACAGAGACTCAGTCGGAGGTGTAACGAGTGTTAACAAAGATCACGTTTGGCAACCTCAACAATCATTCTGGGTAGTACATTAAGTGAATGACTTCTCTATGTAGCCAAATCCCGATGCTGCTCTGCCTTCGCTGTTAATCAAAATCAAGAGCTTGCACCTGCTTATTAAATTAAGATAAATTCACAAATGAATTCTCCTGGACATCCTTCTCTCCTAATTTCCGTGTGATGTCCTAACAACCTAAGTATATTATAAATCTGCTTGCTTCCACAGGCAGATAGATACAATAGGAGTTTCATATTGTCCGTCTCAAAAAATTCTATAATCAAAACTCGAACACAAAGCACAAGTTGTCGCCCTCCATCCTCTGACACCTTAAATTATAACTTAACACCGCGAAAGAAGTACTGTATGTAGTATAATGGCTTTAAGCGGTTCTAGGAACAAATCGCTTACGTACCTAAGATACGCTGGACCTTCTTTTCAAAAATCCAGCTTATCGTACATACGTACAAGACTATTCTTAAGAACTCCATATCTGTACGCGAAGTCTCAATCCCCTACTTTTCTCGAATCTCAGAACCAGTTGCAGGGTTTCTTAATCATAACGTGCATAACGTGGTATTTGCTTTTCCAGCAATAAACTCTCCTCCATATTACTTTACAACAAGGAAAAGAAGTCTCCTTTTTCTCATCTTTCTCTTCCAGGTGTTTATTGGATTCATTGTGATGTTCTCTCATTCTTTAGTCAAACCGGACGTTCTGTTGAGGTGAGAATTCAGGAACATCAGTTCTATATCTTCTATAAAGAAATCCCATAGTTTGATCTAGCTCATCATGTAGTCACGGACCACAAAATATGGTTGAAGAACAGTTTGACATCGATGCAGTTTTAAATTGAACACATTCAAAGCGCTACGGCATCGTCTCACCTTGAAAAACAAAATGATTCTCTACCCTCAAAATTTTTGTGAAAGTCTTATTCTTATTAACTGTAGACAATTTGTTTCTTCTCCCCAGTTTTTTTTATTACTTTATAATACTGTTCTACACCAGCCTAGCACGAGGCTGATATTTGATTTGTGAAATCCATTGTTTTCATTCTATCCTTGGGAATTATCAGTTACACTAAAATTAATAAAGAATTCATTGAATTAGAATTAATTTTAAAACCTTTACGTTTTTTTTATTTTTTTTTATTTTAAAAACCCTATGAATTGAAAACGGAGCAAAAAAAAAAAAAAAATTGAAACAACAAAATTTTCTTTCACGTCTGTCAATATCTTGGTTTCCATGATAGTGAAATATTTATACTTGACATTTCCGAACATCTTTTACGTGAGTCTGCTACACTTGTTTCAAATGGCGTTGTAAATTTTTGATCATCCTTATCTGTGGGATGCTGCAAACGCATTTTAGTTTTCTTTCTTGATATGTTCATAAATGCATCACAGAATATTCCTCGGAGTATTCAAAATTTTAATTTTTCAGTTCGATGTAAATACAAACATTGCAACTCATCTTATCTTCAAGTCATTTAATACCCTGTGAACATGATTTGAATTACTTTTTATTTTTTGCTTTCGTGACTTGTTGATATCTATCTGAATAATAATATTTTTTACATTTTTTTAAGATTTTTTTAAGAAAATAAAGAATGCAACGATTTCAATTTTAAGTCCTTATCCTTATAAGGACTGGCTTAAAGGGGCGAAGCAAGTATGCTTTTCATATTCCCCGTTATCTGTAGCGGACAGTGTAGGGATAAGGTGTTATTGAGCAATTAAAGCTCTGATCATGGCAGGAGGGTAACAGCAATAGCCAAGCCTCAGTTAGAACTTCATTGGCTACAGCATTGCCATCCATTACCCTCCAAGGGTATTGGATTGAATGAATCAATCACCGCATCTCACGGTCGATTGATTCCAACCTCCAACTGATAAAATATTATTTTCATATACAAAAAGAAAAGAGGTGTATTACGATGTTTAACTACATACAAAATTTAGAAACTATCATTTTTTATTTTGGTTTAACCAATAAGAATACAATTTGGTCGGCTAAATCTCAAATTGCCAGCCCATCCTCGTTCGTTCAGTATCTAGGTACATACCAAACAGGGTGCACCACGAGAAGGTGAGGATTGGACATTAGGTCAGAGGCTCTGGTCGGTTCTTCGCATTCCTTTAAAGGCTATGTGGAGGTCTCCTCTCAGTTATACAGCTTTGACCCTTAAGCACCCCATATCAAAATTGGAGATGTTAATGTCAGCTCTTTGCTTTATGCGGATGATGTTATACTTCTAAATAAATCCGCTACAAGTCTGCAAGATTCTCTGACTAAATTGAATAGCTGTTGTAATAGATATGGTATGAAGGTCAGCAATAAAAAGACAAAGACAATGAAAATAGGCAGAATCATTGAAAATGTCAACTGTGTTGTGAATGGAGAACCTGTGGAACAAGTAAAACATTTCATCTACTTAGGCACGATTTTTACTGAAGATGGTAAATTAAATATGGAAATAGACAACAGAATCAGCAAAGCTGGTATGGCGGGAAGTCAATTGAATAAATTCATATGGAATAAGAGAGAAATTAGTCGGAACACTAAATTAGCTGTATACAAGACAGTGTTCAAACCAGTTTTAACTTATGGATCTGAGAGCTGGGTCAGAAGTAAAACACTTGACCAAAGACTTGAGACCGCAGATATGAGAGTCCTGAGAAAGATTAGAGACGTGAACAGATGGCATCAATGGCAATATCATATTAAAAACGAGGATATTAGGAAAGAACTTGACATTGTCTGCATCCAGGAATGCGTTAGCAGAGCTAATCTCAGGTGGTATGGTCACTTAAACAGAATGGACGAGGAAAGATTAGCAAAACAAGTGTTCTCTGCCAGGTTGGCAGCAAAACGACCCAGAGGAAGACAAAGATATAGGTGGATTGATACGGTACAAAGTGCCTTAGACGATAGAAATATAAGATCTGATAATGTTGGAGTCTTGACAAGTAACAGACTGATTTGGAGGAAAATTGTAGATAGGAAGTTAGTAATGATGTAATTTTTTTCATGTAGTACTATGGTGTACATATCCTGAACACCCCTTGAGGGTACATGACAGGAATTTGTTGATGATGATGATGATGAAAATTTAGAAAAAAATATCTTAGAAAAAGTACTGTAATATCCTGAACAAAATAAAAATAAATAAATATAAATATAAGTAAATTAATTAAAATATACATAAAAATACAGTAGTACCCCCATTATTCGCGGTCAACCCCGGTCCATAGATATTAACTTGAGAAACGTCAACTTACGCAACTTTCATAGTCTCTACAAATATTCGGCTTTGAAATAATGTTGGACCTAATATCCACTTTGGCCATGTAATTTTACATCGCCGAAATGAAGCCATTCTTTTAGTAATAGTCATTTGAACTGATCCCAGAGATAGTCCAACAGCGAGCAACTCGTTGCAAAGGTGGAGAAAGCTATACACATCTGAGATTGCTGAGATTCCATTCACATTCTAACTTTCATTACGGTATGTTGTTATAATTGTTCTATTTTATTATTAGTTATTGTTGTTAATCTCTTGCTGTGCCTAATTTATAAATTAAACTTTATCATAGTTATGCATGTATAGGAGAAAACATAGTACATTTAGGGTTCGGTACTATCTGCGGGGTTTCATATCCCCTGCGAATAAGGACGGACTACTGTATAGATAAATAAATTAATACATAGATATATAAATTTAAATTAATTAATTAATATATAAATATAAATAATTTAATTAATATCTACTCTATACTATAAAATGATAAGCTAAAATGGAAATGGATGTGACGTCGGCTTGAAACGGATGTAGGCTGTAACGTTTTTGTGAAGTTATTTGAAACGTTTTGAAACTGAGGGGCTACCCTGAGTGTCGAGTCTTCAAAATTCGAGTCATCGGAATGCAAAGAGTAGAGAAAGCCTATCTTGGTTGGGCGCTGTAGGCGCCAGGGGGGGCGGAGCCCCTCTTTGGAAGACTCGACACTCAGGGGCTACCCTGAGTGTCGAGTTCAAAATTCGAGTCATCAGAATTCAAGGAGAACCGGCCTACCAGTCCGGAACAAGGAGGCTTGGGCGCCATAGGCCTGAGGGGGAGAAGCCCCCTAGTATAAATATAAACAAATATAAAATGACCCAGATTCAGATAACCTGGGTGATTTTATATATTTTTATACGATGCATATAAAAATATGCATATGTATACATGGCATTGATCTCAGTGTTAACCCTATAGGATTTCCCTATACAAAAAAAAAAAAAAAAGACAACTTAATCAAAAATATTTGTCTCCCAAACTCAGTCTTGTCGTATTAAGACCTCTTTGAAGAACAGATATTCCTTCTAGGAACAATAATAGATACAAAGCGATCATTGCACAAAAAATACACTACTGTGCCAAAAGTCAAGGGACATAAAAACAAAACATGACTTTCCTGCTCTCTGACGAGCAGTTTGCGTGTTCGAAACCCATCTTTACCACGGATATTTGTGAATGCCTTTGAATAGGAGAAGAATTTCATCTTTCGATGTGAGACCACCTCCCCACTTACTGCAGATCCGAAGTAAGCGCAAGGTTTCCAATGCTAAAAATAAATAAAATGCAAAAATATAAATTTAATAAAAACAAAATTGGAAATTATCCGTAACCTACTTATATTAATACTAATATACTACATGATTACAACCACTCGTGGTGAAAAAAAATGAAATAACTGCTCAAATTCATCACAGAGGATTTTCTACTCATTTCTGTTAGAAATCTGGCCGTATTGTTTGCTTTACTTAAAACTTAAGTAAGTTCCAGTAATGAAGCGAATATCTTAGCTGTGTCATAATTATGCTTTCCAGTTCATCCTACATGCACGTGTTCCATTTGGATCACATCGTGGATGTGACCTATGGACTGTTCCAACCTCACAAGATCTCGTTAAGTAGCTTTCACGAATGACCCGGTTTCATTTTTCAAATAAAATAATTCTATCTGAAAATTAATCTTTGTCTATTGTCTATTTTGCAGCTGTAATTGACTTTCTTTTATATTTCAAATCTTCAAAACGACCTTCTTCAGGTGTGGTAATATTTAAAGCAAATTAAAAAAAAAAACATAAAACACTATGCCATTATAATAATAGATTGTAAACTAAAGTTAAGTTTGAATTCAGTTATTTTCTTTTAATTTGTTTTCAGTGTTACTACATCTGAAGAAGTCGTTTTGACGAAACATGTTGTGTACTTCATTAAATTAACTTGTTATCTATTTTTCGGGTTTCAGTCAGTCAAAAAAGTTAAATATATATATATATATATATATATAATATTCATCAAAGCTTGATTTGCTTCTCTTCAGTCTTAAGTAAAAGGCTGGTTATATATATATATATATATATATATATATATATATTCCATATATATATATATATATATATATTCCATATATATATATATATATATATATGGTCTCTTTTTATGCTGTAGGTTCCACAGAAAACTGTATATAAAAAATCGCATAAAAAAGACCTAACTTATGTTGAAAAATTAGGGATATGTTCCATAATTTTCTAAAATCGCATAAAAAAGTTTATAAAAATTCAGGAAAATAAGAATGCCAAGTTTATTTTAAAGCTTTATTCATTTAATTTTATTGAAAAGTAACATTTTTTTAAAAAAAAATTTAAAAATTTATCGTCGCTATTAGACAATATTCAGCAACGTTTGCGAACTGGTGCGAAATCACTTTCATCAGCAGAAGAGAGAGTCAGCGCATCAGATCTGTATGGTAAAGGCAATGGTTCTTCACAAACAGAATTAGCTTCACCCTCGTTCTGTGCTGATTTTTTTTCCTTCTGACAATGTAATCAGTGATTAAACTTTGCGATGATGATTATACTAATTTTTTATACAGCGCGCGATATCCAGACATTCAGTTCTTCAGCTCACGTTGGCATTTAAAGGCTCATTCAGAATTTGTGTCATTAACAAGAAAACGATTTTCCAATTTATTGCACAGTTTAAGACCTTCTTGAATTATATTTGCAGTGAGGGGGGACAGGTTTTTCTTCCGCTTCACTATCGTTTTCTGGATCTTCGACGATATCTAAAGTTAAACGATATCCAATAATATCATCGTCACTTAAGGCATTATCCACAAGCAATTCGTCTACGTCGTTCTGGCTAAATGTATCAAAACCTTCACCAATTTCATGTGCCAAAGTAATGATTTCAGCTGATAATATAGAAGTTTGAATGGTTGTACTGTTTGCAACACATCCATGGCTAAGTTGCTTTCCAGCAGAAATTTAAAGTTTGTGGTCTTATTTCAGTGATAGCAGACGCAACATGATTTAAACAGTCCAAAATAGAATTTTATTTCCAAACGTCAGTTACTGTTAATGATTCATTTTCTAGTTTACCCAATATAAATTGAAGTGTGCTTAACGTAATATTTTTTAAAAGTAGCAATTATGCCTTTATCTAATGGCTGAATAATGCTTGTTGTATTGCGTGGAAAAACACTACCTGCACATTTGGATGTACTAAATGCGGATGACTTGGTGCATTGTCAACAATTAATAAAATTTTAAAATCGTGAGCTTTTTTGCTTCATATATGTTTCACATATATTTTTCCTTTGGAGAAAGATTAGACACATCCTATGCAAATGCAAACAAAGTATTCTGGTAGACCATCCGTCACCTTAGAGGGAGGAAATCGTGCACAGAAAGGGCAATTAAGGCCTCTGATGGTGCACTTTTAACAACCGAGAAGGATATCTTCCACAGATGGAGGGAATACTTTGAGAGCTTTCTTAACCCGGGTGGCCCAGCGATTGTGGACATCCAAGAGGTGCAGATCGGGGCAATGACTAATCTCACAGCAGAAGAGGTCCATTTAGCAATAAAATCGCTAAAATCGGGCAAGGCTGCTGGCGATGATGAAATTCGGCTCGAAATGCTAAAAGCCTTAAATCGAGACGGTGTTCTCTGGCTGACTCGAGTGTGTCAGGCTGCCTGGATATCTGGGCGAGCACCAGAGCAATGGCAGACAGGCATAATAATACCAGTCTTTAAGAAGGGAGACCAGAAGGATTGTAGTAACTATCGTGGCATCTCTCTGCTCAGCCTGCCTGGGAAAGTGTATGCTAAGTGCTTGGAAAGACGGTGCAGGAGCATAGTTGAGTCAAAGTTCCAGGAAGAACAATGTGGGTTTCGTCGTGGTAGAAGCACAACTGACCAAATCTTCACTTTAAGGCAAGTCTTTGAGAAATCTTGGGAATATGCCAAGAATGTCTACACATGTTTTGTAGACTTGGAGAAGGCATATGATCGGGTTCCTCGGGATAAGCTTTGACAAGTAGTACAGGAGTATGGAGTGGATGGCCAACTATTAGCTGCTATCAAGTCCTTGTATGAATGCCCAGAGTTTTGTGTCAGGGTGAACAGCACAAAGTCTGAACCTTTCACAGACTCCGTTGGCCTTCGCCAAGAATGTGTTCTGTCATTCCTCCTTTTCATAATATTTATGGACTGGATTGATAGAAACAGCCTAGGCAGTAAGTGTGTCAGAATTGGAAGATGTAGCATTGGACGTTTGCTTTTTGAAGATGACCTAGTTATGCTTAGCTCTTCCACAGATGACCTCCAGCGGACCCTGGATAGGTTTGTAGCTGTTTGTGCAGACGCCGGAATGAAGATCAGTCTGGCCAAAACTGAAACATTTGTGGTCTGAACACAACCTACTCAGTGCACTCTACATGTAAGTGGAGTCCCAATGAGGCAGGTGGATAAGTTTAAATACCTTGGGTCCATATTCACGAATGATGGAAAATAGGACGTAGAGCTAGATACCCGAATTGGCTTAGCAAGCTCAATACTGCGGGAGCTTTGCCGTTCGGTAGTATTGAAGTGGGAGTTAAGCCAGAAGGCAAAGCTGGCTATCTTCGATACAGTCTATGTCCCCATCCTCACCTATGGTCGTGAAAGTGGGGTAATGGCCGAAAAAAATGCGGACACGAATCCAAGCGGCTGAAATGAGGTTCCTTCGAGGGGTTGCGGGGCTAACAAGACTCGACAGAGCCAGAAGCTCTGCAATTTGGGATACCCTCAATACTCAACCGCTGCTTCTCCGTGTTGAGAGACCACAGTTACGTTGGTACGGGCACCTGGTCAGAATGCCACATGAGAGGCTCCTTCAGCAGGCCCTCTTTGCCAAGCCAGAGGTTGGGAGGCCACGTGGAAGGCCAAGGACTCGCTGGAGAAATTATATCCAAAACCTTGGGTGAACACGTTTGGGAATCCCACCAGAACACCTGAGCTTGGTGGCAGAGGATCGTGACCATTGGAAGTTTCTCTTGCAGCTGTTGCCCCCACAACCCAATTAGGAAAGGTGGGCCTTGAAGATGTATGTATGTATATGTTTCCACTTCTGGTGCAAAGCAATTATTGAACCATTCAGTAAATACAACAGTTGTTACCCAGGCCTTTGTATTAGCCACCCAATGTTTTAGATCTTTGCCTTTTAGAGCACGTGATCTTAGAGATCGATTTATTAGGAGGGATTTCACCATTCGATCCCGTGATGCATTGCTACAAAGTAACAACGTTACTCGATCTTAAACCCACTTGCTTTTTTCTCAGACTTTGCGATGTAAGTTCGACTAGGCATTTTCTTCCAAAACAATTCTGATTCATCAGCGTTAAACACTTGATCGGGACAATATCCACCATCATCAATAATTTTGGCTAACTTCGCTTGAAAATATTTGGCTGCTTCTTCATCTGCTACTGCAATTTCACCTGTAATCTTCACGTTGTGAAGTGCATTCCTTTTTAAAAACCCAGTTAGCCATCCTTTGCTTGCCGAAAATCCTTTATTCCTCGGAAGCGGAAGTAGATGGCTCCAATTGCTTCATCTGTTCATAAAACAGAAGAATTTTTTGTTTAATTAAATAATCACTTATAAGAATTCTTCTTTGAAGTAATTTCTCAATCCAAATTATGAGCACTCCTTCCGTTTTTTGTAATAAAGCATCTGTTGAGTACGATGATAATTTGGCACTTGGTTTTGTGCCATTAATGACAGATTTTCTTATTGCGTCTTCATTCTTTTTAATTGCTCTTATAGAATCGTCTAAATTAAAATGTTTACCAATCGTCGTTGATCCCTCTCCTTTTGCTAAGCGATCTAAAATTGCAATTTTCATTTCCAAAGAAACTGCTTTTCTTTTATTTTTTTCTCCATTGGGCCAAATTAAATCTTTAAAATAAAAATTAGCAAAATTTAGACTTACGATAAGGAAAAGACAAACACTTACTCACATGCAAAATTAAACTTCACTTTATATATATATATATATATATATATATATATATATATATATATATATATATATATATATATATATATTAAATATATATATAAAAATTAGTTGACATATATATATATATATATATATGTCAACTAATTTTTATTTGAAGTTGAATTGACTATCCCCAGATGTGCAAAATAATTTTCTCGATGTTTGTTCTAAATGAAAGTTTTTCTGCGTTTTCTTTCTTCGCTGCGTTTGAATGACAGCGTTCGAAGTGTGAAATGACAGCTAAGTGTGCTCAGTAGACGAATGGTCCTTGCTGTCAGTTGGATAACATATCTGGTAGTTGAAATGGGAATATTAAAGGTCATGGAGCAAGAACGGAATTTCTAGTCCTGAGTTATTTCTCTTCCACAGAAATAACCGCATCTTTCTGCTCAAGGCGTGTGGTGCTAAACTATGCATACATGTAAGGCGAGCGTTCGTTGACGATGCATAATACATGCCGAGTAATCTAGTAATAGGCTAATAGAGGGTTAGCCAAGTGAGTGTGCATGTTGAATTATATGGACGGAAGCGTGAGCAGAATGCACGAGAAAATCTTGCAGTTTACTTAAGTTTGAAGATAATTTAGTTCGTTTGTACTGAATAGAAAAAAAAAAATAATTTCAAATAGTTCGAAGATCTAGTAATTTGAATTCGAAAAAAAAAAAAAATTATGATATGATAAAATTCTAGAAAATATGAATCCAGAAAACCAATGACTTCCGAATTTGAAAATTTTTTAAATATTTCCAAACAAAAAGTTATGTATTAAAATAAAACATTTCCAAATCCTTATAAGGACTGGCTTAAAGGAGCGAAGCAAGAATGCTTTTCATCTTCCCCGTTATCTGTAGAGGTGTAGGAATAAGGTGTTATTGAACAATTAAAGCTCTGATCATGGCAGGAGGGTAACAGCAATAGCCGAGCTTCAGTTAGACTTCATTGGCTACAGCATTGCCATCCATTACCCTGTTGTTTAAGTAAAGGTAAATTCTCAAAAAATCAGATGATCTCTAGTAGGCCATAGGCCACTCATTCGTGGGCGAAAGACCGTCTAAATCTCCGCGTTGGTTCCACTCAGACCACGGAGCAGAACCACTCATTCCGAAGAAAATAATTCACCAACAAGAACCCCTCAGCGGGCCGCGCCGGAGAACACTTTTCCCGGAGACTCAAATTGCTCCCTTAAGGCAAAAACCCTAAGAGAGCGAACTGTCGAAACTCGGCAGGGTAACAGCAACAGCCGAACCTCAGTTAAACTTCATTGGTACAGTATTGCCATCCATTACCCTCCAAGAGTGTTCTAAAGCACCACCCAAGCTCATCCCCATTTCCGAATTCTGCACGAATATTTTCTTATTTAATTATATTAAAAAACTAAAATGGTGTATTGATATAATTCCAATTATAATCTAATTAAAAAACTATAAAGATATTTTCTTTAAAAGTATTAAATTATATATTAATAGCTATAATATGAATGCATTTTTTAATCGAGTTGGACCTCAACTTGTAAACAAAATCAAAACATGTGACGTTATCAATGGAGGTATAGATCTCACATAGAAAAAAGTATGCTTCAATCAACATATAAATTCCAACTTTAAATTTTGAATAATTTCAACATGTGCGGTGTAATATAACATAATCTGGATAGTATTTTTATGTGTAAAGTTGTCTGGTAGCTCGTGATGCTGTATTCCTTCGAAAGAATTCCCTTCAGATGAAACGAGAATGTAGAAAGCGACGTCCACATTTCGGTTTTTGTTTTAAAATCGTGATGTAATCATTAGATCTTCGTTTCAGTGCTATTTTGTTGCTGATAGATGCACCCAACGTTTACAGTCATAAATAAATATCACATTTTTGAACCTGAGTAAACAATAAGATTTGAGTTCTGCGCAAGGTCTTGCTTCTCTTCTGACATGCAAGTTGCAACGTTAAAACAAAAGACTATTTTACACTCTACACACCTGGTGGAGTAGCTTGTACTAATAACAGTTGTGTCACCATGGTGATCAATTTCGAAACTTTATTTCGTCCCAAATAGAATTTTGTACTTTATTTAATTAGAAAATATTACCTAATATATATTTTTTGGAATATCCAATTAGGATTTTATGAATATTATAAAATATTTTGGAACAACACTACATAGTTTTATGAATATTAGCGGAATTTTGAAATTAATTTCTAAGAAATAGCTTATGCTAATACGGATAACAATACTAACTTTATTTTTTTATAAAACTGCCAAAATGTCCTATTTTACTGTGTTTTACAAATCGTTCTCTACAAATATATTGGGACCCTTTCCATTTATTTTATTTTATTTTAACGGCTTTCTTCTGTTTCTTTTAAATCCTTTGTTATACTTCCTTATTTTACAACACCACTCGAATATCTGAAGAAATTTATTCTATATATTCTATATTTTTTTTTTATTCGGGAATTGTTTTCTAAGTTTTTGTTGGTACTATCATTATTCGATCTTTTAAATATCGTTAAATTCAAGGTTTCCTTTTCTTTCTTTATTTTTTAAATCCATTTTCTCAAATTTATTTCACCTGCATAATACGAACTAAAGACCTCTCACTTTTTCATGTTTGGTATTATTTTTCGATTTGATGCTTTCATCTGATTTGCTACAATTCAAGTACTTTTTCCTATCTCTTCTATTGTCGACTCCAACATAATAAATCGGAAAAGACAAATGATGGCTATAATGCCTTGTCTAACTCCTCTAGAAGTCACTTTTGCGGATGTCAAAGAATGATCTCTTTCAACTTTTGCTCTTTGACTGTCAAGCCCATTAAAACGCTTTTATCCTTCCAGTTATTACGTCCTATTACGTCCAAAATGTCCACTAGCTTTATCAATTTAGTATAAGAAATCGTTTATCGTAATTTTCTATTTGTAGTGTCGTCACTACATCACGACATTGTAAAAAATATTGTGAGTAATGAAGACGAAGTATTTCTATGGTGGCTGTATGGCAGTGGATGGGAAACAGTTTGTATTGCCAAAACATCACGTCACTGTCTTTTCTTATAGGTCTTTGGACAACACTTTCAAAGGTTGTCGCAATTTTAAAAGGGGTTCGTGAAATTCTTAAGACGTCTTTGGAATAAACTAATCTGCAATCAACCGAATATGGTTGGATTCAATAGTTGGCTTCGATGTTTGTAATGGCAATAGATGAATTTTATCTCCAGGTGTGGCACAACCACCAAACTTTTTGGTGTTCAAGAAACAGATTGAAAAGTTTCATATTTAGTTACAAGAGCAGGTTGCTAGATTATATACAAATAAATAATAAAATAAATAAATAAAAAAAAAATATATATATATATATATATATATTTAATTTATAATTTATATATATATGTTTTTTACCTTGGGGATAATAAAATACTTTCTACCTTAATATATAAATATATATAATAAAAATAGTCATGTACCAATGCAATGTATCAATCTATTACAGATTTAAAACCTTTTGTGTGTGTTGGGGGGGGGGGTGGAATCACATAAATATACCTTTTAATATTTATTTTTATATCGATAAAAATGTCATTTGATACTTTCAGACGAATGTGAAGTAATGTATTCCGCTTTTATACTGTTTATGTGGTTCACCGATATTTCAAATATTTTGAAAAACTATAGCGTATGGTTATTGAAGATTCTTTATCGTAACATTACAATTACATTATAACAAAGAGTTCTATAAAACACACGAACTATTTTATCATGTGCATAGAAAGATATCGATTACTTTGAAAATGCAATTTTGAATTCACTCGTATAAAATAATAATAAAAAACTAAAATATTTTAAACTATCGTAATTTTCCCTTGTGAATTAGCCTCAAGAGGGGCTTGTCATTGTCAAATAACTTGGGAATGTGAACATTTCTGCGGTCCGCTGCGTCTTTCAGTTGCGTGTGTGTTCTTAGGCTGGTTTATCTAGCTTGCCAAATGAAATTTTACCAGTTTCTGGGGGAGGAGAAAGAAAGAGAGAGAGAGAGAGAGAGAGAGATAGAGATTATTTTAACCAGTTTGTTGCGCTTTAACACTTTCATTTCCAAGTTGAAAATTGGAATTTCGTGTGGGGGCCAAATTTTTTTAATTTTTTATTTAGTTCGCGACGTCCACGCGATAACGCGTGATCGGTCGTTTTGGTGAGAACTCGCATCGCATGATCGCGCGATATCGTTCATTGCCAAGCTGAAAATTGGAATTTCGTGTGGTGGTCAATTTTTTTTTTTATTTTTTTATTTAGTTAGCGACGTCAACGCGATAACGCGTGATCGGCCGTTTAGTGAGAACTCGCATCGCGCGATATCGCGTGATTTTCAATGAACGTGTTAAACTATTTGGAAGATCCCATTTTATACAATAGCATTTTAAGCGTTTGTACATGTGTGATTATTTTTCGTAACCTTTGAGAAGATTCGGTTAACTTTGCTTCTTTCACTTATGTCTGTTAAGATCCCTAAGCCATGTGAAGAATCCCAAGAGCCAATTTACTCAGGCAGAGATGATGAGCCCATACCAAATTTCTATTTTACGACTGCAAGATTTCTTTGTGAGCTGAATAAAATCGACGAGATTCACTTGAAGCTAAGAAACTAGATTAGAATAACAGATGACTTCTAGTAGTGTTTTCTCAATTCGTTTTATTTCTCATGAATATTTTCCTCTTTATTTTGCTACCTTTCCTTAGACTTAGTTCTGAGATTGTGTTTCTTGATTTGATTTTAGTACGGCGCTAGCACTTCTCTTGCGATGTCCCCATAACCTACTTGTAAAAGCAGCTGGATTTCCTTTCACATTCGAGTTTGTATAAGTTTTTTTATAGAGGTTTCTAAGAAGTTACTGAATGAGCCTCTTGGAAACAGAACAGAACTTAAAAAAAACACGAGAAGCTGATACCGATGCAAAGAACCAGGATGCTGTATATTTTTTTGGAGGTATCCATTGATAAAAATATCATTGTGGCCAGGCAGAAGCTCACGCTACACGTACGAGCAACATAGTATTTCTCTACATGAGACGTCTTACTCAGGACTGCATGACAAATTAAGGCTCCTAAGAATTCTTTTAAGACAAGTGACGTTCACCTCTCGTAGAGATTCCTGCTGCTAGGGAACATCTAGGGGAAAAAAAAAGATAAGATTGGTTTTGTCTACCTAGGCGTTCTTTATTTATGTTTCTCTCTGGTATGTTATGTGACTACGTCTGTACTTTTGTACTAACATAAGCAGTGAAAGCTCTTTATCTTTCTTAGTTTTTTTGCAAGTTACATCCGGATTAGTGCGAAATCTGGTAAGTTATTTTTGCAGGCTGCTTGGAGGTTTTCCTGACCATGAACTTATCTTGGAGAAAACTTTATTGATTTTGTATTTATTTTATTATTTTATTTTATTTTGTTTATCCACTGGAATCACGAATTCTTGATTAAGGTTTCGCTTCTATCCTCACTGAGAACTGCTGATTTCGAAATTAGTATTCATGTTTCAAAGGATTGTCCATGTTGGTACGTTTAAAATCATTTGTGACTTTCTCGTTTAGGGCAGGGATAGATTGCTGATGATACGCTTGCCGTCCTCTGCAGAAAATGCCGATAAGTGTTAATATCTGACTCAAAGAATAATAGACATCCAGTTATTTTATAAATGGCTCAGAAAATTTTTCTCCTTTCTTAACATCCGACATCAAATTCCGAAAAAGGAAAACAGGTAATCTTCGCTAAAAAGTTTCTTTATAAGTTCCATCATATTTTGAGGCTTTGAGTCATTGACGTACTAATTCAAATAGTGTTGCCATTGTAGAAGCAACAAGAACATACACCCAACTACCATCCACACGTTGAAAGTTTTTCAGTTCAGTTGAACGTGACATCTTAAGATCTAGTACACTGCAAAATATGATGCACATCCCACCTCTTATTATCAGACTTACTGCGTCTCCCACTTCCATTCTTTCTCCAGTTCGACTCGATTAAACATCACTTCCTGAACTCTCAAATAGCTGCTGATCTAGTATGTGTCAAGTTAGGAGAGGCTAATTGATCTCTTTCCTTGAGGGAAAGAGATCAACAATTTTCTTTGGCTTCTTAGTGTGTACTTTTGATGGTATATTAAGAAGTCTTCTTCGGCAATTACTATTGGCTACGAATTGGTTATTTAGCCATATTCATTACTCCACAAGGCTTTATTATGTTACTGAAAGATGCTGAGCGTATTAGCCTTTTCTATAGCTAATAAATTATCTCTCATACTGCAACTCGGAATGTTAGTTTTTCTCTGCAATATATTATTTGCACAGACTGATGCTGATTCACTTTATAAAAATCAACATTTTATGCTCTGCTTACATAAAATGTCGATTTTTAGAAAACATTGAAATGTGGAATTGTTCATGAAGTTGTTTCTAATAGTTTTGTTACTATTGACCTGCAGGAAATAAAAGTACCTTTATTTCGAGTGGGTTTATCAACTAGCAAAAAGAGGTTACAAGATTCCATCTATAGCTGAAAGTTTCATAGAAGAACTAGCTCTTTCCTTCATTGTCTATGCGCTCAATATTTCTCATCAGTGGAGTTATTTCTTCTCATCCTTGAAGTCTTTCCTTTGGAATTCTAACAAATCACTGACGAGGAAGAATTGGAAATCATTTATTAATCTGAATCCAGCAGATGTTTCGAGGATTCAGAATACTGGTATGATAGACTACTAAATGATCACGGGGAAGTATCAGTATCTCTTTCCCACACAGAAGTATTTTCGAATTAAGTGGAGCGACCCCTTTCCCCATCTAGACGAATATTTAGAAATTAAAAATATCTACTATTTACTTAAGTATAAAGAGCTAATAAGCTTCATTTCGGCAATGAAAACATTACTTAAATTAAGGGGATATTAAATCCCACATAGTTTTAAAACCGAATAAGAAACTCAAAGATCGGAATCAGAGAGTTTCTTGCCGAATATAGTAAATTATAAAGTATCGGCGACACTAGCGTTAGCCAATGCAAGTGATCCTAGTACGTAGTACAATACCGGGCAACTCGTTGCAAAGGTGGGGGAAGTCCAGATCGCTATTCTTATTTTCCATAATGTAAAATACATTTCCTAGGAAATGTATGCTGTTATTACAATTATGGAGGGAGGTCACTACCCAGACCGGTTTCAGCCTTTTTTGAGGCTTCATCAGTGAGTAGCTAGACCTAATACCAAAGTGTATAGCGAAAAGGACTTATGAACTCTGCGAACGAGTTTTCCAAACAGGTGCAACCACTGATGAAGCCTCAAAAAAAGGCTGAAACCGGTCTGGGTAGTGACCTCCCTCCATAATTGTAATAACAGCATACATTTCCTAGGAAATGTGTTTTTACATTATGGAAAATACCTAAGATTAGCGATATGGACTTCCCCCACCTTAGCAACGAGTTGCCCGGTATTGTACTACGTACTAAGATCACTTGCATTGGCTAACGCTAGTGTCGCCGATACTTTATAGTTTACTATATTCGGCAAGAAACTCTCTGATTCCAATCTTTGAGTTTCTTATTCGGTTTTAAAACTATGTGGGATTTAATATCCCCTTAATTTAAGTAATCTACTATTTAGTTTCTTACTTGCATTAAACCTTCAAAGAGGTGGACGTAAAATCATTATAAATATATGCTATGTTGATAAAAGTATTTGGACACCTGGTTGTGGACAAAAAAAATGCGATTTAATTATATTTCTAGTACAGAATCGAATCATCTTTGGTCTGAATGACAGCAACTATCATTCAGGGCAAGCATTCAACCAATTTCTGATATGTCGTTACAGGAATATTTTTCATTCCTCGCGAAAAGCTACTCATTGCTGATGCCGATGATGGTTTTGTGGTTTGAAGCGAATTCCAATTCGTTCTAATTCGTCCCAAAGATGTTCGATGGGATTAAGGTCTGGGAAATGAGAAAGATGTCAGCCATTCAGTCCAACACTTCAACGTTCGTTTGTTGAAACCCTGACACACACACACAGTGTAACATGGTATGGTGCATTGTCGTACTGAAACATGAAAGGTCATTGCCAAAGTACTTCCACAGCGTCGGAAGTATGAAGTTGTCTAGGATGTCAAGGTAGCCATCAGACGTCATTGTTTTGGGCACGTCTACCAGTGGACCAAGCAGAATCGAACTAAAACATCCCTATACTATTGGTGTTAAGAATATGTTTATTTATTTATTTATTTTTTTTACAGCCAGTTGGTGACAGTGATCATGCAGTACTTTCTTGGGAAGTATCCAGTTATATCGATGCTCCGTTTGGAACACGTTACGTGCTGAACTATAAAATTGGAAATAATGATCAATTTAGGAGAATACTATCTTTGGTCCCATGGTATCAAATACTGAATGGGAAAGATGTCAGCAATGCATGGGAATCCATGAATAAGTACTTAAACGAGGCTGTATCTGAATATTTCCATAGAGTTTGAAGAATAAATAGGGTAGGAGTGAAATAGATGTGTAGCCTTAATAAGCAAGAGATGAATAAGAAGAGGATGATGTCTAAAGAATATCGTGAGAATAAGAGTGAGAGGAGTTATGAAATATATAAAACCAAGGCCAGAAAAGTAACTAGTATTATGCAAAAAGCTAAATCGGAGTATGACAAAAAATTCGCTATGCAGGCTAATGGCAATTCAAAAGAATTGTATCGTTATGCCACAAGCAAAGGAAAGAATGGATGTGGAAGAATAGCTTTGCCGAATGCAGATGGCACTTTAGTGTCAGAAGCCAATGAGATTGTTCAATTAATGAGTGCCTCACTTTGATAAGATATATCAACCAGGTATATGTAACATGGTGCACACTGCTACTGCTACATTGGATGAAGAGTTAGAGGTTAATGGAAATGAGGTTGAAGAGCTGTTGCATAATCTGGATAAGAATTTGTCAATAATCACAGATGGAATACTAGCACGTTTACGTTTGTTAAAATAATGTTAAGCTGAATTGGCTAGGCATTTCACATATTTGTATAACTTGAGTCTCTGCTCTGGAATGATAGCACCAGGAATGGAAGGAATGTGTGACAGTTTCTTTGTGCAAGGGTGGTGCAAAAACTGATGTGTCTAACTACCTACATATTAGTATCTCTGGTGTGATGGTGAAGATTTTAGCAAAGTTGATAAGAACTCGCATACAGAAATGGTAGAGTCAAGCTATACTCTGCAAGGAACAGCATGGGTTTACCAAAGGACGGTCATGTTTTAGCAATTTTCACATATTTTGTAACACCTTTAGGGCCGAGTTGAATCAAGGGAATGGATGTACTATGAAAATGTTGGGTTTTTCTAAGGCATTTGATGGGATATTACACGAAAGGCGGTTGCATAAACTGGAGATTATGGATTTGGAATATAAACTCTTCACTTGGATAAGTAAATGGCTGACAAACAGATATCAAAAAGGGTTACACGATGGATGCGAATCTGTCAGGAGTGGTGTACCTAAGGGTTCTGTCCGGATGCGTGCTATTGTTTGCCGATGATGCGAAGATAAGCAGCGAAATCAGAAATGAGATGCTACTGATATCCAGCACTTGCAAAATGACTTGAATAGGCTTGAAGGTTGGGAAAACGAAAATGGCTTACAGCTTAATGTTAGTAAGTGTAAAGTTATACACTTTGGTGTGATGAGATTTCCAGCGTCATATTATTATATATCCAGCGTCATAGTCAGAGGATAATTGCGATGGTCAAGCGAACCTGTCATGTAAGGATAAAGACGTCATTTTGCCTCTTTATAAGGCTTTGATAAGACCAAACCTGGATTACTGCGTGCAGATTTGGTCTCCTGGGTTCCAAAGAATGAGGACAGATTGCGAGCATGTGAATTGCAAACTGGTAAACAGGAGAAAGCGGGGTAATATGATTGAGGATTATAAACTTTTGAATGGGTATTATAGGATATCGTGGGGTGAAATATTTCGTTATATGGAAGGTGGAAAGAGAACACGGGGCATCCATAGAAGTCAAGTTTGTTTGCGGTCAAGAAACAAGTAAGAGTTAGATATTTTTAGAGATAGTGAGTGCATCTAGCGTGCACTCAAGATATGCCAGCCGCTGGTTTATGTGATGCATAGCCTCCGTCGATTCCTTGGATGTCTTAGATAATAAAATAGTAATAATAATAATAATAGTAATAATAGCAGCATTACTGAGCCTTCTCGAAGTTGACAGTTTGAATGGTACAGTCCTGCTGGAACCGTTCCCCGGGTATTCTCCAGATCTAAACAAGACCATCAGAGTGAAATATTTGGAAACATGATTCGTCCCTCCGCAGAACCCTTTTCCAATCATTTACGAATCAGGAACAGTGCGAAAGACACCATTAAAAATGCCATTTGGCGTTGAGGGAGGTGATGTGTAGCCTGTTTGGAGCAGTTCTGCTGTGTTAACTTAAGGTATGCAACTCACTGCGGACAGTTCTAGTGCAGGAAAATGCTGCAGATGTCCCTGCCGCACAATTTTCCAGGATTGACTGAGAGGTCTGCAGCTGATGACGTGCTGGATGCTCGAACATCCCGAATGGAGATCGTCAATCTCGGTCAGTGATTGTCATAGCCCACCCAGGGCATTTTCCGTCTGTGGTAACACAATCAACTTTCCGTCTACGAATGATATAAGCAACGGTGGATTTCGATATAGTGAGATGAGACGTGTGGTAATGCCACGGACATAAAGACCACTGATGTGACACCCAACTAGCATCCCACGTTGGAAGTCTGTCAGTTCAGCTGAACGTAGCGTCTTGACATCGATTACAGCGCAAAACATGCAGCACCTCCCACCTTTTATAAACAGACTTACGCAGACATTCCCTGAATATTTGCATGTGGTACGATTCGAAATTTGCATGGCACTCAAGGTGCCCAAATACTTTGTCAACATAGTATATATATATTCATTTTTCTAAATTAACTGACTTAAAACCCGAGAATTATAACACAATGACATTTATTTCAAAAAACGCAACATGTTTCGTCAAGAACGACTTCATCAGGCGATAAGAACATAGAAAGATATTAAAAGACACGAAATTAACATTGACACACTCTAAAGCTATACAATTATAAATCCATAATATTCGACTGTAAATTACAGTTATTATGAGCTTGAACTACAGTCCGAGTTAAAGTTCTATTGTTGTACACCTGTGCGTGTGTGGAATCACGCGATCTCCAGTATCTAATAGTAGAGTTGAAAGAGTCAGGCAAATTATAGCTAAGATTGTTATTCATGTGAAAAGGGTCCAAGGTGATTTCTTTTGACTCGACAATGCGGCGCTCTACTTCATAATGGCAGATGTGTAGGTTTGAAGTTGATGTCCAGTTTATTTCATGTTGGTGGCTTTCGTTGTTCGTGTTTATTCAAAACAGGACATGGCTTGACATGTCCTGTTTTGAATAAACACGACATAAAATATGGGAAGCCCCCTCTCTCCTTATAAAAGAACCAGTTGCTCTGGTTCTTTTATAAGGAGAGAGGGGGCTTCCCATAGCTAATCCTTTGACCTATTTGTATAGTTTACCTTCGAATTCAAAATAGCCAGAGTTTACACAGTGAGATAACATATCCCAACCCCGATTTAATAGTACTAATCATCATTTCCCTTCTGACGAGGGTAATTGTGCACTTACGAAAGCATATCAGAAGACACTAAAGAGCATTGGAATTAATATCAACAGAATTATCTTCTTGAAGAAATGTAAGTTTTCCTAAATTATTCCAAAGTTCCTACAATTTAAAGAAATCATTACTACAGAAAGAGCGCACCGTATTTACACTAGAGCTAAACTTGAACTGTTAACAGAGAGAATTTGCGATACAAAACGCAATTTACCTTTGCTTTTCACAGAAAAAACATCTTTAGAAATCCAATTAGCAGCCTACTTAGACCTGGATTCTTGGAATCACCTTAGAGATTTAAGTACACACCGTGCATTACAATATCAAAACTTAAACAAACAGAAGCTAATCAGGAAATTCAACTTTCTCAAGTCAAAACAAGAAAGATCTACCTTAAATAATTGTCATAGCTAAATCTCTCCTTAAATCTCTCCTGTGTTAGCCAACATATTTTTCGAGGAATTTGAACAAAAAGCAATCTCCTCTTTTACTTTAAAAGCGAAAATTTGGCTTAGATATGTGGATGATATATTCCTCATATGGGAGCATGGTACTGAGAATCTTCACAAGTTTCTCGACCACTTAAACAACCGCCATCAAGATATAAAATTGACTATGGAGATTGAAGAAAATAGTTCCATCTGTTTCCTAGATGTAAACTCACCAAGATGCCTGAATCAATTAAAGTCTCTATATTTAGAAAGCCAACTCATACAGACAGATATTTGCATGCGTCATCCCATCGCCATCCAGTGCAAAAGTTGGGTATTATATCAACTCTAGCGAATCGTGCAAGATCTGTACTGTCAGATGAAGAAGAACTAAAAAAGGAACTACAACATCTTAAATGGACCTTTAAAAACAATGGCTACTCTCTAAAAAATATTAACAACCAATTATCCCACCGTCAACGTAGCAACGTAGAGACACAGGACGACTCCAAAGGTCATATCGTCTTTCCGTATATCAGCACACTATTCTAAAAGCTTAGTAGAATTCTAAAGAAGTTTAACATAAAAACGTGCTTCTCGACTATGCCAAAAATAAGATCACGCTTCAACAACTATAAACAACCTCACAACCTTCTACAATTCCCAGGTGTATACAAGGTCACTTGTGAATGCGGAAAGCCTTACTATGGGCAAACAGAGAAATCTATCTTACTATGTCTCGAAGAGCACCAGCGAGACATTGCTTATAAAAGAACCAGAGCAACTGCTCTGTCAAGCCATGTCCTGTTTTGAATAAACACGAACAACGAAAGCCACCAACATGAAATAAACTGGACATCAACTTCAAACCTACACATCTGCCATGATGAAGTAGAGCGCCGCATTGTCGAGTCAAAAGAAATCACCTTGGACCCTTTTCACATGAATAACAATCTTAGCTATAATTTGCCTGACTCTTTCAACTCTACTATTAGATACTGGAGATCGCGTGATTCCACACACGCACAGGTGTACAACAATAGAACTTTAACTCGGACTGTAGTTCAAGCTCATAATAACTGTAATTTACAGTCGAATATTATGGATTTATAATTGTATAGCTTTAGAGTGTGTCAATGTTAATTTCGTGTCTTTTAATATCTTTCTATGTTCTTATCGCCTGATGAAGTCGTTCTTGATGAAACATGTTGCGTTTTTTGAAATAAATGTCATTATGTTATAATTCTCGGGTTTTAAGTCAGTTAATTTAGAAAAATGAACACATCCCAACCCCGAGTTAATAGTACTAATCATATATATTATATATATATTGGTTCCTGAAACCTAAGTTTCAGGAATGGAACCCAACAACTCCTGTAATAATATGAGAACTGATTAAAATATAAGTTTACAAGAAAATAAAAACTAGTAATTTCGGAGTTCCTTTTTAACAAGGTTAATTAAAATGGCTAAAAAATAAGAATTCAAAAATAATAAAAATAATTCGATTTTCGTTTTCCGAACAGTGATAGCCATTTTAATAGATCGTCGAATAATGGAAGGAAATGAAGATAATATGAGCGTATTGTTCAGTGTTATATTATGGTATATATTAAGGAATCTTGAAATAGTAGAGAATAGAGGGACGACACTTTGATCTAGTTTCGTAGTTTCTTGAAAGATATGTTTATTTGTAAAGACTATCTCCCATCTTGTTTATTATGAATCTACAGCTCAAAGATAGTACCATTTTAATTTCTAGTCATTTAGCGATTATCTGGTATAGGTTCCTTGAATTTGGCTACGACATTAGATGTTACATAACAATGAGGAGTGAAGCAGTTAAAATCTGGTATAAAAAACGGTTTCTTTATTTATATTTATTTATTTATTTTTATTTTATTTTATATTTTGTTTTAATCTTTTGCTATATGGGCAAAGCAAGAATGCTTTTCATATTCCCCTTATAGTCCTTATAAGGGCTGGCTTAAAGGGACGAAGCAAGAATGCTTTTCATATTCCCCGTTATCTGTAGAGGACATTGTAGGGTTAATGTGTTATTGAACTATTAAAGCTCTGATCATGGCAGGAGGGTAACAGCAATAGCCGAGCCTCAGTTAGAACTTCATTGGCTACGGCATTGCTATCCATTACCCTCCAAGGATATTAATCACCGCATATCACATTCGATTTCTTACAAAAACCTACCCTTCATATTCCCCGCAAGACGCAAGACGCTGTTGACTATAAGGGTGAGGCAAAATGCTTTTATAATCCCTGCTATCTGATAAGGTTGCTGTGTGAGGAAAAGTTTATGAGCTAAGTGCTCTGCCTGAGTGGGTGCGATTTAAAGATCTTCATTTGGAAGTAGGATGACTTTGGGTCTCCTATATTTTGAGAAGTCTGTTTCATCATAATTTGCTGCTTGTTGCACTAAGTCATTTGGATGTGAAGAGGATGCTGAGAAGAACTTTACTGCTGAAGACTGCAGGAAAGAGTAGATGTAGGGGATATTTGTATCCCGGTGGAGTTGGACATTTCTGACATACCATGGTGCATTTAAGATCATGCGGAGACATTTGTTTTGCACTCTGTGTAGTTTGAGGATATTTGTACTTGAGGTGTGGCTCCAGGCTGGGAACGCATAAGTAATAATGGGTGGAATCATCAACTGATAAAGGAGCAGTTTTAGTTTGGTATCCAGCTTGCTATTCCTATTGATAAGAGGGTAAAGCTGTGCAATGACGCTTGATGCTTTTGTACATGAGGCTTTTATATGTGAACTGAAGGTTAGTTTTCTGTCCAGCAGTACACCCAGATATTTGGCTTCTGCTTTCCAGGGAATCTTGATATTAAATAGGAAGATGTCATCTTTGGGAGATATTGAGTTTTAGTGAAGAGCATGGCGATACTCTTCTGAGGGTTTACTTGCAGTCTCCATTCCGAGAACCAGTGCTCTAATCTCTGCAGGTTTTCTTGCAATTTCTTGGTGACAAGGTGCAGTTTAACAGATCTGGTTAGTATAGCTGTGTCGTATGTGTATAGGGCAATGATGGATGACATTGGATTGTGCGGAATGTCTGCCATGTAAATCGAGAAAAGTATCGGTGCCAGTAGGGACCCTTGAGGCACTCCTGCCAGGATTCGTCGCTGGGTAGATAATATATCATTTAGTTTGACTTGCATTCGTCTGTCACTAAGAAATAACTTTATAATTTAAACTAGATCTAATGGAATGCCAGCTAAAATCAACTTGTATAATAGTCCAAAGTGACGTAATTTGTCGAAAGCCTTTTCTAAGTCAAGAAAAACTGCTCCGGTGTATTGGTGCCAGTTGTAACTTGTGGTAATGAATTCGATTAGTCTATGAATTTGTTGGGTGGTATTGTGAAATTGGCGAAAACCAAACTGTTCTGAAGGAAGGATGTTTAATTTTTTTACTGAAAGTTGAATTCTGGAAAGGATAGCTTTTTCTGCTATTTTGCCCAAATTAGAAATCAGACTTATGGGACGGTAACTTTGAGGCCGCTGAGGATCCTTTCCAGGCTTGTATATAGGAACTACGTCTGCCAGCTTACATGCAGAGGGAAAGTACTTAAACCTGAATATAGCATTTATTATTGTTGTAAGATATACGATGGCCTTTCGGGGTAGCAGTTTAATAACTTTGTTGGATATGCCGTCAGGCCCTGGAGCTTTTTCATTCTTTCAGTTCTTTATAATGTCATAAATTTCAGCTGGGGAAGTAGGTGTGAGTTGGCTGGTACAGGTATCAGGCCGTTTTAACACGTGTCTGACGTGGCGGTAAACTTTGTAAATATGATTGAAATTTAGATTATTATATGAAGGGCTACATTGTTTTTCTAAATTTTCGCTATGGTTTCAACTTTTTCTGCATCTGTGTAAACAATGGTCAGGTCAGATTTGAGAGGAGGAAGAGATTTGTTTTTGTTTTTGATGTTTCTCAGGAACTTCCAAACAGTTTGATCATCAGGTGATATGGAGGCTAATTTGTCTTCCCATAGTTTGTTTCTGTGGACTTTAAGTGCATTTCTCACTGCACTGTTCATTTTGTTGAGATATTTTTTTGGCTTGGGGTGCTCTGGTGTTGTGGTATCTTTTTCTTGTTTAATTGTTCCCCCCTGATTAAGTTCATTATGTCAACTGGTAGTCGTTTAGGCTTGAAAGCAATTGAAATTGAGGTGATAGATGCTATGGCTGTGTTGATTTGATCAGTAAGTTTATTGACTGCAGAATCAATTTCTTCCTTGGAATTAATATGAGGGATAGGATCAATGTAGTTTGGAAGCATTTTGGATAGTTTTTCCCAAGGAATGAAGGTGTGAGGCGAAGGGAGAAGTCCCCTCTGATAACCCAGTTGGAACAGAATAGGATTGTGGTCTGATGATATTTCATTCAATGATTCCAGGGTGTACTGCAGGTTAACATTCTGGAGGACGACTATATCCAAGACGTCGGATGAGCCAGTGGGACTGTGGTGAGTTGGCACTGAGGGGCCAGCCTCAGTTGCGCAATTTGAGTTTGTGTAGTTAAGTGCTTACATGTCGCATCTACTTAATTTGATTTTCTTCTCGGTAGAACGTGTTAATCAAATATGAGAAACTTTGGTTTTGTAGTGTAGCAGCTAGCAGAGACGTGTTTAAAGTCATTAAATTGAGGATTATACTGTATTTAAGAACAGCAGCAAAGGTAAGTGGATTGTAATTGCAACGAGGGCGATTCGTTAGGCCTAACAGCCGTTAGAATCGCCATTGTTAGCATATCTATTTCAGATCCATTTACTTGCGTTTATACGCAAATCGTTAATGATGAATGTGTTAGATTTGGACGCCCTCACAGATTCACTGGATGAAGAGCCAGCGCTTATTCTTGTAAATAAACTTCAAAGGAAGTTTAAGCTCAAATGGCCACCAAACATGATAGATCCTGACATCATTATAGACTCTCTAAATAAAGGACTATCTTTCAGCTTCATAAAGAAACTCCTTAAGAAGTTCGAGCTTGAATGGCCCGGCTTCCTAAATCTTTGCTCTTTACCCGAGACTGATGAAGATCAAAATGAAGACGCTCCTCAAATGGATGAAAATTTAAATCTAGTAATCTCTGACTCTAGTCATTCAGATCAAGGAGAGAGGCACGCACGCAAAAAAACGCAAACCTCTCGCCTCGGAGTCAGAAAACATAAATGACATGGATGAAGATGCCCCCAACACAGATTCCTCTGCCTCCACCAATGAAAAGGTGCCTGCAGTCATTCTTAGGGAAAAGCAGAGATGGACAGCCTTAAGAACCACCATGGCCAACCTGCAGATAAATTACTCCACTGCCAAGAACACAGAGGAGGGCATCAAAATTCAGCCCACTACAGTGACTGACTACAGAAATTTAACCAAGGAGTTGGATGTAAGAGGTATACAATACCATACCTTCACACTTACCTCGGAGAAAAATTTTAAAGTGGTACTCCGAGGAGTATCTGAAGATATTGAAACAGCTGAAATAGCTGCTGACCTCAACATGCAAGATCTGCCTCCCATAAAGCTCAGCAGAATGTACAGATCAAACAAGATCCCTATGCCTCTGGTATTGGTGGAAATACACAATATCTATAAAAATATTTATAACTTGAAGACAATCTGTGGGCTTAAGGTCTCACCGGAGCCACCTAGGAAGAGGGCCTCTTCTGGGCAGTGCCATAGATGCCAAAAATTTGGTCATGCCCAGAAGTTGTGCAAAGCTCAGTACAGATGTTTAAAATGTGGTGACACCCACCCCACACATACCTGCTCCCAAAAACCACCCCGGCTAAGTGCGCTAATTGTGGTGGCCCCCCACCCTGCAAATTACAGAGGGTGCATTTGCCACCCAAAAAACAGGCAAACTGAGTTAATCAGTCAATCTACCTCACTATCAGAAACGAGAGCCCCAGAAGCTCAAGTTCATCAGGCTCCTATTAGTTTGAACAAGATGACAGGTGTTCACCCACCATCAACTGAGTCCCCCAAGAAAATAAATCTTCAGCACCAAACAAGAACATATGCTGATGAGGCCCGCCCCAAAAAAGCAGTCCATGACCAGAATATGCCAAATCCATATTCAAATATAACAGCCATCATCACCTCTTCTGTTGTAAATATGTTACAGGATTTCAGTAACGCAAATCCATCATTAAGCACCACAAAACGTTTCTTGCAGGAAACACAGTCCATTTTATCTGCATTCTCCAATGCATAGGAAAATATTTACCCCAGATTCTCTAATGATTATTGCATGGAATGCCAACGGCCTTAAAAATAAAATACTAGAAGTGCAGGAATTCAATGACAGATATAATCCGGATATATATTACTAATTAATGAGACTCACCTGAGACCTGCTGACAATCCTAAATTCAAAGGATATCAACTCTACAGGAATGATAGGCTGGATTACAGAGGTGGTGGTAGAGCCATCCTCATCAAAAATCACACAAACCATCATGCTGTAGCCATTCCTACAACCACTAATCTCGAAGTCACAGGTATCAATGTCATCACAAACTCTGTCGGAAACATAAAAATCTATGCTGCTTATAACCCACCATCAAAAACATTGCTGACCACAGATCTGGATGCTATCCTCGGCGTTAAACTACATATTATTATTTCAGGAGATTTAAACGCAAAACATCACGCCTGGAGCAGTAGGTCTATAAATAGGAATGGCCGCATCCTCTTTAACTACACAAGCTCAACTGTGGCTGGCCCCTCAGTGCCAACTCACCACAGTCCCACTGGCTCATCCGACGTCTTGAATATATCTATCCTTCATAATGTCAACCTACAGTACATCCTAGAATCATTGAATGAATTATCATCAGACCACAAACCTATACTGCTCCAAATGGCTAATTAGAGGGGACTTCCCCCTTCATATTCCCCGCAACGCAAGACGTTGCTGACTATAAGGGTGAAGCAAAATGCTTTTATAATCCCTTCTGTCTGATAAGGATTGCTGTGTGAGGAAAAATTTATGAGCTAAGTGCTCTGCCTGAGTGGGTGCGATTTAAAGATCTTCATTTGGAAGTAGGATGGCCTTGGGTCTCCTGTATTTTGAGAAGTCAGTTTCATCATAATTTGCTGCTTGTTGCACTAATTCATTTGGATGTGAAGAGGATGCTGAGAAGAACTTTACTGCTGAAGACTGCAGGAAAGAGTAGATGTAGGGGATATTTGTGTCCCGGTGGAGTTGGACATTTCTGACATACCATGGTGCGTTTAAGATCATGCGGAGACATTTGTTTTTGCACTCTCTGTAGTTTGAGGATATTTGTACTTGAGATGTGGCTCCAGGCTGGGGATGCATAATGGGTCGAATCATCAACTGATAAAGGAGCAGTTTTATTTTGGTATCCAGCTTGCTATTTCTATTGATAAGAGGGTAAAGCTGTGCAATGACTCTTGATGCATTTGTACATGAGGCTTTTATATGTGGACTGAAAGTTAGTTTTCTGTCCAGCAGTACACCCAGATATTTGGCTTCTTCTTTCCAGGAATCTTGGTATTAAATAGGAAGATGTCATCTTTGGGAGATATGGAGTTTTTAGTGATCATATTCCCCTTATAGTCCTTATAAGGACTGGCTTAAAGGGGCGAAGCAAGAATGCTTTTCATCTTCCCCGTTATCTGTAGAGGACAGTGTAGGGATAAGGTGTTATTAAGCTATTAAAGCTCTGATCATGGCAGGAGGGTAATAGCAATAGCCGTGCCTCAGTTAGAACTTCATTGGCTACAGCATTGCCACCCATTGCCCTCCAAGGGTATTGGATTGAATGAATCAATCACTGACTGTTTAAGTAAAGGTGATATCTCAAAAAAATCGGACGATCTCTAGGCCACTCCATAGTGGGCGAAAGACCGTCCCTATCTCAGCGTTGGTTCCACTCAGTGACGGGCTCCCCGACCACCGAGCAGAACCGCTCAAATTCCGAAGAAAATAATTCACCGACAAAGCCTCTCACCGGGCCGTGCCGGAGAACACGTCCCCGGAGACTCAAATTGCTCCCTTAAGGGAAAAACCTCAAGAGAGCAAACTCTCGAAACTCATTATCCAAGGGGGTAACAGCAACAGCCGAACCTCAGTTAAACTTCATTGGTTCAGCATTGCCATCCATTACCCTCCAAGGGTATTAATCAATCACCGACTGTTTAAGTAAAGGTGATATCTCAAAAAATCGGACGAGTGGGCGAAAGACCGTCCCTATCTCAGCGTTGGTTCCACTCAGTGACGGGCTCCCCGACCACCGAGCAGAACCTCTCAAATTCCGAAGAAAATAAATCACCGACAAAACCCCTCACCGGGCCGTGCCGGAGAACACTTTCCCCGGAGACTCAAATTGCTCCTTTAAGGCAAAAACCTTAAGAGAGCAAACTCTCGAAACTCATTATCCAAGGGGGTAACAGCAACAGCCGAACCTCAGTTAAACTTCATTGGTTCAGCATTGCCATCCATTACCCTCCAAGGGTATTAATCAATCACCGACTGTTTAAGTAAAGGTGATATCTCAAAAAATCGGACGAGTGGGCGAAAGACCGTCCCTATCTCAGCGTTGGTTCCACTCAGTGACGGGCTCCCCGCCCACCGAGCAGAACCTCTCAAATTCCGAAGAAAATAAATCACCGACAAAACCCCTCACCGGGCCGTGCCGGAGAACACTTTCCCCGGAGACTCAAATTGCTCCTTTAAGGCAAAAACCTCAAGAGAGCAAACTCTCGAAACTCATTATCCAAGGGGGTAACAGCAACAGCCGAACCTCAGTTAAACTTCATTAGTTCAGCATTGCCATCCATTACCCTCCGAGGGTATTAATCAATCACCGCATTTCACGGTCGACTGATTCCCTCTTCCATAATTCATCATATTCCCCTTCCTTATCCTTATAAGGACTGGCTTAAAGGGGCGAAGCAAGAATGCTTTTCATCTTCCCCGTTATCTGTAGAGGACAGTGTATGGATAAGGTGTTATTAAGCAATTAAAGCTCTGATCATGGCAGGAGAGTAACAGCAATAGCCGAGCCTCAGTTAGAACTTCATTAGCTACAACATTGCCATCCATTACCCTCCAAGGATATTGGATTGAATGAATCAATCCATCATATTCCCCTTATTATTTTTTTTTTAATAGTCCTTATAAGGACTGGCTTAAAAGGGCGAAGCAAGAATGCTTTTCATCTTCCCCGTTATCTGTAGAGGACAGTGTAGGAATAAGGTGTTATTGAGCTATTAAAGCTCTGATCATGGCAGGAGGGTAACAGCAATAGCCGAGCCTCAGTTAGAACTTCATTGGCCACAGCATTGCATTCCATCACCCTCCAAGGGTATTGGATTCAACCCCGTTTTGTCAGAGAAATTTATATACATAAGTCATATTTTTACAAAAAAAGGTGAACTTATTATAGATTTAAATTCTTTTTAAATATCAATATATTCTTAGTTTTGATGAAATTTTATATTTTCTTAAATTTTAAGTTATATATTATAAATAAATATTTTTAATTAAATATTTTTAATAATAATTTTATCAAAATATATTGTGCTAACATCTTATATCAGGTATAGTAATTCAGTATTAATCATGTAGTAATCAAGACAAAAACGATGTGTTCCGATTTTTGATCAGAAAATATGGGCATCGTATTTATGATATATATATACATTTGAACAGCAATTTGAGTTATAACATCCATGATAGCCATACTGCAGTTGTTCAATACTGGCGCTCACGAGAACCTGCAAGCACACATCCAACAAACAATAGCGCTTTAGATAGAACGACTTGAAAAATGCAACGTTTTTGCATCTATTATGTATTACATTTTTGCCTGTAATTCTCAGTTTTTTTTGTAACTTCAATTTTTATTACTGTGTTCTACCTTTAGTGGATACCTGAAGAAGGCTGTTAAAGGCTGAAACTAGTTGTATCATTATCATTAAAATTTAATATTTTATCTCGGTTTAAAGTCATTTAAAATTTATTCTTTAAAAAAAAATTTATATATATATATATATATATATATATATATATATATATATATATATATATATATATATATATATATATATATATATATATATATATATATATATATATATATATATATAAACCTTCAACCTTCTGGTTCTGTCCACTGCTGGACGAAGGTCTTCCTCATGATTTTCCAGATATAAATATAAATAAATAAATAAATATATATATATATATATGACAGATGATCATTGACTCGGTTAACATACATAGTTTTATGAAAAAAAATTGAATGACTAGAACCGAGATTTAATTAAAAAGGTTTTAATATAAACACACTACTAGTTTCGGCCTGTAACAGCCTTCTTCAGGTGACATTATAAAAGAAAAAACACTAAACATTGAGCGTTAAAAGACTATGAACAACATAGACAGTCTTTATACATAATTAGCATTAAAACGTTGTAGTTGTATTTGAAGCTGTTCTTTCATTTGTTGCATTGTTGGCAGAGTGCGTGCTTGCTGCATCACGTGAACGCCAGTACATGATTACAGCTGAATGACTATCCGGGAGGTTGTAGCTTAAGTTGTTATTTAGATGAACAGGATTGAAGATGATTTCTCTCGATTCCACAATTTTTCTCTCTATTTCGTCACTGCAACGGAAGATGTTTGTAGATTTTTCCCAGTAGACTTTGTGACTTTGGTTCTCATCATTAGGATTAGCCGAGAAGAGGATATGACTTGATAATGCACTTGCTCGCTGTCTCTTGTAAGTAATGTCTCTCATGTGTTCTTCCATACGCATTTCGACAGATTTGTCTGTCTGCCCGAAATAAGGAATATCGCAATCACATAATATTTTATATACGCCAGGGTATTTGAGTTGATGATGACAAGGTTTTGGGTGGCTAATTAAGGAACGGATCTTTGGAAGTGGAGTGAACAAGGTTCTGATATTGTATTTTTTTAGAACGTTTGCTAATTTATGTGAAACAGTACTTATGTAAGGAATAGATATATTGCTTTTGAATCTATTTGTTTCTTCTGAGTGATGTCTGGGAGGATTAAGAAGGAATTTGTTAATGATTTTCTTGGAATATCCATTAACTTCGAAAGAAGTTTTCAGATGGTTTATTTCTGTAAGCAGTTCATTTGGATCATCAAGAAGAGAACGGGCTCTATGTCCCAAGGTGGAAATTATTCCAAGCTTATGAGGAGGGAAATGATGGGATTGACTGTGCAGATATCTGTTGGTATGTGTGGGTTTTCTATATATCGATATTTTCAGTTTACCAGCAGAAGAGCGAGTCAGTTTGACATCAAGAAAAGGCAAGGAATTATCCGTTTCAAGCTCAGCAGTAAACTTAATACTTTGATGTCGGCTATTGAGATGTTCGAGGAAAACCATAAGGGATTCATGTCCATGGCTCCAAACAATGAAGACATCATCCACATAACGTTTCCAAACTTTAGGTGTTAAAATAAAGGAAGAGATAGCCTTGGTTTCAAAATCTTCTAAGTAAATATTTGCAAGAACAGGAGATAAAGGATTACCCATAGCCAGTCCATGATTTTGTTTGTATATATTATCTTGAAATTTGAAGTAACCGGACCTGATGCAATGTGTAAGCAAGGCTAACATTTTTTTGGATAACTTGTCCTTGAGTAATGTTAGGACTTCATCTGTTGGGACATTAGTGAACAAAGAAGTTATGTCCAAGCTAGCAATGATGTCATTTTCATCAACTGTAATATCCTTGATGTATGTAACAAATTCTGTAGTGTTCTTGATAAAGGAAGGTGATTTCGCTGAAAACCTTTTGAGGTATTTGGAAAGGTATTTTGAAAGATTGTATGTAGGAGAATCGATACCTTCTACAATTGGGCGTAATGGGGTGTTCTCTTTATGGATTTTATGAACACCATATATGCGAGGAATTAACGGATGGAGAGAGCGTAGGGATAAACGGACGTTTCGGGATAATTCAGTTGTTGTTTTTAATAAATTGTTTGTACGATTTTGAAGTTCACGAGTTGGATCTCTCTCAAGTATTGAGTAGGTATCATTATGTAGTAATTCAATCATTTTATTCTTGTAATCTTCGGAGTTCATGATGACTGTTGCATTTCCTTTATCTGCAGGGAGGATGATTATATCTCTGTTGTTTTTTAAACTTTTAATAGCTTTGCGTTCAGTTGAAGTAATGTTGTCTGCAGGTGGTTTTGCGTTATTGATAATAAAGATTGATTCAATACGTAGAAGGTTTGCATCTTGTGGAGGGAGAAAAGAAGCAGCTCTTTCTATTTTTGTAAGTAGTGTTTCCTTTGGTATTAATTTTGGGGAAGGAATGAAGTTTAGACCTTTACTAAGGATGCTTTGTTCTACATCTGAAAGTATATAGGAGGATTTGTTGATAACGACTTTGTCAATATTGATGTGTGGTTTTGAGTTCCTATTATTTTGTAATCTCTTTAACGTTTCAAATTTTCTTATAAGATTTACTTTGTTATTATATTGTATTCTGGCTGCTTGAGATTCACAGTATGTATTAAAGGTATGCCAACTTTCATTATCTAGAGATTCTTCCAGTATTTCAGCTATGGTTCTTTTTTTATTGAAAAGAAAAGCGAGAGTGCGTTTAGTATCCGATATTCTTTCAGACAGTAGGTCTAATTTAGCTTTATGATAGATTCTCTTCGCACGTTCAGTTGTTATGTTTTCTTTAAAGCATATAAATTTAGGAAAGATAGCATGGAATTTGCAACGTTTTAAGAAGACCAACCTGTTAATGTTTAGTCCAATCCTCTTTAGTGTCTTGTTGAAGTTTCTTTTATTATTGATAATAGAATCCTCGTCATGAAGGTTATAGATGACAGAATGATCTCGAAGAGCTGGTGCTCTTCGAGACGTAGTAAGATAGATTTCTCTGTCTGCCCATAGTAAGGCTTTCCTCATTCATAAGTGACCTTATATACACCTGGGAATTGTAGAAGGTTGTGAGGTTGTTTATAGTTGTTGAAGCGTGATCTTATTTTTGGCAGAGTCGAGAAGCACGTTTTTATGTTAAACTTCTTTAGAATTCTACTCAGCTTTTTGGATGGTGTGCTGATATATGGCAAGACGATATGACCTTTGGATTCGTCCTGTGTCTCTACGTTGCTACGTTGACGGCGGGATAATTGGTTGTTAATATTTTTTAGAGAGTAGCCATTGTTTTTAAAGGTCTATTAAAGATGTTGTAGTTCCTTTTTCAGTTCTTCTTCATCTGATAGTACAGATCTTGCACGATTCCTGTCCAATGTCCTGCTTTCAATAAACACGAACAACGAAAGCCACCAACATGAAATAAATTGGACATCAACTTCAAACCTACACATCTGCCATGATGAGATAGAACTCCGCATTGTCGAGTCAAAAGAAATCACCTTGGACCCTTTTCATTTGAATAATAATCGTAGCTATAATTTGCCTGACTCTTTCAACTCTACTATTAGATACTGGAGATCGCGTGATTCCACACACGCACAGGTGTACAACAATAGAACTTTAACTCGGACTGTAGTTCAAGCTCATAATAACTGTAATTTACAGTCGAATATTATGGCTTTATAATTGTATAGCTTTAGAGTGTCAATGTTAATTTAAGTGTCTTTTAATATCTTTCTATGTTCTTATCGCCTGATGAAGTCATTCTTGACGAAACATGTTGCGTTTTTTCAAATAAATGTCATTGTGTTATAATTCTCGGGTTTTAAGTCAGTTAATTTAGAAAAATGAACATATCCCAACCCCGAGTTAATAGTACTAATCAATATATATATATATTATATTATATTAATCATGTATATAATTTTATATATTTCTATATTTTGGTTTAACCAATAAGATACAACATTATCAGATCTTATATAGAAATATAAGATCTGATAATGTTGGAGTGTTGACAAGTAACAGACTGATTTGGAGGAAAATTGTAGATAGGAAATTAATAATGATGTAATTTCTTTTCATGTAGTACTGTCATATCCTCTACACCCCTTGAGGGTACATGGCAGGAATTTGATGATGATGATGATGATGATGATGATATAATTTTATAGTGAGTTGACATGGACGTCTTTTAAAAATCTTTAGAACCACAATTTAAATTAAATCTGTTAGCATTAAATTGCCATATTTTTTGTTACAATAAATATTATTCGGTAGTCATTTAGCGAATAAGATAGTTTGTTTCAACCTTTGTACATCCGTGTCCCAAAGTAAGCATATCATAATATACGTTCAATTTTCATGCATTTTTTAAAACATCGTAAGAAATTTCCTGACAGTTTGTTTTGTGACTTCAATTGACTCTCCAAGGTCAATTGAAGAAAAAAAAACTTTAAAAAAAGTAAGAAAAGAATATGATGAATGCATGCTATCCAGCAGATAAAATATGACTCGAAATATAATTAAAAAAAAAACACTACAATTTTTGTTTTGCTAAATTTTACTGTTGGTTCCAGAAAGCATCTTATTCTTATCCAAATATTCTATTTCATCAAATGCATATATTATCCTCTAACTCAAATTACACCCGAAGGGAGAGGCTCTTTTAGCCCTGGCTAACGTTTGAAGTAAAGCGACAGCAAATCTTCTTTTAGCCTTCACTTATATTGAGCTCAAAATATCAATAAGCCTAGGGCTTCGGATGAGAAAATGCGAAACAACAGCAGCCATCTCGTGATCCTAAATCTTAATACTCGTATCATTGTCTTTAAGAGTGTATAGTCCAAGTTTCTGTTTTTTTTTGTTTTTTTTTTAGCTCAAGAGCAACAAACTTTACCCTTGATCTATTCTCTACAATAAACTACTTCTGTAGTCCCTTCCAAGTTCTTTCTTTATAGTGAAAGCCGACTGTAATTAGGAATTGCACTTTTTAAACCATTAAACCAATATTTTTATATAGAATGAACAGCAATGGGTATTCCTATCTCACCAGCCTTAGCTGATTATTTCATGCACCTTTTAAAAAAAAGAACGCTTTGACGCTATATTCCTCCAGCCTCGTATATGGTTACGTTTATTTGACGATATACGGGTAACACGAACGTTAGATCACATAAAAAAACGCTTATGTTCCAAAATCGTTCTTTAAAAAAATTTAAAAAAAAAAAAAAATATATATATATATATATATATATATATATATATAACAATGACATAGCCAACAAAAAATTTTTTTATTTAATTCAGGTAATTCATGTAAGTTAAGGAAATATATAAACATTGAAACAAATACATAGTGTGAACTTATACAAATTACAAATTGTACGTAAACTTCATTGCACATAATGCATAAATGTTTTAGGCAAAATAAAATAAAGTGCATATTTTAATAGTCCTCACTTATGTCTTCAATTATGTCTTCAGAACTAACATTTCGTAGATGTTCTTTATTTAAGAGTGGCCGGACGTCTGATCATTTGAAATCTGTTGGAGAATTCAAGCTCACATTTGTATAATTGCATACTTCGGCTGGTTTAGTTATCAAGAAGTCAGTAATAAGACCTTGCTTATGACTATGCTGTAGTTTTTAAGTTCATAATATGGAGCTAAACAAATATCCAATTGTCTCGTGAATTTTACAGAGCGCTCTATTGAGGGATCATTATCCGTAAAGTAGCTTCCCAACTTTACGGATAATGTCCAATCCTTCCGTTAATTTCTTTAAACTGAATTCTTTAACGGATTCATCACAATAATAATCTTCGGCAGAATTTTCCATTTGGGAAAGTTCTGCCGAAGATTATTATTTCGAAACGAAAATACTGCATCATGTTCACGTTAGTAGGCCGAATGTGTGCAGTCAAATCACTTTAGACCTTAAAATCACCTTAGAATCCTTTGAACAGACGTACAGATGGCGCAGCGGGTCAAATTCTTAAAGTTCCAGTGGCTTTAAACTGCCGGAAGGCGAAGAAAGGTGTGCGCTCAAAGATTAGCACCCAGTGATCAGTGGCTGTGATTGGTTATTGTGTCAAGCAATCCAATTGAATGTTGTAATTTGTCATTAGTTGCTGTTTTATGTTTTCTGAGTTTCATCTGTTTTCAGTGCGTGAAGTGTGAACTGCCATATTTAGGTAACCGATATAGACTAGTTTTTAATATAGAATTTTCTATAAATAATGTATAACTTTTTTCCATATTCACGATGGTAAACAGTGTTGACGATCTACTCAACCCGGTTTTCTGCCAGAGCTTTTAAGGATTGTATGATTATTGAAGCAGGAGGTTGGAACTTGTGTATAAATAAGTAAAACGAGTTATTTCAGACTTTATTTGGTTCAATCCAGAAAAATAATAATTTCTCGATTGATTACGTTTTCCAATTTATGTGCGTAATATATGCTGTATTTAAAAATCGTATCAAAATTCAAATTATCCGTGTTTCACTCTGGCATTTGGCAATGATAATCTAATCTCACCACGAAACGTAAATTCTTTGTGCTTCTCACATAAACTGCGGGCATGAAGCATAGCTATTGTTCATTTGATCTTTATGCTTTCCATATTTAAAATTATTGATAAATTAAAGTATTCAAAGTTATCCTACAATGTCATCCTAGTTGACCGAGTGGTTAGAACATCCGCTCTCCTGCCAAAGGGCTGCGGATTCGTCTTCCGCCATGAGCATGGATGTTTGTGATTGTCTGTGGAAATAGTAGTGATAGTAGTCGGCGGTAGGTGGCGTTGGTGTAGTTGCGTCAGTTGGTGGATTGAGTGATTGGGTGGAGACAGAGTTGTAAAGCAGGTGTCCTCCCTCGATGAGTCTTTGGACTCCCTGGGGGTGTCAAATAATAATAATAATTAATTGCACTAAACCAATTAAGATGAGCCCTGATGCACTCTTAAAACTTTCATACATCAATAAAAAATGCAACCATGCGTGAATTTTGTAGCATAACTCACACGGCATCACACCAACCTAAATGGGCACACAACGCCACTGATATATACATGTATATATATATATATTTTTTTCCCCAATATTTTCGCTGTATATTCTTATGATGATTCTGAAAGAGTTATGCTAGCTTTCATTCGAATCCGAAGATGAAAACATTATTCTTATAATGACATCTAGTGTTTGTATTATGTAAACGAATAGGTTCAATTTCGTGAAACCTCAAATTATCTGAAATGTGCAAAATAACTTTATTCGTTTCCAGAAACGTAAAAAAAATTATCAGGCGTTTTAAAGAATTGATTCCACTTGTTATTTATGAACAACAAATGCTCAGGTTACCATAGATTAGCATACATCACACCCACAAATTTAAAATGATTGCAATATTTGTTCAGTGCCTTTTCCCTTAATATTTGTCTAACATAAACAAATATTCCAAAAAATAATGGCCATGCATTATGAATTATATATATTTATACATACGATATATATAAATGAATTATGGTCACACTACTTTGCATATAAAACACACGTTAATTAAAAGTTTCAATCTTCAATAAAAACTTTTAAGATATCCAACCTACGGCTTTTGAGATGCAGTCAGATAACGACTTTAATCCTGACCGCAAGCATACTCGAAAACTTTATTAAAATAAGTAAATAAATAAAAAAAATCTGCACCGTTGTCAAATCACCAAAGACCTGAGGGCAACTCCAGTAGTTTGTGGGGTGACCTCTACTGGTACATCCTCGGACTAAAAGGAAGCATAAGATAATAATGATAATAATAATAATAGTAATAATAATAATTTATTGATTGCTAAAATATTTACACATACAATAAACACCTGATATTGCAACTTATAATTTTACAGAATTCAGCAGAAAGTGCTGCATTTTTTACATTGGATTTCAGTTAAAAATTTTAATAATACTTTTTTGTCTCTCTCTCTCTCTCTCTCTCTCTCTCTCTCTCTCTCTCTCTACATATATATATATATATATATATATATATATATATATATATATATATATATATATATATATATATATATATATATATATTATTGTTTTATTTTTTTAAACTGTAATAACATTTCATTTATCATCATATAGAGTATTTGCATATATACAATAAAGTATACTATTACATTTTCTGTTCAATACACATGTAGAGTACAGTGATCTTTTTAAATATAAATGTACATTTTTTTTTAATATCAGTATCTTCATTATTGTTATACACTTTGTTTACTGTTTTGTTACATAATCTCCATTCTTTGATTATAAGGATTACGTGTAGATGAATGAGGCACATTAATCACACCTACTTCGAATCTTGCGTTAGCTTTTATGAAGAGAATGGGATTTAGCCTTCACTATATGTGTTGTTGCTACTGTTATGCATGGGATGTGGGCATTGGATGCTGGTGATTTGCAATGTGTATATTAGTGTTAATGGTACACTAACTTTGTTGGCATGTTTTCCAGATTTTGTGTTTTAATGTTCTGTAGTGATCTATGTGTTTTAACTTTCTTGGTAGGTTGTTGAGTTGCGTGGGTATCTGATCTGATCTCACAAAAGAACCGTATGAGTTGTTGAAGGGTGTTGGGATGTAGAGAGTTGTTGTAAGTCGTGTTATACGATATGTATCTCTGTTGTTTTGATAGGTGATGTTGAAGTAATTCCTTGTTAATGTCATGTAGTGTTTCAGGTGTTTTTCATGCTCAGGACTTTGTGTGTCGCTATGTGCTGGTCAGATATTGGTTGTTGCGTGTTAGGTGTCCAAATCACTGTTGACACAATTTTCTTATGTAATGTTTCTAATTTTGTTAGGTTGCTGTTCGATGTGTTGGCATACACTGTTATACCGTATCTGAGTAGGGATTCGCAGATACCGTGATAAAGGATTTTTTTTAGGTTGAATGGAATGATGTCTTTTACTTTGAAAAGTTTTGCTGCGATGATCCGGAGTTTGGTGTGCAGGTATTCAATATGTTTTGTCCATTTAAGGTGCAATCTATCTGGAGACGAAGGTATTTTGCATGTGTTACAGATTCGATTTCGGGACATTGGCAGGTATTTTTGTTATTAATGCAGCGGTATGTGTGACAATGTATCGATAGTGATGCGGGGCGTATGATTCTTGGGTTGTGTATTATCAACATCTGTGTTTTGGTGCCGTTGATTAGAATTGCGTTTTGGTAGAAGTATGTTGTGATTTCATTTAGGTCTTGTTGTGCTTTGGAGAGAGCCATGTTGATGTCTGTGTGGATTGCTAGTAGTGCGGTGTCATCTGCGTACTGAAATATTTGACTTCTTATGGCCATGTTATGAACATCGTTAATGTATATGTTGAACAGAGTGGGTGATAATATGGCGCCTTGAGGGACACCGTGTTTTATTTGTATACCCCAGCTGTGACATGTACCTATTTTTTTACTTGTGTTCTGTTTGAGAGGTAATTCTTGATCCATGTATGCAGTGTTCCTCTTATACCTATTGAGTATAGTTTGGTGAGTAGTATGTCATGTTCAAGTGTATCAAATGCTTTGGTTAAGTCAAGCAGTATAAGGACGGCGTACTTGTTTTTGTCGAGAGCATTGTTTATTGCGTCGGTGATATATCTTCTAATAAAGTGATGGTGCTTTTTGCTTTCTGAAAGCCGTATTGGTTTTGTGAGATAATGTTGTACTTCTGTAAATAGTTCTGTAGTCTGGTGTGTGTTATTTTTTCTAGGATTTTTGAGATGACTGGTAGTATAGCTATTGGTCTGTAGTTCTGAATATCGTTTCTTTTGCCGTGTTTGTAAATTGGCGTAATTATTGCAGTTTTTAGTTGTTGTGGAATAATGCCTGTGTCGAATATTACGTTCACGAGTCTCACAAGTACTTGATTTATTTATTCAATTTGTGTTATAACGTCTGCGAGTCTTATTTTTGTCTATTTCTGGAGTGGTCTTTGTATTTAGTTGTAAGAGTGCATCTTTCAGTTCCTGTTTTGTTACGGATGGAAAATACACCGTTTGTTGTTGACTTTGTGTCGGTAGTTTGTCAGTTCGTTTGGTAGTTAGTTCAGAAGGCCTGGACAGAGGGACGAATTCCCGATGATTGGAGTAGAGCTCTCATAGTATCCATACATAAAAAGGGAAATAAAACTGAATGTAAGAATATATTTCCCTACTGAGTTTTCCTGGTAAGATATATGCAAGTATACTTGAGAAATGGTTGAGACGAATTGTAGAAGAAAAGCTTGGTGAAGAACAAGCTGGATTCAGGCCAAATAGAGGCTGTCATGATCAGATCTTCACTTTACGACAAATAGTGGAAAGGTCATGGGAATAAAACAAAGATCTCTATTTGAGTTTTATAGATCTGGAAAAGGCATATGATAAGGTGCCAAGAGAGAAGCTATTCAATATGCTGCAGTTATATGGTGTCAATTGGGGCATTACATCAAGCAATACTTAGTCTTTATTTGAGTTGTAAGTCAGCAATTGAAGGAAGTACAGGAAGATGGTTTAATGTTAAATCTGGTGTGAGACAAGGATGTACATTATCCCCTCTGTTATTCATTATCTATACGGATCACATTATGAGGGAAAGTGGTATTAAACATGATATCAAAATTGGATATGTTAATGTCATTCTTTATGTGGATGATGTTATACTTCTGAATAAATCCACTACAAGTTTGCAAGATCCCCTGACAAAATTGAATCATCATCATCATCATCCTCATCATGGTATCAAGGATTTAGGCCTAGCATGGCCTGTTCCGGCCTTAGAAGTCATCGTTGAATCGTTTAAGAGGACGTCCTGGTTTTCGTTTTCCTAATGGCTTGTACTTTAAGGCTTGTTTTGGTAATCTTTCTATTTTCATTCTTTGAACGTGTTCCATCCATTTATGTTTATATTTTTTATTTTGTAATTTTTTCTATTGGTTCTTGGTTTAATTCTTTCATAATATCTTTGTTTCTTTTGTGATCAAATAGGGTATACTTTGCAGTTTTTCTCATAAACTTCATTTCTGCTGTTATTAATCTTTGTTTGTCTTTTTGTTTTATTGTCCAGATTTCGCTTCCATACATTAAACTGGTAGGGCTAATGTATTGTATACTTTTAGCCTGGTTTGTTTTTGAACTAGGTTTGATTTAAATATAGAGTTAATTACACCTGTTATTTTTAAATATTTTGCAATTTTTATGTTTATATCTTTTTCATTTTCATATGTGATCATACATCCTAGGTAGTTAAATGAATTCACCTGTTCTAAGATCTTGTTATCTATTACTATTTTATTTCTTGCTGGATCTTGTCCTTTAAAGGCCATAGTTTTTTATTTTTCCGTTGATATTATCATACCATAATCTTTGGATATCTCATTTAGATCCAAAATAGCTTTCTGTAAGTTATCTTAAGAATTTGTAATTATTATTTGGTCGTCGGCAAAGAGGAGAGTGTTTAAGTTTACTGTATAAGAAAGTTTAATTCCTTAATATAAATTTTTATTCCATTTTATTATTATTTCATTTAAGTAGATATTAAAAAGAGTTGCTAAGAGGGGACATCCATGTTGGATCCCTTGGTTTATCTGTCTCGTATATGATAGCTCCTGATTTAATCTTATTTGTATTTGATTATTTTCAAATATACTTGTGATAGCTTTTAGGATATTATTTGGTATTTGTCTTTCTTTTAATATGTTAAATAATATCTTTCTTTTAACTTTGTCAAATGCTTTTTCAAAGTCAATAAATGCAATATGTATTTCTAAAATTATATTCTCTTCTTTTCTCTATTATTAATTTTAGGCAAAAGGCCGGGTCTATACAAGATCGTCCTTTTCTAAATCCATTCTGTACTTCTAGAATAAAGTTTTCGGAATATTTAATTAGTTTGTTATTTAAGATTCTGCTATATATTTTGCAACAGGAATTTAGTATACTGATACCTCTATAGTTTTTAGGGTCATCTCTATTACCTTTCTTAAAGATAGGAATCACAATTGCTTTTTTCCATTCTATTGGGGGGATACCAGTTGAGTAAATTTGTTGACTAAATTGAATAACTGTTGTAATAGATATGGTATGAAGGTCAGTATTAAAAAGACAAAGACCATGAAAATATGTAGAATTGTTGAAAATGTCAACTGTGCTGTGAACGGAGAACCTGTGGAACAAGTAAAGCATTTCACCTACTTAGGCACGATTTTTAGTGAAGATGGTAAATTAAATATGGAAATAGGCAACAGAATCAACAAAGCTGATATGGTAGGAAGTCAATTGAATAAATTCATATGGAATAAGAGAGAAATTAGGCGGAACACTAAATTAGCTGTATACAAGACAGTGTTCAAACCAGTTTTAACTTATGGTTCTGAGAGCTGGGTCAGAAGTAAAACACTTGATGACTAGAGATCGCAGATATGATAGTCCTGAGAAAGATTAGAGACGTGAACAGATGGCATCAATGGCAATATCATATAAAAAACGAGTATATTAGGAAAGAACTTGACATTGTCAGCATCCAGGAATGCGTTAGCAGAGTTAATCTCAGGTGGTATGGTCACCTAAACAGAATGAGCGAGGAAAGATTAACAAAACAAGTGTTCTCTGCCAGGTTGGCAGCAAAACGACCCATAGGAAGACCAAGATATAGGTGGATTGATATGGTACAAAGTGCCTTAGATGATAGAAATATAAGATCTGATAATGTTGGAGTTTTGACAAGTAACAGACTGATTTGGAGGAAAATTGTAGATAGGAAGTTAGTAATGATGTAAATTTTTCATGTAGTACTATCATATCTTGTACACCTCTTAAGGGTACAAAGCAGGAATTTGACGATGATGATGATGGTAGTTTGTCTTTTTTGAGTTGTGTGATATTGTTTGCAATGGCATGGTTGAATTAGTTTGCTAGTTCCTCTTGGTTTGTGTCCTTACCGAAGCTTTTTGCAATAAAATCTTGTGCTGAAGTTTTCTTTTTTCGCGTTACTAATTCGTTGAGTGTAGCCCATGTTTTTCATGTTGTCGTTATATTCCATGAATTTTTGGAAGTAGTAGTGTCTTTTTGCCCTACGAATTTTTGTTCTTAGTTGATTTCTTGTGTTTTTGTATAAGGTTTGTAAATGTGTGTTACTGGATGACTTTAGTTTTTTCCATAGGTTTTCTTTTACTGTAATACTATTTAGTATGTCCTCATTTATCTTTGGATTGTTGTCTGTTTGTCGCCTCGCTTGTGTAGGCTTTGTTGCATATCTCTGTGAACTTTAGTTGAAAATTCTAGTATAATGTTACAGGATCATCTATTTTAAGTAGGCAATTTCAGTCTGTATTTTTGACATGGTTATCGACAATGCTCTTTAATATGATCGAGTTTTGTCGACTTTTTTGGTGGTAGGAGGGGGTGTAGGTAGCGTAATAAAACTAAGTTGAGACAAAGTAGTGATCGGCAATTTTGACGTTAATTACTGATGATGTATATGTACGGATGGGAACCTGTATGTTGATATGATCAATGCATGATTGTGTTAGTGAGTTATTGAGTATTTCTTCTCTTGTTGGGGAGTTAATGGTAAGATTTATGTTGTACTGACTTAGTATATGAAGGTATGTGTTAGTGGTTGAAGAAGCGTGATCAAGATTATTTATATTAATGTCTCCTATTAGGAGGATGATTCTATGTGTTGTACTGGGTTCGATGCCACCTAGCCATGCTTCTAACTCATGAAGAAAGCCGAGTGGATTATTATCTGGGGGTCTGTATATTGTGTATTTGATACTATGTTTATGGCTATTTGTGATTTCCAAAATTAGTGTTTCCGCATGTTCGAAATGAGTTTGTTTCTCAGTCGCATTTTATTTTTCTTTGATAAATGCCACGATGTCACCTACCCTTTTATCTGGTCTACATAAGTTGTAGCTTTGGTAATTATTAATGTTGTATGCGTAAATTTCTCTGTCGTTTATTGCAACCTGGGCCAGTATTAGCTCGTCTATGTTTGTCATGGTGAAGTTAAGCAGTATCAGTGTAAGCCAGTGTTTTTTTTATACTTCTTATGTTTGTGTGTATGAAGTCGGTATTGGTGGAAATGTTGTCTGATCATTTCTTCAAAGCGTCAAAGAGCTTGAAGTATATATTGTCTGACTGGATATGTTTCCCTATGTTTGAGATCTCCATTATATAGTTTTTAAGTGATTTCTAATCTTGTTCTTAAGGATGTGAATATTAGTGTTTTATATTGGTAAGCTGTGTAGGTCGGATTCTCTAGTGATTATATATACTCGAGTGTTTTCCTTCTTTCTCATAAATCTCTGTCAATCCTTAGTCCACAAGAACATGTAGTCTTTCTCTGTTTTTGTCTTACTTGCTTGGTATAAACGATTTTTAAAGTATGGAGTCCAGTGTTCAGTTATATAGATTGGTGTGTTGAGAGTTTCTTGTCAGTTAGGATCGATGTTGTCGGCCTTGTTTTCTTGCTTGCTGCAAGGATGGAGTCTCTCAGACTTCTGCTGGTAAAACAAGCGATGATTGGTGGCGGTCTCTCTCTTTTTTTTTTTTTTGTGGGCCACGGTTAATAGAGGCGACGTCTGTGGTTGCAACTTTAATGCCAATTTTTCTGCCGATCAGTTGCATTAGTTTGCTTAAATCTTCTGTCTTTTCTTTTGTTATTCCCTCAATTTGAAGTTCTGTTTTTTCTTTCTTTTTGTAGCATGCGCTCCATTTGACACTTGAGTGTGTTTACCTCTTTCCGCAGTCCTTCATTTTCGCGCTTGAGTGCTTCTATCGCTACCGTTAATTTTGGCTTTATTTCTCGCACGGTTTCTAACATTTCTTCAGAGGTCACGTTATTGAACTGTATGTAACGTTCATACTCGTCAAATTTTTTGTTGATTTGTTCCATGTGTGTATTTAGCAAGTCTTTAACCATGAGTTTAAATGCATCAAAGTTATCTGTAATTTTAGGATCAGGAAGCGGCTTACCTTGATGTGCGTCGTTGCTTGTCTTTGGTGTCTGTTCTTTGTTCTTCATTTTCTCACGGCATTGTAGACAGCACCGTTCGTTCCGTTTCGCGGCTCCTTTTGCTTTCCACGTGCTTTCTGAGATCCCCGAACATTGGAAGTGTTGTATTTTGCCACATCCAGAACAATGCGGCCCGTCCTCTTCGTCGATTAATTCTTATTGCACTTGTTACAGCTCATTGTGCTTGACCTTCGCTGTCTCGGTGATCTTGATACTTTCTTTCCATTAGCGACTGTAGTGCGATTTTTAAAACGGCGACGTCCTTTGTTGGTTGGTGACAGCAGTTCAATAATAATAATAATAAAGGCTTTTCCTCTACACCTTTATTTTATTGCTAGTTTTTTTTTATATTTTCCAAATACCCTCCAACACACAACATGCACCTCTGGTTTCCAGCTATTTGGGATATACATGACACGACCCACAATTGCTTTTCGCTTGAAATTTCGTCCTCTTGTCTGATATCTAATAAGGTTGAACACTCCCATTCTATAGCAGGACTTTATTGCTAGTATAAACATCTATGAGCCAGATAAATAACGAATTTATGTCAGCTAGAAAGAAGTCGATTTGAGATAATAAGCAATTTCTATCTTCTTGTTTACGAAGCTGTGGAGTCACGCGTTCTTTAGCTGCACAGCCAAAAACCTTCCCAATTCCTGCACGCTATCTTGCGCTATTCATTAGTGGCTTGCATTTTTGTAAGCTAACAGAGGGAATATAAATCCCAACGTAATTAATGACTACTCCGTTTCGCTTCGTCCGGATAGGCCACTCGGCTGACGTACACAGCACCAACACCATTATCTATAAAATCAAAAATGCCTGACTCCGGCAAACTCCCTGCAAGAAAATAGAAAAGCAAAACGCCGACGTTCTCACTACCAACTTCTTTTTAATAGCCCACGTACAACCTTCCCTACCTCACATTAGTTCATCGAGTCCACACTTGAGTATGAAATTCACAATTGTTTACATTGTAATGCGCAGGCGCTAACTTTTTATGTAATTATATAACTGAAGTTTGCTAACGGGGTGAAAGGGGCGGTGAAGCGCAATACATAACCTCTCCCACTTAAATGTCAACCTCACCTTCTCGTGGTCCATCCTGTTCTAAAAGTACAAACGAAGCACTGGCGACCGAGGGCGGTATAACCCTAACACCCTAACAGAGTAAATGCTGTTAAATATGGCTATCCAGAGGCGTTAGGTAGCAGCCCTACCACTGGACTTTCCCAACGACAGATTAGTAACCTACCCTGGGGAAATTCAAAATACTTTCAAGTCTCATCCAAAGAAAAGTCGGACGGATTATCAGGGAAAAGACCACAATTCAGGAAACGATAAGCGAAATTGGAAAAAGGAACACATAATAGAGATTGCAACATGGAATGTGAGAAGCATTGCACACAAAGAAGAAGAATTTGATAAACAACTAAACCAAGCTAACATAAAAATATGTATAGTAACAGAAACAAAGAAAAAACAAAAAGGTACAAAAGAAACAAACACCTATACACAAATCTACAGTGGGCTAAAAAAAGAAGAAAGAGCAAAAGCAGGTATAAAAACAGAAACCACACAAGAATCAAGTCACATAGAAGATGAATGGGAAAATTTGAAACAAATTCTCACTAACGCAGCAACAGAAACCTTAGGAATAAAGCGCAAATGGATTAGAAAAAGAGGACTACGAGACTGGAACAAAGAAATAGAAAATATAATAAAAACAAAAAAGGGACTGATACCAAAAATGACTAAATTCCAAAATAATAGAAGCAGAAACAGATTATAAAAGAAACAGTGCAATTGCAAAATGAGAAAGCCACAACCCAAAACCTATAAAGTAATAAAATATATAAACAAAGAAATAAAAGAAAAGATAAAAATACAACAGATTTAGGTGACCTATTTCCAAAATCTCTGGACAGATGAGAACAATGAAATAAAATTTCATAAAACAAAGAATGACCTAACAGAAAATATTACAATGCTAGAACTGAAAAATACGATAAAAAAAGATGAAAAATAGGAAAACACCTGGAAAAGATAATATAAATATAGAACTATATAAAAATGCAGGTAACGATTTAATGAAGGACTTCTGAAAATTTTTAATATGATTTGGATATCTAGAAAAACTCCTAACTCTTGGAAAAAAAGCACTGATTATCCCAATATATAAAAAGGAAATGAAGACGATTGCAATAACTATAGAGGAATTAGTCTGCTGAATATAGGATACAAAATATATGTCAGAATATTAAAAAAGAAGCTAAGCAGTATTATAGAGGACAAACCATGAGTTTGTTCTCTATAATACTACTAGAAGAACAAAATAGTTTCCGAAAAGGCCGATCCCGAATAGATCCAATTTTTACTTTAAAAATTGTTGTTTACATTATTAATAGAAAAGAGAAGAGAATTTCAAAAAGAAACACACGTGGCCTTTATTGATTATGAAAAAGCATTTGACAAAATTAGCAGAACAAATTTTTTAAAATATCAACTGATTTAAACATACCAAACCAATTTTTACAATCCATTGAAGAAATATATACAGGAAATAAATTAGCAGTTAAATTAGAACACATCTCAGAATGGAAAGATATATGAAGAGGAGTACGACAAGGATGTACTCTCTCACCTCTGCTTTCAATATATATATATAATTATAACAAAATCCGGAAACAGTATAACCCATTTGGTATACAAATAACTCCACAAATGATAGATACGCTACTATTTGCAGATGATCAAATAGCATTAACTACATCAGAAGATGATTTACAAAGATCATTAAATGATATCTCAAAACAATATAATATGACAACATCTAAAGAAAAAACAAAAATAATGGCATTCAAAGGAGAAAAACCCAATAAGAAGTAAAATAGTGATAGATAATAAATTATTAGAAAAAGTAAATACTTTTAGATACTTAGGATGTGATTTATCATAGGAAGAAGAAAAAGACAGACACCAAAATATCAAACTTTGTCAAAGTAAATGGCATAATAAATAATATATTTAAGCCATCCCTAGTATAAGCAGACACTAGAATCAGATAATATAATGCCTTGTCAAAACCAACTCTACTATATGGAACCGAAACATGGACCATAAATGGAAAAAATGAAAAATGAATTCAAACAGCAGAAAAAAAATGAAATTTCTCAGGATAATAGCTGGATATACCAAGTGGGATCATAAAACAAATGAAGGGATCTTACAATCCCTGAAAATAAAACCAATTAACTTCTACATAAGACAGTATAAACAAAAATGGCTAGAACATTTAAATCGAATGGACAATTTTACTAGCAAAAATACTATATAAATACAGACTACCAAAAATATTATATAAATACAAAATAAGTGGAAAAAGAGGAATCGGAAGACCAAGAAAGAGATGGCATGAGACCGGTCCATTTAAGAAGAAGAATTTAGCTAACGACATCACAAAAATACAAATCTAAAAGTAAAGCACAGCTAAAAATACTTTTAAAATTGAATCCATTTTCTTTATACATTACCTCTGAAAATTTGTACACACACACACACACAAATAATTACAAATCAATTTCTAACCCAGTAATTTCTAAAATTGTGTAGCAGTGGACTGATATTAGAAGAAAGCGTCGAATTAAAAGCACGTACAGTGAAATGTAATAATCACATAAGGAAGCACATAACGGACACCCTGGTGACCTGATTTCTTGGCCGGAAATCAGGCTTGGGTTTTTCTTGGGTTTCTCCCCTTAGTTCTGATTCTTTACCGAAATTAAAAAGATTTATTTAGTATTATTGTTATTATTAATTTTTTTTGCTTTGGAAAAATAGTCTTCAACTTAAAACAGAATCCAACATCATCCATTACACAAAAGATTAATCATTGCGGAAATTAAAGATATTTCGCCTACTTTTATACAAAATGCTAATTATATCGGTTTGTAAATATTCGCTTACATCCTCGGACTGCAATTATACGGCGAAATCTAGTTACGAAAAACTAAGGATTCGATGTACCATGGTTCGTGAGGAACGTACCATGAAGCCAGTAGTCTCGATATTGAAATATCCCATTGCCAAGCTGCTGCCAATCACTTTAACCCATTGATTCATGACGCAAGAAAGATTACGATCGAGTTCCTAAAATGATAATTGAATAGTTTTTTTTTTAATGTGACGCATTCCATAATAGGAGAGTCCAGTGATCGAATATTTATTTTATTTTGTATTAATAATAGAGACCAAGAATGGAATTTTTTTCAAAAAACTTCAGACATCAAAAAAGCAAAATGAGTTTTACAAGGTTCTGCTTTTTTTTTTTTTTTTTTTTTTTGGATACCTGAAAAAAGACATTTAGGAACATCTATGTCCATAGTGGGAATCCAATCCACAACCCATGTGTTGCGGAGCTCGTTTAATCATCCAACGTCAGGAGTATAAGTTCTTTTTTTTTAACTTATAAAATGATCAAATCCTCCTGCTTTGCCTAAACTGATTACAAACAGAAAGTAACGTGCCTTGCTGCTTTTTATGCCATATGTTTAACCAATATTCTTTTATTTGTCATATTTTGTTTAATATTCAAGTCTTGAGGTAAATCACTTTAAAAAAACGGATTTATTTTTAAAAAGGATTTTTAAAACATGTACTGGTGTGTTACATTTCCTGTTCATTTGACTATTTTCTTCTTACTATTAAGCACTTGCAAAATAATTTCCTTTTCTTACTATTAAGCATTTTCCATTAAAAATGAGTAAATAATAAGTAAATGAGTAAAAAATAATCTCGAGAAGGAATGGAAAGATAAACTTAGAGGTGGAGGAAGGATCTGGCCTGAGTGATGCAGCTGTCAAGGAGCTACACCGCCTCGTTGTTAGCCTTCGCTGCTCAGGTTCTCAGGCCCTCCCCCACCTGTGGGAACTAGAGAACATTATAGCTCTGGACAGGAAAATCAAGGGATGGTTATTGTGACCGTCGTTTTTTATGGGCAGTCATTATTCTTTTAGCCACTTCGCTTCCCTTGGCCATGTCTAATTTGGAGAGAGCAATGAAGAACTCCGATGCCGCCTCCTCGTCTATGTCCAGGGCTACCTGTACTTGCTCATGGGTTATTTTGCTGATGTCTTCAACAAATAGTTCACCCCATTTTGCACTAACTACATTGGGACCATATTTCCCAGTGAGGAGGAGCTCAGGTTCCCCTATTCTCACTATTGCATTTTTAAATTTTTCTGCCACCCCAGGGATACCTTTAACTAGATGCTTTAGAGTCTTCCCTGCTTTTGCATGAGGAGTCTCTAATTCTGTTTCTGCTGGTTTTATTTTTTTCATCTCCTTTTCCTCTGGGCTTAGTGGTCGTCTGAGGGGGGGGCCGCTGTTTGCCTCCATTTCATCATGTGAGGAAGCTTGTTTATTGGCTGTTTCTTCTGCATTAATTTCTTGTTTCTTCTCTTTCTTGGGTGTGAAGGCTATGGTTTCTGTGGCGGCTGCGTTCTCTTTTGCGGCCGTTATTTTGCCGTATGCCTCGTTTGGAGTTGGAAAAACCGGGTTTCCCGACTCTTATTCTGTAGTAGCTGTAGGCTTCTCTACTGAGGAGACTGTGACTGGTATAATAGCAACTCCCATCCTTTCTGCATGCGTTCTTGATGGTCAGTAAATCCGAAAATCTGGTCGGCACCGACTGTTTCGATGAGTGATTTAGCTAAACATCGGGGATGCAGGTCGGCATCCACTTCTATTCCGAGTGTCCGCGTACGCGGCAAAGCCATAGCTGGTAGGGGGGGACCTAAGCTATTCCCACCACTACCAAGTGTTTAATATTTCCCCAGTCCGGGTGTTTGGGAAGATCTGTAAATTTCCGGATAAATTTCGTGAACCACGATGAGACTCGTACCGATATTATTAACGGTTAAGAACAGATACTACGGAATGCTAGTAGCCTGTTAAGCTGATTTGCACAGACACTATATATATATCTAATCTAAGCCAAACGGCCGAGAAAAGATGAATGAAGAAATTCTTTCACTTGATCTCGTTATTCCCATGCTTTGCAAGTTAGGATCTGAAAATATGAAAATACTCCAATAATGCTCTCATGCATATATACCTACACTATAAGACAAGAGATACAACTTTCCATACTTTTCGTAATTTAATTGTATTATAAAAATGTTAAAAATTTAAAGGTGTATTACATATTTTTGAAATTTGTTAAAATATTCAAATATATTTAGATATCTCTAATTTTTTATAAAATAAAATATAAATCAAATTATTATTTTATAAAAAATATAATTATTTCATTAATTATACGACGACATCCATCACGTTTTTCCATTCACCACTTTTAGACATCTGAGCAATTATGCAAAATACAATGGAAAGATGGCAACGTGGTCTTGACATTGTTTTCATTTTGATGATGCTTAAGAAGAGAAACAAATCCTAATTTTGTCTCAATCATGGCCTGAGCTCAGTCTGTTGTGACAGAAATCAGTTTATTTTTTAAATCCAGATTAATTTTTTTAAAGAAAATTTTCAAAGATGTCCTTTCCACATGTTCGATCTCGTAATCTATAAATGCCAAGCATTTCGTCCCTAACTTGAAAATCTGAAGTCGCATATCGAACCCAAAATATCAACTGCACATTCACTAACATCTGTTGACTCATCTAATGTCAAAGAAAAATACAGTGTTTTAGATATTCAAGCAACTGATTTCTATGTCATTACTTTATCATTTTTGGAACAATTGTTGTTCGACTTAATTGTAAATTATTTACCTTTTAAGGAATAACATCTTTTATTTCTGGATCATAATTTTCCAACATAGTTTCAATGACCACAATCAATACTTCTTTTACTAGTTTTACTAGAAGTTGTGCTTTGAGGCCGATAATTTTATTAACCACCTTTTTGGCTATTAACTTTATCAGTGAATTTTATCAATTAATCAGTGAGACCTAGTTGACTGAAAATGATGTAGTTACCGGGATAGAATGCAAACGGTATATTGCATTTTCAGGGAGGATAGAAGAAATAGCACAGGAGATAGGCATTGCTGATGATAGCTGCAGAATTACAACCAACAAAATTAGAAGTTAAAGAGGATTTTAGGTCTGGGGGTGGGGTAGATGATTCATTTGAGGCTGTCTGGTGTGAGTTAGGAGCCAAGAGGACAAAATACGTTGTTGGGTGCTGCTATAGACCAGGGGTGCACAGGAAGATGTAGATACCATGTATCTGCAGATTAGTACAATGGTTGTAGGCCGAATAATTATTATGGGAGACTTTAACTATGGGGAAATCGATTGGAGGGAGGAAATGGGGGTATAAAAATATGGAAGTGCAATTTATACAGTGCTAAGGGATAATTACATGAACCAACATGCTATAGAGAGGACAAGGGGTTTGAGGACGTTGGATCTGATAGTAGTATCAGAAAATGTATCAATTACCAAGGTAGAACTCTCTACCTCCAATTGGGGAGAGTGACCATGCGGTCTTGTTCTTGGAAGTTGGCAAACACGTGGAATTCTCTGTCAAGAAGGAGTGTATGTTCAACTATAAGGCAGGTGATTATGAGAGACTCCGGACTCATCTTGCCATAGCTTGATAAGCTACAAGGAAAGAATATCACTAGTGCATGGTAAGTGGTCAGAGGTTGCTTCAGAGTAGCAGTGTCACACTGTATACCCAAGGTCAGGAGGATAAACCGAGTTGGAATTAGTATGGATGGGAAATAAAGCAAGAGCTGCAAAAAAAAATAAAACATTGTGGAGGAATATAAAGAAAAAAGTGATTGCCGTACTCATGAGCAGTACAAAGTGCAAGCGAGAAGGGAGATTACTATGGTAAGGAAGGCCAAATCAGACTATGAGAAAGAGAGAATTAGCTAAACAGGCCAAAGTAAACTCAAAAGAGGAAATTGATTAGGCTATGGACTTGGGGATAATGATGGACAAAGAGTTGAAGCGCAGAGGGCATATTGCAAAAGTTGGTAATATAGCTTAACGAATTACTTGGATGTTGAAAAACACACTAACAAATAAAGATAAGGAAGTTATTATCCCTTTTTATAAGACTCTGATTCAGCCACATCTTGACTATTGCGCAGAGATTTGGTCACCTGAATTTCTTGTGGGACAAGGAGGTGGTAGAGAGGATTCAGAGACGCGTGACCAAGATGGTGACAGGTCTGTGGAATACTCCCTACAAGGATAGGTTGAAGGTTTGTAGTTTACAAAGTTTAGTTGATAAGCGGGAAAGAGGGGACATGATAGAAACTTTAAGACATTAAAGGGATTTATAAAATTGATGCAAGTGAAAGTTTTCAGTATATGACAATTACTCAGAGAACTAGGAGCCATCCCTGGAGGTTGTGTAAGAGTGTGGTTAGCAGGGGTGTGCGGACCAGATTTTTTGCTTGGAGAATGGTGAGTAAGTGGAATGGATTGCCAGAATTAGTTGTGAGTTCTCTGACGGTGAAAGGATTCAAGGAGAGATATGATACGATTTGTGCGTATGATTGGTTGATTTGGGTCACCCTCGTTGAGTCTCAGGATTCCATGGAGATACCGTAAATAGTAATAATAATAATAATAATAACTTGAAAATTTACATCAAATTCGCTGTGAAAATTGTTAAAGTTGTATAGTTTTTAATAAGTAAAGTCTTTGTTACGTATAAGACACAATGGCATATTATTTACTTCCGTCAAGGCAAAATTTGAACTCATAACTTTCGTTAAATTTTCTTTTCACGTTTTTACAGTCACGTGCCATTCTATTTTTGGCAGGAATGTCGGAATCAATTAAATTGTCTTTACTTTTTGAGTTTTCACTATCATCTGAATTTGTTCATTCTCGAATCAGTCATTTATCCGTATTATGGATTGAAAATGAAATTTTGTTTAAACACTTAAAGTTGCACAATAAAAATACTGCGTGTTTGCAAGAGCATGCAAAAGGAATACTATTACCTACCTACACTTGCTGGAAAACAATTAAGCCTTCTGCTGCTACAGAATGTACCGAGTGACATATGAAAAAATTTGCTCGAGGCAGGTAGGGCAGTTGCCGCACCAAATTTGCGATAAAAAATGTTGAAAAACGTTGATTCATAAACTTGCGAATTAAAATAAAATAAGATTTTAGCAATGAAAATAGACAAAAAATATAATTTTATAATACAAATAAAAGAATCAATTTATTTTTAACTTTTTAAACACCGTTGTCCACTGGCCACATGTGACCAGTGCCCATGGGATTGCCACCTCTGATCTAAACTTTGCCTATGTGCTAGGATGTTGGTGATTACGGTACTTATGGAAATTCAGAAGTGAAGATTGGATTTCTGATCACTATTTTTATATAATTTAAATATTTGAAAAAAAAAAACATCATTGTTGGGTCATTTCTAATTTATTTTGGGCTAAATAATAATTCTTCTGTTGAGATATTTTCAGGAAGACCAGTAAAATTTAAATTTTGACTTAAAACTCCATTTCTTCCGGAAAAAGTTAATAGTTGGATAGATTTATAAATAGATTCATAACCGGATTAAATTCACTATGTTGCTATCGAAAAATTAGGAATAAACAGGGCAACGAGGAGTCGTAATCGTGTTATAGTCCACACCATAACACGATTACAGTTTGAACCACTTCGTATATACATGGCTGCATTTATAAGGAACGCATTCTTACAACGCCACAGTCATAATCAGTTGCGTTTGAATTTCCCACTGTTCTCTTAGTTTTCTGAGTTTATCATTTTGTAATAATAGAAATGGATATTTGCTAATGAGTTAATGAAATATTTTACTTTTTCAATGTGGTTACGCGTTTTCTCTTCATTGATAATAAACTGTATCGTTTGTTTCAAGAAAGTGAAGAGCACATATCTGGGTGAGTTAAGCTGATTGGTTATTGAGTTATGGAAAAATAAAATAAGGCAATGAAAACAGTACGAGGATGGTCTAAAATGTTCTCGGCCTAACAATGAAAAAAACGAATTTATAATTTCAAAATTATTTTTCAACATAATCTCCCTTAAGACTAATACATTTATTCCAGCGATGCTTCAGCGCCATTATCCCGTCCCTGTAGTGGTTCTCAGTAAGATCAGCAAAATACCCCTCTACAGCTGCAATCACCTCTTGATTCGAAGAAAAACGCTGACCAACGAGGGACAGTTTTAGTATTGGGAAGAGATGGAAGTCAAGGAGAGCCAAATCTGGGGAATAGGGTGGATGTTTCAACAATTCATAGTGCAGATCCCTTAATTTTCTCATTGCCAAAACACCTTTGTGGGCAGGTGCATTGTCCTGATGAAAGATGATTTTTTTTCTTCGCAAACCGGGTCTTTTCTCAGGAATTTTTTCGTCTAGTCTGGTTAAAAGATCGGAATAATATTCTCCAGTTAGTGTTTTACCTTTTCAAGATAACTAATAAACAAAATGCCTTTAGCATCCCAAAACACCGATGCCATGACCTTTCCTGCTAATGGAACCGACGTTTTCTTCTTTGGCGCTGAATGACCGGCTTCTGTCCACTGTTTTGACTGCTGTTTGGATTCTGATGTGTAATGGTGAATCGAAGTCTTATTCATAGTAACAAATCGATGCACAAAATCAATTTTAGTCTTGTTAAAACGCTCCAAGCACTGTGCAGAGATTTTCATGCGAGTGCGTTTTTGATCTGCTGTGAGCAAGCGTGGGACTCATCTTGCGCAAAGCTTTTTCATTTGCAATTCTTAATGCAAAATATATCTTTCGCGTTCTTTTGAAATCCGTATTGTTTCAGCAATTTCACTTTGACTCCTCGGTCATCCAATATCATGTCGTGCATTGATCAATGATTTCTGGCGTTATTACACTTTTTGGACGCCCTTCACGTGGATCATGTTCAAGACTGGTATGGCCACGTTTAAACTCGGCAGCCCATTTCTTAATTGTCAAAAACGAAGGAGAAGAGTATACCCATAAATGTTTATTAACTTCGAATAATTTCTTTTGGTGTTAAATCTTCTTTTACAAAGAATTTAATAACCGCACGATACTCAAGTTTATTCGTTTCTAGGGATACAGACAACACTTTTGCTTCAGACAGCTGTATAAAACAAACTACTGATAGAATGACTTGAAATTTCACATGGATTCTTATGACAGATGTACCAACTTAGAAAAAAAAAGTCTTTCCGATTGTGTTGCCATCTTTGGTCGAGGCCGAAAACGTTTCAGACCACTCTCGTACATTATATCAATTAATTAGCGTGTGTTCCTTGGCCGTTTTTCTTGTTTTGCGGATAAAGAATTATAGTTTACGTGAGATAATCTTGCCACCTTCGTATGCGAACTTACTTTCAACTTAAAAGTCCTTATTATTTCTTCAAGAGAATTCGAATCTAGGTCATACCAACCAGGCCTTCCATATCGAGTGATCCATATAAAGTCAACTATAGAGATAATTTAAAACTAAGAGAGTATTAGACAGTGAACTGGAAATTACTTCTTTAGGCTTGTTTAATTATTTAATTAGGCATTTACGTGAAAAGAAAACTATTTGGAACTATGGCTTCTGGTAATGAGATCACATGTTTCTAAACATAAAACGGTTCTATATTTCCATTTCTTGCTACACTACTTGATGGTCTGTGTTTGTTGTGTGGAAAGCTAATCATTATTTGTACCATCTTCTTTCCTCCATGTTTTGTACGTATTCAGACACGCGTATCTCTGCAGATCATCCCATCTGCCCCACATAGCTACTGTCACAAGAGCAGTGAATTTTGTAAATTCCTGGTTCTTTCATGAGAGGATGTGGAGGTGGGTGTAAAAATCTTGAAATGTTATATATATTGGTAAATAAATCACTTTAACGTTGTTATCACAAAGCAAGCTCGCAACTTTGTAACATTCTTGATGTAAGGTAACGTGATTGCATTTTTGAAATGCTGTTTATTTAAAGCTATCAGAGGCGTATCAAGAATTTTATTAACCGTCCTCTGTTAGCACCCACTGAGGACAAGAGTATGCCTCGTAGAGCAGTTCTTCACTCTATTTTTTTTTTTTTTTTTTTTTTAATCATGCCTATATATTCTAATAGATGGTAGTGGAAAGCTTCATGTAAGAATCTTCCAGTTGTGGTTAATTTTTCTGTACGATGAATATATCGATCTTTTTGTAATTTTTTATGACAAATAATCAATATTTCAAAGATTTAGTAGTAGTTAGCTAAGTGTAAACGATTAGTTAACTACAATAATTACAGTAATAATCCAGATTTTTATTTTATTATTATGATTTATCTTTTTTTTTTGTTTAACAAATGGATAAACAATGGTTGAATTTAATTAATAATAATCTTTAATAAGCCACCGCATAAAAAGAATTTTTCATCCATTTTTAATTATTTTATTCTTGGCTATCGCTACTCTTTTTAAGCATTAAAAATTTTCACGATGTAGACGTTTCATGCATTTCTATGTTTAGATTTAGAATTGCAAACGGAAGCTTATGTGGTACATACAAAAATATGTGAAAAATCGAGTTTTTAAAACCGCTCTAACAACATATAAAAAGCCCAGTAACTATAGCAACCATCTAACTTTAAAAGGCACAAACCTATCAGCATTTATACTAGTCTCGCATCGTAAGTTCTCCATTCAGAGATGTCTGATGGTGTTTTGGATTCCTAGACATATACCACGAAGCAGAAGAAACGAATTGCAATCCTTTTACCTAATCCAAGCCGATATCCAATAAGTAGCTTGGTATCAAACAAATAGGATAAGCGAAGCTGTTTTCTGTCAAAGTATCCCATAAAAAATTGTATTATTGCCTGTCTATTTTTTAATCTGTTTATTCCCGACCAAGACTCACGCTATTTTTTTCCCGGTTATTTTATCAATCGTACCCCATAGCACTACAATTACAATACTTCACTAAGATGATTAAAAGAATGCAAAGTTACCCATTAGTAATATCAACATTGTTAATAAGAAAATAAATTTTAGATTTTTTTTATATAAATTATAATAATTACACGCAAAGAAATAATTATAACTAGCTGGCTAAAAATAAGTATAAACAATTACTAAATTATAGAGTTAAAGGCATTGGTTTGACATAAGTAAGCAATTAAAATAAATGATTTATCTAAATTCCTAGTTATATTATATTATTTACTCAAATTTTGAATTTTTAAATTTTTTGTTAGAAACAAATATAAAATATTAATGAATATATTAAATCCACCTTTATAATAATTCTATCTAGTAATTATAAGTAATATTTGCAAATGAGCAAGATGTGATACATCTTATCGTGCATCATGCATCGTGCAAGCCACGCTCCTCTGGAGATGACATAAGTAATCTGGAGATGACATATATATATATATATATATATATATATATATATATATATATATATATATATATATATATATATATATATATATATATACAGGGTGTTCGGGATATATATATATATATATATATATACAGGGTGTTCGGGATAAATTTGACATATTTATAATTAATTATATTTTTCCGTAAGTTACATGTATTAACACACACTTCTCTTCATTTAAAAGTTTGGACCCTTCTTCATTCATATACAAGATGTCAGAAAGGATGGATAGCTGGAACCCACCTGAATCATGGAAGAGAATAACTTGTATCATGATGATTCGTGCCCGCCATGAAAATAAGGATATTACGACTGCTGCCCAATGCTCCCTGAATACAGTAAAAACAATCAGGCATGAACTAGAGACTTGCAATGGTGACTACGAGGATGTAGCAAGAAGAAAGATCCCTAGCAGACGATCTGATTGCGTTCGTACAGCAGAATTCCTCGCAAATCTGCAGGAACAGGTGTTGAAGAACCCTGGCATTGGAATTCGGGCTTTGTTCGTGGAGTTGCTAACTGTAGTCAAGCCCTGGATAACAAGGGTAGCCAATGGTAGGCCGTATGTATGGCAGCAGGATTCGGCCCCTTGCCACACCTCTGGGAAAAGTCAAAAATGGTTGTCTGAAAATTTCTACGACTTCACCAGTCCAAATGTTTGGCCTCCAAACTCCCCAGACCTTAACCCCATGGATTATTTTGTATGGGGCGCAGTTGAAAAAGACACCAATCGCACTTCCAGTAATACAAAAGCCCAGTTAATGGATAAAATTAAAACAGTTTTTGCGGCCCTTCCCAGGGAGACTGTAGCATCAGCTTGTTCGAGGTTCCGAAGCAGAATTGAAGCTGTGATCGATGCTAATGGTGGTTATTTTGAGTAAATCTTGTTGATACTATTGTAATTAACTCTGCCTGTAATGTTTTTTTGTCAATTCATTAAATTTAATAGATACAAAGAAGATTTTCTTTTTCCTTACGAAACTGTCAAATTTATCCCGAACACCCTGTATATATATATATATATATATATATATATATATACAATATATACTCTATATATATATAGAGTATATATATATATATATATATATATATATATATATATATATATATATATATATATATATATATATATATATATATATATATATATATATATATATATATATATATATATATATATATATATATATATATACAATATATATATATATATATATATACTATATATATATATATATATATATATATACATATATATATAGTGTATATATATAGAGTATATATATATATATATATAGTGTATATATTGTATATATATATATATATGTATATATATATAGTGTATAGTGTATATATATATATATATATATATATATAGAGTATATATATATATGTAGAAAGTATTTTTACCTTGGGTATAAATATGTTAAAGATACCAAGTAATTTTAAACCTGGTTTTACTCCATTTCCCAAGTAAGCAAACAGACTAAAAGACAAGTTTGCGCCTGCAATTGATGCAAGTCTAACTGATCTCACAGGTAGTGTAGGACCAGGGCAACATGGCAAAGGTGGAACAAGCTCCGATCACTAATCTTAATATTTACCCTTAATGCCAAAACACATCTCCAAGAAGGGGATGTATAATGTTTTGTATTAAATGCAAGGTGCCACTACCCAGACCGGTTTCGACCTTTATTGAGGTCTCGTCAGTGGGAGCTAGGCTAGAATTAGAAATACCAAGATTTAGTAATACAGAGCTTGTAAGTATTTCGCCAAAACAAGTTACCATAAGGTGTTTTAACCTTATTAAATAAAAATCTCTGGAGGAGATATAAATGTAGAAAGTATTTTTACCTTGGGTATAAATATGTTAAAGATACCAAGTAATTTTAAACCTGGTTTTACTCCATTTCCCCAGTAAGCAAACAGACTAAAAGTCAAGTTTGCGCCTGCAATTGATGCAAGTCTAACTGATCCCACAGGTAGTGTAGGACCAGGGCAACTCGTGGCAAAGGTGGAGTAAAACCAGGTTTAAAATTACTTGGTAATTTTTAAAAATTAATTGGTAATAGCAAATATACAGTAATATATATATATTTATATATATATTTGCTATTGATGCTGGTAGATCGATTTGATCTACGGGATATTTATATATATATTAATATATGTATATGTAGTTTAGAACTCGCCATTTTAAGGTGAAATATTTGCTACCGATGCTGGTAGATCTATTTGATCTAATGGATATTTACATTGAGCGCTAGGACCCATTTCTCAAAATTTAGTCTAATAGAGTTGTTGCCTTCTATCAGACATGACAAAACCTCTCAATGAAAGCATATTCGAAGAAGTTTACAAAGAATTCCTAAGATTAGGAAAACTGTTGAGCGATAACTGGTCAGTGAAAGTAAAGCTGTTAGATACATTCCCCCCTACAGCAGTCACAGAAGATAGGATGGATGATTTTAATGATGGAAGTATGTTTACTGAACCAGAATTAAGTCATTCCACGAATATAGAGGTTGCTGCATCTCTGGATAATACTCCGCAGTTTTTGGAAACCAACACAGAATTCCAAACGGTCAAAAAGGAAAGGAAAATCTCCTCTATCGCAGATACACCCAAAACATTGGAGATAGAATCAGATAATATAATTAAAGAAAGGGTACCCCCAGTCGTCCTAAGGGCCAAGGGCAACGGATGTCCGTTGAACCCGCACTGAAATCTTCAGATATCACCTTCATGAAAGCCACAAACACAGAAGAAGGGATTCGCATACAACCTAAAACATCATCAGACTACAGAAAAATAACTAAACTTCTAGACAACAACAACATGCCATATCACACTTTTGCACTCAACAGTGAGAAAAATTTAAAAGTAGTATTAAGGGGAGTAACTGAAACATTACAAATAGAAGACCTCACTGCAGACCTCCAACTTAAGGGATTTAGCCCAATTAAAGTCAGCCGAATGGGGAGAGCTGATAAAATACCCTATCCCCTAATTCTGGTGGAAATAAGCAAAGACCAAAAACATATATACAATCTTCAAACCATATGTGATCTAGTCATAAAAGTTGAGGCATTGAAACATAAATCAACTACAACCCAATGCCATAGATGCGAGAAGATTGGGCGTGCACAACGATGCTGCAAGGCTGAATTTCGTTGCGTGAAATGTGGTGGCAAGCACGCATCAAATGAATGACATAAACCCCCCACACTTCCAGTAAAGTGTGCGGAGGATCACACCCTGCAAACTATAGGGACTGTATAGCATTTCCCCGAAACCAAAAGATACAATTCGAAAACAATAAACCTCTTCAAGAACACGCGTCCTCCAATCAAACCATAGTCTCCACAACGGATGGAAGATCGTATGCTGAAGTTACAAGATCAACTTTCCAAAAAGACCCAAAACCAAAGCAGTCACAGCAAACCAACAAACCTATCCTACTGAACATAACAAGCCACTTAGGTGAAATGATTGCTGAACTCCAACAAACCAACCCAACTCAAGAAGACAAGGATATCATCTTAACGTATACACAATCATTCCTTATGGAAATTCTTAATGGATAAGTCTAAAAGAAAACCGAAATTGTTACAAATTGTTTCATGGAACGCAAATAGTTTATCTATCAAATTACAGGAGCTGCAGGAGTTTGCAGCAGAGACCCAAGCAGACATCATCCTCATAAATGAATCACATATTCGTCCAAGTGACAAAATCAGAATCCACGGTTATAGCACTTACTGTACGGACAGATGCTTTGCTAGAGGTGGAGGCACTGCCATCTTTGTGAAAAGAAACATAAAACATAATTCAATAGCAGAACCCCAAACAGAACACATGGAAACTACAGGAATAGAAATACATATGGAAAACACAAGCAGCATTACGATATATGCAGCCTACAACCCCTCCCCCCCCAAATAAAAAACTCCAAATGTACACCATCAAACTTTGAATCTGACTTAGATGTGATACTAAATACAGGCAGAGCAGTCATTATAGCCGGAGATTTTAATGCCAAACATTCAGTCTCGAACAGCAGAAACTCAAATATTAACGGAAGAATACTCAACTCTTACACCATTTCAAGAAATATAACAGTAATAGGATCCACTGAAACCACACATTACGGAGCAACCGGACATCCTGATGTACTAGATATAGCTATATTAAAAAAACTTAGCGCACAGCTATCAGATACAAGCAATCAACGACTTAAATTCTGATCATAACCCCATCATATTACAACTAGGCAGCCTACATGATTTAACAGAAAACACCACCACATTTATAAATTGGAAACAACTTCCCTCAGCCTTCCAGGAAAACCTTGGTCCAATACCGCATATAACATCTACCGAAGATGTAGAAAAAGCCGTGAAGAGTCTTGAAAAACAACTGCTGACAGCTATAACACAGGTAACAAATATAACCAAATGTACACCATCAAATAAACTCCCAGACAATATAAAACTTCTTATCCAAGAGAAAAACAGATTAAGAAGACAATATCAGAGAACAATGGACCCAGCGGATAAACAAGCAGTGAATAGAGCAACAAACCAGGTTCGATATGCCATAAAGGACCACCGAAAGCAACTCTGGGATAAAAAAATTCACCAATTAAACATAAAGGATCAATCAATATGGAAAATGATGAAATCAATCCGTTCAAAGCGTTTTACATTTCCTCCACTCCAAGGTGAATCTAATGTTGTCTACAACGACGAGGAAAAAGCTGAAGCATTTTCTGACAGTTTAAAAAACAATGCGGCCCCAATTATATCAATACAGGTATAAATTTCATAAGTAAAATTTACACCCAAGTGCATAAATTAACTCAAAATTCCTCAACCCAATCCAATAACAAATCCGTGCCACCATCAGAAGTACATGAGATTTTAAGAAAACTAAATAACAAAAAGGCTCCGGGTCCAGATGGAATAACAAACAAGGTACTCAATTTACTTCCCCGCAAAGGGGTTATGCATCTAGTAGCCATCATTAAATGCCATCCTCCAGCTAAATTATTTCCCAGAGCGATGGAAAATTGCCGACGTTTTCCTAATTCCCAAACCTGTACAAAAATACAGTTTCCTGAAAATTACAGACCAATCAGCCTTCTTTCATGCATAGGTAAGATAGCCGAACGTACGTGCTATTTTCATACGGCTTCAAGAGGCAACAGATATCAGCCATGTCATTCAAGATGAACAATTCGGCTTTAGGAAATATCACTCCACAACGCTACAAATTTACAGAGTTATCGAACATATAACCCAAGGGTATGAATGGCACCAACACTCTGGCTCAGTTTTCCTGGAAATCACTCAGGCATTTGATAGAGTGTGGCATCACGGATTAATTTTTAAACTACACGAAGTTGGTACTCCATTACCACTAGTTCTACTTATCAAATCATATCTAAATAACAGAAAATTTAAAATAAAACTCAACGGTATCAAATCCAGAGAGAGGAGAATCACGGCCGGAGTCCCTCAAGACTCTGTGCTATCTCCCCTACTCTTCTCCATATACATGGCAGATCTCCCCAAACTGTCTCCAGCTATCACCGCTCTATATGCCGACGACACAATCATTATAGCCAGATCCCTCCGTCAACACCTGGCCACAATCAAGCTGCAGAGAGCAGTCAATGAATTGGAGGATTGGTACACCAAGTGGCGTATCGCAATTAATCCAAACAAAAGCTCTGCAGTACTTTTCACTAGACGTAAAGCAGAACCGAATACAAGCATACAAATGTTTGGTAAAATCATCCCTTGACGCAATTCTACCATCTGGGAATTCATCTTGATAGACGTCTAAACTTCAAGTCATATATGAATAGTGTCGCCACTAAAGCAAGTCAGACTATAGCACAGCTATATCCACTTTTGAATAGGAACAGCTTCCTACGCATAAGCAACAAAATCCTCCTTTTCAAATCGGTAATCAGACCGCAACTAACCTACGCCTCTCCAACCTGGGTTCACTCGACTAAAAGCAACATCAACAGACTTCAGATAATACAGAATAAATGCCTAAGAATGGCATTTAATGCCCCATGGTTCATCAGAAACATCCAGTTACATAAAGAAGCCAATCTTCCAGATATTAAGACCTACATGACCGGCATTGCGGAGAAATTCTTCACAATCACGGATAATCACCCAAATCAGCTAGTTCGGCAGGCAGCGGACTACAAGCCCTCAGATCGTTTCAAACATAAAAAACCGAAATCCTCCATCGCAAAAGAAAGCTGATACAGCCTCAATGCTCACAATGAGCGGGTAAATTACCCACAATAATCTCATCACCCACAATCTAAAATCCAGATGAAGTGATCAGAGCCTTATATAGATCAATAACACTTTATATCCTTACACTGTCCTCTACAGATAACGGGGATATATGAAAAGCATTCTTGCTTCGCCCGTTTAAGCCAGTCCTTTCAAGCACTTTAAGGCAAGAATCGAGAAGAATACGTTAAAATCCCTTAATCTTGTGCTAATGCTAAAATTAAATTAAAGGACACCATGTTTGAAGAGTCAACATATTTGGTTTAAATTAATACTTATGATTGAAGTGATGATATCTTAGTGCAATGATATTTTTACCTATTTGGCGAGAAAAATATTTTATTATGCTTATATTAAATAACGTAATGGTTCTTTGAGTCCTAGAAGGGATTTGAAGCAGGATCTTTACACTAAATAGATCATACTAACTAAATACAATCTAAGTAAGAGGGTACAGCAACATGTAGAGCCTTGTTATCAACAATGGTTGTTTCCAGATAGATTCAACGACTGACGTAGTGATGTGCGTGCTGTTACATCGTGATACAAAAGATAATCGCTTGTTAATTGCATACTTAACAAGTATGCAATTAACAAGCATATAATAAATATATTAGGATTCCTATAATAAAATATCATAGGATAAAAAATCGAGTTCCCATAATAAAATATCATAAGAGATGGACAATTCCATTTATGTCTTACTTGACAAGAAAACTTACAATCAGATTTATGGTTATAAGAGCATATGATGTTAAAAAAATTACAGAGTTATCTACGTTATTTTCTGCGTGTGTGTGTGTGTGTTACCTGCGAAAACTTTTATCCTACACAAAGTGATTCCAGAAAAATCAGTGTGCTATACTTTCTTTATCTTCTCTTGTGTAAAATGAAGTTTCCATTTTTATGATACGTTTTTTATTATTATTGTTTTTATTCTCAGGTTATATATGAAAATTGAAATTCCTCCCACTTTTCTGTGCAACAAAACGAAGAAATGCATGTCAGTAACGTATTTTTAGATTTTAATAAAATTATAAAAATATGATTTTCTTTTGTTTTTTTAAATATTTAATTTTTTTAAAATTTAATTTAATGTCCACTTTATAAAACTAAATTATAGCCTGAAAGGAATCAAGATTTTCGATACTAGATAAATAATATTGACACACCTAAAATTTAAAAAAAATTAGTAAATTTTATTCAATATAATACACCGTAGCATTCATCAGACAAAACGTTTAATTAGATGGTGCTTGATATAATTTTAGATAAATTGTTCATAGTTTGGTGGAATTCTGTTCAAAATATGAAACGTTTTTGTTCATCTTTCTGAGCGAGCCGTAGGTTGGATACCACTATAAATAAATACCACTGTAAATAAACGTAACATAAAACCCTCAATACTATAGGAGTTTACAGCATCAATGGCTGTATTATCATATCGTACTGTCGTGACGACTTTTTTCATGTTATGTTCTAAATCCGCCATCTTGGTTCAAGTCACTTTTATGAATAAAATAACTAATCACGAAGTGATCACCGATCCAAAAGTAGGGAAATTTATATTTATACTGCGCCACCCTATTCTTAGATTAGTCTATATAAATAGTAGGATCAATTCTAAATTAGGTTAGCAGTCATCTTATTAGGCCAAATCAGTTACTATCATTTTCACTTGGGGTTCCCGCAAGATTCGAATATTTATGAACGGTGCAATAAAAAGGAATTCAGGCAAACACAATATCTAGATCAACAAAATAAAACATTTAATATATGATATGGTTAACAAATACAAGAATTCTATTTTAAAATTGAACTATACAATTAACTTAATACACGTTCCTGAGTCACTCATGCTAATTCAATGTTCTAACTTTCATATACAATTCACAGTCTCAAAAATACACAAATCTTCTTATCTCAAGTTAATATAACAATTTCACATTTATTCAGTCTTCACAAATCTATCAGCGCAATGTTTATATTCACAGCAGGCAATAAACCACGTAAGCAATATTCCAAGCAAATATATTCCGGTCCTTGAGCGTCGGAGATATATTACAGTTAATGCTAGAATAGAAAAACTTATACAACTACTCTTACCAGACAATTTCTTCAACACATCAAATTATTGAGAGAGCACTTATGAATTAACTTAATTAACATTAGCGGAACACACATAATAAAATTTCTCCACAGTTCAAACTATACTACTGTTAGTCGCACTTCACTATTCCAAACAACAGTAATTAGGTACTGATATCTATTCTTATTCACTTTTCTCCAAGTAATCAATATAACCTTTTCCTAGGGCAACATAGAATTTAATCGTAATCCAGATTAACTGGAACTAATCAGAATTTTCGCATTGACTGTCCAGTTTCCTTTTATCTGATAACGGCATCAACCTTTCTTCATAACAACAGCAGATTTCGCTTATAACATTAAACTTTATGTTTCGCTACTTATAGGTTCACTTCCGAACACTACACTCATAAATTTCTGCCCTGAGGATTATATAATCTTGGTTCCGCAAAACTCTCTCCTCCTTCTTAATAATAATTCTTCTCTTCCTCTCTATCTTATCTATGACCTTCCCTGTTCTTTCTCTTTCTCCCTATCTCCTATATGACCTTCACTCCCACCTTACGTTCGAACGCCACGCTCTCTTCACTCGTGGTTGTTTACGCGTGCGTCTCCATGACAACAGACTAAACGTAAACATTTCGCTAATGTAATGTATGCTCTGTTACTACTACATTTGTGATTACATAACATTAAATATTTTACAAATAAGAACAACATAATATTTAAGCTACTTCATCAACCTTTCGATTACGTATACAGTTAAATATAAAATAACACTTTACGTTACATCATATATATTTGGTTATACAAAATTCTATACACTTTATTATTTTATAAATTAATAATAGGTCAGGGTTTGAATAAATATTTAATTAGTAATTCCTAATTAAGGAATAATAAATAATTTTATATAAGTCATGATTAATATTTAATAAGCAATGTTAAATGTGAATGAAAAATAATAAATTACATAACATAGCTTCATTCACAATTTAACATAGGCTCACCCTTTCTTTAAAAAATTTTTATTATAAGAAAAATTTTTCTTTTGACACTAGGCTCCTTTTTTTTAAAAAATCTGGATTACATATTTCCTTTTCGATTTCTCAAGTAATACCAAGTTTTACTGAAACTTGGTTCCTTATTATGATTTGTGCCTTTATTCTCTTTCACATTATCAACAATTCTCTTATTACTATTATCATCAATTTCTGCATATCTTCTAAGTTTGTAGTATAGGTTTCTCTTCTTTGAATTAAATTCACGTTCTCCATTATTAGAATTAAGTTTTTGTTGTCCCAGAACTTGGTGGTTTGTTCTACGATATAGATTAGACATTTTACCAAAATTGACTTCAACCTTTAGTTTACTACCAGTGGCAACTTCTGATTTGGGCTTTGTCACTACTACTTTTGGTTCATCAGTAAGAAGAGGAGTCTCAGATTGAATGTGTACATGAGAGTTATCACCACTATCTCTATTAGATGATTGATTCACAGCTGATTTTTCTTCAGTAGATGGTCCTGATTCAAGTGGCAATCTATACTGTTTTGTTTGATACTTAGTCTTATTACAATCATGAATTTCATTTCTTCTGATATATCTCCTTTTGTTCATCAGGGTTATTTCTTTCTTAGAAAAGTCACAAGAAAATTGATATTTTGCTAAGAAGTTTGTTCCCAAGATAATGTGAGAATTTAGATTGGAAGTAGTGGGGACAACAAGTAGGTCTTGCCACACATACAGTCCAAATTCTGGCAGGTATATTCTAGCTCGAACCTTTTCATATGCCATAAAGTTTGAGTCTGAGAGAGAAGTAATCCTTACAGGTTGTCTCAGCTTAGCAGTACTCTTCCACAGTTTGTTCTTTAATGTTAGGAAATAATCCATCCTGATGGTAGAGGCATTGCATCCTGTATCTAATAAGATGTCACATTTAGAGCCCTGGATATCACCTCTAATTCTCATCATTCTCTCATTAGATGTTTGATAATTCTGAATTCTGTTATTTCTCCTGTGGGTCACATATCCAAATTTTGAGTTCCATCTGTTGTTATAGTAGTTTTCTTTATTATGGTAGCAATTCCTGGCATAATGTCCAACTTTGTTGCAATTATAACATTTAACAGGATTTCCTTGCTTTGTCTCTGTCTTAGACTGAGGAACAACAGACATTTGTTGTCTAACATCATTTAATCCTTGGATTACCTTATCTAGACTAGTTAAAATAGGTTGATTTTGTTTTTTAACTTCATGTTTGATCATCTCATTAATCTCATTTGTAGTGGGATTTTGATTTCCTTGAGATCTTAAGGTAATAGTCGACAATTTCTTTACAACTTCATCAAGACTATCCATGATTGGCTGATTTAATTTTTTTACTTCTTGGTGAATCAAGGTTTTTACTTCTGTCATCAGTTTCTTGTCAAATTCCTCTTTACTTTCAGTCATGTAGTTAACACTACTTATATTTTCTCCTATTTTCTCTGCCTTTCCTTTTTCAACCTTACTTCTCTTCTCTATTTCTGATTGGTTGAAGGAAGTGTCAGTCTTATTTACAACATTCACAAGATTTACATTGGTTGAGGGATAAAGGTCTCCTAATATTTGTTCTCTTTCCTTGACAGTTTTGACACACTCTTCTAAGGTGGAAATTTTCTTCTTATAGGCTGTTTCTCGCAATTCTTGCCTAAGACCTTGTCTAAATTGTTGGAATACTGCCCAATCTAAGTGAGGTTTATCTTCACCAGTAACATTCAAACTGTTGGCCAATGTTAATAATCGATTGTAAAAATCAGTAACAGTCTCTTTATCCTTTTGAGTAATTTTCTGCAATTTCCATAAGTTAGGACCTACACTTCTAAGTTTACAAAATTGAGACAATAAAGTGTCTTTAAATTTAGAATACTCAAAAGTTTCTCGAAGTATTGGAGAAGAATGCAAAAATGTTTTTGCTTTACCTACTAATTTGCTTCTAATCAAAACTAGCAATTGAAAATCAGTCCAACCTGCAATTTCTCTAAGTTTTTCAACATAGGTAAAGAAAAATAGTACATCATCTGATTCTTCACCTGAAAATTGGGGAAAAACCTGTTGCGGGTTTACCGTACGAAAGAATTCACTATCATTCATTCCAGAGCTTGATGTAACAGCCATAGTGATTAACAAATTACTAATTCAATTAATATAATCTTTCTACTTTAAAATAAACTTTTATTTTTGCCTGACTCCAGATTATAACCAGTTCACTGTGATTTATTTATCTCAATTTTTTTTTTTTTTATTTTTAGGGAGTATTTCTACGATTGTTATCACTAAAACTAAACTCAATTTCTTAACTTATAGTTGTTAAATTCAATTCCTATCGATTAAATCACATCCTGTCGGCTGCGCCATTTGTCGTGACGACTTTTTTCATGTTATGTTCTAAATCCGCCATCTTGGTTCAAGTCACTTTTATGAATAAAATAACTAATCACGAAGTGATCACCGATCCAAAAGTAGGGAAATTTATATTTATACTGCGCCACCCTATTCTTAGATTAGTCTATATAAATAGTAGGATCAATTCTAAATTAGGTTAGCAGTCATCTTATTAGGCCAAATCAGTTACTATCATTTTCACTTGGGGTTCCCGCAAGATTCGAATATTTATGAACGGTGCAATAAAAAGGAATTCAGGCAAACACAATATCTAGATCAACAAAATAAAACATTTAATATATGATATGGTTAACAAATACAAGAATTCTATTTTAAAATTGAACTATACAATTAACTTAATACACGTTCCTGAGTCACTCATGCTAATTCAATGTTCTGACTTTCATATACAATTCACAGTCTCAAAAATACACAAATCTTCTTATCTCAAGTTAATATAACAATTTCACATTTATTCAGTCTTCACAAATCTATCAGCGCAATGTTTATATTCACAGCAGGCAATAAACCACGTAAGCAATATTCCAAGCAAATATATTCCGGTCCTTGAGCGTCGGAGATATATTACAGTTAATGCTAGAATAGAAAAACTTATACAACTACTCTTACCAGACAATTTCTTCAACACATCAAATTATTGAGAGAGCACTTATGAATTAACTTAATTAACATTAGCGGAACACACATAATAAAATTTCTCCACAGTTCAAACTATACTACTGTTAGTCGCACTTCACTATTCCAAACAACAGTAATTAGGTACTGATATCTATTCTTATTCACTTTTCTCCAAGTAATCAATATAACCTTTTCCTAGGGCAACATAGAATTTAATCGTAATCCAGATTAACTGGAACTAATCAGAATTTTCGCATTGACTGTCCAGTTTCCTTTTATCTGATAACGGCATCAACCTTTCTTCATAACAACAGCAGATTTCGCTTATAACATTAAACTTTATGTTTCACTACTTATAGGTTCACTTCCGAACACTACACTCATAAATTTCTGCCCTGAGGATTATATAATCTTGGATCCGCAAAACTCTCTCCTCCTTCTTAATAATAATTCTTCTCTTCCTCTCTATCTTATCTATGACCTTCCCTGTTCTTTCTCTTTCTCCCTATCTCCTATATGACCTTCACTCCCACCTTACGTTCGAACGCCACGCTCTCTTCACTCGTGGTTGTTTACGCGTGCGTCTCCATGACAACAGACTAAACGTAAACATTTCGCTAATGTAATGTATGCTCTGTTACTACTACATTTGTGATTACATAACATTAAATATTTTACAAATAAGAACAACATAATATTTAAGCTACTTCATCAACCTTTCGATTACGTATACAGTTAAATATAAAATAACACTTTACGTTACATCATATATATTTGGTTATACAAAATTCTATACACTTTATTATTTTATAAATTAATAATAGGTCAGGGTTTGAATAAATATTTAATTAGTAATTCCTAATTAAGGAATAATAAATAATTTTATATAAGTCATGATTAATATTTAATAAGCAATGTTAAATGTGAATGAAAAATAATAAATTACATAACATAGCTTCATTCACAATTTAACAGTACATAACCTGACATCATAATCAATTCGAAAAGATATTTTTGAAACAAATTATGATTAACATTATTTTTGGTATAGAATATAAAAGAAAGTCATATATGTTAAATAATATATGTTTAAATTTTTTAAAAGCTTAAAGTTTTTTATTATAAAATAACTATTCTAAATACACCTTTTTTATATAAATAATCCTTTCTATATTAGTAAAATCGACCGCGAGCTGCGGTGATTGATTCATTCAATCAAATACCCTTGGAGGGTAATAATGGATTTAGACGAGGAGGCAGCTTCGGCGTTCTACATTGCTCTTTGCAAACTAGACATGGCCAAGGGAAGTGAGGTGGCCAAAAGAATAATAACTGCCCACAACGAAAGAAAGGAACATTAACCACCTTGTGGATTTCTGTACTCAGCTTCACTGGTTTTTAGCTCCCACAGGTGGGGGGAGGACCTGAGAACCCGAGCGGCGAAGGCTTACAGCGAGGCGGTGCAGTTCCTTGTGAGCTGCATCACTCGGGCCAGATCCTTCCTCCACCTCTAAGTTTACCTTTCAATTTTTGCTTTTCTCTGTACTTTTTTTGTTTGTTTTGTTACATGTTTCCTTTTTAGGATTTTTCCTTTTTGTAAAGTGAAAAATCAACGACCGTTTTAGAAACGCCCCTGGGGGGCAAACAGCTAAAACAGGTCAACTGAGGCCTCTTTAACCTACTCTATCACTATGCACTCTATCTTTATTTCCTCTCCTACTATCTGCTGACTCTCAGCCTATCTTACTCTACAGGCCGATGATGAAGATTTGTTGAACTCACAAATTAATAATGGATGGCAAATGCTGTAGCCAATGAAGTTCTGAGGCTTGGCTGTTGTTGTCACCCTCCTGCTTTGATCAGAGCTTTAATAGCGCGATAACACTTTATCACTACACTGTCCTCTACAGATAACGGGGAAGATGAAAAGCATTCTTGCTCCCCTTTAAGCCAGTTCTTATAAGGATAAGGATTATTTCTGTTCAGATTGACGAGTGGTAGTTGATAAGTCCTTTTTAGGACTTCCAGGATAACGGATGCCTCAGTTGAAACTTCACTGTAGCCAGGGCCGGCGGAAGCTGGCAGGCGAGCGCCGCTACGATGGGGTTGCTTCCGCCAGGGAGCGGTTCATAAGTAACTTTTTAAGAAACAAAATTTTTATCATAAAAACAAAAAATTCTTAGAATGATCAATATTAAAATAAATAAGGCCGGATACACCGAATAAAAATTAAAATATATATATATATATATATATTGCCGCCTCTTTGATCAGCCGGCTGTTTATAATTTACAGCTAGAGCAGGCTAAATGCTTGCCTGCAGAATGTTGTGTCTACTGCAATCTATCTAAAGTGAGACGATGAACGGTTTTTATGAGCAGAAACAAATTTTCGTACAAAACATTTGTTGTTAGTTAACCAGTCATATGCTACGCATCTCAGTAGGCTACTGACAGTAGCGCAGTGCCGACTATTATTTCGTCTCTGTGTCGTGTTGTGTAATAATTTCTTGTCGGTATAAAATAGAAATGGAATCAAAAATTAAAAAAAAAGTTAATCGGTGCACAAAATCGTAAGCGTCATGCTGCGAAAGAAGCAGGTATTAAGAAACAAACTGGAGCGCTTAATAAATTTGTTAAAATATTAGAATATTCTGATGTCGAGTTGGTTACAATCTGCATCAGAATATTCTAATATTTTATGTGATGATGATGTGCACGGTTCTTCGAAATCAGAGTCGAAGAACCGTGCACATCATCCAGTTTTCATGAAAGTATTATTGCAACTATTGAACAAGATAATTGAACATGATTTAAGTGAAAAATAATTAGGATTTAGTCAACTACAACAAGATTTAGTTGTAGTTGACCACGAAACTAACACATTGCTAGTCTCTATAAATTTAGAAGATCCAGGTGAATGGGGAAATATTGATGAAAAATTACGAGCTGTTTTAATTGAAATGGGGCCTGTTCAAAAGAAAAATATAATATATCCCAGAGATACATATGGTCGTAAATTTGGCGACACGTATTATAATAGAAAAATGGAAAACGGGAGACTATGCCTCATTTATTCCGAAACTTTAAATTCTGTTTTTTGCTTTTGTTGCAAACTTGTCGCACCTATTAAATCAACTGAATCACCTACTGAGTCTTGTAGAAGGTTATAACGATTGAAGAAATGTAAGTACAACTTTACATAGACATGAGACTAGTTTAACTCAGATGAAAAATTTCTTTAAATGGAAGGAACTTGATAAAAATTTAAAAAAACAAAACTACTATTGATTTCCAGACTCAAAGCATGTATGAAATGGAAAAGAAACATTGGACGAGTGTTTTAGAACGCTTGATTGAAATTATAAAATTCCTTGGTAGCCAAAATTTAGCTTTTCACGAATCATCTGATAAATTATATGAAAGGAATAAAGGCAATTTTTTAAAATTAGTAGAACTGTTTGCTATGTTTGATCTCGTTATGGAAACTGATGTTGAAAGGGCCCTACAACGAATAGAGTAGAGTACACTATTTGAGTAAAGGCAGTCAAAATGAAATATTGGAAACTTTAACTAACGCAATCAGGGATACAATTTTATTATAAATTCGAAAATCTAAATATTATTCCATAATTTCAGACTGCACACCTGATGCAAGTAAAACAGAACAAATGACCATTATTATTCGCTTTGTTTCCTGTGACAATGGAATTGTCAAGATTAGGAAAACGTTTTAGGTTTTGCAGATATATCAGACGTGGTTTATGTGCAACAATAATGGAACAACTGGAAAAATGGAACATTCCCATTGAAGACATGCGAAGTCAAGGGTATTAAAATGGGGCAAATATGAAAGGGAAAAAATATGGGCTCCAAAATTTGCTTTTGAACAAAAATCCTCGAGCGTTTTACGTGCATGTGCTGCTCATACTCTAAATTTAATCATTAACGATGCAGCCAAAGTGAATGCAAATACAATTAGTTTCTTTGCAATTATTCAAGACATATACAATTTCTTTTCATTCTCTTACAAACGTTGAGCAATCCTTTTAAAGTTCGTAAAAAAACTAACATTGAAACAGCCATCAGAAACGCAATGGGAAAGTAAAATTAATGCAATCCGCCCTCTACGATATCAGTTAAGAAAAATTTATGATGCACGTTTTGAAATTTTAAATAATGAAAATTTTAATAAAGAAACTCAGCACGAAGCACAAACATTATGTGCTAAAATAAAGAGCTAAAATTTATTTGCTCTCTTATAACTTGGCATGATTTACTTAACAGAATAAACCCTGTGAGTAAAATGCTTCAAGACAAAAATATGAACATTACACTTGCTTTAGAATTTATCGAAAACTTAAAAATATTCTTACAAGAGTATCGATCATATACAAATTTTAAAGAAGTTCTAAAAACGGCAAAAGAACTGAGTGAAGAGGTGGAAGGAGAACAGGAATTTAAAACTGGTACGGAAGTTCGACGTCGAAAGAAGACACGATAATTTGACTACGAGCATCATGACGAAACGCCACAATCGCCAGAAGATAAATTTAGAGTGAATGTGTTTTATACATTCATAGACGTTGCAATGTGTTCGTTAATAGAACATTTTGAACAACTAAAACATATTATGATTATTTCAATTTCTTGTATAGATTACTACAAATTAATAACGAAGATTTACGAAAACATTGTGACGATTTAGAGATTCTCTTGAAGGACGGCGACAATAAAGACGTAAATGTAATAGAACTATATGACGAGTTATGTGCTTTCCGGGATATTTTTCGAAAGGGTAATTTAAATATCAAACCCTTTCGATATTCTTAATTTTATTGTGTCCAATAATTTATCTTTCCCTAACTTTTCAATTGCTTTAAGAATATTATTAACCTTACCTGTTAGTGTAGCGAGCGGTGAACGTTTCTTTACAGAGTTGAAATTGATTAAAACCTACTTAAGAACAAGTATGTCACAAAAAAGACGTTAGTTTGGCGTTAATAGCTATTGAAAATGATATATGTACGGAATTAGACGTTAAGACCATTATTTCTAATTTTGTGAATATGAAATCAAAAACCTTGAACTTTTAATAAAAAAAATTGCAAGTATATTTATGTAATTTAATTTATTTTCTGTTATTCTGTAAAGATGTTATTTTTTGAATACTTATACTAAATGTTCTAATTATTTCTGAATTATTTTCTTATTTTCTCGTCTATCTTGAGTTTCTTTTATTTTTCTAAAAGATAGTTCCACTTATAAAAATTATTAAAAAATTTTTACAAGTTACTAAGAATTTAGCAACTTGTAAAATGCAAGAATTTTTTAAACTTTAGTTCAAATAAATTTTAATTTTAATTAAAATTCATTTTAATTTTGTTAGCGATTCGGATCGGTGAGAAGGCTATAATCCCTGTATCATTATATTCAACGATTAAAGTGAAGTGGCTTTATCAGAATTTGCTTTAACTTTTGAGAATTTTTTGAATATTAGTTTTTAACGATTATCCTGCCTAGTCAACAACCGCGGTTCGTTACATTTAACGAACCCACGTGTGGCTGTTCTGTCAAAATTATTTAAGAAGTTTCAAATAATTTAAATTTTTATTATCGTAAAAGAACCACACACGCCCGGATCGTTTCAGGGGGCGCTTAGATAGAAATTGCATGTGGGCGCCAAAGACCCTAGCGCCGGCTCTGACTGTAGCCAGTTAAGTTTTAACTGAGGCTCAGCTATTGCCATTACGCAGCCAAGACTAGAGTTTTTAGCTCGATAACACCCCATCCACACAGATTTTCTTCATTCAGATGACGGGATAAAGAGTCAAGGACTCAGTCCATCGCCCAGTTCTTTTAAGAACTTATTTATGTTCATAATATATTATTAAGTAATATAATAATTCTGTTCAGTCGTATAATATCTATCTATTCATCCAGTTCTGCTCAGTGGTAGAGTGTGCCTGTCACTGAGAAGAACAACCGCTGAGTGAAAAGATCCTTCAGCTGGCTCATTGTTGGGTGATCTGAGGGATCGTACCAGTTTTTGGAGAGGTAGCCCGGCACTTAAAATAAACAAGCTACCTGGTTGGTGTTTGGTTTTGCCTGTCACTCAAGAGTTTTTGGATAGGTATCCCGCACTTTAAAATACCTCTCTTCATACATAGTATTGATCCTTATGGATCACTCATTGAGATTGAGTGATCGCGTAGATCACTCAGGGGTTTTTGAGAAATAACCTCCTCATCTTTATTTGTGCTCAAATACCCCAGTCTCTACGTTAACTAATCTCCAGGGTTATTACGATTTTTTAAATTTTGTTTATTGATAAATTGAAGGACTCTCCAGCGTTTCATAATATATCCAGACGAAGTAAATAATATATAATATAATAAAAATTTTCTGTTTCTGTTCATTGGCAAATAAGTCCGTTTCACGTACGCTCCATCATCCGATTTTTTTCTGTTGGAGCGATAACTCTTATGACATTGGTTCCCCTCGGGGGTACGTGCTGGGTCGTTCAGGGGTACACAAAAATAATCATTAATGGCGACAAACAAGTAAAGCAAACTATTTTACATTAAGATAGGCACTGAACAAAAGTGTCAGTATTTAAAAGAAGCTATTTTTAAAACAAGGGGTACAATTTATAGAAATGGGTTTAAAAGGGATGCGCAAGTGGAAAAAGGTTGGGAACCACTGTTTTGGGAGATGAACGATTCATTAGGTAAATACTACCAAATATTTGTTCCTGAAGTGGTTATATCCGCTGACGTCTCTTTCTTTAAGCAGAATCTTCTTCATGCGGAATTCTTAGCTATTTTTTTTTTTTTATATAAATTTGCATGGGTTTCACGTCTTAACTCAATTCTGTATCAGAGCGTGTTTTTTTTTTTTTTTCTTTGCTTGAATTTTTTTCTTTCCAAATTTACATAGCCTTCAAACTGATCCTATCCAATTGTGAATATCATACTGAGCTTATATCTCTGTTACAGGTACCTATCCAATACGATAAGTGGGGAAACAGAGGGCGCTTTGTTCAAAAAATTGTGGAATCAAGACCGTTCCTGCATACAATTACCAGGACATATATTTTCCTATCATTTGCATGTGTTTATGTGTTCCTATGATTTCGGGATGATTTCACACCTTTACAATATTCGATCTGTATACTGCATCTAATTCTCTCTCTCTCTCTCTCTCTCTCTCTCTCTAGCTATCTTTGATACGATTTGCATCTTAATTCTTCAGATTTATGCTGCTACTTTTGATATTTTTATACATCCTTAATATAAAAGAAGTTCTATAAACATTGAAACTTAAACAAAAAAGAAAGAAAGAAGAAAGAAAAGAAAATTTTGCAAACATTAAACAAAACTCCCAAAGATCGTATCTCCTTATCTTAACAACAAATTATCTTTCGCTCACCTTCCCAACACATTCCTTTCCCCCCTTTCTGTACAATAGCGACGTCTAGCGGTCTCATATTGATTTTACAAGCGAAACATGCACAGTAGCCGTTTCTTCCCTTCTATTTCGGAGAACGCTAACACGTCCCGCCATTTGGGAAGAGAAATGCCCTCCACCGCTGTTCGACACGTGCATACTGCTCAGGCCACAAGGAAAGTGACATCGTAACATGGCACTCTGTAACAGCCACAAAAAATGTACGCAACATTAACAATGATTTGGTGTCTGTAACGGGGATTCTGGGATCTCGATGTCGATGTGCAGGTTGGTGAGCTATCGATCATCGCTACCTTGATCGGCAGGCTCCATAAAGGGGTTTCGTTTCTCATCGGTGGGGGTGTGGCAGTGGAAGTATCGATAACCCAACTAATTTCTGGTAGTTAGCGAAGGAAGAGATTTTCAAAGGTGGGTGATATTTACTTTGTTTCAAAATATCGAAACGAGAATTCAGTTTATCTCTTGAAGTCGACCAATGTATATGAATTTGCTTTCTTATATGAATCGCAAACAAATACTTTTTTTTTTTCAGGTTGTTTAGCTGAAGCAACTCGAAGAGTTGTTTAGCTGAAGCAACTCGAAGAGTTGTTTAGCTCTACAAAATTGCAATGCTGTAAATTATTTCGTCTAACAATGTAGGAGTTTATATGAATTAAATACTTTTAATTAACATCCACATCAGTGCGAACAATAGCTGGAAAAAGAGTCTCGTTCAATTATGCTATGAAGTTACTACTATGATAAAAAGATATACTATTTTCATGTAAACAAACTTCAAGATTGTTTCGTATAGGCAGCCTTTCATAGACGAAACATTGGGTATATGTTTTCGGCCTTTCATATTTCTTAACCTTTTTACTTTATTACAAAATTAAAGTAATAAAATATTTTTATTTCAGGAAAAAAAAATGATGCATCATCCTTCTAACTAAATCATAAATTTCAAGCAATACAACAAGTTTATTGTCAATTTATTGTCAATATTGTCAATATTATCAACAACAAATAAACATAAACATGTCTAAATCTATTAATTTATTACTAATATACGTAGAAAACAAAATGGTGTATCTCTTTATCAATAATTTTATTTTTAATGATAAAAAATATGCTTTTATAAAAATATTTTAAATAAATTTAAGTGGATATTATAATCGATTAAAAAATAATTTTATTTTTCTTTATAATTTAAGGTAAAATCCAAACAACGCAAAACACATTTGGATTGCAACTCACTCATATGAAGCATAAGATTTCAGATCGCATCTTGTTTTTTTTTTTTTTATCACCATGGTAATATAAGCTGCCATGGTGATAATTTCAAGTTGATTTCTGTGTTCAGGCTTGTTTTGAGATGACGATAGCTTCTTAAACTAAGAGAAAGCCATACATATAAAAGTCTTCTGTTGGATACAGAGTAGTGTAATAGACGATTTAATCCCCTGCAACTGAGTAGAAACCATTATCAAGCAATTGTGCCACACCCGAATTGGCAATAACTTGCTCTTTCTCTGTATACTAGCAGTTAATCATCTTCAGAACAGTTAATCCTCTTTACGTGCTCGATCCTAAGGTGGAATACGATAACAACAAAGAAAGAAGCAAGCAGTCCTCGTTAGACTTGTAATCCTTCCATCCAAGCGAATGATTGATGCGAGGCCGACCAAGTCAAACTGTTCAGATCACGTTTTGCGAGAGAAAAAGGGAGTGGATATTAACCCTCTCACTTTTAGCATCGCCACACACGCTAATAACTTCTTTTTTTTTCATCTTGGGAATATTATAAGCATTACTGGATTAATGTCACTGCTTGTTAATATTGTATTTCTGGATTAGATTATGACTGTCGTTTTTATTGTGCTTTACTTTAAAAGCAAAATTTGGTTTGCTATAAAAAATTGACAAAGGTCTATATTGAAGGTCCACTTCATTTGGAATACTTTCCCGTTTCGAAAAATAGCATGTTTCTAGTACAATAGCTACTCAGTGTACAGATGAAGTCGTCGATCGATTTTTTTAAAATTTACTAGAGCTATTTTTGATCTCGTTATTGCATGCTCTGCCAAAGTACATCTAAAATAGTCAACGGTAAAGAGAATTTATGGATATTAGTAGAGAGAGAGAGAGAGAGGGGGGGGGAAAACAGAGCTTCTGCAAATTACCAGAGTCCAACGTTCCGAAAGCTAGTCATTATTAGATGGGAAAACATTTTTTTTTCTTCAGTGGAACGACTTTAACCGCCTCTCGTTAGGTGTGTGGATGTTATATTGACTGCATCGAGATGTCAGATTTTTCTGTTGATATCATTTTCAAGGCTTCTCTTGCATTTCTGAAGAAAAAAACTACGTAAGACAAAAGATTTTTTGGTTTGAAATGTTTCGCATAAAATGATATTCACATGACTGCCTTTTACATCTTTCTGTGTGATATTTATTTAGCGACCTCCTAATCTAGAGCAAAAATTTAGATTCCTACAGAATTCAACATCCGTTATTGAGACAACTCAAATATTTGGCCCAGAAAGTACAGAAAAAATGCAATAAAAACAGACAATAATATTAAATGACCATGTGATTTTTTTCTTCCCCTAAATGTTGCCAATCTTTCAGATGGATTTACACCCATCCGGATTGATTTCATGTTTTTGTGTTTGCCCTTATAAGCGCTCATAGAAATGGGTTTTTCTAGCTGAGCATTCTCCTATCTCTACTCAACAATTGAGAATGCCTTACATCTTAGTGAATTACATGATGTGGAATGTGGAACGTAACCCATCCTTGGATTCCGAGGACATTCTACACCATACAACCCACCGTCTACACTACTTAACATTCATCTACGCAAATGCCACCCACTGTCTACTACTAGTACTTATGTGCGTTGACAGTGTGTGTTCTCTGGCCGATTTTCGTGTATGGGGGAGAAACTCTCATAAGTCCTTATGAAATCAGCTAATTCACTGCGATACAGAGAAAAACTTTTTCTTCATATTGCGATGCGATTAACTAAATTGAAAGAAAGTTTTTTCTTGTATTAGAGTATATATATATATATATGATTCAGCAGGTAGTCTTAAACATCCTTAAAATCCTTCCTATTCTACAGAGAGCAATACGATTGGTAAATGATTCTCCCTCCCCACATTTTCTGATTCATCCAACTCCTACTTGCCACCTATAGCTACTTTTTTTAATAATAATTAAAAATTAAAATGTGAATAATAATTATTCACATCATTAAGTGTCCATTAAAAAAAAACCTGTTATCTGCAATTCCTCACTCAAAACCTTTGGCGGTTAGCTTTAGTAATTTTATTATTAAGAAATTATTTTGTATTAAGCATAGTATTAAGAAATAATTTTGTCAACCTCTTGTGTGTTGGAAAAAAAAAATGAAAACAATATGAAGAAATTTCACGTAATTTTTCATTTTCATTTTTTTTTTTTTTTTTTTTTTTTTTCTTCACTGTCAACTTTGCAATTGTGCTACGTATAAATTCCTTTCTAGGCAGGGAAAATACTAAGAAAACTGCATTCAAAAATTCGTCTAAAATAATAAAAATATTGTAGTTCTTTTCCCCTAGCGACGATTTAGCGAACCATTTTTTTTTTTTAAAGCAAAAGTCTGACGGAACAAGTCAAAAGTTTAATTAGGATAGGGATAAAAATAACATCATTATTGCGGTTATCAACCTGTACGTGACGAAACAGATGAAAAATTCTGTGCAACGTATCTCTATAAAAGTAAGAACTGCAGATTTACTTGGTATTTTTCATCGAACGAAATGTCACATCTTTCGTAAGTGGAGATTTACCCTTTATTGGTTTCACGTTATCTGCTCTAGATAAGAGATTTCGGGCATTTTGCCAATATCTTTTCTTCCCTGGGATAATGCGAGGGCAGCAAAAGATTTACATAACTGGCAATATTACTACTGCATAAAATATTGGTAATGGCCATTGAAAAGATATCATTAGCTATAATAGTGAAGGATATTCCTTCGCAAATATTTCTAAAAGTATCGAATAACAATATATAGTCCTAACGAAATACAAGTCTGAAAAGATATTTGACCAAGGAACTTCGATAATAAATCGTATTTACTTTTTACTTGACGCTAAGAATGGTCGCCTACGAAGTTTTATATTTAGGACTTAAAACCGATAAATTAAAATGGTGTGTTAAATTAATTAATAAATAAATAAATATTTATTAATTTAATAAAATTTTATAAATATTTTATTAAATTTTATAAAAAAATTTAATAAAATTTTTTTTTAATTTTATTAAAAGTTTGTTTCATATTATCTTATATATTTTTTCTTCTACTATTTATGTAAATTTTTATAAAGAGATAGCTTAAAGTAGTCCAAATTTCGACTATGCGCGAAGGTTTATTCTCATAAACTCCCTGGTAAATTTCGAAAACTTATGATAACGTACGTCAAAATTCTCATTATTAAAATTAATTTTGAGGTTAAATAATATATTAATGTTTATTTATAAAATAATATGATATTTTCATATTTAAGATTATCAAAATTTCAGTAAAGTTTATGACTTATGAAAAAACAACTTTCATAAAATGCATCGAACGTATTCTTTATTACTCTTTGGCTGCAATACATCTTTCAGACCATCTCGGCGTTCTCAGAAAGAACTGTGACCTAAAGATACCATTTAGTTAGTGGGCCAAAACCTGTGGTTCTTTTGGCAGGTTTATATCGAATACATATTTGAAGGGGAAAATAGCAATGCTACTGTATCGATTTTATCTTCGTAGAACACATGCATGAAGTTCTGTATATGTTCTCCTTTTTATGCTTTCTTCTTTCTCCGCCTTTGTACTTACGAAGACAGGCATGACAAGTTCGTGTCAAGAGTGAATCAACTGAAGTGCACTACGTGCTCCAATAATCTCAGTTGCAGTCCACGAAAAAATTATTGAATTTCTATGAAATCGTTTTGAGAATTTTCTTCACTTAATTATAATAAATTAAGCCGATCGATGTCTTGATAAGTTGAATTGATTAGCATTGAAGTATCCAGCAATTCCCGTCATCAGTTAAAAATTCATAGAACTAGCAATACGGAATATTTTAATTCATATCAATATTCAGAAATCCAATAGTCCTATGAATCAGTAAAGCCGCCTCTAAAAATTCGGATGATCCCTAGGCCACTCAATCGTGGGCGAAACACCGTCCATCTCAGCGTTGGCCTTCCACCCACCACCGAGCTCATATTCCGAAGAAAAGCATTCACCGACAAAACTCCTCACCGGGCCGTGCCGGAAAACACTTTCCGCGGAGACTCAAATTGCTCCCTTAAGGCAAAAACCTCAAGAAAGCGAACTCATATTAACAATATTAGATAGCCGAGCATCAGTTAAACTTCCTTGGCTACAGCATTGCCATCCCTATAGCCAGCTTCCACCTCTCATCATTGAGTAGGTAGACCTAGTTAATAATTAAGAAGATATTAACCAAAGTATTATTTTCAGAAAAAGTATTCTTTCCGAATCTCTCAAATGATAGTCCTTATAAGGACTGGCTTAAAGGGGCGAAGCAAGAATGCTTTTCATATTCCCCGTTATCTGTAGAGGACAGTGTATGGATAAGTTGTTATTGAGCAATTCAAGCTCTGATCATGGCAGGAGGGTAACAGCAATAGCCGAGCCTCAGTTAGAACTTCGTTGGCTACAGCATTGCCATCCATTACCCTCCAAGGGTATTGGATTGAATGAATCAATCACCCTTGGAGCAGCATCTCACAGATATTCCTTATAAGGACTGGCTTAAAGGGGCGAAGCAATAATGCTTTTCATCTTCCCCGTTATCTGTAGAGGACAGTGTAGGGATAAGGTGTTATTAAGCTATTAAAGCTCTGATCATGGCAGGAGGGTAATAGCAATAGCCGAGCCTCAGTTAGAACTTCATTAGCTACAGCATTGCCATCCATTACCCTCCAAGGGTATTGGATTCTTCAATCTCTCACAGATATTGCTCTCGTTTTCTTTATTATATAAAATGATTTATGAAGTTTCAGAGGTGTATTCTATAATTGCTAATTTTGTAAAATAAATTTGAAATTATTTTAAATTTAAGTTCTTATCAAAAATAATATATCATTTGCAATATTTACTTAAAGGAATTAAAAAATCTTTTTTAGATATAAAAGGAAACAGTTGAAAGAAGATTTTAGACTAGGTATATATAAAAGACAGTAAAAGTGTCAGAAATAGTAATCACTGATAGTATCATCATAGAGGGCGCTGTAAACACTGAATACAAAGCAGGCATTAATGTTGTCTAATCTGCTTATTTATGAATATGTCTGAAAATAATGAATTGGGTAACTTCGCATCGTCGCGTAATCTGTTTGAGAGAAATCAGTGCACGAAGGGAAATACTCATTATTCACTTGTTAAATAGACTACAGCGCAGCTATGGTTGGAAGTAATTCAGATCACGTCATAATTTTTTAGAAAACTGACTTAGGGAAATATGTAATGCAGTCAGAGATTTTTTTTTTTGCTTTTTTTTTTTTATAAGGTAAATAAAAACAGAATTGATCGTTTGGCTCAAATAAAACGACTTCGGAATGACGTAAACAAATCAATTTCAAAATGAATATCTCTTGGATAATGCAGTCAGGGATTTGAAACTATCACTTTCAGCCCATATTTACAACCAAATGAAAAGCAGCTATCCAGAAAGGCAATGCAGAGATTTAATGAGAAGTCAGTGTCTTGCATTTAATACATGCCTCTGTTTCGTATCTCCAGATGTCTCTAGCTAGATATATGCTTGCTTTTGTATAATTCAAATACACAGTGTGTGCGTGTGCGTGTGTGTGTGTGTGTGTGTGTGTGTGTGTGTGTGTGTGTGTGTGTGTGTGGAGGGGGGGATTCAAAGATGTACCGAATTCCCTTGTATCTGTAAAGCAATTGCATTCAAATAGCAACTGTGCTCCTATCTTGTCATATGCATTAACTTTCCACAAACGCCTCGAAGGCTATCGATTTGCAGAATTTGCTCATGAAAATGTAAACAATGGCCTGTAACCCACTAATAGCGTTGAATATTACACGAAAAATAGTTGTGAGAATACATCTCGGGTTGTTGATATTTGAATTATTTTCCACTAGGAGATTTACAATTTCGTAAATGGTTACTATTTCACACATTAAACTTTCAAAAGAGCGACACCTGGTGATCAACGATAGATGATAGTCGGAAAACAGGGGCTGCTAGCTAAAGCACAATACATAACATTTTTTTGGAAGCAAGAACGTGAGTTTATCTTCCCATGAAAGATGTATTAAAGAATAAATGAAAATCATGTTTACTGCCATTTCCTTATCACAAATAGCCTAATATTAAAGAATAAATGAAAATCATGTTTACTGCCATTTCCTTATCACAAATAGCCTAATATTAAAGAATAAATGAAAATCATGTTTACTGCCTTTTCCTTATCACATATAGCCTAAAACGAGTTTCACAACAACCTGAAAGAAGTTTCACAATTTCACAACACCCAGAATTGTCCTTATAAGGACTGGCTTAAAGGGACGAAGCAAGAATACTTTTCATCTTCCCCGTTATCTGTAGAGGACAGTGTAGGGAAAGGACTGGCTTAAGGGAGCGAAGGAAGAATGCTTTTCATATTCCCGTTATCTGTAGAGGACAATGTAGAGATAAAGTTATTGAGCTATTAAATTAAAGCTCAGATCACGGCAGAAGGGTAACAGCAATGCCCGAGCCTCAGTTAGATCTTCATTGGCTACAGCATTGCCATATGTAAAGGTAAAGCCGTCTCTAAAAATTCGGATGATCCCTAGGCCACTCATTCGTGGGCGAAAGACCGTCCATCTCAGCGTTGGCTCCACTCAGTGATGGCCTTCCACCCACACGCCACCACCGAGCAGAACCGCTCAAATTCCGAAGAAAATCATTCACCGACAAAGCCCTCAGCGGGCCGTGCCGGAGAACACTTTCCCCGGAGACTCAATTGCTCCCTTAAGGCAAAAACCTTAAGAGAGCGCACTCATAACTCTCGAATCTCAGCGCCCCTGGGGGATAACAGCAACAGAACCTCAGTTAAACTTCATTGGTACAGCATTGCCGTTTATTACCCGCCAAGGGTATTAATCACCGAATCTCACCTCACCAACACAGAACTGTAGTTTTGTAAAAATTAAATGGAATATTATTATAGTAAAAGTTCTTAGGTGTGTGTGATTTATTTAAAAATTAAAATATCATTTCCAATATATATTAATAAATTAAACCTAAATATATGTAAAATATAAGTTTCACTTTTATTTCTGATAAAATTAATTTTTAATGAAATATTAAAAAGTAACATGGTTAAAATTACTTTAGCATAAAATTCACGAAGAATGAAATTTCTTGATTGGTTTTTAAAAGTCGATGTTTAAAAATGTCTCCTGGCAATAGATATCATAAACTCATCTTATTTTCCTTAAAGAAAAAAAAAAGTTTTTCTTGGCTTAATTTTGTCCTTATTTATGAAGAATTACGTTCATTATAATCCAAAAATTAACTAATAAATAATTTGATTTACAAATTTATTGTTTTGAAATTACAGAAATTAAAACAACCACTCACAGGTGACCGGCAATGGCTATTTACGGATAGTTTTGAACACGTAGAGGCTCGACACCGGAATGTTCTTCATTGCTAATGTTTGCATTGTCATATGTCGCTAGTGGCAAAGCCCACAAGCAAGCGAATATCTTGTCTTTTAATTGCTTGTGTTTTGTGAGGGAATCATGTAACGGATATCGGCTAACCTTCACTTGAAAAGTCCTTCAAAAGATTTCATGGTGTACTAGTCAGTGTTAAAACTCAGCTATACCCAACTAGTTCGATTATGAGTAGTTTTCCTAGCATTACTAAAAGGTTTTCACCTTGAAAATTTAAGCTATTTCGTGGTACTTTACGAATGAAAAGATTCGCAAATCGAATACCTTTGTGCTTCTGAAGTCGAATATAAGAATGTTTAAGCTAAAGGCCACATGTAGTTTTGCTTTGGCTGATATTTAAATAAATTCAACATATTATATTGAATTTATTTAATATTATATACAACAAAGTAGTGCTAGATTGCCGACTAACATGAAGCTTTTGTGTTGTACCTCATTAAAATAAAATCGCTCTTGACAAAACCAGAATATGAACACCATCTGTGGATCAGGCAGTGAACAATCAAACATTTTTATGCTAGAAAAAATGCCACAATTATATCCATAGAGGTAGATAGTGTAGATGGTATGGATCCTAAAGGCTAGATGATTCAGGCACTCTTCTTATGGACAAACCAAATAAATATTTTAATTAGAACCGTAATCTCACCCGCTAAACATGCCAACGTAAGTTTTTATTTTATAAAAAAAAAAAAAAAAAAAAAAAAAAGATCCATTGTTTCTGTACCTTTTCATCTTAATGAATAAAAGTTTCTCAACGCCTGACCAGTGTAATTAGAGTCAGAGGTAACCTAAAACCAACAGATGTTTTATCTGTTGAGGATTCTAACAAAATGCCTAAGCAGTGAAGACACTTTTTGCTATAACATTAGTATCACAATACATCAATAAAATAGGGAGAAATGATAATTTTCCTTATGCACTGACATTTACTATCAATCTCTGGCGTTATGTGTAGTTCGTAAAATAATCTCGGAGACTTTCACTACGCCACATGTCATCTCTGGTTCCAGAGTCAACGAAGTACAACTGAATTATGAGCACTGCTATTGCAGAAAGCAAACCTTGCTAATACGTACATTTATTTCCCTCTTTATAATAATCTTAGTAACAGAACATCGTCGAGGAGTCAGCTGTGACAAATGCGACCTGTTCAAGCGAATTCCATTTTTATAACTGCTGGGAAAAGAAGTTCCCTCAGCACTTAATAGTCAATCAGTGTTGAGTGAGTAAGAAAGCGTATGAGAATAGTCATAAAATTTGGTTGGAAACATTTTTCTCCGCATGATGCAAGTTATGGTGGAGTCAGGAGACGATAAATTCTTCGGGCGGAACAAAATTAGTTTACTTTTGCGTAAACAACTTCTATGGCTATGCAAAATAAATGTTCGCTTTGTAAACATAATTATAGATGCACAAACGCATTGTAATAGAGGGCGCTAGTAGTACAACTGAAGATATCGTGATCATACGTGAAAACCCGAGATCATAAACTCGAGTCGCAAGTCATGCTTATTTTTCAGTTAGTAAACGCCCTTTAAAATTAAATCGCACCTTTGTGGAAACGAACAAATCATGAACTCTGTTAACGCCGAGTGGTGACTGCTTACGGGTCATCTAACATCTGAAGAAGATTGCTATATTTCTTATCGAATTTTTGTTTTCATTTACGGTTATTAGAGACTTTCATTATAACACTTTGTCTATTTTATTGAAGTATATAAAATTAGAATGAAAAATGACAAATTACTTTGATAAATATCAATTTTATTCCAAACTTTAATTAAAACAATGATACACCATTTTGATTTTTCTATAAAGTAAAGTATTGTAGATTTATTAGAGCGTTTGTGAAGTTGCTACACGGGGAGAATCAATCGACCGTGAGATGCGGTGATTGATTCATTCAATCCAATACCCTTGGAGGATAATGGATGGCAATGCTGTAGCTAATGAAGTTCTAACTGAGGCTCGGCTATTGCTGTTACCCTCCTGCCATGATCAGAGCTTTAATAGCTCAATAACACCTTATCCCTACACTGTCCTCTACAGATAACGGGGAAGATGAAAAGCATTCTTGCTTCGCCCCTTTAAACCAGTCCTTATAAGGTTATAAGGTTGTGAAGTTGCTAATTATAAGTTATATAAGTATAAATTATATATAAATTATACAAATGCTTTAGTTATCAGTTGTTGATTGTGATTACTGGCTACAACGTCTTTGATTCCAGCGCTGTGGGTTAAGTAAAGTACTTCGAATCACAAGGCCAACTTTTGCCTAGGTGCTCAGTTTCCTTCGTCGTGAGAAAAGCCAGAAATACTTAATTTCGCTGATTAAACAGTTAGTGTCATATTTGTAAAATACAAAAGTAAAAAAAAATCAGCTAAGAGACGAATACAGAATATGCCATGTAATTAAACTGTTTCTTCGCCTATATACTGCGTTCATGGTTATCTATTTTGTGGAGTGGAAGGACAAAATACGGGATTTCGGATAGACAAAAACAAAATCCTACACTCTCGTATGAGACTGACTACAAGACATCTTCAGTGGAATAGTCCTTATAAAGGTTCTTCTCATCCTAGACGAGATTCGAGCCCAGGTATTTCCAATCCAAAGATATTATTGTCTCGACCAAAAGTTTTCTGTTCGTACCCCCCCCCCCAAAAAAAAAGTATTTTTAAGACACAGAAGCACTCCTGATAAACAATGCGAGTTTTGTCTAAATAAATTTAAAATAATTATAAACGAATAAAAAAAATTATTTACTCCATACAGGGTTTCAAAAATAAACAATAAACTAATGTGATATATGCTGTTTATTTTGAGCTAACAGCGTCTCAAATTCAGGTTGGGTCTTTGTGAGAGCACAGTGAAGATCGTATTCAATTACTAATATGTTAGCGTGGGCTCGATCTTATGCTCACGAATACCTAACAACCTCTCTGAGAAAGAATTGTAGATGCAAATCGTAAAAGGGCGCGAATGACTACATCACTCGTTTATTTACTTATTTTTTTAAATACACATTCCACATGTTGCATCAATATTCTTTAATTCTCTTCTCGATGAAGACGTCTTTGGCTACAGAATCGTTAATAAGTTCAGAATTTCTCATTTCAAAACTTACTGCGTCTAATGTGCCACCAAATCTGTAGCAACAGATAATATAGAATCCATATTTCACCATAAAGTTATTTCTTTAATACTAATAACAAATAAATTACAAAAATAATATCTAACGCGCAGTCTAGTAGAGAGCTACACTAAGAGTGATCTTTTCTATATTAAATAATTTGCTTTGTTTTAATAAATCTAAATTTGAAATCAATTCATGCTTATAGTAAATATGAAATTTATTATTATTATTATTATTATTATTATTATTATTATTATTATTATTATTATTATTATTATTATTAAGAGAGACCTCCAGGGAGTCCGGGACTCATCGACTGGCTATAAATCATCCAAAGCAGCTGTCATATCTTCCCTTAGATTCATTCACACTAAATGCATTCAGTACCCCCCCCCCCCCCTAAAGGCAAACTATTCCACTCACTCAGAGAACAACCTAGCTCTTATCCCTTTTTTGACTGCGAACAATCTTAACTTCCGTGAATGTCCCGTGTTCTCTTCTCACCTTCCTACTAGCGAAACCTTTGATCATATTCTATCCTATAATACTCATTCAAAGGTTTATAGACCTCTATCATCTCACCCCTCTTTCTCCTCTTTACCAGCGCCATAATCCACATACTCGTAATCTGTTCTCATAATTTAAATCCCATAATCCGGATATAATCTTTGTAGCTCTTTTTTTCTCCCTTTCCACAGCCTCTTTATCCCCCTGGAACCCAGGAGACCAAATCTGCGCAGAGTTATCCAGGTGTGGTCTTAATCAAGTCCTTATAAAGAGGCAAAATCACTTTCTTATCCTTACATGTCAAGGTTCGCTTAAATGTCGCAATTATTCTCTGAGTTATATTTGTACATTTTGCTATGTGACCTTTGAATTTCAAATTTCTATCCACCTATACGCCAAGATTCCTCGTCTGATCAGTTTTTTATAACATAACCCCCACTGATATAATATGCTGCTGTAACTCTAATCACGCCAAAGTGCATAACTTTACACTCACTAACATTAAACTGATAGCCATTTTCGTTTGCCCAAATTTCCAGTCTATTCAAATCATTTTGTAAGTGCTGGATAAAAGTAGCATCCCTGATTGCCCCACGTATCTTCGCATCATCCGGAAACAATTGCACTGGTATGGTTAAGTTTTCTCGCTTGCAATAACTCATCAGATGAAGGCTCCGACCCATTAAGATCCAGTCGAGCCAGTGTGCAAACTCGTCGAGTGTGAATCCAGATGTCTGGTTCTTGTTTGGAGGTGATCCTGCCACCCGTCCCATCGGCGGCCTCAGGAAGAAAGTGAATAGAAAGCTCTGCAAGGACTGTAATCAACCCATTTCTTCAAGTTCTCATCATGTTCTCATCATGCTTGTTCCGGCAGTCAAGGAGTTCCCAATCTCAAACACTTCACATGTCAGGTCTGCGATCGTGCATTCTCTACCGCAGTTGGCCTTGGCGTGCATCGCACCTTGAAACATCCAGTCGAAGCCAACGCTGCAATAAGAACGGAGCGCGTCAAAGCACGTTGAACTGCCGAAGAAGAAAAGATCCTTGCCGCTCATGAGATCGAGTTGACGGCTCGAGGGATAAAGAAAATTAACGAGGCTTTATTTAAGGTGTTCCCATTAAGATCCTTGGATGCCATCACGTGTCATAGACGTATAGCCAGTTACAAAGCCTTAGTTCGAAAATTGGCAGCCCATCCGCCACAGGTAGGGACAGGTAATATCTCCGTATCTCCTGTCCATGTCTCTCCATCTTCCAGCCACCATCCTGCTGTTGAAGAAGAGGCTTTGATTCTCAGATGGACATCATCTCTAGATGATCCTCCTCTTCTGGAATATAACCATCAAATTCTTAAATCTCTCATCCAGACTCACCTTCTGGGAATTGATATCACAGATCAGCTGAATGACTACCTCCATGCTGAGTTCTCCGATCACTTCATGCCTCGTCAACATCAGCCTACATCTCATTCTATAATGACATTGTCAAATAGGAAGCAGAAGAAGAGGGCCTATGCAGCTATGCAGGCCGTCTATCTGGCAGATTCACACCCAACGTATACCACTTGATATCTGTCGGCCAGCCATCCACTCCAAGTCAAGAATTTATATTCCAATCCCATATTCTCCACTTTATTCAACAGCCTTTGATGGGGTATCCTAACAAATGCCTTAGCAAAACCAACATTATCATAGCGTATCCATTCCCTTTTTCCAACTCGGCCGTAACATTGTTATAAAATATGAGAAAATTGCTAAAACATGACCTTCCTTTAGCAAACCCATGCTGCTCCTTAAAGAGTATAGCTTGTTTGTCTACCCATTTCAGTATGCGAGTTCTTACCAACTTCTCTAAAATCTTCAGTACCGCAGCAGAGATGTTGGTAGTTAAGCACATCAGATTTTGCACCGCCCTTGTACAACAGAACTATCAGACTTCCCTCCATTCCCGTGATGTCAGACCTGAGCTGAAACTAAAGTTATACAAATATGTGAAAGGCCAAATCAATTCAGTTGAACATTCCTTTAGCAAACGTGCTGATATTCCATCTGTCCCTATAGACAAATTCTTATCCAGGTTATGCATCAGCTCCTCAACTTAATTTTCATGCACCTCAAACTCTCCTTCCAATGTAGAGTAGCACTTTGCCCCATGTTACATACACCTGGTTGATATATCTTAGCAAAGTGAGCTCTCGTTAACTGAACACTCTCATTAGCTTCCGACACTCGAGTCCATCTGTATTCAATAAAGTTACTTTCGCATTCGTTCTTTTTTTTTTTTTCGCTCGAGGCATAACGATGAAATTCTTTTGGATTGCCTTTAGCTTTCATGGCCAATTTCTTTTCATTCTCCGATTTAGCTTCGCACAATACTCATTACTTTTTTGGCTGAGCTTTATATATTTCATAACTTCTCTCACTGTTATTCTCACGATATTCTTTCCACACCATATTGTTGTTGTTGTTGTTGTTGTGGATCTCTTGGTTAATAAGGTTGCACATCGATTTCACTCCAGATCTGTTTATTCTTCGAACACTAAGGATACATTCAGAAAATGGAAGCAATTTTTCAGATTTCCATGCATTGCTGACATTTTTCCCATTCAGTAACAGATAGTATTCTCCCAAGTTGATCATAATTTCCAGCTTTGTATTTGAAAGCTGAAATATAAATAAACATATTTATTTCAGTAATTTTGTGAATAATTCAATAATATTAAATGTTTTTACATTGCAAAATATTTAGGATTATAATGTGTTAACAATATAACCCTAAGACGTACTTTAGTTGAGTCAGCTATCATTTGAAAAGAAGCCATTCAGGTATAGTTGGTGATTAAAAGATAGCCGGATCCAGACCAAGTTGTAATCCGTAGCAAATTAACTACATGACTAACGTGTGTTAGGCAGGATACATCCTCTAACTGAAACACTTTTGGGTGAAAATGTTTCTTTTTTTTGGATTAAATTTAAAAATAAAAAACAACTATATATACAAATAAATGAAATATAAATATTATTTATTATTATTATGATAAAACCGACATAAAGTCAAGTGAATAGAAATACACCACAAATATATCTTCTTAATTGAATGCTTGTATATAAGTAGGCATTCTCGCAATGAATTTCATGGATTTTCGTGTTGTGGCCGGTAATTATCCCCATTGTAGCCCATGCATATCATACGATGCGACTAAAATGGGTACACAGGAAGGGTAATGGATGGCAATGCTGTAGCAAATGAAGTTTTAACTGAGGCTCGGCTATTGTTGTTACCATCCTGCCACGATTAGAGATAATAGCCCTATATTACTCCATTCAATGGGGAATGTGAAAAGCATTCTTGCTTCACCCGCCAAAAAAAAAAAAAAAAAAAAAAAATCACGTAAACAAGTCTCTGGAAACAAAACGAAAATATAAAAATAATGATGCATTCGATGCTAATCACATAGCACAAATAGTTTCTTAAGTATTATGATATTTAATACTTAAGATATTTTCTTAAGTATAATGTATACTCGTACATACCCGTATTTTACTAATCTCTCTTATTATTATTATTATTATTATTATTATTATTATTATTATTATTATTATTATTATTATTATCATCATTATTATTATTATTATTCAGAATATCTTTCCTACATATAAAAGATTCAGTAGTTCTAGAAAATTCCTGAATTCATTACTATATTGTGAACTGAAAGACGTCATTAACATCATTCGGATTTATGCTTTTCCTTCTACAACCTTACGTATAAGTTGCTTTACATTCCTGAATGATGTGGAATTTAAAAAAGACAAGACAAAAGGTCGGCGCAATAAATGGGAAGTGAGTGCTTCGCTTTCAATGTGCATTTTAATGAACTTCAGGTTCAATGAAAGTTTGCCAATCCAATTTTTATCCTTCCATTTAAGACTGCATGTTTCTCATTTTAAGCATGTCTCTTAGTAGTTGATGAATAGCTCAGACATTACTAGAAAGACGATCCTTAACGATGCGTTGCGATCTAACAAAATCGCCCTTATCATTTCTATATATAAGTGCATACCTGCTAAAGTAATTAGGAATAAAGATGCCTTCTTCAGTTACTTCAACGGAATACAGAATTCGTATACCTTCATTAAAATTTCCAAATAGAAAAGATGAATGTCGTATTCAAAAGTACAGTATTTTAACTAGAGTTTTTTTTATTTTTTTAGATATAGGTTATCTTCCATAACGACTACAGCCTTCAGCGCCATATATATAAGTACAACATTCCCTGGATTAATGCTCCCCCGATTAGTACGTTTTCGATTAGTGAGTCGTTTTTTTTCGGTGTCCAAATTCGATTAGTGCACCTCTAAAATTCGATTAGTGAGCCAATATACATCTTAAAAATAAATGTTACAGATTTAATGTCGATGAAACCGGGCTTTTTTTGGAAGCGAATGCCTTCCAAGACTTTTCTAGCCAAATCAGAGAAATCTCAGCCGTTATAAAGTCGCAAAGTCGAATGAAATTACTGCTAGCAATATGCGAGCCGTTTGAAAGCACATTCTTCCACATTGTGCAAATGATTTTAGAGGCTTTTCAAATAAATCTAAGTTAATTAAATCTCATTCTGAGAAGTGGAGTGATTCCGACCTGCTAAATTTAGATGCACAGCGGGAAGATCCTGAAGAATATGAAGAAAATTTAATCACTGACAAGTCCAAAGAGGTTTCACAGAAACAATTTGAAAATAGTTTTCGTACAATCGAAGTTTTTAAGCAGCAATGCTTAGAGACCGACCTAGGTGAAGAGAGAACCAGTAAAATTTGCTGAAGAGGCAATAGGGCCATACCGTCAGTTGTATGGAAAAAAAAAAAAAAAAGAATGCCCGCCAAACTACGTTAGCTCAATTAAGAAGCAATTAATAGCTCTGTTAAGAAGCAGAATAATAAATTTATATTCTGAATATGTTTTATTGTCTTTCAGCTTCATGGTTTTCCTTTAACTAGGACCTGAGACATACCCTAATTCTTTTATAAAAAAAAATAAGGGTCAAAAAAGAAATCTGAGGAACGAATTATACATTTTCCCATAGGTTACTATATTCGATTAGTGCATTTTATTAATGCGCCTGTTTTAAAGAACGCATTAGGCGCATTAATCGAGGGATTAATTAATTGCTGTAATGTTAGCTAGAGGCTAAAACGGCTTTTTTTATAGTTCTTTGCTTCATCGCTTGTGGCTCCATTTGCATGTCATCAGCCGATCGTCGCCGATTTATTAAAATCGAAAGATTTGTTGAATGATGTAATTATTTTTTATAAAAAATTATTTATTTCGTGTTTATTACTAATTTTTAAGAAATAAAAACTGATCACTTCTTATAACAAATATTTTAGCGCTTGCATAAACAGTTTGGGTGTTTCTTGGGGGTGAGAAGCGGTATGAAGAACAGTCAACGTTCTGTACGTTTGGCCAAGCGTAGAAAACGAAAGTTTCCACAGCCACTATTTGTTTATTACTAAGTTTTAATTTTTTTATTACTACTTTTTTATTACTAAGTTTTAATTTTTTTATTACTACTTTTTTATTACTAAGTTTTAAGAAATAAAAACTGATAACATCTTATAACAAATAGTTTAACGCTTGCACAACCGTTTTGGTTTCGAGGGGGTGAGAAGCGGTAAGAAGAACAGCCAACACTTCTGTACGTTTGGCCATGCGTAGAAAAATGAAAGTCCCACAGCCACTAGGAAAATATGATACAGAAATAAAATACAAATCCTCCTGGTGTAATAATATAGTAATTATATACATAATCGCCTAAATATGGAATTATGAATACACATTCTGTAATTAATTTGGATTATCACGATAAGAGTAAATATACCAGTGACGTGCTATTTTCTGCACGTAAATGAACTATCTCTGAAAAATTAAATAAATAAATTTTTACTAAAACAATTCATTATTTTGAACCAACACAATACACGAAAAGTATGCAAACTAATCATTTGTTAGGCAGAAGAGAGAATTTAAGTGATTTATGATCTTTTTGGAATTCAAGCTTTAAGTAACAACATATTTTTAGGTTGTGGCTGTTTGGAATTACGTTCCTCTGAAGTCACTATATTATTATGTCTGTTAATCACGTGTATTGTAGGACGACTTATCTATTTTGTAATATAAAAACTGCTTCATCTTTAGTTGAAAAACGTATAAACAGTTTCTCGCATTCTCCGAGAATAAATAACTATTGCATATTCTATGACCGAATAGAAGATAACGAAATGACGCAGTTTAGGTAGCTCTGAAATATGGATGACATCCAGGAGTTGAAGCTCAAGTTGACCTAATTCCGCTAGTTAAACATAAGCCCATGCTTTCCTAAGAGAAAGGATGTACGTGGAAACACCAGGCTGTAAAAGGGATCCCAGTACACATGGACATCATCCAAATTTGTAATTTTTCTCTTCTCTTTGACCTTTATTACTTAGAGCTTCTTACTGAAAGAACTGTAAACAGAACTTGCATGTATCCATCATGAAACGGTGACAGCAGGATTTTTTAATACCCTAAAATATATTTGTTTGCTTGCTTTCCTTTTGTATATTTTCTGAACATTCAATTTTAATTAAATCACTCAGGGTCTTTTGCCAGTACGTAGATTCAAAAAAAAAAAAAAAAATTCTTATTTCCCAGCACAGTCTCTCTCTCTCTCTCTCTCTCTCTCTCTCTATATATATATATATATATATATATATATAAAATAGTGCATATATTTGTTAAAATAGTGCAGTTAATCTCATCTGCTAGTCTTTTAATGATGACATGTGTCCTTTGCCAGTCTGTCTGCATGGACGGGAGGGGGGGGGGCTTAGATTGTCGCTCTTCCACCTGCGTACATGCATTATGCATGCTGTTGCGCACATGACGCATGTGCTTCAAAGAAGTAAAGGCTGATGACAATGGAACTAGCAAAATAAAAAAAAAAAAACATATAGAATTATTTTTAAAATTTATATAGAAACTAAACCTGCATTTTTTTTTCTTTTAATTTCTTCACGTTTACCCACCGATTTTTCGTGTCTTTCTTACGAAGATTAACTTTTTATTTCTGGAATTTGTTTGCGAGATGTAATCCAAGATTATATCAAGACTGTTATTGTATCTTGGAAACTATCCATTTTTATTTGTTTACATTTTTACTTGTTCAGTGCCGTACTATTTCGTACTCTATGATGTCCTTCCTATTTAGAAACCAACTCTCTTTTTTTTTCTTCTCTTTAATGTGCTAAGCCGAATCATGATTTCGGGTTTTTTTGTCTCGCAACCAGATAAACTGATCAGTGAGATGCAAGCAATTTACAGATAAAAATCTATTGCAACTAATAGTAATATACAGTATTTGTTTCATAAGATGGTGCATGTGGACATCCGCAGTTGTATCGTCATACGATAAACAAGAATATAATTTGTTGTGTATAATAAACTGAGGTTTCACGTTGGGGGAGGAGAGAGAATTTTGTCAACGAAAAGGTCAAAGCGGCTGGAACAAACGCTAGTCGCAAAGAGCGATCTACACAGATTAAAAAAATACTATGAGAAAGGAAGAGAAGCATTTCGAATCATTTCGAAGACAATGTCGGTATTAATGGAGATTAATTTGCATTAAACTATAAAATTAAAAGTTTTATTATATGAGCTACGTTTTTGTTTATTTTCTATACGTCTGTGCAGTCAGTGAGATGAACGTGACAAGCCGTATTGTCTAGTTTTACAAGAAGAGGAAAACAAAGATGCGGCCTGTCACGTTAATCTCACTGACTGCACAGACGTACATAAAATAAACAAAAACGTAGTTAAAATAACAAGATTTTTAATTATGTTTTTTTACTATGTTTGTCTTACGTTTGCATTTTAACGAGTTTCCTGTCAGGTTTTTTTTTTTTTTTTTTTTCCAAAATATATCTGTTATTTTTCTCATCTTCAACATTGTCCATTATGTTTGTCTTCCAAGTCACTACTCGTTAAATCCAAACTACTTAGATCTTGTTCTTCGTCTGTAGTTTTTTCCTGTCCATCAAATATTTGCTTTCTTCTCTATTCTATTGAAGCGACTATAGTTTAGTTCTGCGCACAATTACTGAACAAAACATTGTCAAATTTCTTCCTAATATCCTCATTTTAATACGATTCTACCATTCACACTCTTTGATGACTTCCTGATTTTTTTTTCAGAACTCTCATATCTGTGGTCTCTAGTCTTTGTTCCACTATTTTATTTCAAATCCAACTCCATAAGCTAAAATTGGGTTTGATTTTGTCTTGATTTGAATCCCTCGGATATTTGTAGAATCATGTGGAAAGTAGTTTGAGATTATTTTGAGTAATTTCTCTCTTATTCCATATAACTTTATTCACTTGACTTCCTACCATACCAGCTTTTCTGATTCTGTTGTCTATTTCCACATTTAATTTACCATTTTCATTAAAAATTGTGCCAAAATGTATAACTGAAGTGTACTCAAATCAAGAGAATTAGGTGACTATGTGAGGACGCAAAATCGTAGGTCCCCCTTCTCGCGGGGTCTGATGTTATGGAGCATTGTCTTGTTGAGATAGTCCAGCTCTATATGGGCCACATTGTCACTATGGAGAGCAATACCTGGTCCAAAAAAATCTCCTGATAAGATTTAGCGGTCAAAATGTGTTCAACGAGGATGAGAGGACCCAGTGATTCGACGAGAACAATCCCCATACTAGGATACCGCCACTACTGGCATGTTTCCAGATAACCTGCGCACTTCAATTAGCAGGAGAAAGGTAGTCATAACGGTTTGGCTCATGAGTGTATAAACATTAGGCACATCATAATAGTGCAAACATGATACTTGAAAGCAACAAACAAATATTAATAATAAAAAAAAAAGAATAAAATCTCCAGATAAGAATTCAGTAGGAGCCGGCACATCAGCTAATTAACTATAAAACGAGTAGGCAATTAAAGATCTTTGGGTAGTATTTTATTAATTACAACAAATTAATCAATTTCGTAAAAGAGTCCTGAAGACTTGTTTACTAGGTATATTTCAAAGTATAAAAATACAAGAAGTAAATAACTGACTTGAATATCTCTGATTTTGATATCTGGTTTAATTCCTTTCCTTAATGCGATTTATATAAATTATGAAAAACAGTGTGCATCTTGTCATATACAGTACATGATTTTACATCAAACCGTCTTCCTGTACTTCCATTAACTGTAATTATTTAGTTAAATGGCTATACATAGCCGTATATATCATTCAAAACTTTTGACTCGTTTGTCCGTGCAGAGTTTAGCAAATTTTTAATTTACAAACTCATCCCATTGATTGAGTTAATGGGCATAATTTAAAATAGGTTGCATATACAATGTTTATTTTATTGGTGTCTAAAACTCATATTACTTTTCATATAGATTTTTAAAGAATGCATTATTATTATTATTATTATTATTATTATTATTATTATTATTATTATTATTATTATTATTGATGTTTTAAAGCAATATTCTTACAGTTTGTAATTTTTGATTCAATTATATTCTCGAATTCCTGCTTGTATAGTTTCTAGAAAATGGAAATTTTCAGTTAAATGACTCTTAATTTAAACAACATTAATGAATTTTATTTACTCAAATTTATTCTTTTTCTGAAAAATTTTCAATTTTATTTTTGTAATTTAGATAACATTATTGATGTGATTAATACGAAGTCCAAGAACTCATCGCGGGAGGGCGCTCCACTGTACTCCGCTAAATATTACTTAATTTTCCTACTACGACATTACTAATACCATCAGCGCCATCTACTGCCCATCACCACCAAAACAGTATTTTTTGCATGTAAAAATTGGGTGTGTGTTCTGATGGCCGATCTACCTGTACGCATGATGAAAAATCGAGTTTCAGGGAGAAAAAAACCTTGCTATCTCTATATGAGATCGATTAACTTACCAATTAAAAAAGCCCACCTAAAGATTCCTCTCGTCGCGACAAGAATCGAACGTAGGTCTTTTCCAATCGAAGGGCTCAATGATCTATTCTAATATTCTAATACGTTCTTTTATTAAAATAAAACATATTTTATTGTAAGATTTATTGTAAGAATTATTCTGAAGCAATCTTTTTCAGTGACAAAATGTTAATCAGAAACGTTGGCAGCAGACTAACATGATTATTGCGAATTAGAAAATTAAAAACGAAAATTGCAGACGACTCCGATAAAACTGAAGAAAATTACTTTCCATACCTTAATTTCTCTTTTCAGTTTGTTTTTGTAAGAATAAATAAGAAATATTGGATTTCTGTTCAGACTTTTTTAACAAAAAATTATTTCTCAGTTGATGAAGGTTTGGTTAAATCAAAATATTTGTTTTGTCTGCAAGTTTATTTAGATAGAAATAACAGAAATATTTTCCTTCCTTTACCTCTGTGACCAGAGGTAAACGAAGGAAATATATTTTGGAAGTAGAGACATTATTAAATTTGAATATATATATATATTATAATACGTAAGACTATAATAATTTAGTTTAGAATTTCTTTAAAATTTTGCTTTTTTCAAGACTTACGAAATACACCATAAAATATTTAAAATACTTGTGATATAAGCTGTGATCAGATATCTAACAAAACATGGGAAGGAATCAATCGACCGTGAGATGCGGTGATTGATTCGTTTAATCCAATACCCTTGGAGGGTAATGGATGGCAATGCTGTAGCCAATGAAGTTCTAACTGAGGCTCTGCTATTGCTGTTACTCTCTTGCCATGATGATCAGAGCTTTATATAGCTCAATAATACCTTCTCCTTACACTGTCCTCTACAGATAACGGGGAATATGAAAAGCATTCTTGCTTCGCCCCTTTAAGCCAGTCCTTATTAGGATATAAGGACTAACAAAAAATGAACGGGCTTGGATCAGTCAATCGACCGTGAGATGCGGTGATTGATTCATTCAATCCAATACCCTTGTCGGGTAATGGATGGCAATGCAGTAGTCAATGAAGTTCTAACTGAGGCTCGGCTATTGCTGTTACCCTATTGCCATGATCAGAGCTTTAATTTAATAGCTCAATACCACCTTATCCCTATACTGTCCTCTACAGATAACGGGGAAGATGAAAAGCATTCTTGCTTCGCCCCTTTAAGCCAGTCCTTATAAGCACTATAAGGACTAACAAAAATAATCTGATACTCTCCAACGCAGACTGTTCATTAATAAAATTATCAGTTAAGGGGATTTGATGTGATGAGAGGCAAGTTTTTGTAATAAGTTTATTTGCCAGAGTGCAGCACAGATTGCATTAAGTGCGGGATGTTCATATTAAGAGGGAGGAAGTGAAAAGGAGGGACAAGTAATAATTTTTCATCAGTTCTCTTCCTGAATTTACTGCTGGCTCTATTAGGTTGCTCTCTAATATCTAGACTGACGATAGAAATAAACTCATTTGGTGTTCAAATTCCCTTCAGTTTCTATTAGCCTGTAGGCTTTAGAGGAAGTGTAAAAGAGCGATGTAGTGAGTTACAAGGATTGCATGTTTCCGCTGGGAATAACGTGGAGAGAGAATTTCCGTTACACGGTTAATGAGAAGGTCACGTTTGTCTGTTGCAGAACGAAGCTTCCTTATGTAAACATGAACTTTGTTGTTCTTTACGAAATCTCTAAGGTTATCAATATAGTAACCTGAAAGATATTAGAAAGGGTGTTGTGAGATGCGTTATGATAGATTTTTTTCTAATTTAAATTCTTCCTTGTTGATATTCTGAAGAGAAAGAGTCTAGGTGTATACAGTAAGGAATTTAGCCTTAAACTGTAAACAGCAAAATTCAGAATTTGTTTCTTTTTTTAAATTTCAGATATTAGAATTTTACTTACTTCGAATGTAAAAAGAATTAAATCTGTGTAGGATCTATTTCGGTAAAGATTTATCAAAACCCAATGATCTACTTGGTAGCTCTGACTGAAACGATAATTTCCTTGGTTTGAAAGACCTGGGTTCTAATCTTAGAAGGCAAATGAGCCTTCATAAGATTTTTGCTTCATTTGAAAATGCTGTAACCGTCTGAGCCCATAGTTTGAACCAATAGGACTGTAAAGCTATCAGGAAATGACATTTACATTCATAGTGTTAGGCTGCTAGAAGAATTCGATATTAGTCGCTGATCTTAGCCTTTCTTCTATCCGTTCTCTACATCGTCTGCCTCTGACAGGGTAAGTTGTGTTTTTTTTCTCCCAGAAATTTGGGTTTTTAATCACGTAACTTAAGAAAATGGACGGTTGAAATAACGCAACTTCATACAATAATATACAGTATTAGGGTTAGAGGATACAAGGTGGTAGTTTTACCCTATTCTCTTCCCCAAATGTCATTTAAAATCATTGATTGTCTTGGCCCGGCTATCTCTGATTGGCTAAGGATGGAGATTGTTGTCCCTACCAGTTTCCAAAAGTTTGATAACGGTAACATCCTCGCTCATTCCCTTTGTTTATTAAATATTGCAATACATTGTTGACTTGCTCTTATGTGAATGTTACGTTGGTTAAGGGTACATAGCCTCACCTATTCCCTTTGGAGGAATACAAGGCGTTAACCAATTTATTTATTAATAACTCGAAGCAAATGAAATATTTATTTACAATTTTCGTAGGATGAATAAACCAAAAGAAACAAAAGGTTTGTTCACAAGCCATCAATTAAAAATATTTAAAAAATTTTAAAATCTCTCGTTTTAAAAATTTTTAATTTAATTTTATCTTCCATGTGAGATCACCATTATTCGCAGTCTTTCTTTACATCTTAAAAATTTTTCCACGTTGCATTAAAAACTACAAAACGAAATACTTAATATTACACAAAATATTTTAATAGTGTTATATGTTTTGCTAGATTAAAACCGTAAACTAAAAAAATACAGAATTCTGTATTTGTATTTTTTCATTTTACGAGGGTGATCTGGTAGGCCGAAAACGTATTGTCGGCCTAACAATGAAAATACGAATTTATAATTTCAAAATTATTTTTATTTATCAACATAATTTCCTTTAAGACTAATACATTTATTCCAGCGCCATCATTTCGTCCCTGTAGTGGCTTTCAGAAAGATCTACAAAATACCCCTCTACAGCTGAAATCACCTCTTGATTCGAAGAAAAACGCTGATCGGCGAGGAAAAGTTTTAGTTTTGGGAAGAGATAGAAGTCAGAGGGAGCCAAGTCTGGGGAATAGGGTGGATGTTCCAACAATTCATAGTGCAGATCCCTTAATTTTCCCATTGCCAAAAACTTTTGTGGGCAGGTGCATTGTTCTGATGAAAGATGATTTTTTTTCTTCTGTAAAGGAGTCTTTTCTCACTAATTTTTTCGTCTAGTCTTGTTAAAAGATCGGAATAATATTCCCCGGTTATTGTTTTACCCTTTTCAAGATAATTAATAAACAAAATGCCTTTAGTATCCCAAAACATCGATGCCATGACCTTTCCTGCTGATGGAACCGACTTTGTCTTCTTTGGCGCTGAACAACCGGCTTCTGTCCACTGTCTGTTTGGATTCTGGTGTGTAATGGTGAATCCAAGTCTCATCCGCAGTAATAAATCGACGCACAAAATCAGTTTTATTCTTGTTAAAACGCTCCAAGCACTGCTCTGAGATTTTCATGCGAATGCGTTTTTGATCAGCTGTGAGCAAGCGCGGCACCCATCTTGCGCAAAGCTCTTTTCATGTGTAATTCTTCATGCAAAGTATATCCTACATGTTCTTTTGAAATGCCTGTAGTCCCAGCAGTTTCACGCACTTTGACTCGCCGGTCATCTAATACCATATCGTGCACTTGATCAATGATTTCTGGTGTTGTTACACGTTTTGGACGTGGATCATCTTCAAGGCTGCTATGGGCACGTTTAAACTCGGCAGCTCATTTCTTAATTGTCGAAAACAAAGGAGAAGAGTGCCCATAAACGTTTATGAACTTCAAAATAATTTCTTTTGGCGTTAAACCTTCTTTTACAAAGAATTTTGTAACCGCACGGTACTCAATTTTATCCATTTCAAGGGATACAGACAATGCTTTTGCTTCGGACAGCTGTATAAAACAAACTACTTGATGGAATGACTTGCAATTTCACATGGATGCTTATGACAGATGTACCAACTTAGAAAAAGAAAAAAAAAATTCGTGCCGTTAGTACGAGTTTTTTTTCAATGACTCAATGAAGTATGTGGAATGTTAGCCATATGAAATAGCATAACATTGACATACTTGCAACGCAACAACATATTACAATATTTAATAAGCAGTCACTGCATCAAGGAAAATTCGAAAGAATGGTGTCGACCTGTCGATCAGTTTATTATGTTTTAACTCTATGTTTTTCAGTAGTCAAATTATATTTTATAATATTTACTAAAATAAAGAGCCAAAAGGCTCCACTTCGGCGATGCAAAATTATAAAAATCAAGTGGATATTAAATCCAGCATTATTTCAAAGCCTATAAAAGTTTCTTATTTCATTTGACAGGTTCGACTAGGGGACAACTCGTAAACACCGGCAAGTGTATTCCCGTAAGCTTTCTGGTCAAATTTCATACGATACTTTTATAATTTCTGTATTCGGCTTTGAAATAATGCTGGATTTAATATCCACTTGATTTCTGTGTTTTATTATAGGCTGATAACTGCAGTATATGACATTTTTTTTATTTGCAAACGCATTTAATAGAACAGCAGATGACAAATTGGGATTGAAGTTGAGGGGTATTGGGAATGGACAGTACTAAGGATTATATAATCCTGAAACACCTGACTCTAGAAACGAAATATCGAACTTTTTCAAGTCACCTCAGACCTCCAATAATGAGGATGGTGCTTTCAAACCCTGATATTCATCTACCACATAAAAACTAGGCTGAACTAATAGAGCGAAGAAGAGAGTTGAATATACGAAATTTAGTTTTTATTCTTTGTTATAAAAATATACTGATGGCCAAATTCGGCAAAGAATTATAAGAGGAGTGAGTTTTCCTAACGTTTGGAATGAATTAAATAACTGTTATGACTGGAGAATGGGTTTGAAGTTTATGTATAATGATTATTTAATTTCGCAGAGTTGAACATAACAAAATATTACATTTTATTGTACAATATAATATTCGTAACGTCTAGACATCACAGAAAAGGATTTAAAGTGATATCTAAATCATTCTCTGTGTTGACTCAAAATTGGTGCTATTGAAATACTATATTTTGAATTCTTCATGTCCGATTAAATGCAATTAATTGATGCTGCCAAAAATGTGCAAATCTATTATGTGCAAATCTAATAAAGCAATCTATTTCAGGCTATAATAGATTATAGCCTGAAATACTAATGCTATTTATTCCATAAAATAAAAAGATTATGTCTATGCACAATCTATGTACTAATTATAATAAATCACATTTAATATATTTTTTAAATATTTTAATTTTAAATATTTTTCAATTTTTACATAAACCTATTATTAATTTTCATCATTTTATTTATATAACTACAAAATTAATGGACAGCATGGGTTTCTTACAGGAAGATTGTGTTTTTAGCAATCTATTTACTTATTATAACAATGTGATGAATACATGGGACAAGGGGGATGTATATACAGTAGTATATTTAGATTTTGCAAAGACTTTTGATAGATTACCACATGACAAACTACAGTGAACAAATTGATTCGAACACTCACATTTTCAAGAAAAATTTTAATTTCGAAAGAAAATAAGTACAAATATTAAACTGCAACATCATCTGATACTTTATATGGGCTCCTCTGTTCCTAATAAGTTCATTAATTCGCTTAGGCATGGACTCGACCAATTTTTCTTATTTCTACATTTCGAAATCATATTTTTATAACGGAGTGTAGTGAGTTATCCTTTGTATCGCAATTTAATTTTCAAAATCTCTTTTTCACTATTGTCCACAAATTTTCTATTGGTTAATATCAGAAGAGTTACCTGGCTGAAGCAATTGGATGTTGTGGTTTTTGATGAAATCTTTCACTTTTTTAAAGTGTGACATGGAGCGATATTGTGTTGGAAGATGAGTTTTTGTCTTTCTGGATCTGTGGGACGATTCTTTTCTCCAATATTTTTATGTATTGGTCACTTTTATCATACCGTAAACAAGCACAAGTGATCCGGCACGTGTGTAAAACAACCCCAGAACATCTTTTTAGCGTGTTTAGCAGCTTGTTGAAGGTGGGTGGAAGAAGTCTTCTCAACCACTGATTTGCGAACAAAGGGTACTCGCTCTCCTTGGACAAAGAAATGGCTCTCATCTGAGAGCATGACCTTCTTCCACTTCTCAACATAGTCCAATTTTTGTCCACTGGAGCCTCTTTTTCTGCATACCCTTCGCCAACAATTGTTTCTTTGTTGATCTGTGGGAAGTCCTCCCTAATTCAATCAATATTGGATGGACTGTCATGTCACAAACATTAATCCCACTAGCTGACAATTCTCTATTTAAGTCTACAGCAGACAGTCTTGGGTTCATTTTGCTTTTCCTAACTAATAAAACTAATAAATGATCTTGAGTAAGTGAAGTTTTACTTTTTCGCCCACATTTTCCTTTTCTGTTAGAAGGAAAGGTACTTGTCTCCCTAAACCTCTTTAAAATCGCATTGTACCCAAAGCAACACCACAGTCATTGACAATTAATCTTTGTCATGGATGTGTGTTGAGAAAGAGTACATTTTTTGAATGCTTTCTTGGAAGTATACCCATTTATAGCTACACAAAATGAATAAAACAGTATGAATATGAACTTGTTTATACTATTAAAAACTCACAACACTATAAATAAACATCGCAGAGATAGTTAAAACATGCAGCGTTCAACCAAAACAGTGGACTACAACCAAAATCGAAAATGGGAAACCTAAACCCAAACTATTGTGAACTGAAACAAAATCTAAACCAAAACCAAAAACCGGACGAAAATTCGGCTTGTTCGGAATAATTTAGTCGCTACTGTCGTAGTTAAGTTGTAACAGATGGGGTTGGACAGTAGAACAGTGTTGGATTGGAGATTGACTTTCTGGTAAGTATCAAGTTGTATATGGGAGAGCAATATCCCAGATGAAACAAAATCACTAGTGGTGTGCCTAAGGGGTCTGTTTTGGGGCGATTTTTATTTAATTTGTATAAAATGACATTGAAAAGGGCTCAAATGGTGATATATATATAGTTGTTTGCAGATGATCCAAAGTTGGGGGGAGTTATGAGAAGCAGAGCAGATGTTGTAGCTTTGCAAGAGGACCTAAATAGACTGTCTGAATGGGCGAATATGTGGGGGGGGGATGTCAGTTTTATCTTGAAAAGTGTAAGGTTTTAAAGTTTGGGAAGGAATGATGGGATGCAGAGTATAGGATTGTTGGGGATATTTTAGAGAAAGTGGAGGAGAGGAAGGTTTGGAGGTTGTGGGGAATACAGATGTGAAAATTCGTGGACATTTTCCGAAAGTGTGAGGACAACACAGAAAATTATGGGGAGAACATTGACTTGTAGAAGAAAGAATGTTTTGATTCCTTTGTCCAAGGCTTTGATCAGGCCGCATATGAATTACTGTGCACATATTTGGTCGCCAGGTTTTCAAAAGGATGATGAGATGTTGAAGTGGTTCCAGAGACGATTGACTAAGTTGGTTTCTAGTCTCTGGAATGTGGAATCTGGAATGTGTCTCCTATAAAGACAGATTGAGGGAATGCAAATTATAGAGCCTAGTGGATAGAAGGAAAAGGGGAGATATGATCCAGACGTCTACGTTGGTAAGGTGTAATTAGAAGATTAGCGTGGATGAGATTTTTCATAGAATATCTGGACACAGGAGAAGAACGAGAGGCCATCCTTGGAAGCTGTATAAGGTGGGGATGAGAAGTAGATTTTTTGCATGGAGAGTGGGGATGATTAGAATGCAGGGACAGTGAATGTATTTAAGTCAATGAGCCTTGCATGTGAGAATGGGATCTCCCACGATGAGTCTCTTGATTCCATGGAGGTCTGTTGGCAATAATAATAATAATTATAAATGGAAGGGATTTCAACCATAAGATACTTTTCATCAGTAATTAAGTATAACTCTGTTTTGTTTTACAACAGAATTCCACTTATTAGATCGTTATAAGGTAGGAGAAAGAGTACATTTTGTCGGACTCCCTGATTAGTTTCTATTTCCTCTGCTATGTATTCATTGATATTTATGACTGTAGTTGTATTGTTATATAGGCTCTTAATTGTATTAAATAACTGTTTTGGATAGCCTCCGTATTCTATTATATTCCATAAATTTTTTTTCTGGTAACTCAGTCAAAGGCATTTTCATAATGTTAAGTTAGTCTGAAAATTAAATTCTCATCTCTTTTCTATGAGTAGTTTGAGTGTGAATACGTCATCAGTGCGACTTCTAAATCCAGCCTGATTCTCTAACAACAAACTATCGGCAATAGTGGCAAATCGTTTATTTAAAAATTTACTACATAATTTATATGCTATGTTTAATAAGCTAATAATTCTATAATTTTCACATAAACGTCTATTTTCCTTCTTAAAAACTGAATTATTTTAGCCTTTCTCCATTCATGGGGTATATCGTAGGTAATCCAACAACTATTTAACAGCTTGAGGAATCTTATTTTAAAAGAGATATTACTTTAACTCTGAGATAATTCCATCTCTTCCTGCTGCTTTTCAATTTTTCTTTGGGAACCGAACTACACCACAGGTATACTTCGGTTCCCTACCCTAGCATTCAAGTCTTCTGCAATTATATTACAGTGATTCATCAGCTTTTCTAAGTCATTGTAAAATATTTCGTTTTCTCCTTTTTCTGGAGCATATTCCTATTACTGTTAGGTATTTTCTTTCAATTTTCAGTCTTATAATTGCTATTCTTTCTTTATAAAAGTGTAGCCCTTTGTTCTTTTATTCTGTTTTACCCCACTTAGCATTACATATTCTGCCATTTCGCCAATTCGTTTTAATTTTTTCTTAGTTTCAGTGATTACTGCTATTTTTATTCTTTTTTTTCCCTTTTAATTATTTGTTGAGTTCGGTATCTTTCCTAGTTAAGCCCTAACAATCCATGTGACGACATTTAATATATCCATCGTTCCAAATCGTTTGCCCTTTTCCTTGCTGTTGCCGTTTTGAAAATCCGGTCTACTTTTCCTTGTTTTTTTTTTATTTCTGCGTTTTTTTTTTTTTGTTTTTTTTTTACGAGAAAATTTTCCCATCCTCTTACTCAACCGGCAACCTGGAGGACCGGATTAAGTTACTTACTGACACAAATTTAAAGGAAATTGTAGTTAACTCAGAGCCACAAATAACTGTTCACTGGCTGTAATATGGGTTTAATAAATGTTTTTATTCGGAATTGCAGCCGAAGCAATTACGGCCATCAAGCCAGTGTACGTGCCTTTATTTGGTGAAAATATAAATAAAATGGAAGAAAAATACTGTGTAATATTTATTTATGTTAAAAATCGTTTATAAATAAAATTATTTAAAAAAATCACGTTCTCTGCTGAATCTGGGATGTTTTATTTAATTTTTATGTTTTCACTACGTCGTTGCTTTTTTGTACAGTTTTTGGAGTAATAATTACCTAAAATCTGTAAACGTTATTTTAAAAGTTATATACATGGAGAAGGCTGAAATGTTCTGATAAACACCCTGAACAAAAATGATATTAAAGCAACTGATATAACCACAAGAAAGAACACAGCCCTTTAACCCCGCATGTTTCATTAAATCGTAATATAGGAAAGCCTCGCTGAACGCGAATTCGATACGCGCGATAATCAGTTAGCTCGATTGAGTGAAATGATACTATTTCCCTCTTTAAGCGAGTGATTAATCAGTTACAGCGATTTTTTTTACGTTACGCGAAATGTTTTGTCGTTAATCTGCCGCAAGCGGAAAAGCTGGAAGTCATTAAGAGAAAATACGGAGTAACAAGGAAATGTTGCTACTGCTTCTTCGAGCATGATGATCACCCTAAATAGAAGCCATTTAATGATCGAGATCGAGCGTTTTCTATCACTCTGGATTGAGGATTATAACCAAAAAAGAATTCCTCGTAGAATAGGGAATATTCAAGCAAAAGCTCCCAATATTTTTACCTCATTGAAAGGGACCAAATTTCAAGAGGAATGTAAAAGCTTTACTGAGAGTTTAGAATGGTTTCACCGTTTTAAAATTCGAACTGGACTGCATAACGTAAGAATAACTGGAGAATCTGCTAGTGCTGATAAAGATTCTGCGGCCAAGTTTCTTGAAGAATTGCAAAGGATAATTCAGGAAGTTGATTATGACAATCGGCAAATATTCAACATCGACGAAATCGGTCTCTTTTGGAAGCATATGCTAACAAAAACTTTCCTAGCTAAAAGTGAAGCATCTCAACCAGGATACAAAGTATTTAAAGATCGTCTTACGCTTTTGTTGGGAGGCAATGCAGAAGGCGACTTTAAACTGAAGTCACTGAAATCTTGCGCAAAATCCAAGATCTAACATTATTGAAGAAACCAACACAATTGGAAAAGAACTTCGATTTAATGAACTGGATTATGAAGATGTGAGAAACTTGTCGATTTCCATTCAGCACACTTAAGCGAGAGTGATCTTAATGATCTCCTTCAACTAGAAGAACAGGTGCATATGAAGAAGAAGATAAGGAGTGTGAACAAGAAGAGAATGTTACGACTACGAAACTAACTGCAAAACACCTTGAGCTAGTTTTCAATCACACTGAGGATGCTCATGAAATTTTGTTTGATGATGATCCTGATAGGGAACGAAGCTTCGAAGTCCGCCGAATTCTTGATAAGGCGATCGCCAGCTATCGCAAATTGCATGACAAGATGAAAAAGTCGACCATGATTCAAACATCTTTGCTTAATATTTTTTTGTAAAAAAAAACAGCTCAATCAAATGTTTAGACATTAAATAAAAATGTAAGCAATTGATTTTGATTAACTTTGATGATTTTATCCTCTAATATAGTTTATACTCTAACCTTCCCCCCCTGTATTATGTAAATTAATTTTTTTATTTTTTTAACGATGAATAGAAGTAAGTCTATGATAAACGATTTTATTATAAACCGTTTAGTATGTTAAAAGAATATTTTTAAGTTACTATCGTAGTCTGATAATATAGGTCAAGCATCCTGCTGAGTTGTGAGCAATGTTTTTTGTCTTCGGTTTGCCTAGATACTTTTTTTTTTTTTAAATATGGATTACACTCACGAAAGGTTATAAACGTATAGGTACATCAATACTCATGGAGGGTTAGATATTCCGAAAAATATGCTGCTCTAGAAGCCATATATCTAGAGCTTTTTTTAAAGTTACTTCAGGTATCCAATAAGTGAGTAGTAGCTTCATTTTTATTCTAGTTTTATTTATTTATTTAATTTTTTTCGTAGTCATTAGGAAAAGCGCAGTCTTACGTACATTACCTACGCACGCTACCTGCACACAGACAGTGATTGGAAGAAAATAAAATATTATTCTCTTAGCGGAGAATCAGTAGATCGGAATCTCACGAACAGTCAGTTTTATAATCCTAGAAAATTAAAATGGGAAGTCTCGTCTGCGTGATGGGAGGAAATAAATGTGTTTTCTGTTTTCCACAACTGCTTCATAGAATCGATTTCTTACACGATTTTAATTAGATATCGATTCAAACATGTTTAATCGTCTATTTCTCCAGATGCTAAAAGACAAAAAAAATCACTGTATTGGCTACTGTCTGGCAAGTGATACTTTGACCTTAAGACGTGTTTTCGTAATATCTTGGCGGAGTTGCAGAATTGATTCGTCGGATTCGTTCATTAACGTTAAGAAGCAAACATTCGCACTTTCAGAGTTCATGAGGTCGGCTCTTTCTCTTACCATAAGGAGATGCTGAATCGAGAGCGTCAATGCCGTGTTCGTGGAAATCAATCGGGCCATCGACCAGAAATATTACGAAAACATAAACTGGTAGAAAATAAAAACCGACAAGCGAATAAGGATCGAAATTGTTAACATAAAAGCAGACTTCAATCATACATACTATTACTAGTCTGAATTACGGCCGAAACAACTTTTTTATCCCAAACTTTTTTGGAAACTAGTTGACAGCTGGTCTCCACTGTTAGTGATCACAGATAGCTCCATTCCCGGTTATTGATGATGAAATCTCGAAAAATGTACAGAAGACAAGTGCTGCCATCTCATGGTCCTAAATCTTAACACTCGTATTTTTCTCTGAAATAGTGTAGTTCTGTGGTCGATTTTATTGACCGTACCTCCGCCAAAGATCGACTAACTCCTCGGGAAAAGGCTGAAGAGGAAAATTGCAACCCTCGTGAGGGGATTCCAAACTGGGTCATTCCAAGTGAACTGCAAATGAACTTCCACTCTCTCATTGAGCTTCAGAGACGTCTATACAACAACTACAGCACTTTTCAACTATTCTCAAGAAATTCATTCAAAAAACCCCTGCTCCTCTTTCATCACATTGATTTTATTTAGGTAAAACCACAGTCCAACTCTTAGAATGGGCTCAATATCAGCTACACGTATAATTTCACATATGTATAGAGGTAGTCTACACGTGTAGAATACCTCTGTACTAGTATTATCTAGCCTGTCTGACAACATGGCTCCCTCTTCAATGCATTATTTAAAATAAAATAAAATCCGAAGGTATAGCAATTCCCTACAAGATTTTTGCAAAATTTCAACTATCATTCAAAATGTAGGTTGATGTTTCAGGCCAGCTATAAATCAAGATCACGCTGCCTTCATATGTGAGATATTATTGAATCCGCTGTATGGTGAATTTGTGTTCTGATAAATCAGTCGCTATTGCTTGTCATTCTTTGCTATTAGCGATCAATTTTTAAAATGGCCGTTTTACATAGAAAATTGCTGATGTGAAAGAAACTTGTTTCAAACGAAGTTACTATTTGTGATTAATATTAATTCTTTTAAGTTCATGTAAAAAAAGAAAAGGAAATTTATTATCGATTTTTAATTATTCTCTTTTAACTATTTAACCAGATTTTCTTTAAGATGTATTTAACCAGATAGATATCTGATTAAAAATATCGCCTTTACAATTAACGTAGTCAAATTAATTAATCGAAGTCCGCCGAATCCTTATCCTTATATATATAGGGACTGGCTTAAAGGGGCGAAGCAAAAATGCTTTTCATCTTCCCCGTTATCTGTAGAGCGCAGTGTAGGGATAAGGTGTTATTGAGCTATTAAAGCTCTGATCATGGCAGGAGGGTAACAGCAATAGCCGAGCCTCAGTTAGAACTTCATTGGCTACAGCATTGCCATCCATTACCCTCCAAGGGTATTATTAATCACCACATATCACGGTCGATTAATCTTCGAAGTCCGCCAATAGTCCTTATAAGGACTGGCTTAAAGGGGCGAAGCAAGAATGCTTTTTATCTTCCCCGTTATCTGTAGAGGACAGTGTAGGGATAAGGTGTTATTGAGCTATTAAAGCTCTGATCATGGCAGGAGGGTAACAGCAATAGCCGAGCCTCAGTTAGAACTTCACTGGCTACAGCATTGCCATCCGTTACCCTCCAAGGGTATTTTGGATTGAGTGAATCAATCACCGCATCTCACGGTCGATTGATTCTTTTCGAAGTCCGCCAAATATATTTAATTTAGTAAATATATTCGATATATTCAATAAATTAATTGGTGTACTTTCGTTGAATTTTTATTAGTGGTAAATATCGAGCTAAACCTTTGTGTTTTTATGAAATATTTTAAAAATAATGTAGGAATGAACGAATGCTAATTTTTAATCTTCATAGTTCAGATAATACATAAGTATTAACTGATTTTTAAATAAAGCCTTTCGGGTCTCATTGAAGATAACAAACCAACTCGCTTGTTGCGTCAAGCTACAACTGTCATTAAACTTGAAGGACACGTAATGACAAAACCGATCTATCATTCTGCGTCAAACATTTGCCAATCCAGCGATATAAATGTATTTATAAAATGTAAATAGAATGAAATTAAATATTTAAAGTTTTAAATTGCACACAGAATAATTAGTAGCATTTGTAAGAGATTTATAAGCCTCTTTTGCGAGAAAAAAAATGATATCACTGAATTTTCTTTCTAGATTTTTTTTTTAAATTAGTGGACCAGCTTTGTAAACAATCCATCGGTAGAGAGAGAGAGTAATTTACTTGGACAGATGAAGCACAGCATTGCAACCAGGAATATCATTACGTAAAGCGCAAGCTTTTTTTGTTTTGTTTTTTTTTTTGAATTTATTTAAACATATTTCAAGCTTCAAGTAATTATGAACGAAGTTTTTCCCCTGCAGTGGCGCTGCAATCGCGTGATAATCTCTTTTATCGGAACTTCCAATTGTTTAGATAACGCTGGTTTGGTCATTCAAAATCCTGTCAGTTCCAGGGATAATTAGTTTACCGTCTTTATTTCTGAAGAATATTTTTTTATATTTTTTTCGCAAAACTTTCCTATCATTAATTACTTGTGGTTGCAAGTACAGATCAATATATGCTTGGAGTATGGCGATGAATTATATTTTTTTTTAATCGAAATATCCTTCGTTAAGAATGCTAATATCTTACATAAAGAATCCTTGATAAAATTCTTATTTCAGAAAACGAAGCGAAAAAAAAAATAGAGTCTAACTACTACATATTATGTTAAAAAAAGTATAGGGCAACCACTACTTTGGTATGATACATAATGCTGTGGTCATGCATGGCGTATACTGCGCTATCTAAGGCAAACAAATAGACTCAAAGAGTTCTTTGTGCAATCTGTATGGTTTCAACGGCAAGCAAACGAACTGTAGTGGTTTCCGAAAGAGCTTATTATCATAGGATGCCATATTAGTGGTCTATGTGTTCGTGACATTAGTTAAAAAACAAATAAAAAGACTGGTTACATCACCACCAAATCAACCGCTGGCAAACATCATCAACTGATGGAAATGAATGTCAGTGTGTCCTTAGAACAAGAAAAAGCAAAGAAAAATCCAATAAAGTAACTCTCGGCATTTGTAAATAGAAACGATCGACTAATTCAAAGAATCTAAGGAGTACACGGAATAACGTTTGCGCATAAGCGAGTCAGCAACGATGCAAACTAACAGGGTAGATAACACCGCTGTAAAAAACACCGTGATTGGTCCATGGAACGTTGTAAGGACTGGTTGAATGGAAGAATGGTTCAAACACTGATATTGTCATAAACTGATAGCAAGTAAGATCATGCACGAAAGACGATCTAAATGATATTGAGATGTTATGCAATTCATGTTTCTTTGAAGTGTTTTGTTGTATCAATACTTATTTCAACATGCACGTACGTTGGTGCTAATAAAAAAATAAAACAGGACAACTCAGAAAAACTCTGAATCTGCTAGTCTTATTATGGAATTTTGTGAGTGCAATAGTTCCCTTATCCCTACGTAAGGAGTGTTTGTGCTTGCTCTTCATCAAGAGGCGTATGGATTGCGAGATATGAGCAAAAAGCAAAAATTGTTAGCAAAAAATTGGATTCCCATCATTCACCAGTATGGTATCTTTTCATAAAAAAAAGCAAGACTAGTGATGTGAAGAAGCCCAGAAATGGAGGATAAAGGCTTTTTATCTATGTCTCTCTGGAGACACAGGCACCCACTTTAAGAGTTATTGATAAAAAAAAAAAAAATGAGACTGCAGCAAACGTCAGTGAATGGCTGGTGTTGGATTTACAGCAAGTAGTATTGTTAGACATCAGTTGGTGGACAATAACCTAAAAAGCCTATCGACCCAGAAAAGAAATCATGGTTATGCACGCTTAAAAAAAACGAACATCGTAATGGAATACAGATCAATGGAAGTTCAACCTACACTGCTCAGATGGAATTTAATGTGTCAGCTACAGGCCTGATGAGGCTTTTAACTTCGACTGAAGGGTACAGTCACATAGTTTGCTTCCTACAAGTTTGAAGATCCATTTTGAGTAAAGAGACTGGTTGTCAACATTTCATTGAAAGCACAGTCAAAGCTGATGGCTACATTGACATTCTTAAAGGAAGGTAGGTTTATCAATGATCAGTTTGATGCATTTGAAAACTGAATTTCAAGATGATCCGGTACCGCATTATCGAGTTAAAGGATAAACATTGTCTTTATCGATACCTCCAGTTATTTTTGCGTTTTCGGTAACATTTCTTTTAATCCTTACTTAGCTAAAAGAATACCTACAGAAATAAAATCTCACATTTTCATTAGGGCCTGGTAATTCACTTGTTTTATCAAAAATGGTTTGATTCAGTGTGCATTCTCCCGTAGTCCTCCTATGGTCATCAACTTTGTCGTGTATATTAGGTACATCTTTGTTTCTTCCCATCAATTGTGAATATATATCTAACTGAAGATAGCACTCCTCCTTACTTTTTAGTAGTAAACAACACGATCTTATGATTTATTTAAAAAACTTATTAGGTAGCTGCTTTAAGAGTCGAACATGGCTTACAGAAAGATGATTAAAAAACTTTCTTATCTAGATTATTTTTAGAAATCCATTAAGGAGCCATCTACAAGTACAAAAAAAACTTATTTAATACTTCATAGTTTGATTACCAAGAAAAGTTTCCGTAGAAAATTAACTTAATTAGCATCTTCGAAATCTTATTTATAAAACATTATCAAATATCAAATAGAAACCGCTAGGATTATATCAAAAATGAACTTTTCAAAAAATGAGAATGTAAGGTAAGAACATTGTCAAAGGGAAAATATGCACCTGCATAAAAAAATTCAGTTTTTTAACTCCAAAATATCAAAGGAATACCGCTAATGTACTTGGAATCTCAGTTTGCAATTTCATACATTGCTTGGGAGGGGTGGGATAGAACATGAAACAGCTATATACTCTGAATGCATTCCCTCATTGAGGTGTGTGTGTGTGTGTGTGCGCGCGCGCGCTGTACCTTCAGGAATGAAAAATAACATGGTTTTGTTACAGTAAGAGTAAAGTATCATCTTTTTTCACTAGGTTGACTTTTTTTAAAGTTAATAAATATACATTGACGAAATTGACTGTTAAATGTTAATTTGTATTGTTTTATAATGTGTAAACGTATAGATTTTGTTCAACGAAATTATGACTAAAATAATACGAAATTTATTATTATTATTTTGAAGATGATTTTTTTAGCTTTACTTTAAGAATGTTTGTATTTTTTGTTCCTTTTGTGATCCATCTGGGTTAGCTTACTGGGAGTATATACCTAGCGTTTTCCTATGGTCACCTGCTGATGGCATGGCTTTGGTTACGTTCCATCGTTATCTCCATGAGTATAAATGCATATAAATCAATCTAAATGCATATTTATGTATATATTTTCCTATACATACTCGAATGTACTATGTTGATGATGCATTTAGAAATTCAGTTTAAAATATACATTTTTAATGAATGTATATATAATTATAAATTTTTGATGGAATTTTTCAATTTATGGAGGGTGGAGAAAGGACAAGAGGGCATCCTTGGAAGCTGAGAATGAATGCCGCAAAGAAGGGGGTGAAGGCTAGATTTTTCTGTCATAGTGTGGTGCGTGATTGGAATGGATTGCCATTGAATGTTGTGAGCGCAAGTAGTGCGAATGAATTCAAGAATAAGTATGATTGCTGATGCGTGTAGTGTGTGGCCTCCCTCGATCTGACTCACTGCAGGTCTTTCTTAATAATAATAATGATAATAATATTTTTTTAAAATTCAATAATTTTTATTATTAAAATTATAATTATATATTATGCATTTATAAAACATATTGTTCTGTTATTTTTAACAATGAATTTGATACAAAGTTTCCTTTTTATTATTAATGCATAATGTATTAATAATAGTTACTGTAGATGGTAATTTATAGTTGGATTTGAAGATTACATTTTTTAACAGTATTTATACAATAACAATAAATTATATATATTTTACAATTTCGGTTTTAATGTGTTTAAGCGCTGTAACTACAGCACTTCAATGTAATAAATATTTTTTTTTTATTTGTGTTGATCTCGGTTGAGATATGATGTCTCAACTTGCATCCTCGAAGCGTTTTAGTAATCTTATCTGAGGATTACACCGGTTAGTTATTGTTTATTGGTTTGATTGCTGTGTTGGAAGTAGGCTGATGTTTGAGAGGTCTGATCAAAGTGAAATTGCTGATATATCCTGGTGTCGTTGCATCTGTCTGATGGTTCACATTAATCTTTTTGTAGTCTTCTTTTTGATCTAATCAGGAGTCTTTTTTTTTCTTTTGCCACCTATTTATGTCTTCTGAGCTTTTGATTTGTATCGACTTTGAAGTGTGTGAATTCCTCAAGAATATCTTAGCATCTCTGATCCATAAAAATCGGTAATTATTTTCTGTTTTTGCTTTTCTTGCTCGGTACAACAGATTCTGGTTGAATAGTGTGAAATATTCAGATAGGAAGATTGGTGTATTGTCTTGCAATACGTTCGAATACTTGGCAACTTTTTTTTTCCCATCTGCTGGCTTTTATGCGATTTTCTCTTGTGGACTTGCTTGTAAGACGAACTAGCACTGGTGCAGGTCATGGCAAGCCTTGTTTTTTGTTCTTCCTGAGAATCCGATTTATGGTCTGAATGTTGTTATGCTGTAGGGGAATGCAATTGCTGTAGTCATGCAATTGACCTAATATTAGATCAAATACATGACCTAATTTTAAAACTACTTCTCTGAGGTTTTCTGTATGTGCAGTTTCAGGAATACCATTTATGACAAGATCTTCTTTATGTTATTGCTGATTTAAAAGTTCGTATTGTAGTTTGAGGAAATTAAGTTCTTGACGGAATTCCAATGTCTCTTTCATCAAATTATGTTGCCTGTCAGTTAGACGTTAACACTAATTTTGATGTCTTTTACCGTTTGCAAGACTTCTTCCACTGCTAAATTATTATGTTTAACAAAATCCTCATATTCGCTAGATTTATGTTTTGCTATTCGTTCGTTCTGTTTATCAAAGAATTCTTGGACAAAATCTACTAAACTGACTTTTATAGTCTCTAAACCGTTTTCTACTAGTATATTTAAAAAATTCGAATTATAGGATTCACCTTTTTTTTTTTTGGCTGTTCAGTTCGTCGTCTGATTCTGCCTCCAGTATAATCGGCTGCGTCGTGTGTGACAGCGTTTCTTTGTTCTCCCTGCAGAGTAGGCACATCCATTCCTCGCGTTTTGCACTGGATTTACGTTGCCAGGTTGTTTCTGAAAGGCCGGAACATGTACACCTTCCAACTTCTCGTTGTGGGTGGGAAGCCATCCCCCCCCCAAAAAAAAACTGCTAATATGAATAATGCTGGTTATAATACTTTTTTAATTGCTTTCAATCTGTTCTTCTCAACACTCACACTTTTTTTACATATGAGATGGGGTTTTGATGTAGATTTGATTGAGATTTAATATGCATTTAGATTTCTTGACGTATTCAGATCAGATTTCATATTTAATGCTTTCTACGTGAAGTTGATCCAGTTGCTACACTCCGCCTTAATTTCTTCTAAACTATATTTGGATTTCTTATGATTTGAAATTTAATTCCCACTGTTTCATATACAAGGAACATTTTCAAACTGAAGAAAACTAATCTCTCAATTCTGCTCATATATTTTCTTCTAGTATTATGATACTAGAAGACACGATAAAGTTAAAGGTGTTCAAATTTAGAGATAAAAAGGAAGCTGTATTTTTTTTTCGAAAGGATTTTAAATTAATCAAATAGTAAATGATGTGTTTAATTAAAATATAAGTTAATATTTCAGAGGAAAACATTATCATATCAGAGAAAAATAAAACCATTTCCACTGACAAATTCTGATAGAGTATGTATTACGTCACATGTCCTCAACTATGAAAGAATTTTATTATCATCATCAAATTCCTGCCATGTACCCTCAAGGGCTGTACAGGATATGATAGTACTACATGAAAAAAATTATACCATTACTAACTTCCTATCTACAATTTTCCTCCAAATCAGTCTGCTAGTTGTCAAGACTCCAACATTATCAGATCTTATATTTCTATCTTCTAAGGCACTTTGTACCGTATCAATCCACCTATATCTTGGTCGTCCTCTGGGTCTTTTCCTGCCAACCTGGTTGGAAACCTGTTTTGCTAATTTTTACTCGCCAATTGTGCTTAAGTGACCATACCACCTGAGATTAGCTCTGGTAACGCATTCCTGAATGCTGACAAGGTCAAGTTCTTTCCTAATATCCTCGTTTTTAATATGATATTGCCATTGATGCCATCTGTTCACGCCTCTAATCTTTCTCAGTACTCTCATATCTGTGGTCTCTAGTCTTTGATCAAGTGTTTTACTTCTGACCCGGCTCTCAGATCTATAATTTAAAATTGGTTTGAACACTGTCTTGTATACAGCTAATTTAGTGTTTGGCTAATTTCTCTCTTTTCCGTATACATTTATTCAGTTGACTTCCTACTATACCAGCTTTGTTGATTTTGTTGTATGTTTCCATATTTAATTTACTATCTTCAGCAAAAATCGTGTCTAAGTAGCTAAAATGTTTTACTTGTTCTATAGGTTCTCCATTCACAATGCAGTTGATATTTTCAGTGCTTCTGGATATTTTTAATATCTTTGTCTTGTTATTGCTGACCTTCATACCATATTTATTACAACAGTTATTCAATTTATTCAGGGAATCTTGCAGATTTGTAGCGGATTTATTTAGAATTATAACATCATCTGCATAAAATAAAGAGCCGAGATTAACATCTCTAATTTTGATATCAGGTTTAATACCACCTTTGCTTCATAATGCAATCCATATAGATAATAAATAACAGAGGGTATAATATACATCCTTGCATGACACCAGATTTAATATAAAACCATCTTCCTGGACTTTCTTCAATTCTAACAGATGACTTACAACTCAAAGACTTAAGTACCGCTTAATTCTTTCTTTAAATATTTCTTTCATTTTATTTTAAAATGAAAGAAATATCAAGGGAAAAAACTTCAAAGAATAGGTAGGAATTACAATCAAATCTCTTCTTTTAATAAAAAAAATCTATCTTGACTACTCACAATAGGCGATTTTTTTTTATTAAAGTTATAGATATTTAATTTAAAGATTTGAAGTTTAATAGCAATCACTAAGGAAGCACCTTTTCAACAAACTGCCAAATTTCACATTTATTCGTTGTTACAGTGCTTTACTCTGGTATCTGTCACTTCAATCAGACAGCATCAACTCAAGCGAGAGAGGAAAGACAAAAAAAAAAAAAAATGTAGCTTTGTAACTCGCGAAATTTTCTGACTGCTTGCTGACAGAAAGGGCTTTGACGTGTCACGACATTCTAGCGAACTTATTAGTCTTCTGTTCTTGTGTCGTTTACGAATCTAGCAGAACAAAAAAAAGAATGTGGAACTAGCAGTGTAGCAACAGGTACCTACGAACAAGTCGATGAAAAAGAATTTCTACTTTGTCGAAAGAATATGAAGAAAAGAGAGAGAGAGAGTACGAATAGAAGAGAATAAACAATATCTCTAATATACAGACTTCAACAAATATTCTTTTAGTACGCACATGTCAACATTTCAGAACTATAAATCAGAGAGTTAAAAACAAGAACAAAAAACAATATTTCTGTCCTCTGCATTTTGGTATATTTGACATCCAAATGGATAAAAAGAAGAAAGGTGAGGAAAACAATCTTGAATTTCAGTTCTTGTCCTATTTTGTTGGAAGTTACTTTTCAACAAAATAATTTTTTTGTCAAGTCAATTACGAATTACGTATTCAACATCATTCTTTTTTGACTTACGATTGAAAATACATCCTTTGTACTAGATCTTTATATATAAAAGATATAAAATATTCAGTTTAGTAATTAATAATTTATTAATTATTAATCAACTACTATTAACAGCGCTGCCAATTAATAACTATCTGAACAACTCGATGAAATACACTCTGCAACATTACTTGAATGCAACTGCAGTTATTATTAAATAAAAGTGGACTGCAATCATTTGAAGAAATTCTTGTAACTGCATTGTTGAGCACGGGGGCTGAGGCCCTGGTTCTGCCATTGGTGATCCCTCTAGCAGGTTATTCCACACGAAACCTAACTAATTTTTCTGTTTGTGTGTTAAAAGGGACATTGCAGCCACACTCATAGGCGGTACACTCATCTGGGTACTTAAACTATTGTGTTTTAGTTTTGTCTGGTGAAGCAAGAATCCTGGATTAAGCAAGAGGTTAGAAATAGTCTGTTTACGATAAACGTCTTCTGATAGGTTCTTAGAAGATACTTTAGTACTTTGGATATACGTATTTTTGCGTATATCTTTATGAGGATATACGCAAATGTTCGTAATGTAAAAATCATAATAAAAATCATCATTACTTACGCAATCATTAATTACGTAAAAATCATCATTACTTACCCAGATGAATATGATGATCAAATAGTATTAGCTACATCAGAAGATGACTTACAAAGATCATTAAAATAATTAAATGATATCTCAAAACAATACAATATGACAACATCTAAAGAAAAAACAAAAATAATGGCATTCAAAGGAGAAAACCCAATAAGAAGTAAAATAGTGATAGATAATAAAATACTAGAACAAGTAAACACTTTCAGATACTTGGGATGTGATCTATCATACGAAGAAGAAAAAGACATAGACACTAAAATATCAAACTTTGTCAAAGTAAATGGCATAATAAATAATATATTTAAGCCATCCCTGGTACAAAAAGACATTAGAATCAGACTATATAATGTCTTGTCAAAACCAACTCTACTATACGGAAGCGAAACATGGACCATAAATGGGAAAGATGAAAAACGAATTCGAACAGCAGAAATGAAGTTTCTCAGAAAAACAGCTGGATATACCAAGTGGGACCACAAAACAAATGAAGAAATCTTACAATCCCTGAAAATAAAACCAATTAATTACTACATAAGACAGTATAAACAAAAATGGATAGAACATTTAAATCGAATGGACAACAGCAGACTACCAAAAGTATTATACAGATACAAAATAAGTGGAAAAAGAAGAATCGGAAGACCAAGAAAGAGATGGCATGAGACCGGAACAGGCCACATGGCCTATATTTCATGTTAGGAAGAAGAAGAAGAAGAAGGACTTACCCCAAACTTTTGGAGTAATGACGAGATTGAGCATGAGGATATCTGTTAGTATGTGCACGTTTCCTGTCAATAAAGATCTTCAATTTTTCCGACGAATGAGTAAGTTTGACATCCGCAATAGGAAGGGGAACCGTTAACTTCTAACTCAGTGGTAAAGTCTTGAGTTATATTCTTTGGCACTGGTTGTTGAGATAGCCCAAGAACTCTTGGAGTGAATCTGGACAAAGGATTCAAATCAAGAAAATATCATCGATATATCTTTTCCACAGTCTTCATTTTATTGGAAAGGCATCCATAGTTTTTTCTTCTGTACTGGCAAATATATATTTGGCAGTACAGAAGACGGAGTTACCCATTTCTATGCCAAAGTTATGTTTGTATCCGTGTTTCTGAATGGGTAACTTCCCAACTTGGACCCTTAAGAAATTCCTTGATATAGACACTGCAACAATCTAACTTAAAAAAAAATGCTTAAAGACTGAACGAAGTAGACATTTTAATCCTTTGACGCAAGCTATGAAAATATTTTATTTATGAAAAACTATGCTTGCGTAATATACGAATAAATATATTATTGAGAAACCAAATATCAGATATACCATTGAGAAATTCAAGTAAGTTGAATTTATTCAATGAATCAGGAGTGTCAGAACTTTTCTAGATAACTAAGAATTCTTAATATAGGGGTTTATAAAACCAGTTAAACATTTTAATAGTTCAGCAACTTGTTTTGATAACTTTTAAGTAGGGAAGTCGTTGCTTTCTATAACTGGTCTCAGTGGAGTGTTTTTCTTATGTATTTTAAGCGAAGAATGAGAGAGTGTAGACGAAGCGATAGTCTGTAGGGAATTCCATAGTGGTCTTGAGGTGAATATTAGTACGGTCATTGAGTTCTCGGGTCGGATCTCGCTCTCTTGAAAATAAAGATCTGCACGAAGTAACCGAGACAATTGAAATTATATTCTTCAGTATAGTTCGCCCACTGATTAGAGATCCTTCGATACTTCTGCGCATCTCAGAAAAAGGAGAGTCCATTCCGATAATAGGGTAATCAATCCGTATTGTGGGATGAGTTGTTTATTATTACACGTCGGAAAATTAACTTCTCTTTTATGATTATTGTAGTTAACTATGTTGCTTGTATAACAGTTGGAAACTTTTACCTATAAAGCACGTGATTTCGCGTGTTGGCGACCAATTCGGACGTCCTTCATTTCTTTCTTCCCTTCAGCATGAATCGACTATTCTTGGAAAGACGCCAAGCAGGAACCTACAAACGGTGGGCGAACTATATCTGTGATTATTGTGGCATTCTCTTTATCTGCTAGAAGAGTTATAATATCTTTATTTTCCTTTAAATTTTTAAGTCACAGTAGAATGCCAGCCCTTGTTATTCTGCATGGTAACATTATCTTTTCGTGGTTTTGTTTTATTTATTGCAAAGATTGATTTCATTCGTAAAAAATTAGCCTCCTTAAGGAGAAGTAAAATGCAGCGTTTTGTATTTTTGATAATAAGAGTTCTTTGAGTATAGCAAAGTTAAATCCCTTACAAAGAGTATTATTTTTATTTTTACATTCGACAGCTGTTAACCGAAATTATTAATTATAATCTTCTTAAGAGGGAGACGATAATTAGTTCGGACGATTTCTGTCGCTCTTCTTTTAAAGCATCAAAATAAAAATTTCTAATTAAACTATAAGTTAATTAGAAATTTTTAACTTTATATATATATATATATAAAGTTCAAATCTGTCACCATTGGTCTGTATTAGCATAAAAGTGATTTAGAAGAGTATCCGGAGAGAAAGAGACTTCAAACCAGTTTAACTGTTGATCTCCCCCCCCCCCTCCTAGGAATAATTCTAAAACGGTTGTTTGACTTTTTACTCTTCAAAGAAAAAAAAAATACCCCTTCCCCTAAACACCATTGTAAATTGAATAAAAATAGAAAAGAACATTCCATCCAAGACTATATCAAAGCCAGTATAGAATAAAAGCCAGTGATAACAGATAAAAACAATAAAATAAACCTAGAAGATCTGGTCCGCGGGATCAGGTCATAAAAGGCTGTGGGACTGCCTGAATGTTGGCCTTCGCAGCCCTTTCTTCCTTGGTATAAAATCAAATGAATCTAATAATCAAATGATGCCAGTGAAACGAATAGTGCAATATACGAGGTTTATGAGACAAAATAATTCGTATAAAATCGTGTATTTAGTTAATCGTGTGAAATACATCGTAGTGACCTTCAAAGTAACCCCCCCCCGCACTAAACGCATCAGTTCCCACGCTTGTTCCATGTCATATAACAGGATTGGAAGTCCTCTTCTGTTAGCTTGATTGTGTCCCCTGTCACAGTTCTCTGGACGTTTTCTAGTTTCAAAATGGGTACTTTTCCAATGCATTTTTGGCTAAATTCACGCGAACTGACAGACAGAATGAGAAGGCGCATTGTCGTGATGTAAGGTCTAATCATTCGCAATCTCTGGACACACCTGTAAGAAGCGTTCTCGCAACCGTTCAAGTTCTTTGTAATAAATTTGATTGATAGTCACACCAGCAATTACAAATTCTCGTTGGACCAGATTATGGCTACTGACAAAGAAGATAATCGTGGTTTTGGTGTTTTGGACTTACTCACGCTTTCTCTTTCCTTCAAAAACATCTTCTGCCATTTAAACGCTTGAGCAAGTGACATATACAGTATAATCATTACCATACGTCTGCTTAATATTACCGAACCTTTCTGTAGCACTGTCTTTCCGTTCAACACAAAAATGTAATTGTAAAACGTCGTTCAAGATTTCGCTTCTCCATTTTCTTAACGAATACACCTGAAACACTTAGTAAAAACGCTTTAACTCTACAGGTGTTTATCCTACCGATGAGAAAATGGTACATACTCAAAGATAGAGAATCACTTTAACATGCTGAGTCATTGTGGATTCGACAGTGCTGCCAATTTTCGAGATGGAAAAAAAATCTCATTATTATTCGACCAGACATTTTATAGAAATGTATGAAATCAATCTCTTCTTCTTCTTTTTCTTCTTTTAATACTTTTTGTAGCCACTTCTGATTATAGTTGTCCCCCAGTTCTCTTCTATCCTGAGCTTGTTGGTGCCAGGGAATCCAATTGTTTTCCTTATATCATCTGACCATTTTCTTTCAAGTCTTCCCACAGATCATTTACCTTCATATGTCCGCCACTCCAGTAAACCTTTGTCCATCTATTGTCCTTGAGTCTTGCGATGTATCCCGCTCATTTCCATTTCTTTTGAAGTATGTTTTCTTCAATCTCTAAAAATTTTGCGTTTAGCTCTTATTTCGTCATTTTTGATTTTATCTTTGAGTCTTATGTTTGGTAGACATCTTTCCATTCTTCTTTCTGTGTTTTGCATTTTATCTATTATTTCCTTTTTGACTGGCCAGGTTTCTGCTGCGTATGTCATAACAGGTAAAGATTAGCCGAACAGTCTTGCTCTGTTCTCAGCTTTTATTTTGCTGTTTAAAAATCTCTTCAATTTTCCAAAAACTGATCATCCTATTCCTATTCTTCTTTTCCCTTCTTCCATGACTTCTTGTTCCTTCATTGTTAACAGTTTCCCTAAGTATACATACTCATTTACTATTTCAATTTCATTATTGTTTACCTTAATAACGCTGCGTCTTTCATTGCATCTTTTTCGGTTCGTCATTATTTTGATTTTTCTCAGATTTCTCTAATCCAATTTCTGTTGATTTAGTTATTAAATCTTCTATCATGTCTTTTAAATCTTTCATGTTGTTTGCAATAATAAGAATAATATCAGCAAATCTTAAGTTATTTATTTAATTCCATTAACATTGAGTCCTTTATTGGACCATTCTAAATTGCTCATCATATGCTCCAATGTTATTGTGAAGAGTTTGGGAAAAATGGTATCTGCTTGTCCTATTCCTTGATTTATGCGAACGTTTTCGCTTATTTCATTGAGAATGATATTTGACAGCAGTTTCTTCAATATATTTTATTATGTCAAATTGATTTTCAATGCCATAATTTCTAAGGGCTTCTATTATTGATAATATTTTTATGCAATCAAAAGCGTTTTTTTTTTAATCTCCGAAGGCCACGTGAAGAGTAAGGTTGTATTCATTGCATTTTAATAAGTAGGCTTATTGATTAAATATGATCTATTGTACTGAAGTTCTTTCTGAAACCAGCTTGTTCAGAAGATAGTACTGAATGAAGTGTTGTTTCTAATGTATTAGTTATAATTCTAGTGAAAAGCTTATAAATGTGGGATAAGGATCTAATAGATCTGTAGTTTTCTAGTTTTAATTGACTTCCTTTTTTATGCAGTAAAATAATGTTTGCATTATTCCATATTTGAGAGGTTTCTCCTTTTTTGATGCATTTATTGAAGAGGATTTTCAATTCTTGTTTTAGAATATCCCCACCCTCTTTAATCATCTCTCCCAAGCAGCTCTATTGTTTTTCATTTGTTTTAGTGCTTTTTCAATTTCAAAGATTTCTGATGGAAGTATTGTCATAGTCCATTTTTTCTGTTGATTTTGAAAATTTCTTTTTGTCGTTACTTTCATACAGATACACGTCGAATTTTTTTTTACTTTTGTAATTTCTTGTTTGCTAAATAATATTTTTCCATTCAGGTCTTCAAGAGCTATAATATTCTTTCTTCCCGATGAAAGGTTATTTTTTAGAATTGTGGTCAATAAGAATGTTCCTTCTTCCTGGTCAATGCTTATTCCTGTATTTGATATCATTAGTGTATTTTCTTTAAGTTTCTTTTCCACTGATACCTTGAAGGTATCCCTATCTGTGTAAAGTATTTCAGCTTTTATAATATTTTTGCTTTTTTGGGATACGACTCTCTCAGCTTTCACCGTTATTTCTATTTCTTTTCCCTCTCTCCATTCTATGATCAGTGGTGATGCCAATATGGTTTAAAACACTGACATCTTTGAAGATATGAATACTTGAAGAAAGTATAAAATCGATTTCATTTTTTGTTGTCCCATTCGGCCTCAGGCAAGTCCATCTTCTGTTGGGTCTCGTCTTGAAGAAGGTATTCATACCTTTGAAGTTAGTCATTTGTAAGAGGTTGATCAGCATGTCTCCCCTCCCATTCCGAAAGCTTAATCCATATTTTTTACACGCTTCATTATCGTCACTTTTTCAATTCTCCTAGGACTATTGTATATTGATTCTTATCTTCATCTATTTCGTTTTTGACATTTTCATAAAATATTTCCATTTCATCATCACCAGTTTCATTTGTTGGGCTATAAACCGGTATTATTTTGATATATGTTCTGTCATTAATCTTTAATTTGATAAAAGATTCACTTGTTTACAAGAAAGCCCACTCCTTTTAAATCTTGTGGTCCTTTCCAGTAAAGCGTATTGCCCGAATGTAGTGTAAAACAATTTTCCTCTTTTCTTTTAACTTCTGATAGTCCACTAATGTCCCAATTTATCTTATTCAGTTCATATTTAAGTTCTATTCTATCTTGAGTTTTCAGTGTTCTTTATATTATATGTTCTTAACGTTATAGAGCAATATTTCGTTTTGTGGTATTTTGTCTTGTTTGTGAATTTATTGTCCTGTTAAAGTGTTTTTCCTGCTTCATCGGGTTCTGCCCTCCAAGGGTGGTTTGAAGGCAGCACTGTCATATTGCTGGGGAAGATGTAGTCAAATCTGATCTTTGCCCCATTTGGCCTTAAGCAGTTCGGCCTTTCTTTCTTCTTTGGAGCATTTGGGGGAGGGGATAGTTGAAGGTCTATTTTCCCACGCTGACCAGGCGTTTTGAAAAATGCATCTTTCTGCTTCTGCCAGCCTTTTAAAAGGTCGTTCCTAACATGAAGATAGACGTCTCTGTGACCGCTCCTCTGAAGTACTGACGTCATTGAAAAAATTTATCCATCTTCAATCGTTGTGACTCGAGGTCTACATCTAATGTAATGGCTGTTGACTTCTCTTCATCATTTGCGTAACTCTGATAGGGTTTACCCGGCTGATAGCGAAAATACTGGGTGCTATCAGCCGAACCCGGTTTTTTTCCACGAGGTTGTTACTCCTCCCCCTTTCTCATTCGGACTTGGGACCGTCAATGAACAGCTGAAAATAATAACGTATACATTAACATTAACATTTCTGGCTATTTGGGTGAAGCAAAATTGCTTTTCATATTCCCCTTTGTCTTGTAAGGAAAGAACTTTGAATGGAGTGTTTGTTAACTATATGCTCGCCCATTGAGAGCAGGGAAGTTAGCTGTGTTCAGTTGAAATTAAGATAGACTTTGGTCTTTTATATTTGTTTATTTCTGCTTCATTATATTCCGACGCTTACTTGATTAACTGGTTTGGATGTTTACTTGTCTTGGTAAAGAACTTCTCAGCTATATTTATGAGAAAGGAAGAGATATAAGGGATATTAACTTCTCTATGGATCTGGGTGCTTCTTATGAACCAGGGGACATCCAGAATCATCCTCATGCACTTATTCTGTAATCTCTGAAGTTTTAGAATGTTTGAATTTGCGGTGTGGCTCCATGCTGGGGATGCGTAAGTGATAACCGGTCGAATTACCATCTTGTAAATTGTTAATTTTGTTTGCGTGTCCAGTTTACTTTGTCTGTTGATCATTGGAAAGAACTGTGCTAAGATATTGGATGTCTTTGAGGTAATATAACTAATATGTTCGCTGAATAGGAGTTTACTATCAAGAATCACTCCAAGATATTTAACTTCAGTCTGCCATGGAATCTTTACTCCCAATAAATAAATATCCTTCATGTTATGGATTTTCTTTTTAGTAAACAATATAGCTGAGCTTTTCTGGGTTAACTTGGATCCTCCAGTCTGCCATCCACTTTTCTAAAGTGTGTATGCTAGTTTGTAGTCTTTTATTTGCCAGTTTTGGGCTCAGTGATCTTGCCATTAGTGCAGTATCATCTGCATATAATGCAGTGAATGTTGTTCTTGGGTTCAGAGGGATGTCTGCTACATAGATTAAAAACAAGAGAGGTGCCAGAAGAGATCCCTGAGGTACGCCTGCCGAGATCCTGCGTCTGGTCGAAACCGTTTCGCCGACCCTGACCTGCATATATCTGTCTTTCAGGTAAGAATGTATTATTTTTATTAACTTGACTGGAAAGTTAAATTTTATCAGTTTGTAGAGAAGGCCTTGATGCCATACTTTGTCAAACGCCTTCTCTGCGTCGATGAAGATGGCAACTGTATTGAGTTTCCAGTTGAAACCTTTAGTAATGATTTCTACCAGCCGGTGCACTTGTTGAGCTGTACCATGGGCCTTTCGGAAGCCGAACTGTTCATTAGGCAAAATTCCTAACTTATCTGTTTCTGCTTGGAATCTTGAGAGGATCACTTTCTCTGTCACCTTTCCGAGGCTGGACAATAGGCTTATTGGTCTGTAGCTTTTGGGAAGGTGAACATTGTTTCCTGGCTTCTTCAGTGGTATGATTGTCGGTCCTGGAGCTTTTTTTGTTGTTTAGATGGGAGATGATATTTATCATTTCTGCCGGATTTGTAGGAGTGGTATGTTCGGAGTTAACAGTGTTCTGTCTTAAGGTTGTCCTAACATGACGATGAATCTTGAACATAAGGTTGATATTTAGATTTGTATAAGATGGATTGCACTGAGATTCTAGGTTATCTACTAATGCTTCGGCTTTCTCTTCATATTTGTGAACTATGCCTTTCTTGGTTTGTAGGGGGGTATGAGTTGCTTTTTGGTGCGGATTGCTCTTAAGAATTTCCATACAGAATGATCTTCAGTTTTGATGTTAGCCAATTTGGGTTCCCATTAATGGTTTCTGTGTTTTTGAAGAGCTTCTCGGACCTGCCTGTTTAGATTGTTCAGTACTTTTTTATCTTTTGGGCTCTGGTATTGTGGTATCTCTTCCTGGCTCTATTTTTTGCTCTGATTAGGTCCATGATTTCTTCAGGGATACGGTTGGTTGGGTGGAAGACAGTAGATTGTCTGACTGATTCTATTGATTTCTGAATTTGTATGATTAACTTATTTATTGCTGCGTCAATCTCTTCCTTTTTACTGATATTAAGCACCGGACCAATATGATCGGGAAGAACCTTGGCTAACTTGTCCCATGGTATGAATATGTGCAGAGGAGAGAATTGATCTGATGAACCTAGATTAAGCACTATGGGACTGTGGTCAGTAGATAATTCGTTGACTGATTCTAATTTGAATTGGTATCTTAAATTTTTAAAGATGACAATGTCCAGCACATCCGAGCCACCCGAAGCGCTGAAGTGGGTGGGCTCGGTAGGGCCGGCAACAACAACAGAGTTGAGCATTGCATAGCTGAAAAGTGTATGGCCTTTTGTGTTAGTTGATGAGCTTTACCAAGCTGTGTGTTTTGAGTTGAAATCTCCTGCTATTATTATGGAGTCATTTGGACCAAGTATGGAGTCCAGATCTGTTGTCATAGGAATGCTTGGATGGTTATAAGCAGCATAGATCTTGAGACTCCCAGCATTGAAGGTATGTACCTCTGCACCGGTCACCTCCAGATTTACTGTTTTGGGCTTGTCTATTGTATTATGATTCAAATAACTCTTAATATGTATGGCTGTGCCTCCACCTCTTGTGCCAATTCTGTCGTTTCTGTACATATTGTGTCCACGGAGTTTTGTGTTATTAGCTGGTCTTAGGTGTGTTTCACCAATCAAGATGATATCAGCACTGAGACGAGTTGAAAATTCTTGAAGTTCCAAAATCTTGTTCATCAATCCATTTGCATTCCATGCGATAATCTTAAGAGCTATTTGGTTTGAATTTGTTATTCATGACAGATGGCTGTTATAATGTTTTGGGTGCCTTGCAGGAATCTCTTTCTGGAAGATGTTGAGGGGCATGTCTTGCTGAATTCTTGCAGTATAGTGGCAAGTGAAGCTGTTAAAACGGATGTTATATTGGAGCTTTCTAGCTCGAGAGATGTAGGAGGCTTAGTTCTTGCAGCCTCAGCATATGTTTTGGTCATGGTTGTTCCTTCCTGTGAGGTAGAAGACAAGGTGTTTTGGACTGGAGGACGATTTGTTTGGTTGCTTAAAACGTTGTTATGTGGAGGAGCAAGATTGACTTTTGTTGGTCCTCGATTTTTAGGATTGGAAAGGCATCCCTTGTAGTTGGTGGGGTAATGTCCTCTGCAGTTTGCACGGCATGCTGGCGTTGTGCGTGGTTTGGTGCATGTGATGGTCTGGTGTCCCTCGCCGCACTTCAAGCACCTGAAGGCTGCCTTACATAATTTTTGGTCATGTCCAAACCTTTGGTATCTATGACACTGACCTGCAGATGCTCTTTTCCTAAGAGGCTTAGTTGAAATTTTGAGACCGCATACTACAGTCAGTTCATAGATCTGCTTTTGTGTGTTGTTTATTTCCACAAGCACCAAAGCATCGGTCTTTTATCTGATCTGAGCTCACTTTAACTGGGGGCAGGCCCTCTCTGGAGAGATCAGTGGACACATCTTCAGGAGTGATACCTTCAGCTATCCCGCGTAGAACAACCTTCAGGTTCTTTTCGCTGGGTAAAGTGAAGGTGTGATATGGGACGTTAGCATTGTTTATAAATCTGGTCATCCGTCTGTAATCCGAGACAGTAGTGGGTTGTATTTTAACTCCCTCATATGAGTTTTTAGCCAATGAGAATGAGATGTTTTGTTCTCTGAGGGCTGATGAGACAGGGATCCATTTTTCCTTATCCCTTAATATGACTGGCGGTATCTTTTCTTTAGGACCATTGAGTCCTAAAGATTCTATCCCAGTTGTTTTTGGGTTCTTCCACATTGGTGGAGATTTTCCTCTTCTTTTTGACCAATTGGAACTCTGTATCTGTTTCCAAGGTATGATAATTGCTGTCTTGGGATGTAGCATCTTCCATACTTGGGGGAGTGTACAAAATCTGATTGTGTCAGAGTTATGGGCTCTTCACTCATGTCATCCATATTGTCCTCTGTGACTGCTGTGGGGGGAGGGGAATGTGTCAAAGAGCTTGACTTTTCCCAGCCAATTATCACTCAGCAGCTTTCTTAGTCTGAGGAATTCCATGTATACTTCCTCGAATTTGGCCTCATTCAGAAGTTTTGCTATGACAATAATTTAGAAATGTGTTAAGACACAGATGGAGAAAGAGTAGAGATTGCTCAGGTGTTCCGAGCAGGTAAAGATAATCCTGTGGACTTTTGAGGATCCACTAGCAAATCCCGTAGACACACTAAGGTGTCTCCAGAAATAAGCTGTCACGATATAAAATACAACAATGGCGATACTAGCGGCAGTAGGCCTAGCGTATCGCCCTTGTAAATTCAATTGACTTACCTGGATAAACCACTATGGAAAATAAAGTGTCTGTTTATGGCACAAGCTATTAATTAACTGCTATTACTAACGAATAAGCATAAATATCTAAAAACATATCAGTCAAATTCACAATCAATAATACACGACACGAAACACTCGTCCACCCACTCGAAAAAACAGCGGCGTTCATGTCTTGAATCATATAACGTATACACGCAAGACGCTGCTGATTATAAGAGTGAAGCAAAATGCTTTTATAATCCCTGCTATCTGATAAGGTTGCTGTGTGAGGAAAAGTTTATGAGTTAAGTGCTCTGCTGCCTGAGTGGGTGTGATTTAAAGATCATCATTTGGAACATACCTTAAACATATCATATATACATCTTAAAGTTCTTAAAAAGAACCGGGCAATGGACTGAGTCCTTGAATCTTTATCCCGTCATCTAAATGAAGAAAATCTGTGTGGATGGGGTGTTATTGAGCTAAAAAGCTGTAGTCATGGCCTCAGTTAAAACTTCATTGGCTAACATACCTCCTATATTCATAACATAAAACTAGATACCTTATAATATATAATATATAGATACAACAGTGTAACTATATATTATAAGGTATCTAGCTTTCGAAATTTTGTTTTAGAATTGTTTCATTAAATAAAGAATTAACAAGAAATTTAGCAAAAATATAATAAATTTACCAAAGAAGTATATGTAATTATAAATTTTAAATGGTTTTCTTTAAAGCTATTTAAAATATATGAGTAGATTTTTTTAAATGACCACTAATTGCTTACATATGAAAATGCAGTACTTGTGCCGATAGCAAAAAAAATAAAATAAATAAATAAAATAAAAAATAAAATAAAATAAATAAATAAATATGTATATGCAATTCAGTTATTCACCTTATTTAACGGATCTAGCACTTACGTTATTCGTTCAAAATTGAACCAATAAAAATGTTAACCTTCAACTATAAAATGCATCCTCCTAAACACTTAGGAGGATGCATTTTTGGTTAGCAAGAGTGGAACACAAGAATGTGTTCCACCCACTCCTGCTAACCGATATTTTTGAATACTAACGGGAAAAAAGGGTTATTTCTTGGCATCCTTCCAACAGGAGCATTATTTTTCCATCTTGTGAATTCCCACAGGTAAATATCAAACTTACGAAGACCAAGTAAAAAGGAACGAATATCTCAAGCAAGGGTTTTGTCATTTGCATGTAAATAATGAAAATTTCTTGGTTTTCTCGAAAACACCATCATTAAAGCGTTTTCATTTCCAATGCACTTCTAAATTCATAGCAAACAATCACTACTTTTTTGAAAGCTTTTTCATTAACGCATCTAAAAAAAAGAATAAATTCGAGATGTGCTTCTCACAGTCTGTTTCGTACTCTAATGCACAGTATTCACGTGGACAATGCGCTCCTCTGTGCTTGCATACTTCTCTGATACTTTCTAAACATCAGGATGTTGCAAGAAACGATATTACCGCTGATTGTCTCATGTATCATCGTACAGCGAACTTAATGTGTGTGTGTGTGTGTGTGTGTGTGTGTGTGTGTGTGTGTGTGTGTGTGTGTGTGTGTGTGTGTGTGTGTGTGTGTGTGTGTGTGTGTGTGTGTGTGTGTGTGTCCTTCAGCCTTAGGAGCTTGTTGGAATAATGTACGAATTGTTAAAGAAACATCAGAACCAAACGGGAAATGATTATTCTAGTAAAAACACAAAATTCAACCGAATGGAGTCATCATTCTTTATATATACGTTTAGAAAATTAAGCCTATATATATATATATATATATATATATATAAAGATATATATATATATATATATATATATATATAAAGATATATATATATATATATATATGTATGTTAAAGATAACATATATATATAGGCTTAATTTTATAAACGTATATATTTACGTTATTCGTTCAAAATTGAACCAATAAAAATGTTAACCTTCAACTATAAAATGCATCCTCCTAAACATCAGAAATGTTGCAAGAAACGATATTACCGCTGATTGTCTCATGTATCATCGTACAGCGAACTTAATGTGTGTGTGTGTGTGTGTGTGTGTGTGTGTGTGTGTGTGTGTGTGTGTGTGTGTGTGTGTGTGTGTGTGTGTGTGTGTGTGTGTGTGTGTGTGTGTGTGTGTGTGTGTGTGTGTGTGTGTGTGTGTGTGTGTCCTTCAGCCTTAGGAGCTTGTTGGAATAATGTACGAATTGTTAAAGAAACATCAGAACCAAACGGGAAATGATTATTCTAGTAAAAACACAAAATTCAACCGAATGGAGTCATCATTCTTTATATATACGTTTAGAAAATTAAGCCTATATATATATATATATATATATATATATATATATATATATATATATATATAAAGATATATATATATATATATATATGTTAAAGATACGAAGCTATTTTAAACCTGGTTTTACTCCATTTCCCAAGTAAGCAAACTGACAAACAATTAAAGTTTGCGCCTGCAAGTGTTCCAAGTCTACCTGACCTTGCACGTAGTGCAAGACCAAGGCAACTCATGGTAAAAGTAGAAGAAGCTCTGATCACTAATCTTAATATTTACCCTTAATGCAAAGCACATCTCCTGGAGGAGATGTATGATGCTTTGTATTAAAGGCAAGGGGCCATTACCCAGACCGGTTTCGACCTTTATTGAGGTCTCAACAGTGGGAGCAGGCTAGAAATACCAAGATTTTAGTAATATAGAGCTCATAAGTATTTTACCAGAACTTTTTACATTTATATCTCCTCCTGACATTTTTATTTAATAAGGTTAAAACGCCTTATGGTAACTTGTTCTGGTAAAATACTTATGAGCTCTGTATTACTAAAATCTTGGTATTTCTAGCCTGGCTCCCACTGATGAGACCTCAATAAAGATCGAAACCGGTCTGGGTAGTGGCCCCTTGCCTTTAACACAAAGCATCATACATCTTCTCCAGGAGATGTGCTTTGCATTAAGGGTTAATATTAAGATTAGTGATCAGAGCTTCTTCTACTTTACCATGAGTTGCCTTGTTCTTGCACTACGTACAGATAATTTGTTTGTCTGTTTGCTTACTTGGGAAATTGAGTAAAACCAGGTTTAAAATAGCTTGGTATCTTTAACATTTATTATACCCAAGGTAAAATACTTTATGCCTGTATATATATTAAGCCTATACATATATGTAATAAATTTTTTAACTTGGGGATATTGTATATTAGGATAACCAAGTAATTTTATAAACTTGGTTATTTTAACTCCTAATCCCAAGTAAGCAAACAATTAAGTTTGTGCCCTGAAACAAAGTTCAAGTCTAAAGATGTTATAACACCAGGGCAACTCATTGTAAAGGTGGGTAAAGCTCTGATCACTATTCTTAGTATTTTCCCATAATGTAAAGCACATTTCACTAGAAGATGTATACTGCAATGCATTATGAGTGGGGTCACTACCCAGACCGGTTCCACCTTTTTTGAGGTCTCCTCAGTGAGTAGCTAGACCTCAAAAAAGGTAGAAACCGGTCTGGGTAGTGACCCTACCCATAATGCATTGCAGTATACATCTTCTAGTGAGATGTGCTTTACATTATGGGAAAATATTAAGAATAGTGATCAGAGCGTTACCTACTTTTACAATGAGTTGCCCTGGTGTTATAACATCTTTAGACTTGAACTTTGTTTCAGGCACAAACTTAATTGTTTGCTTACTTGGGATTAGGAGTTAAAATAACCAAGTTTATAAAATTACTTGGTTATCCTAATATATATATATATAGAAAATTAAGCATATATATATATATATATATATAGGCTTAATATATATATATATATAACATGATATTATACAAGTATAATATCATGTTATCATGTTATGATAACATGATATTATACTTGTAATGTCTCTTTTATAACAAGTCTTGCCTCCTGATTGGTGGTTAGTGCGTTACTTTTTTCTGAGTAATAAGCTGCAGGTTCTAATCTGCGTGTGGATGTTTGTAGTCTTTTTAGATGGAAGATGAATTAAATCATCCGGTGTGAGACCACTTGTCTGGACTATGTAAAATTTATAAAAAGTAATTCAAATAGAAAAAAAAAAATTTAGTCCACTCACAGTACGAATATAACATACACATATAACAATGATTAACTTATTAAAATTAATGTCTGATAGTAGACATTCTAATTTATTTATTAAAATTCAAAATATTCAATTCTAGACATCGTTAATAATAAACATAATAAGACTATTTGATTCATATATATCATATATGAAATAATTGTATTGTACTCAAAGTAATCCTTGTTATTTGGCACACAAAAACAGAATTGTACTTTATTATATAATAAAAGTTAGATATTAATTAAATGGTAACTCTAATTTTCATTATAATTTTGTAAGAAAAAAATATAAAAAAATCAAATATTTGAACAAAAATCTGGAAATATCATTATACACTAATTCATGATTTACAGCTAATTTATATTTATTTAATGTCAATATGTCATACATATTAGTGGCCTAGAACAATCGACCGTGAGATGCTGTGATTGATTCATTCAATCCAATACCCTTGGAGGGTAATGGATGGCAATGCTGTAGCCAATGAAGATCTAACTGAGGCTCGGCTATTGCTGTTACCCTCCTGCCATGATCAGAGCTTTAATTGCTCAATAACACCTTATCTCTATACTGTCCTCTACTGATAACGGGGAATATGAAAAGCATTCTTGCTTCGCCCCTTTAAGCCAGTCCTTATATAAGGACATACATATTAGTGCCCACCTCGTGTGGTGGCCGGGATAAGAATAGCGCCACTGTAGCCAATGCATGTCGTACGAGGCGACTAAAATGGGACGCAGAATTTCGAGGGTCTCGCTTTCTTAGGTTTCTTCCGGAATTTGTTCCCGCTGATGGGGGGGGGGGGATTTGCCCTGAGAGGGCATTTTGAGTCTCTTGGGAAGGCGTTTTCCGGCGTGGCCCCTGAGGGGTTCTGTTGGTGGATGCTTTCCCTGGAATATGAGCGTTCTACTCAGCGGTGGGTGTTCGTCACTGAGTGGAACCAACGCTGAGTCGGATGGTCTTTCGGCCGCTCGTAGGGAGTGGTCGGGGGTTCATCTTAATTTTTAGAAAGGGCTTTACTTGCATATCAACCCCACTGTAGCCCATGCATGTCGTACAAGGTTACTAAAATGGGTAACCAGGGATGGTAATGGATGACAATGCTGTAGCCAATAAAGTTTTAACTGAGGCTCGGCTGTTGCTGTTACCCTCCTGTCATGATCAGAGCTTATAATTCTATATTACCCTATCGATACATTTTCTTTACAGATAACGGAGAATATGAAAAGCACTTTTGCTTCACCAATCTGGCCAAAAAAAAAAATAATAATAATAATCATAGTGACATTGAAAAGGGCAGAATGTGTCTGAATATATATTACAACGTATTAGGACATTCTTATAAATATTCTGATAAGTGTATTTACTTTCTCAGTGATATATTTGATATTTAGTTTCTCAATAATATATTTATTCGTATAAATAAAATATTTACATAGCTTGCGTCAAAGGATTGAAATGTCCACTTCATTAACTCTTTAAGCATTTTTTTGTAAGTTAGATTGTTCTATATCAAGAAATTTCTTAAAGGTTCAAGTTGGAAAGGAAACTGTAATATATTCTATAAGGAACCAGAAGAACCCTCTTAGGATTTCTGACTCTAATAAGGAAGACGTATGAGAATTTTTCAAGCCATTAGATTGAAATCTGACATAAACAACAAAAAAATTCTTGGGGAGGAATTACATAGCAGATAACAAAGTGGGGTAATGACATACAGAAATGGACAAAGAATGAGGTATTATTATTACTACTACTACTACTACTACTACTACTACTACTACTACTACTACTACTACTACTACTACTAATAATAATAATAATAATAATAATAATAATTGCAAGTCACTACTGGATTTCTGCTCAGGACGTAGACTAGACATTAATATGTTCCAACATAAAAATCTTCATAAATTCACACGGGGAAAAACCTAAATAAATGAGAAAAAATGATGCAATGTTTGCCTTTCTATAAAACCTCGTGGTTTCAATCAAAAGAATGGTGTTGTCCTTTGCTATGAGGCTCGCAAATCTTTGAAATGGTAATTATTTTGTTGATATTTAGACTTAGACTAAAATCAGAATGAAAGAAATTCTACTTAAAGCTTAAGATGCTTAAAAAGTCGTTCAATTTCCAATTCACTTCAGGTTGGCAAAGTAGCGAGCTTCCTCCTTTTATCTTTTTTTTTTTATTAAAATATAAAATATTTCAATATTTTTCAACGGTCATGAAAGGTCAAAGTTTAAAATACTTAACTGCTGAATAAATTCTATAGCGCAAAACGACTAGGGAATAAAATAAACTATTACCATCCCTCTTTTCCTTCCATCAGTGGCTAATGAATCAGAATCCAGAAAGGAATTAGTCACCCCTTCTTAGTAAATAAAACTGGCGGTGAAAAACGGAATGCATTTTTGCAATGAATTTTGCAAGGAACTAATTAGATGTTAACAAGGGATCAGTTTCGTGTATAACGTCATAGGATTTTAATCAGCTTGTCTACAAGTCATCTGTTGCAAAATGACTCATCAATTCTTTATATTCTTTATGCCACCAAATAACAACCGACTTTGAATGAATGTTTTAACGAACAGCCACAACATTATAAAGATCCATTGCTTCCGGTAGATGTTTGCAAAGCATAAGATGGAACTCAGAAGAATGTTCGTGAAATATATATTTACCTCTTATATTGGTTAGTCTCTGTGTTTATTCCATGCACAAGTTCTGTTTCTTTTCACAACAAATCCTTCGATAATGCACTGTGAGATACGAAATTGGAAACATCGAACCGTACTGAATAGTCAACCAAAGAGAACATTTTTTTTTTTTTTTGGTTACTCATTTATTATTCCACGAGAAAACTGTAAACAGAAATTGTGTATCCATTCTACATCTGTTGTACGTCATAGCTATTTAAAATTGATCACAATGAGGGATGTAAAATCCTGACTTAAAAGCAGTATGGGATGTATTTGAACTTTTAAACTCTGAAAGGAATATACGAGTCATTAAAAAAAAAAAAAAACAGTGAGATGCATTTTGTATGAAATAGCAAATAACTTTATTTAATACATGTACAAAGGCAACGACTTTTATTTAACACAAAGAAGGGAACACAAAAATTCCTTTCTGTAAGTACAGACTGTAAATTAAATGATAACTCACTGTACATTGCAATGGTTAATAACTTAGAACATTCTAAAATAATTCAATAATACTTCCACTAACCAATTACAAGGAATCACGTCCATAAATAAACAGGAATGTTCAGCAACGAAATATCGAATTACCTCTTGTATTGGTTAGTCTTTGTCTCTGAGTCCTGTTATAATAATAATAATAATAATATAAACACATATAAAACAATATAAAACAATAATATAAAAAGAAAAAGAACCAGAAGGATTTATTCTAGCAGCTCAAGAACAGGCATTACAAATAATGCAATGAAAGCAAAAATTTCGAACATCCATAATAACAGCAAATGCAGATTATGCGATCAGAAAGATGAAACAGTAGAACATCTAATCAGTGCCTGCAGTAAGATTGCTCAAACTGACTATAAATGCCGCCATGATCAAGTGGATAAAATAATTTATTGGCATGTGTGCAAAAAATACGGCTTTCCTACTTCTGATAACTGGTGTCTCTATTTTATGCTGCCACTGCTATTTTATGTATTAGAAAACGAAACAGCAAAAATTCTCTGGGACTTTCGAATACAAACTGATCGGCATTTGGAACACAATAGACCTGACATCACAATTATCAAATATCGACAGGTTTGGATTATTGACATCGCAGTGCCCAGTGATAACAACATTAATAACAAAGAACTGAAAAAAATGACTAAATATCGAGATCTGGCAATCGAAGTCGGCAGTCCGTGGCTTAAACACACCAAAGTCATCCCAATAGTTATCGGTGCAATTGACGCAATTTCAAAGAAGCTATCCAACTATTTACTGCAATTAAACATCAACGAAGTGACCCCATATGAACTACAAAAAACAGCATTACTTGGAACAATCCATATTTTACGATGACAGACTATTCTCAGATTCTTGGGTAGAATCCGAATTGTCCTGTATCACCAGTCAAATTGTTGTTTAAATGATATCTTGTTTTGATTGTGTATCAATTATGTGAATAAAGTAATATAAACAGCTGTCGTTTGGACCTCAGGCGAATGTGATATAATGTTTCCTTGGGAACAATAAGTTCTATTTAGAGTTCAGTGGTAAAGTGTAATTCTCTATTTTGTTTCAGTCCACCAAGAAATTTTTAAATTAGGGACTAACCAATGGGAAGCTGGAAATAGCTTCAAAAGGGAAAAGTGGCAGCTTTATGGGGGAAAATAATATGGAACTTTTGTCCATTGTTTTGACATAAGGCGGACAAAAAATCATTGAAAAACGTCAGGGATAAAAAGTAAAATAATAAAAAAAAAATAAAGTTAGAAAACATTTCAAAGACCAAGTGACCAGGTGGAACAAATGACTGAACAAATTTACAAGTTATACAGAAAAGGAAACCAAACGAACTTCTGGATAAATTAATATTTCTTTTTACTCTTCAATTTTTTTAAATGTACGTCAGCGTAACATAAATTTGGCGAAGACTGACGTCACTAAACCTAAACCTTTATTCAACAACCAAAACATTACTAACTTAACAGTTATTAAATTCAAAAAAAAGTTTGTAAGCGCTTTGGAAGGTAAATTTCAAAATCAAATTATACACATTTTTGTAGTAATTCAAATTGGATACGATAAACTCAGAAAAAAAAATATTCATACATATTAGAACATTTAATAGTTTTACTGCCATTTTTATATTTTTATACACCAGTGGGCGCCAGCGAGATCTATTTTATCTGGTTAACGTGCTTGTAAATTTTGATTACTTTGGGGCATGATACACGCCTATTCACGTGTTTCTCTCTTGTTGCCAGGCAGCGAAAAAAAAAATAGTTCTATTCTTGAATTAGTATCTGCAGTGGGAGGAGCGTTGGAAATTTTCATTGTAAAGCAGTGAATAAAAACTGCAATTACAGTTAATGTTATAGCTGTTACGAGCGGTTTATGGTGGGGAATAGGAGAAAATAATAAATACATGTTATTTAGGAAATCCCAAAGAAATTTTAAAAAAATATTAATTCAAAAATATCAGTTGTATTCTCAGTAGAACATCAAGGGGGAGGGTATATTTTACTGTCAGAAGCCACCAACATCTCGCATGCGTGTCTGATTTGTGTGTGATCGGTTGCCAGGAGAAATTCTTTCCAAATAGAATAATATTGAACACACACACACACACACACACACACACACACACACACACCAACTTCAATAACATAATACCTAACTATACAATAATAAAACTATACTAAACGAATCATTTCGTTGTATTGATTACTAGGTCTGAAACCGATATATGTTTGGCTAAATTACGATAAGACATTTATACTGGTTTAAAGATACAGCAGCATTATAAAAAGAAGGCTAAGTATACTCTGTACATGTAATACATAGCTTTTCTTAAAGAGTCATACACTTCGGTTTTGCTTTATTCAACTTTTTAAAAAAAAAAATATTTAATCCCAAGATCAAAATAAACTGCATGGTTCATTACTTTTAAATATTGTCTGATGCTAAATATCCTCCTCTCGTAGACAGTAAATTAACCTAACCTTGCCCGAATTTCAACCATTAGCCGTTGGCGACAAGATAATGAAAATGTTTCTATTATTATTCGTGAGGGATCAACCTGTCTTTTGTGGAAGTATGGTTAATAATATCTCTGCGAAGTAGCCTCACATTTGAGTGAGAATATCGATGTTAATCATTTTAGTTTTGAGTATAAATAGTAAGATTAAAATACTAACTATTTTGTTATATTTATACTCGACGCTTTTTTAATTTACCATATTTTAATAGTTTTTTAAATTACCCAAAGAGATATCAGGCGAATGAATCTTTTATCCCAAATTCTGGAAGCTCTACGTGAAGTCACCCTTCTCATGTACTACAGCATGTTCCTGAAACGTTCAAAGGTCTTATAGATCCATGCCCCGTCGCATAGCTGAGCCTTCGAACTAATTAGGACAATGGGTCGTAGTATGTTGACTAGACGCTGTATGATCTACATAGTTGCCGATCATGTGGGTGGGAGAGGGAGTCCTTTGTTTCCTGATGCATAACTTTTAGTAATCCGGTACCTCTGGGAAATAATCCCTACGTATGGGGTGGCCCATAAGTCATGAGGAGATTTAAAATGTGAATAAGTTGATTGATTATTAAAAAAATCCAGGTTCTGTATTTCATTATCACAAAAATAATTAAAATAATTAATAAATAAAAAAGTTATTAAATGTCTAAACCTCTTCGTGACTTATGGACCACCCTGTATAAAACCCACGAACTCCAGTAGGCCCTATAACGATCTCCCACATCCTAGATGGAATTTGATAGGTCAATTAATCGGGTTGTCCTCTTCTTTTAGGGAGGTTTTAGGTGAACCAGCCAAAATGTTTGAAGAGTATTTCGAAGTAATCAATCGAACGAGTACTGCTCACAGAAATTCTTGCTCCAATCCTTCCGCTAACAAGATGTAGTACCGAACAAAGAAAATCTACAAAATATGTTCTATGACTCCCAGTGAAATAGCGTGATGTTTTTTAGTCTGTGAAAGTATTATTTCCTTATTGGATGTGAAACTATCCCAAAACGTTTTCAGAGGATGCGAAATTCTTACTTGTGAGAATACAACTCGGAACGTTTTAAAATATTTGGATGATTTTGGACTATTTCTCTCAATTTGTACAATAACGTCTAATTTATCAAAATTTTTCAACTAGTTTAAAAAACTGCGATGTAAAAGCAGGATTAAAATGTTTAGGGTTTCATAATATAAAGAAATCGTATATAAACGTAAAACATCATCTGCTAAATTTGGATGAGATCGTCAGTAAATGAGGCGAAAAGGATACATAGACTAAAGAGCCAATATGTCCTCCTCAAGGCATCGTTGAAACCACAAGCATCATGTGTACTGTATCAGCGCACAAGATCGGAATTTCATAAAAATTAATCAAACGGTTTAAGATATGAAAAAAGACGGGGAAATGGACAAACATAGCATTTTTTTTTATGTGGCTCCTACTCACGTAAGTTTTTTTAAACATACAGTATACTCATATCGCATATCGTTAATAATTTTAATACGTTTTTTAATTTAGAACTTTTAAAAATTTCCAAGAACTTTTTTATAGCTTGTAAAGAGAATTGGAAGAGAGAGAGAGAGAGAGAGAGAGAGAGTACATCATGCAAAATTATATTAACAGGATTAGTGTATTGCAAAGACAGGAGGACGAGCAATGGGATGGGATGTTTGCTGGAAAGCAAAAGAATCGATAGTGGGTTGTTTTCATTTGCAGGTCTCTCACAAAGAGCAATCGAAGTCATTGCAAGACTGCTTAATTAATTTCTCCAAGTTTGGTGAACAATTGGGAAGACTTCATGTGGCAGCGATATACTTTAGTGAGTTGATATCAGTGGTGATTTAAAATAACACGGAATCATATGTTAACTTTGTTTAATGTACATGCGATATTTTTTTGCAGTTCCCTTCTAGAAAGACTTGAAGTTTCTCAGTTACTATGCATTTTCAGTCTTTTAAAAGGTACGTTTATTGCTTTTTTTTTATCATACAAGACGAATTCATTGAATGGTTGCATTTATATGAATCTCGTATTCCTGTCATATTGAAATAAACGGTAAGATCTGACTGGACATTTATTCATTATATGAATTATAGATAGGAAATATATTATTTAATATTTCTAAATAAAACAAATAGAAAATAAAAAATACTTAATATATTTGGAAATATATTAGAAAATTGACCATAAAATCCATAATAAAGTTATCTATAATAATACACCATTTTTCTGTTAATATACAAACGATACAGTATTTCGAAGGCAGTTCCACTGCCTTCGAATATGATCAATCGACCGTGAGATGCGGTCGATTGGTTCATTAATGCCCTTGGGGGTGATGGATAGCAACGCAAAGCTGTACCAATGAAGTTTAACTGAGATTCGGCTGTTGCTGTTACCCACTTGGGCGATGAGTTTTTGAGTTCGCTCTCTTAAGGTTTTTGCCTTAAGGGAGCACTTTGAGTCTCCGGGGAAGGTGTTCTCCGGCACGGCCCGCTGAGGGGCTATGTCGGTGAATTATTTTCCTCGGAATTCGAGCGGTTCTGCTCGGTAATCGAGTTTCACTGAGTAGAACCAACGCTGAGATTTGGACGGTCTTTCGCCCACGAATGAGTGGCCTAGAGATCGTCCATATTTTTGAGATCGAACCTTTACTTACATAGTCGATTGGTTCATTAATGCCCTTGGGGGTGATGGATAGCAACGCAAAGCTGTACCAATGAAGTTTAACTGAGGTTCGGCTGTTGCTGTAACCCCCTTGGGCGATGAGTTTTTGAGTTCGCTCTCTTAAGGTTTTTGCCTTAAGGGAGCAATTTGAGTCTCCGGGGAAGGTGTTCTCTGGCACGGCCCGCTGAGGGGCTTTGTCGGTGAATTATTTTCCTCGGAATTTGAGCGGTTCTGCTCGGTAATCGAGTTTCACTGAGTAGAACCAACGCTGAGATTTGGACGGTCTTTCGCCCACGAATGAGTGGCCTAGAGATCGTTCATATTTTTGAGATTGAACCTTTACTTACATAGTCGATTGGTTCATTAATGCCCTTGGGGGTGATGGATAGCAACGCAAAGCTGTACCAATGAAGTTTAACTGAGGTTCGGCTGTTGCTGTTACCCACTTGGGCGATGAGTTTTTGAGTTCGCTCTCTTAAGGTTTTTGCCTTAAGGGAGCAATTTGAGTCTCCGGGGAAGGTGTTCTCCGGCACGGCCCGCTCAGGGGCTTTGTCGGTGAATTATTTTCCTCGAAATTTGAGCCGTTCTGCTCGGTAATCGAGTTTCACTGAGTAGAACCAACGCTGAGATTTGGACGGTCTTTCGCCCACGAATGAGTGGCCTAGAGATCGTTCATATTTTTGAGATTGAACCTTTACTTACATAGTCGATTGGTTCATTAATGCCCTTGGGGGTGATGGATAGCAACGCAAAGCTGTACCAATGAAGTTTAACTGAGGTTCGGCTGTTGCTGTTACCCACTTGGGCGATGAGTTTTTGAGTTCGCTCTCTTAAGGTTTTTGCCTTAAGGGAGCAATTTGAGTCTCCGGGGATGGTGTTCTCCGGCACGGCCCGCTGAGGGGCTTTGTCGGTGAATTATTTTCCTCGGAATTTGAGCGGTTCTGCTCGGTAATCGAGTTTCACTGAGTAGAACCAACGCTGAGATTTGGACGGTCTTTCGCCCACGAATGAGTGGCCTAGAGATCGTCCGATATTTTTGAGATTGAACCTTTACTTACATAGTCGATTGATTCATTTAATCCAATACCCTTGGAGGGTAATCGATTGCAATGCTGTAGCCAGTGAAGTTTTAACTGAGGCGCGGCTATTGCTGTTACCCTCCTGCCATGATCAGAGCTTTAATTTAATAGCTCAATAACACCTTATCCCTACACTGTCCTCTACAGATAACGGGGAAGATGAAAAGCATTCTTGCTTCGCCCCTTTAAGCCAGTCCTTATAAAGATAATGTATGATGTGCCCTTAACATTAATATTTTCCATTTCATTTGAATGATTATAACTGATCCTTTCAGAAGTCTGGAGTAAAATAAACTGAAGTAGCTTAAAAAACTTTTTTTGATATATATTTTGACTTACTGGGGTAGGACTGAAGTAGCTTGAAAAAAAAAATCGATTAATTAATTTATTTATATTTTTGATATTTTGACTTACTGGGGTAGGACTGAAGTAGCTTGAAAAAAAAATCAATTCATTTATTTATTTATATAGCACCGGTCATATCATATGTTGTATTTATATCTTATAGAGCAGGAATTCCACATAATGCTGTACTAGACAGAATTATGTGCCAAGAAAGGTTATGGTTACAAGCTCGTATTTTTTATTTTTTTTTCAACTATGAAGTTCTTTGTGTTACTGCAAACGTACAACTTGGATTCCATAAAAACTGTGTTTAAATGCTAAATGTTTTCAAGGATATTGTACCCCACACACACATTAACCTTTTAATGTACGGGAAAATCGATATGTAAATACCGACAAGATGTTCCCTGTCGAAAATAGGCGTTGCATATATGCATATATTAAAGTTCTGTACATGATTAAGCTCTTATTAAAATATCTACAAAAGAAGGTCGAGTTTTTTCCAACCCAGAAACGAGAATAATCTTTATTCATTTGCTGTTAAGTCTTGAGATTCGCTTAGAATCTACGGGTAACATTGCAAAACTGTGCATGCTACTCACAGAGCCAAAGCAAGGTTGTCTTTTTTTTTTTTTTTTAGTGGTACATAATTAACTGACAAGTTAATGCGATTCAGTCTACTTATAATCCTAGAGTACTTATGGAAGATGCTTAACTTTTTTTGGGGAGGAAGGTATGTATTAAGTATCCTAACAAGAGTCGCCGTCTTACTGGTTTCGATTATAACAAATGATGAATATAATTTGACTTTAAACTCGCCTTCCTATTTTTAGGTGATTTTAGCAACGGAGCTTCTCATATTATAAGACATTTTAAAAAATTCCCAATTTCCCTGAATTAAATGGCTCGATAGCATTGGCCTAATTTTAGGATATGAGATCTTCATGAAGATCTCGTATCCTATCTCAAACTATGAAGATGTTTGAGAGATCTGTTGTATGTTTATGAGGGAAACCAATGAGCTCAGCAGGAGTTAGGAAACTAACTCCATTAAGAAAAGGAATGTACCAAGTACTTCTCGTTATAGGCTTCCGTTTTTTTATCCTTATCCTTTTTCTCGTAGGTACTCGTAGATAAAGATTTTTATCTACGAGTCCTTTTTTTAATTTGATTTTGATCCTGAAATTAATCTGACATATTTTCCTTTGTACTAATATGTCAATATCTACTTTTTCGTTTCGTGTTGCGATATGAAGAATTGCATTTAATCTAGAATCTCTTATCCGTGAACGGAATTTTGACTTATTAAGTTTCATAATTGAAAATAATTGCTCACCTACATAGGCGTCCAAAGAATGACAACACTTTTCCACGATTAATTTTATATTTGGGATATTTACTGCCGAGGTATTTATAAAAATTTGGTATGCCAGCTTCGTTATATTTATTTTCTTAGTTCAATATTGCACTGGTGTTCAATTACTTCCATTTATAATTCTTCGTCAATCTTTTCAATATTAATTAAAAAGGTGAACTGAATAATAATAATAATTCATTTACAAACTGATTGAAATCAGAAAATATTTTCTCAAATTCAATTTTTAATTCTTCAATTTGAGGAATGTACTTTTCAGCATCATTATTTATTCGAGAAATCGATTTAAGTGTAGGAAAGTGGGTTAAATTATTCTTTGCCAACTGGGTTCGCCAAAAGAGAGAGTTTAGCCAGAAATGACTTAATTGAATCATACATATGACATATTATGTTCAAGTCCTTGCAGAGCAGTATTCAAAGTGTTTAAGTGGCTTGTTTTGTCAACCAAAAAGGCCAAGTCTTTGCACCAATCTTCATCGGTGAGCTGAGGAATCAATTTTCCTTGAGATGAAGTAAACATTTCAATGTCTTTTAAGAGGTCAAAACTTCTTTTTAAAACGACGCCACGACTAAGCTACATAACCTCCGTATAGTATAGCAAACTGCTGTATTGTGAACCCAATTCATCCAACAAAGCGAATTGTCGATGATTCAAGGTGTGAGAGTGTATCCAGTTTACTGTTTTAATTACTACACTCATGACGTGTTCCATCTTTAGTTTTTTAGCACAAAGTGACTCCTGATGTATTGTGCAATGAAACGATTTAAGTTTTTCCTTGCACAACATTTCCTTTTTCATTTAAAGTTTTGTAACAAGTTCGACGTTAACACCAACCATAGCAGGAACCCCGTCTGTCATCACACTTACTAATTTTGACCAGTCCGCGTGAGCATTTTCAAGACTTTTCTCAGTACACAAAAATTTCCTGTCGTTGTTCCTGACATAGGCACTATATCCAATAGTTCTTCGGTCACATTCATATCGCCATCAACGCCACGAATAAATATTGCTAACTGGGAAGTATTAATAATGTCTGTACATTCGTCGATTGCAATGGAAAACGGTACAAAACTCTTTATTTTTTCACGCAATACATCTTGGAAGTTCTCTGCTATATCTTTCGACACACTCCGCAACTGTATTTCCTCATAGGCTTAATAATTTGAAATGCTTGCTTTTTTTCAGGACATATGATTTCGACTGCACTTAAAATACAATTTTTAATTAATTCTCTATCAGTAAAAGGTTTTGAAGTCCGAGAAATGTTTTCACTTATGGCGTAACTATAATTAATAGCAGCATTTAAGTGTATGAAATACTTGTTGTGATAGCATTCAAAAATATCCTCTGTTGAAACTTCAGTTCATTTTTTAAATCTTTAAGTTTGTCATCACGCATCTTTTCTGTATATTTATCACAGTTCTTATGGTTTGTTTCATAATGGCATTTTAGGTTATGTTCTTTCACCACGGCGACACTTTGTCTACATATCAAACATGGAATATTTTTTACTTCCACAAAAAATATGCCTTCTCCCATTTTTCTTGAAAAGTTCTGCCTTCTTGATATATTTTTCTTTTTTTAACTTTAAATTCAGACCTTGTTATCGGCAAAAAAAAATATAAGTTATTGGGGTAACTTTTTATTAACGTACTATCATCCTGTAACTGACATCGTATCGCGTGGCTTAAAATGGCTGCGTGACAAGCAACTTCCATTCAGAATTGTAGTAATAAGTTTCACTTTTGTTTAAAGCTGTGATAAAACATTTAGAAGTTTGAATTTTTTTTTTCTGTTTTAATCCCCGCAGGATGTCAGAAAGATTGATTTTTAGAAAAGAAATCATTAAGGTCGTGGTCCGGATACGAAGCCTTCGCGGGCCGTATCCGGCCCGTGAGCCTCCGGTTTGCGATCCCTGTTCTAGAGTCTCATCTTTTTGATCGCATAATATGCATTTGCTATTATTATTGATGTTCATAATTTTTGCTTCCATTGCATTGGTTTGTAATGCCTATTCTTAAGCTGCTAGAATAAATATTTCTGTTTCTTTTTTTTATTATTATCATTTTATTATTTCTTATTTTTCTTCTTCTTCTTCTTCTTCTTATTATTATTATTATTATTATTACTATATTTCGTCGCCATAGGTTTCTATGTGCTCAATTTTATAGTACATAATAAGTATGTACAAATAATATTAGTTAGGATTAGGAATCTTTAATCTTATCTAAAAATGGCTGTTTACCGATTTAAAAAAAAAAAAAAAAAGCTGGGAATAAAGGAAGTGCCATATACTCAATCTGAGGAAGGAAAAATGCGTTTTACCATTGATTTTTATTTATTATATTACTTTAATGGTCGCACATTCACCCGCCCAGTCACAACTATTAATACCAACATATTCAAATGGCTAATTACTTGTAGGTATCTATACACGAACCGATTTATTCTGCCCAACATGCATACAAACCAGTTACTTTTTTGTTTCTTATAGCTACCTAAATTCATTGCTAACTAGTTCTACAATCCTCTTCTATACCTTAGATTCTCTTAAGATTTCCATTGAAAAACCAAACTTGTGACACAAAATCCAGTCTACGCTTGTAATATTAGATTACTTCTAGGCGCTCTCTGGTAAATTTTCTGTTCCCAAGAATTATATATCGACTGACTTCTGGATGTAGTAGTAATTACAAGGTTTATCGCTGTTTGTCATCGGTTAAAAATTATTTATTTCAAAGTATTCTTTCTTTATTAATTTTATGCCATTTTATGTGACTGCAGTGCAATATATTTTACAATAATTATTTTTCTTCTTCTTCTCTCTTCCATCATCTATGTGGATGAGGCCGAATGAACCTTTTCTACTTCTGTCTGTCACCGGAGAGTTCGAACAATTCTGTCCAGTTTGGTGTCGTTTGTTGTGATTAGGTTTTCAGGTTTTCGTTTATTTTGTCTATCCATCTAATTCTGGACCGCTTCTGTTCCCTTTCTGTTCACATGGCCAAACCATTGCAGTCTCCTTTCTTGAATTTTGTCTATTATTGTTAGTTCTTGTTTTAGTCAATGTCTTCGTTTCTTAGTCTACCCAGAAGAGTTACTCCAAGTCATCTTCTTAGCCAATCCATTTCAGTAGTTAATAATTTTTTCTCTTGATCTTTTTTCAGATTCCAGCATCCATTTCTGTAGAGAAGTATTGGAAGGACCTTGTCTCATAGATTCTTACTTTTGCTACGTGTCTGATGTCTCTTGACTTTCCATATTTTATTTAGTCGTCCAAAAGCGGGATGCTTGGCTAATTCGTCTGTTTATATCTTTTGTGATTTCACCGTTGTACTCAATTACTCCTCCGAGGGAGGTGAAGTTTTCTACCTACTCTAGATTCTTACTAATAATTTCAGTTTTTAGATTGATGTTTATTTTTCCTATTTGCATAATTTCTGTTTTCTATATATTTAGGTTTAATCCCAATTGTATACATTCTTCCTTTATTTTATCAAAAATTCTTTGCAGATCTTCTTCTTCCGTGCTTGCAAGTAATACAATGTCGTCTGCAAATTTTAAGTTTGTTATATTTTTTCCATATATTTTGATTCCGGAGTCGTCTTTGTTTAAGGTCTTACTGGTTGCTTCTTCCAGTGTAAGATTGAACAGGTCCGGTGACAGATTACATATGTCTTACTTAACCAGTTGGTTAAGGTGCCCTCCACTCGTGCTGCTCTTTCAGATTTCTCGTATAGATTCTTTATTATTCTTATAGTTTTGTTGGGAATTCCAAATTCTTTCATAGTTTTCCATAATTCTCTTCTACGAATTGAATCAAATGCCTGACGAAATGAAAACAATTTAAATCTTCGATACTAAAACGTCAATATTCCGAAATTCCAAAGCCCGCATCTCTATTTGTGTTCTACTGAGTATATCATGCGCATGCGCGACACTTAACAATAGAACGTTTTATCTCTTCTCTCAAATCATTTGTACGATTCGTGTGTATCTTTTTGCGTCGAACTGCAAACCACTTAAGCAGTTTATTTTCCGGAAACATTAGCTTAACTTTTATGGAGCTTTCTACACGTTTTTCAAGAACAATAACGTGTTTCGAAGTTGACGACTCTCTTCAAAACACGTCTCTTTGTATTTTGTTTTTTTTTTATGAGCTCAACCTCCTGACGGAATGTTCCACGTCACCATAGAATATAATACTGCCTCCCTTTTGCTCTTCGGTGTTGGTAACACGATATAGCTTGTTATTTCGCATGAGACAAGACAAAAAAAAACAGAATACTTTTTTGACTAACTGGAAACAACTGGAAAAACACAAAATTCTAACTAATACTGGATATAGATACACAAAAAGGCTTTCGAAATTCGGTAGATGTGAAAAATACATCGAGAGCACATTTATCTTTAGTGTTTATTTTATGGCATAACATCTTGTGGGTTCAATGCTTTAATCTCTAGTGCATACTTGCTACTCATAAGAGGCATGAAACTACACTTGTTTCAAAGGGGTAAAAAGAAAAAAAAATAGGTGTTTCCGAAAAAAATAATCAAGCAGATGTGATAAGCGTATCAGGTCGTTTAGGGAAAATCATAATTCACCTAAAGATCCATAGAAAGTAAAAGAACTGTGGCAAATATTATATTAAAATATAGGATGATCAAAATTAAAGTATCCCTGTTTGATGCCTTGTGAAGCGCCACCCACTGATCCAAATACTGCGATACTTTGCCGGAATACATTGTGCGTCATGCGGATGCGATGTCCGAAAAAAAGTGCTCCAAATTTCACAGCCATGCAGCGCTGCAGGATGTACTGAATATAGATGAAGTGATTTTTATGTGTAAGAAAGAAAAAAGCGACACAAGCATAAATAACACACACGTTTTATTCACTTTTATTTTGCATTCATGGGCTGTACTGTCCAATTTTTGAGAAATCCACAGACTAACAAATCACAGGGAGTCAGATTAGGTGAACGAGGTGCCTATCCATTGGGTTATTGTACGGCTGATCACTCTGGCTTCCGTGAAATGTTCTCGAAGAAGATCGTTGAACCTGTTCGGATCAACCGATGTGTGGAGGAGTCCATCCCGCATGAAAATGACTGGATCTATGTTGTAGCTGTGCACAACAAAATTATTTATCATATCGCGATACCTCTCGGCAGTAACTGAGCAGGTCACAGGAGCCGACTGGCCAACGTCCTCAAAGATGAATGGTCAAATGATAAACGAAGGCGTAAACCCACACCAGACAGTAACTTTGGATCAATGCAAAGGAATCTGTTGGATTGCATACGAGTTTTGAGTAGTCCATCGTGGTTATTCACAGCTCCATTGAAGTGGAAGTGAGCTTCATCTTCCCACAAAATCATCCCCGGCCACGCAGCGAACAACTCCACTCCAGCAAGGAATGTTAAAGCGAATGTCACTCGATTTTCAAGGTCCTGCGAGAGCAATTCCTTGGGTTATCTTGAATGGGTAGACAGTTGTGTAAGGCGCATTCATATGTGTTTTGATACAGCACGTGCACTGCAGTAACCAACGCTACTATTCATGGCCTGCTCCACAACGGCAGTAGCAACTTCATTCCCTTGTTGTAAACTGTTTGGTTTGCAACCTCAGCCAGGTCTAATTCCTAATAGTCCCATTTCTTCAAAACGACTAATCATTCGTAGATAAGCATATGGAGATAGTGGACATCGTCGACATTTGTTCAGGCGACGAAATTTGAGGAGCGCAGCAAACAACATTGTAGTTGTTTAGATAGTACAGCTTCACGAGCAAAGCACGTTGGGACAACTTTATCACTGTGGATGGTATTAACAACCAGAATGAAGGGAAGAATCCTATAGCGAAATCTATTTGAACCTCCTGACACCTATTGAATTGCGTGATAGGCAAATTTCATGCATTTAGTGTTAACAACTCCCCTGGTGGCGAGTTTTGGAACTACTTTTTTGTTTTCTTATATATCACCTCCTCATTCTTGCAAAGTATCACAGCATTTGGAGGCATCCACAAAGCCTTAAAACGGGGATAATTTAATTTTGATCATTCTGTACTTCGCGTACAAGTTTCATAAATTGCAGTCTTAGATAGAATACCACCTTTCTTCATTTGAGAAACTTTCCTACTAAACTAAATTTCTTTTTGGACATTAACAATAATAATAATAATAATAATAATAGACGCCGAGGAACGCTGTTGATAGGCGAAAATCCCTTTTCTGTTCTTCCGTCGGTACCATTTATTAAAATCACCTTGACTTTGAAAGTGGAAAACTTTGTTGGTATTTTCCTCCACGGAGCGTGTGTTAATAACAGCAGTAGAAAAAGGGGTTTGTTTCGATTATTTTCTTCACATTTTGTACTGAACCATCACCAACACAGCTAGACAATTAGAAGCAGGAAAATTTGAAAATGCAGATCTATTTTGACTAGTTATGCCTGCTGCACAGAAACATATATTTCAGTTTTCTTCTACTAATATATTTGCATGGTTTTCTTAGCAGTCTGTAAAATTAGGTGATTTAAAGAAACGAAAAATTAAAATCTTCCATTATGAGTAAAAGAAAAAAAAATCACATCGCTTGCAGGATGTAAATATTGATGAACGTATGATGAGTTCTCTTATCTGAAATACGTTATTATTATTTTTATGGCTAGATTGGTGAAGCAAGAATGCTTTTCATATTCCCCGTTATCTGTAGAAGAAAATATATGCATAAAGTAATATAAGTTATAAGCTCTGATCCTGGCAGGAGGGTAACATCAATAGCCGAGCCTCAGTTAAAACTTCATTGGCTACAGCATTTCCATCCATTATCCTCGCTGGGTACCCATTTTAGTCGCCTGCTTGGATTTTCATTGGTGATACGTAAGTAAAGCCAATCTCTAAAAATTAAGACGATCCCTAGAGCACTCAATAGTGGCCGAAAGACCGTCCATCTCAGCTTTGGCTCCACTCAGTGATGGCCTTCCACCCACACACCACCACCACTGAGCAGAACCGCTCAAATTCCGAAGAAAAGCATTCGCTGACAAAGCCCTCATCGGGCTGTGTAGGAAAACACCTTCCCCGGAGACTCAAATTGCTTCCTTAAGGCAAAAACCTTAAGAGAGCGATGTGTAAGTAAAGCCAACTCTAAAAATTCGGACGATCCCTAGGCCACTCAATCGTGGGCGAAAGACCGTCCATCTCAGCGGTGGCTCCACTCAGCGATGGCCTTCCACCCACACACCACCACCGAGCAGAACCGCTCATATTCCGAAGAAAATCATTCACCGACAAAGCCCCTCAGCGGGCCGTACCGGAGAACACCTTCCCCGGAGACTCAAATTGCTCCCTTAAGGCAAAAACCTTAAGAGAGCGAACTCAAACTCTCGAATCTGAGCGTCCATTTAGTCGCCTCTTACGACATGCTTGGATTTGCATTGCTGCTATTCTTATCCCGGCGACCACACGGGGTATACGGTATTATATCTCCTTAATTTTAATTAGAGTTTTCATTTTTAAGTTTTCTTTTTTTTTGGTGTTAGAAATTGATATTAAAATTTTTTTAATTTCTTTATTATTTCCAGTCTATATTAAAATGGAAATTTGTTATAATTTTTAAAAATGTATTTTATAAATATAATTTTATATTTTCTAAAAAATAATTTTTAGTTTACTAATTATATGAAGAGCCAAAGGCTTCAATTCGGCGACATAACTTGTTTAAGTTAAGGGATATTACATCCCATATTGTTTCTTAGCCGAATAAGAAACTCAAAGAGTTTCATGCCGAATATAGTAGAAACTATATAAAGTTCGGCGATTCCAAGCGTAAGCAAATACCTAGATACTGCAGCAACTGACCCTTTAGGTAATGCAAGCTGAGGCAACTCATGTCAAAGGTGGAGCAAGCTATAAAGCTATACAGCTCCTAGGAGCTGAAGTTCACATTATGGGTAAATATCAAGAATAGTGATCGGATCTTGCTCCACCTTTTACATGAGTTGCCTCAGCTTGCACTACCTAAAGGGTCAGTTGCTGCAGTATCCAGGTATTTGCTTACGCTTGGAATCGTCGAACTTTATATAATTTCTATATTCAGCATGAAACTCTTTGAGTTTCTTATTCGTCTAAGAAACAATATGGGATGTAATATCCCTTAACTTAAACAATTTTTAGTTTATACTTCACATAACAAAAACCGAGGCTCACCGCAAGACACCACAGCCCACGTGGTATGGTACGCGCATGCGCTTTCCTCAGTTTCGCTTTGTTTACCATTGAAACTGACGTGCTGTGTATTTGTATTCACACACTTTTAATAATTTTTAGTGTTTGCGTGCTGTGATAGAGTATACTCATGACCAGTTTCCGGACTTTTGACGGGTTTTCCGTCATGTGTACACTCTATCAAAGGGGGAAAAAGTGGAAATAGATAGTTAACGATAAATTAAAATAGATCTCTCTCTCCCACGCGCGTGCACACACACACACACACACACACACACACACACACACACACACACACACACACACACACACACACACACACACACACACACACACACAAATGCAAATTCGATTTCTCATGCTATTTATACTGTATCACATTACGTTCAATAATAATTACATATTGAAATCTAATTTGCCTGTGTGTGCCTTCTCGGAATAAAATTTACAGAAATAACTTTAAAAGATGTTAATATGCTACTGCATACACGTATTGTAAACAGTGTGATTAATGGGAAGGTCGGGATCCGTAAGATGTGAGGGAAAACAAATAAACTAGTAATTTACATGGTATACTGTGCCGACACAATTATAAGATATTAGTAGAGGTGTGACAGAGTATATGTGTTGCGCAGTGGGCGGCGGCAGCCAGGAGACAGATCTGGAGCTGGAAGGAAATGTCATCAGGAAGGTGAGAGACTTTAGATACTTAAGTTCAACAGTGGAAGAAGATGGAGGAGCTGAGAAGGAAGTGGGATGCAGGATACAAGCGGGTTGGAGGAACTGGAGGGAGATGGCTGGAGTGTTATGCGATAAGAGGGTGCCGATCAATCTGAAAGGCAAAATTTATAGGACAGTAATGAGGCCAGCTATGACGTATGCTATAGAAACTGTGGCCCTGAGGAAAAATAACATCATCAGGATGGAAGTAGCAGAGATGAGAATGCTTAGGTGGATGTGCGGTGTGACCAGAAAGGATCGCCTGAGAAATGACTATGTCAGGGGAACAGTGAAAGTTACGAACTTAGGAGCGAAAATACAGGAGGCAAGGTTGAGATGGTTTGGTCATGTGATGAGGAGGGAGGACGAATATGTGGGGAGAAGGGTCATGCAGATGGATGTGGAAGGAAGGCGGAAGCGTGGGCGGCCAAAGAAGAGATGGAGGGAGCTGGTAGAAGAGGACTTGAAGATGAAGAACTTGGATGTGGTGACAGCCCAAGACAGGAAGGTGTGGAGGAGACTCATTACAAACAGTGACCCTACTTAAGTGGGAGAAGCTGCAGAAGAAGAAGAAGAAGAAGTAGAGGTGTTACCGGCAAAGTGTGAAAAACAGGCATTCTATACAATGCCTAAGCGTTTTTTGGCAAAATATGAAATGTCTGTTTTTTTTTTTTTTTTTTTTAATGTTTTACATGCTTTCCTTAGGCATTATATAGAATGACAAATACTATTTCGGATATATTTTCATTTTGAAGTTTTTAATTTTGCCGCAATGGGAAGGTTACGTGTTAGGATAGGATAGGATAGGTTAGGTTAGGTTAGGTGTTGGCGGTTGTTATGAGTGTGACAGACGATGGTTTCTACCGACTTGGAACTGCTGAAGGAATTTTAAACCAATTCTATGCCAGATCACAATTCACTTTATGTCTCAAGGACTTACTGAGAGTTGGAAACGTTCTGCAATGGCATTTTGAATTGCACTTAAATGCCTTTTTCATACAAAAGCACTTCAAATTTCGGCACTTGGTCTTGCAAGTACACCTCACGAACCCTTGGCCGCTACCCGTGGAAGCGGCTAACCGAAGAGCTATTTCGTGGTCAGGAACGTCTCCAACTCTCAGAAAGTCCTTGAGACCTAAAGTGAACTGTGATCTGGCATAGGGTTGGTTTAAAATCCCTTTAGCGGTTCCAAGTCGGTAAAAATCATCGTCTGTCACACTCTTAACAACCGCCAGCACCTAACCTTCCCATGGCGGCAAAATTTAAAAATTCAAAATGAAAATATATCCGAAATAGTATTTGTCATTCTATATAATGCCTAGGTATTCTATACAAAGGCTAGAGAAAGAATGTAAAATATTAAAAAAAATAGACATTTCATACTTTGTCAAAAAACGGCGAGACATTCCTTAGGATGCTTAAGCATTCTATACAATGCCTGCTTTTCACACTTTGCCGGTAACAGAGATATTACTAAGCTAACAACAAGCCATTTCACCCAGATCTGTGAGAGGGAAATGACGTGTGACGCCGAAAAGAAAAAAAAAAAAAAAAAAAAAAACATTCTAATGATTTTTACAATTGTTTAGACTTAAATAAAAAAATTAAATTAAATCATAAACGAAAATTTTGAAATTCACTATAGTTTAATATAGTTTAAAATTAGCACTATGATTAAATATAACATTATTATATTAATTTATAAAAGGTTTCACTACTGAATTCTAAATTATTAATAGTAAGATTTCAAGATAATTTATATTAATTAATTTCTTAAATTTATATAAGAAATCCATATAATTATATTTTTAAATAATATATTTACGGTCTCAGACATAACCGGAAGATGATTTTTCTTCTCATAAAAGTCGCTAAGTGGTCTGAGATTACATCATTTTTCACTGGTTTACAAGCTGTGAAGGGCAATCCAAAGTAGGGGGGGGGGTGAGTTTGGAACATTGGACATTGGTTAATATTTTTGTTTATTTCCAAGCACAACCTCTGCATGTGTATGATTATGTTTTCGAAATCTTTTCACGACGACAAGATGTGTGATTTGATATACTATTGTTTCTTTCTTCAACCTAATTGTAAGAGTCATTCTTGTCAACTTTATTCAACCAGAATTTAACTCCTTCTTGGCTACAAGAAGTATAATTATCGATCAAATTTTACTTTTTTTGCTAGTATATAAAATAATAAAATAATAATTTTATTAAAATAATAAAATATAAAAGGATATGAAAACATAAACATAACAGAAATCATTTTATTTAAATTTTTTAAATTATTATTTTAACATTTTAGAAGTCAGTTAGTAACACCTTTTATAAATTACCATATCAATGCTATATTTAAGCATTTTTTTAAAATGTGTTACAACAGTTCATATTGAGTTACAACAATTCATACAGTAACTTTTTCTTTTTAAATTGAGTTCTCCTTTTAATTTGCGTACGCAAACCGCTTGGAAATAAGTCAACGGACACCTTAGCGTGATTAACAAACAGCCATGGCACCTTAGTAAGATGGTGCCATGCCTTCTACACCTTAATAAGATGTAGGAGCTCCTTTCGCTGCGATGACTGCAGCAATCCTACGGGGTATACTTTCCACAAGCGTACGATAACGATCAATGGGAATTTTGGACCACTTTTTTTTTCAATTTTTTACACTTGTAAAACAAAGATCTCGTCTAGCAAACACGCGTTTCAGTTGTTATTAGACCATGTAAACACGATTAATTCTATTTTATCATTACGTAATTAATAAAAATTGGATCCCTTCCTATTTTTCTTTACTTATTTGAATAAGTTTCTTTATTCATATTAAATGGATATTGAATCCAACATTATTTCAAAACCGAATAGAGAAACTACAAGAGCTTCGTGCCGAATATAGAAAACTATAAAAGTTTCTGCGGATCCAAGCGTAAGCAAACCTTTCATGATAGGGGCAACTCCTAGTAAAGGCGAAGTAAGCTCCGATCACTATCCTTAGTATATCTCATAATGTAAAACATATCTTCGGTAGGTGATGTGTTTTTCATCATAATAATTGATATTATACATTATGGGGAGTCACTACCCAGACCGGTTTCGACTTTTTTTGAATGTTCAAGTACAGGTCAAACTCCAAAAACTCAGTGTTGTTCCCCTCAGTGACAGACTCACCCCCCACCACCGAGCAGAACCGCTCATGTGCTAATATCTCATCCGCGGGGTAACAGCAACAGACGTGTCTCAGTTAACTTCACCGGCTACAGCATTGCCATTCATTCCCCCCCCCAGGACCTGGGTGACAGCAACAACTGAGCCTCAGTTGAAACTTCATGGGCCACAGCATTGCAATTCATTACCCAAGCTTCCAACCGGTTTCGACCTTTGTTGAGGTCTTGTCAGTGGGAGCCAGATCCAGATGTAAATACTCAGGTTGAAGTGATGCAGAACTTATACTGTACCATACGAGTTGCTAAAATTGGTGTCACATCACAAAAGGCGCCAAGAATTACTGAAAAAAGAGAGCCAAAAGGCTTCACTTCGGCGATGCAAAATTATTCAAATTATGTGGATATTGAATCCAACATTATTTCAAAGCCGAATAGAGAAACTACAAGAGTTTCAATCTGAGTATTTATTTACCTTTGGGTCTGGCTCTCACTGAGGAGACCTCAAAACAGATCGAATCCGGTCTGGGTAGTGACCGGTTTCGATCACTATATACCCCCCACCCATAATGTATAACATCATACATGTCTACTAGGAGATGTGTTTTACATTATGGGAATACTAAGGATAGTGATCAGAGCTTAACCCACCTTTACTACGAGTTGCCCCTCTCATGAAAGGTATGCATACGCTTGGATCCGCCGAATCATTTATAGTTTCTATATTCGGCACGAAACTCTTGTAGTTTCTCTATTCAGCTTTGAAATAATGTTGGATTCAATATCCACTTAATTTGAATAATTTTGCATCGCCGTAGTGAAGCCTTTTGGCTCTCTTTTTCAGTAGAAGTTTCTTTATTTTTATGTTATAAAAGATTCTGTGTTTTTATTCCTGTTTGTTGTTTATCTGATTATTATTATTACTTATTTCAGTGTTTGTATGCTTATTGAATTTAGTTGAGTATCTGCCTCTTTTATAAAAGAATAAATAAATAAATAAAAATTTATACCGAATAAGTTAAATGTTTATACCTTGCAGTTTGTCTCTGTTTATACCTTGCAATAAATGTTCGATTTCGGTTGGTGTATTGTATATCTTGTAGGTAAACTTTGGGTCTTTCTCTCCCACACGAAGCAACACCCTAAGAGATGCGCTTTTTAGATGCTCTACGCTTGCGATAGCAGCTTTGGATACTAGGTGATACTTCAGTAAATATTTTGTAGTCACGACTGAGGAGGAAGGCACTCCCTTCCCCTTACTTAGCAAAAATAATACTTCGCTACATTCGTTTTTTTTTCTCTTTTTTTCCTTTCTTTCTTTTTTTTCCTTTTTTTTTTTTGACAGTTTCCTTACTTTCACTCAGAATGCGATGGTCAAATATTCTGATTAAAATGTATACCCGCTTTTACACACATTTCTTCTTCTCATTTCGAATAAGCCTGTATTTTGCGACATCAACAATGTTGATTTATTCCTCCCAATATTCAATTTCTCTGCCAGCACATAGTATTTAGAATTCGATTGAATGCTTTTTTTTCCCTTTGTATATTCGATAAACAAAAGAACAAGGAAACTACTTCAAGTTCTACCACGTCCCTTTACTAAAGGGATAATTCAAAACGAGCCCTTTAGCTGAGGAGATCTAGGTTCGAAATCCGTCTATGACGCAAGGAATCTTTGCCAAGGATTTTCAATTAAAGATGAATTAGCCTGTCTTATAAGACTTGGAGGTTTTTTCTTACCAGAAATGCGAGCCTTTCGTTAAAACATTAATCATGTTATTTGAAAATCTTGGTTTTCTTCTTCTTCTTTTCAAGAATTAGGCATTTGCCTGTTTCGGTTTCACTGGTCTTTCCATCTTAGAACTGGACTTCCTCTCTCCATCTCCCTCTCTTTCCCTTTGGTCTATATTCACCTCCTTTGGTAGTCAATATCTTTCCATCCTAAACGGATGTTCTTTCCAATTCTCTCTATATTCCTTGATCTTTTCAGTTATATTATAAATATCTACTTCTTTTCTGATTTCTTCGTTTGTGCATCCTTTATTTGCTCTGAAAAATATCATCTCTGCAGCTTGTATTTTACTTTCATCTTTATTTTCAACGTCCATGAAGCCACATAGTAGAGTGGGAGTAGCCATTACTTTGTAAAATTTTAGTTGAGTTTCTCGTCTTGTTGTTTATTCAGTGTCCTTTTAATTATTTTCCCACCGATTTTCTGAAATTTCTTAATTTTTCACCTATATCTTTATCTTTTAGATATGCCACGCAGCCTAAATAATTAAACCCTGTCATTTGTTCTATTATTTTATTTTCTCTGACTATTTTCGATCTAACTTGATCTCGTCCTTTAAATGCCATGACTTTTGTTTTCTTTAGTGAACTTTTTAAATTGTATTGTTGGCTTATTTTGTTTAATTATATATATATATTTATATATATATATATATATATATATATATATATATATATATATATATATATATATATATATATATATATATATATATATATATATATATATATATATATATATATATATATATATATATATATATATATATATATATATATTATTTAGCGTATGATGATACAATGGCCGTGAGGATCTTTTTAAAGGGAAGTACGGCACCATCTCAATCCCTCCAAATTTTATCCGAGCTCGGGACCTGCATAGCTGACGAATCAGGCTGGGTCTTAAGTATTCCTGAATGTAATCCATGTGTATTCAGGAGCTGGTTTGTCTGCTCTGGGGCACGAAAAACCCGAGTTTCTGGGTCCCTCGCACCGCAGAACAGTACCCCACAATACCGATATCATTCTCTCCTTCGCACTCTCCACGGTATCAGTATCACAGTGGAAACCAGTAAACCATACCTGCGCACAATAGTCCAAGTGAGGTCCCATCAAGGCCTCCCAAAGAGGCAAGATGACTTCCTTATCTTTACACGTCAAAGTTTTTTTTAGCATTGAAGTTATCTTTTGAGTTGTATTTGCAATCTTTGCTACATGACTACTGAACTTCAACTTCCTGTCTACTAACACTCCAAGATCCCTAGCCTGATTAGTTTCTTCTAGCATAATCCCATCAATAAAATATGACGTTGGATATCTAATCACGCTAAAGTGTATGACTTTGCATTTACTGACATTGAACTGAAAACCATTTTCCCGTGCCCACAATTCCAGCCTATTCAAACATCATTCTACAAGTACTGCATATCACAGCATTCCTGATTACCCTACCTACCTTTGCATCATCGGCAAATAGCTATATGTTGTCAAATCTTTTCTAATATCATTAATGTACAGATTGAATAAAAGTGGACCAAGGACTAATCCTTGTGGTATACCACTGGTTACCTTAAATTTTACAGACTCACATCCCCTGTATACCACTTTTTGATATCTGTCCTCTTCGTCACCCACATTCTTCAATTTATGCAACAGTCTTTCATGCTGTATTCTGTCAAAAACCTTAGCAAAATCCGAAAGTGTCATGATGTCTCCATTCCCCTCGTCTAGTTTAATGGTACCATTATTATAGAATGTGAGCAAGTTGCTAAAACCTGACCTTCCTTTAGTAAATCCATGCTGTTCGTCTCTGTCAACCCATTTCTGAATGCGAGCCCTAACCAACCTTTCCAAAATCTTCACCACCACTCCTGAGATACTGATTAGTCAATAGTTGGATACTACATCAGTCTCATGTACTGCCCTTGTGCAATGGGATTACCATATATTCTTTCTGCGCCTGCGGAACCGTCTCTGTTCAGAGACTAAAATTATACCGCCTGATTAAAGGAATAGCCAGTTCAGCTGAACACTATTTTATTATCTGTGCTGATATCCCATCAACCCCTATTGCTGAATTTTTATTTTTTGTGCAACAGCTCTAATATCTCCAATCTAATCATCAAATACGCTAATGTAAATCTATTGTATAATGCTACAAATGGATCAACAATGAGTTATATAATCCTTAAACTGTGTTTGTATATATTTATTATGCCTAAGCTGAAATATACTGTCAACTCTGCAAACTGTGCGTGTGTGTGTATATATATATATATATATATATATTGAATACAGTTGGAGATAAGTTACATCCCTGTCTGACGCCGTGATTTATTTCAATCTCTTCTGTTAATTTATTACCTAACTGTAACTGTATTTTTGTACCTTTATATAAACTTTGTACAGCTTGTACCAAATAGAATGGGTATCCTTGTTTATTCATTATATTCCATAGTTTTTCTCTGTGTATTTTATCCAAAGCTTTCGCATAATCCGAAAAGGCCACACGAGTCTCTAAATTAAATTCTCGTTTTCAATAAATTGTTTTTATACATAAATATTGTCTATTCATGATCCTCCATGTCTGAAACCATTTTGTTCTTCTGAGAGTAGATTGCGTGCAATATTTCTAAGTCTTTTATTCAGGATTTTTTTTGGAAATTTTGTAACCTGATTTAATAAACTTCTTCCTCTGTAATTTCAATAATTATCTCTGTCTCCTTTCTTCAATATAGATATAACCTTAGCTCTTAACTAATGGAACATCACATTGCCTCCAACAGTTACTTATGAATTTTAAGAATCTGTGATGTAAATATTCTCCACCATATTTCCAAAGTTCTCTATTTATGCCATCTAATCCGATTCGTTTTCTATTTTTAAGATACCTTTATTGCTTCTTTTAGTTCTTCCAATTTTATAGGTTCTGTATCAGTACTAATTTCTTAATTATAGTTTTCTGTTATTAAATTTGATTCATTCATACCATAAAGACTTATACGAGGGTGGTCTGAAAAGTTCTCGGCCTCGACCATAGATGGCAACACTACCGGCAAGATTTTTTTTTAAGTTTGTACATTTGTCATAAGCATCCATGCGAAATTGCAAATCATTCTCTCAAGTAGTTTTGTTTTTATAGAGCTGTCTAAAGCAAAATTGTTGTCCGTATGTCTTGTAATGGATAAAATTGAGTATCGTGTGGTTCTAAAATTCTTCGTAAAAGAAGGTTTAACGCCAGAGGAAATTCATTCGAAGTTTACAAAAGTTTATGAGCACTCTTCTCCTACGTTTTCGACAATTAAGAAATGGGCTGCCGAGTTTAAACGTGGCTGTACCAGCCTTGAAGATGATCCACGTGAAGGACATCCAAAAAGTGCAACAACACCAGATATCATTGATAAAGTGCACGATATGCTATTGGATGACCGGAGAGTCAAAGTGCGTGAAATTGCTAAGATTATAGGCATTTCAAAGAAACGAGTAGGATATAGTTTGCATGAAGAATTGCAAATGAAAAAGCTTTGCGCAAGATGGGTGCCACGCTTGGTCACAGCAGATCCAAAACGCACTCGCATGAAAATCTCTGAACGGTGCTTGGAGCGTTTTAACAAGAATAAAACTGAATTTTTGCGTCCATTTATTACTATGGATGAGACTTGGATTCGCCATTACACACCAGAATCCAAACAACAGTCAAAACATGGACAGAAGCTGGTTGTTTAGCGCCAAAGAAGACAGTCAGTTCCATCAGCAAGAAATGTCATGGCATCGATGTTTTGGGATGCTTTATTTATTAATTATCTTGAAAAGGGTAAAACAATAACCAGGAAATATTATTCCGATCTTCTAACCAGACGAGGTGAAAAAATTCGTGAGAAAAGACGCGGTTTGCAGAAGAAAAAAATCATCTCTCATCAGGACAATGCACCTGCTCACAATGGTGTTTTGGCAATGAGAAAATTAAGGGATCTCCACTATGAATTGTTGGAACATCCACCCTATTCCCCAGATTTGGCTCCCTCTGACTTCTATTTCTTCCCAAAACTAAAATCTTCCTCGCTAGTCACCGTTTTTCTTCGAATCAAGAGGTGATTGCAGCTGTAGAGGAGTATTTTGCAGATCACACTGAGAACCACTACAGGGACGGGATAATGGCGCTGAAGCATCCCTGGAATAAATTTATTAGTCTTAAGGGAGATTATGTTGAAAAATAAAAATAATTTTGAAATAATAAATTCCATTTTTCTTTGTTAGGCCGAGAACTTTTCAGACCACTCTCGTATAATGTTCTATCCGTTATTTCTGTTTGTATTATGTTGATTAGTGGTGTATCTCTTTCTTAGTTGTTTAATTTCCTTAATATTTTGTAGACTATATCTCGTCTTCCATGTATGTTTTCTTCTATTTTATTAATAAATCTGTCCCAATTTTGGTGAGCTTTCTGTAATATGGTTTTAAATATTTCTTTTGTTTTTGCATGTCTCTTCTGTTTCCTTTGTATGTTTTTGAAGGAGTGATTTGTATGCAATTTGTTCTTCTTTTAATGCATTTTCTCTATCTGTGTTCCAGATGTTTAATGTTTTTCTTTTTAATATTTTATTTTTCTTCCCAAGGACTTCAGAAGCTGCTTTATGGATTATCTTAATTAAAGTTTTCCATTCTTCTTCTTCTTCTTCTTCTTCGTCTATATCTTCACTGATTTGGGCTTCTTTTAATTCATCTGTTAATCGTGAATGATACATCCTTCTAATTCTTTCTTCCTTTTATAGATATACTTTGTGTACTTGTTTTTTCTTATTTACTTCCTTTCTCCATTTTAGTAGTATTTCTATTTTAGAGAATACTAAATAATAATCTGAAAAAATTTCCCTTCCTCTGTAAATATGTACATCTCTCACACTCACTCAGCTAGTTTCTGATTAGCAATGATACAATGCATTATAGATCTTGTTCCTTTGCCATTCCAAGTATATTTATTTATATTATTTTTCTGAAAAACATATTGGTTATTGTACAATTATTGAAAGTATAGAAGTCTAATAGTTCTCGACCATTGTTATTGATGCAAATTTCTCCATATTTTCCTAAGACATTTGGGATTGAATTATTTCCAACTCTGCCATTAAGATCTCCTGCTATTAATATATTCTCATTTTTATTGCAGTTATTTAATTGTTTTTGTAGTTCCTCGTAAAATTGTTCGGAATACTCTTCCCTGCCTTCTTCAGGGGAAAATACTCCTCTGATATTGAAGTAACTTCTATTTGTTTTTAATTTAACTGTTATAATTCGATCGTGCACAAAATTGTACTTTAGCATTCTATTTTTCCATTTATTATCAAATAAAATGGCCACACCACTAGTAGGTATGATACGTTGGGCCACTCCACATATAAATCTTGATTTTATATATCTTTAATCTGTGTATTTTGTCTTATTTACATTTAATGATATTTTATTTCTATTTCTATCTTTTTAGATTTTTAATATTTAAGAGTATTTCATGCATTTAATAGTTTTAGCTTCATCATATTTCATACAATTTTATATATTTTATGCAATTTATATATTTTACTTGACGATCGATATTTGCAAAATCGTAATAAGTAAAACAGATTCAAGCAGTTTTGAAAGAAAACGCATTTATTTAACACGAAGTTTGCTTTGTCGTTGAAGGTGAACATTGACTCTTACCGTTGACACGGAAATCGAATGTTCTTTCTCCTTCTTTGAGTCTCCTGGGACGAATAAAGGTTGTTGTTCGTAATTAGAACTGTCTTGCAGAGAAAAATGATAGCATTCAGTGAATGTTCCTTGGTTTAAATAGAAGGAAAAAAAGGGGCAGATTTATTTTGTTTGCTCTTTCACAAAGATCGAAACAAAGAAGTTTTGGCGAACGTCACATGAAAATTTATAAGAAGTCTGAAAACAAATGTTCAGTAATATCACAAAAGGAAAAAAAAATAATGATGACTGATATTTGCTGTGACGATATTTTCTGAAGCAAAACTAATCTGCATAATCTTTTTTAAGTTTTGATATTGCATATATGTCGTAAGATGGTGCATGATACACATTTGAAAAGGCTGTACAAAAATAGTATAACATTTAAATAAAGAAATAGAAATTATATATAATAAAAGCAAAAGTCCTATTTTTTTTAGAATTCAATCAAACATATTAAATAATCTAATATTTTTAATAATAATTAGGTTTTAGAGATACACCTTTTAATTAATTATATAATTTAAATAAAATATTTTAGATGTATACTTTTGCAGATGTTTAGTATGTTGTGACAACATTAAGTATATTAAAATAGACAAGACTGAGTACTGGTAAATAAATAAAGATCAATAAACAATATAATGTAATATATAATAAACAAACAAATCTTAATATATTATAATATATAATAAATAAATATTAATAAATAAGTAATAAATCTTAACATTATCTTAGCATAACGAATAACGGTACTGTTGCAAAAGAGGAAGCTTAATGCTTTTTATATTTTTACGCGCATGTACTTCTTGAAATTCTTTAGGTGGAGAAATCACCAAGTCTATCTTTTCTTCCTCTGCTTTCGTGTCATCACCATCTGGGTAACCATTTGTCACTGAGTAAAGGTTTAAATAACTTGGCCACTCGATTTCAAATTTCTTTAATAGATTATAAGCAGCTCAAGTGCTAGGTTTTGATCCAACTTTTGGATTAAGTGATCACTACCAAGATTATCCAAAACTTAATTAAGTAACTTACATGTAAAACAGCTACTACTTCCCACAAACATCAGACTTATAAACCTTCACTACTGGATTTTCTTACCAATTCAGCATTACTTTAGTCCTTATAAGGACTGGCTTAAAGGGGCGAAGCAAGAATGCTTTTCATCTTCCCCGTTATCTGTAGAGGACAGTGTAGGGATAAGGTGTTGTTGAGCTATTAAAGCCCTGATCATGGCAGGAGGGTAACAGCAATAGCCGAGCCTCAGTTAGAACTTCATTGGCTACAGCATTGCCATTCATTACCCTCCAAGGGTATTTAATCACCGATGTTTAAGTAAAGGCGAACTCTAAAAATTCGGACGATCTCTAGACCACTCCATAGTGGCCGATAGACCGTCCATCTCAGCGTTGGTTCCACTCAATGACGGGCTCCCCCCACCACCGAGCAGAACCGCTCATATTCCGAAGAAAAGCATTCACCAACAAAGCCTCTCACCAGGCCGTGCCGGAAAACACTTTCCCAGGAGACTCAAATTGCTCCCTTAAGGCAAAAACCTTAAGAGAGCGAACTCAAACTCTCGAATCTCTACGCCCCAGGTGGTAACAGCAACAGCCGAGCCTCAGTTAGAACTTCATTGGCTATAGCATTGCCATCCATTACCCTCCAAGGGTATTAATCATTAATCACCGCATCTCACGGTCGATTCAACACCAGAATCTCACAAACATCACCGCATCTCAGATTCGAATCACGGTCATCGTATATCCCTTACTTTGGTACATATTAAACCTTTATTTAACAATATTTTTTAAAGGTGTATAATTATCTGAACAGATATTTTTAAACTTTCTGTATATATATATATATATATATATATATATATATATATATATATATATATATATATATATATATATATATATATATATATATCCATATATCCTTATCCTTATAAGGACTGGCTTAAAGGGGCGAAGCAAGAATGCTTTTCATCTTCCCCGTTATCTGTAGAGGACAGTGAAGGGATGAGGTGTTATTGAGCTATTAAAGCTCTGATCATGGCAGGAAGGTAACAGCAATAGCGGAGCCTCAGTTAGAACTTCATTGGCTACAGCATTGCCATCCGTAACCCTCCAAGGGTATTGGATTGAATGGATCAATCACCGCATCTCAAGGTCGATTGATCCTCCCAACACATCCATATATCCTTAGTCCTTATAAGGACTGGCTTAAAGGGGCGAAGCAAGAATGCTTTTCATATTTCCCGTTATCTGTAGAGGACAGTGTAGGGATAAGGTGTTATTGAGCTATTATTAAAGCTCTGATCATGGCAGGAGGGAAACAGCAATAGCCGAACCTCAGTTAGAGCTTCATTAGCTACAGCATTGCTATCCATTACCCTCCAAGGGTATTGGATACCCCATCCATATATCCTTATAGTCCTTATAAGGACTGGCTTAAAGGGGCGAAGCAATAATGCTTTTCATATTCCCCGTTATCTGTAGCGGACAGTGTAGGGATAATGTGTTATTGAGCTATTATTAAAGCTCTGATCATGGCAGGAGGGTAACAGCAATAGCCGAACCTCAGTTAGAGCTTCATTAGCTACAGCATTGCTATCCATTACCCTCCAAGGGTATTGGATACCCCATCCATATATATCCATTACTTTGGTACATATTAAATCTTTATTTAAAAATATTTTTTAAAGGTGTATAATTATCTGAACAGATATTTTTAAACTTTTTATGTTTTGTAGATTATAAGAATTATATCAATGATAAAAATTTTGAATCTCGTAAAACTTTTTATTCATTTAAATATTTATTGGCATCAATTAACAATGTGTATATGTATAAACACTAGTGGCCAAAATTGTCGAAACCTTTTGGAAAAAGTGTATTTCTGAGGTTTGATGGCTCGTAACACCACATTTGTTTTGAGTAATACCATAAAATTATATTTTAATGGAAAGATAATTTAATCAAGAATGTAATGCAATAACTTTTATGAAGTATTTTTTATTAGAACAGCAGTTTAAAGAAGAAAAGTAAAACACATAGAAAAATGAGATACAGAAAAATTCTCACAATATGAGTTAATACTTAGTTGGGTAATCTTTAGCGTTAATTACGGCCTTACAATGCCTTCCCATGGAGTGAACCAAGTTTTTTAGTTCTGCAGCTGTTATAATGTGAAACCAAGATTGAATTATTGCTTCTATTAATTGGGTTTTATTGATGGGTTGTTTCTGACTAACAAGTTTCTTTAGTCGGCTTCATAGATTTTCGATTGGGTTAAGTTCTGGGCTATTCCCAGGCCATTCCAGCAGTGGAATATGATTATCCTGAAACATGACATAGAGCTGAATCCTGTTGAAATATAAATGCTTCATTATCTTGGAAAAGATCACGTGTGGAAGACTTCAGTTTGGGCTCAAGTATTTCATTTATGTATTTTTGGGCTTTTATATTCCCATTAATCATGCAAATTCTGCCCGCACCTTTTGATGTCATACAACCCCAGATCATTACACTAATTGGGTGTTTCACGGTTGGTGTAATGCAATCAGGATGCAAATCTTCTCCGATTCCTCTCCTCACGTATTTTATTCCATTACTACCAAACAGGGAGATTTTGGTCTCATCACTCCAAATATCACTGTCCCATTGTTCTGCTTTCCAGTTAGCATGAGTTTTAGCCCAGTGTAATCTTTTCAACCTTTGTTTGAGAGATAAAAATGACTTTTTTCGTGGAATTCTAGCATTTAGACCAAATTCCTGCAGTCTGCACCTAACAGTCTTTGCACTCAACTTCATATTGTTTTGCACCATTTCATCTTGCATACACCCATATGATGTTCTTCTGTCACGTAGGCACAGTCTCTCAATTCTTATATCATCACTTGCAGTTGTGCACCTTTTCCTGCCTTTTCCAGTCTGGTTTTGTAGTGACTGTGTCTCCTTATACCTCTTCAAAAATTTAGAAATGCTACCTTTGTTTAAGTTTCCGCCAATTTTTCTTCTAATTTCTTTATAGCTGTAGCCTTCTTCACTTAATAGTACTATTTTACATCGCTTTCTAGGTGACCAGTCAACTCTTTGCGCCATTTGTTTAATTTTATTACGTTTTACAAGCTCACTAAATGAAAGAACACACAAAAAAACCCAACTTGATAGCAATCACATAACACACAAATGTCCTCCTCTCAGCTCCAATACATGACATCAATAGCTGAGTCCTACTGTGACCTTATTGGCTTGTTGCCAAAACAAGATGACACCTGATTGGCTCTCTAAACATTCATGCTCATTGGCTACATTCAAATGAAGAAAAGCTACTTCATATCATCCTAAGCAAGTTGTGCTTCTTGTTTCTGGTTATTTGGCCCTAACTTTTCATAGCATACAGGTAATTTAACACACTTTATTGCATTACATTCTTGATTAAATTATCTTTTCACTGATATATACATTTATGGTATTACACCAAAAAAACGTGGTGTTATGAGCCATCGAATCTCAAAAATACAACACTTTTCCCAAAAGGTTTCCACAATTTCGGCCACTAGTGTAAAATATAAGTTTATTTGAGTTAAAAATTGCACACCAAATAAGTATATCTCTTTTTCTTGTCATATTATTATTATTATTATTATTATTATTATTATTATTATTATTATTATTATTATTATTATTATTATTATTATTATTAAATAATAATTTATTACATATAAAGACCAATCTAGGAATAAACAAAATAAGATTCACAGACCTTATAAACACTTTGAACAAATAAATTCAATACTTGTGAAACGCGTGAACATAATATTCGACACAGCCATTATTCCACAACAACTAAAAACTGCAGTAATTACGCCAATATACAAACACGGCAAAAGAAACGATACTCAGAACTACGGACCAATAGCCACGCTATCAGTCATCTCAAAAATTCTAGAAAAAATAACACACACCAGACTACAGAACTATTTACAGAAGTAAAACATTATCTCACAAAACCAATACGGCTTTCAGAAAGCAAAAAGCACCATCACTTTATTAGAAGATATATCACCGACGCAATAAACAATGCTCTCGACAAAAACAAGTACGCCGTCCTTATACTGCTTGACTTAACCAAAGCATTTGATACACTTGAACATGACATACTACTCACCAAACTATACTCAATAGGTATAAGAGGAACACTGCATACATGGTTCAAGAACTACCTCTCAAACAGAATACAGGTAACAAAAATAGGTACATGTCACAGCCGAGGTATACAAATAAAACACGGTGTCCCTCAAGGCGCCATATTATCACCCACTCTATTCAACATATACATTAACGATGTTCATAACATGGCCATAAGAAGTCAAATATTTCAGTACACAGATGACACCGCACTACTAGCAATCCACACAGACATCAACATAGCTCTCTGCAAAGCACAACAAGATCTAAATTAAATCAACATACTTCTACCGAAACGCAATTGTAATCAACCGCACCAAAACATACACAAACCAAGAATCATACGCCCCGCATCACTTTCTATATACTGTCACACATACCGCTGCATTAATAACAAAAATACCTGCCAATGTTTCGAAATCAAACCTGTAATATACGCAAAATACCTCAGTCTCTATATAGATTCCCACCTTAAATGGACAAAACATATAGAATGCCTACACACCAAACTCCGGATCATCGCAGCAAAACCCTTCCAAGTTAAAGACATTATTCCATTCAACATAAAAAAACTCCTATATCACGGTATCTGCGAATCCCTACTCAGATACGTAATAACAGTCTATACAAATACATCAAACAGCCACCTAACAAAATTAGAAACATTACGCAGGAAAATCGTGTCAACAGTGATCTGGACGGACACCTTACACGCAACAACCAATATCCGACAAGCACACGGTGATACACAGAATTCTGAGCATTAAAAACTTGAAACACTACATGACATTAACAAGGAATTACTTCAACATCACCTATCGAAACAACAGAGACACATATCGTATAACACGACCTACAACAACTCTCTACATCCCCACACCCATCAACAACTCATATGGTTCTTTTGTGAGATCACATCAGATACCCACGCAACTCAACAACCTATCAAGAAATTTAAAATACGTAGATAACTACAGAACATCTGAAAAATATACCAACAAAGTTAAGATACCATTAACACATACACTTCACAAATCACTAGCATCCAATGCCTACATCCCATACATAAACAGTAGCAACAACATAAATAGTGAAGGCTAAATCCCACTCTCTTCATAAAAGCTAACCCAAGCTTCAAAGTAGGTGGGATTAACTCGCCTCACTCATCTACAAGTAATCCGTATAAACCAATGCAGAAATTTGTTTGTTTAATCAATCTTTCACAAACTTTGAAAAAAAAAAATTATACATAAAATTCTGTATAATCTTCATTGTTAATATTAGAAGAACATGTGTTGTAAATACATAATATAGAGGCAAAAAATACTCTTAAAATTTTTAATTGAAATCCAATGTAGAAATTGCAGCACTTTGTGCTGAACTCTTTAAAATTATAAGATGCAATGTCACACAAGATGTTTATTGTATGTATAAATATTTTAGCAATCAATAAATTATCATTATTATTATTTAAAAAGAATTATAATAATAATAATAATAATAATAATAATAATAATAATAATAATAATAATAATAATAATAATAATAATAATAATAATATTATTATTATTATTATTATTATTATTATTATTATTATTATTATTATCCGGAGATCTCCAGGAAGTTATAGAAGAGTTATGGAAATCACATATCACCTACACCAGTAGTCCTATCTTTTGTTGAATTCATTGGCACCACCTGCGCTCACCATCACCTCGAAAAGTCATCCATTCCAATCATGCATCAATGTACGAGAGATAAATCTTGCTCTCACCGCTTTCTTTACTGTATTCCTTCTCTACTTCCATGCATGTCCTCTCCTCCTCTTCCAACCCTCGATACAATGAAAAATGCCATCTACAAACATCTTATATAACCCTTAGGTCTCTATCAAACACCCCTCGTCATCCTATTTGCTAATATCTGCAATTCACAAATTCTCAATCTGTCCTCATAATCTACATTGCAGACTCCTGATATTATCCTTCACACTCTCCTTTTTTTGCTTCTCCACTGTATTTTCATCGGAAACCAAGATGCCATATCTGTGCACAGTAGTCAAGAGCTCTTTTTAAAGAGTTAAAATGATTTCCATTCCTTATATGTCAACTTTAGTTTCACCATTGCAATTATCCTTTGAGATGTAAAAACTTTAGTCAAATCCAAAAGTATTACAGTGTATTGCGAAGAACGATAAAATCAGCAACAATACACTATAGAACTAATTATTAGAACTAAGGGCGGAGGGAGCATAAACAGATAAAAAAAATTAAAATCAATTTTACAGGAACGTTCAACAAACCGACCTTTTACGATATATTCTCGCAGTCAAATCCTTGTTATAATTCTCTTTGTCATATAAAAACATATTTATTATTATTATTATTATTATTATTATTATTATTATTATTATTATTATTATTATTATTATTATTATTATTATTATTATTATTATTATTATTATCACCCTAGAGCATAATGATATTCAGACCATAAATCGGTTTCCCAGGAAGAACAAAAAACAAGGCTCGCCACAATCCGCACCAGTCAGTTCGTCTGACAAACAAGGCTACAAGAGACAATCTCATTAAAGCCAGCAGACTGAAAACACCAGTAGTCAAGGATTTAAATACATCGCAGGACAATACACCAACTTTCTATCTGGGTATTTAACACCTTTCAATCAAAATCTTTTGAACCAAGCAAGAAAAGAAAAAAACAGAAAAAAAGTATCAATTTTTATGGATCAAAGACGGTAAAATATTCTTGAGAAAGTCACAGACTTCAAAATCTAATCTATACAAATAAAAAGCTCGGAAGATATAGACAGGTTGCCAGAGTGAAACAAAAGACTCCAAGTTAGTTCAGTAAGAAGATCTCAACACAACAAAAATGAATGTGAACCATTAGATAGATGTAATTACACTAGAATACATCAGTAATTGTACTTTCGAATCGCTTGATGCATGGAAACAACACACAGTACAAGCGAGAGGTCTCTCAATCTTGCATATTAACATCAGAAGCATCCGAAAACATTGGTTATTGTTACAGACTTATCTGAGGAATTAAAATGATATTATTGATATATTGATTCTTACAGAAGTATCCATAACTAATGACGAATCGACTGCTTTCAAAATTCCAGGCTTCCAACAATATAGATCATGACGCCAAACAAAAAGATGGGGTGGAATATTAATATTTATCGAACAAAAATTAATAGCAAAAGAAACGGCCTATCAGTTTGAGCATGCTGAAACTATTTGCCTCGAAATCACTAATACCACCAATAGACAGCATCCATTAATACGAAATGCTATTTACAGGCCACCAAACCTAAACATGATAAAATTCTTGCACGAACTCAGTTGCTGGCTTTCAAGCCAAGAAATATGCTCAACCGAATACCTAATGATAACTGGCGACATAAACATAAATATTGCAAACGAAAACCAGAACAACACTGTACAATACCTAGACACACTATCCATGTATAATCTAATACCAACAATAACATCATGTACTAGAGAAGAAATATTCGGAAATACTATCACTGCCTCCTGTCTAGATCATATAAACGTCCGAGCACCACCAAACAGTTACACTGCATCAGTCATAAAGTGCAAAGTAGCAGAGCAGACCATTACTTCACCGCTCTAAACCTGCACACCAAGACAATATCCATGCAATGTCCCACAGAAGAAAAGCGACATAAAACAATAATAGACGAAGAAATAGTCAACCACGAAATAAGAAAAACAGACTGGGAACACCTGGCATCAGATTCAGCAGATATCTTATACAACAACATTAAACTCACACTGGAGGAAATATATAAGAAAGCTACAAAGAAAGTCAGAATTCGTTCAAAAACAACACAAAATCCTTTGATAACACAAAACTTCGTCCTAGAAATACACAGAAAGGACGCTTTATGGAAAGAATTAAAGCGATATCCAAATAACACAGCTTTAAAAACTGAATATAAGATAACAAGGAATCGCCTTACAACACAAATCAGAAATGCAAAAAGAAGTTACTACAGAGACAAACTAACCTCTGCACAATACAACATGAAACAAACCTGGCATCTGATCAATGAGATGCTAGATTTTGTACCCAACACCACCGCCTCCGAAACCATAAAACACAGCTTCATGAAAGACGCAAAACCTATCCAACAACTAGCAAATGACTTTAACCAATACTTTACAGACTCCATTCAAGAACTGCACAGAAATATTCCCCCAACCACAAAACAGACCCTCCATTTGGACCAGAATCAAAACAGACATTATGGTTCCCAACCATAAAAGAAGCAGAACTTCTCTCTGCAATACATCAAATCAAACCAAACAAAGGCCCAGGAATCGATGGTATGAGACCTAAAGATATAAAGCAACGCAACTAGTTTAAGTCCTATCCTACTAAAATTAATAAATAAAATATTTAAAACAGGACAAATGCCAAGTATGCTAAAGACCGCCATAATCACACCCATATAAAAATATGGAAAAAGAAATTTAATCAGCAATTACAGACCCATAGCAACATTACCAATTATCAATCAAATTATGGAACGGATCATACTGAAGAAACTCACAGCATACACTGAGATCTTTCATATTATCCCCAAAACACAATATGGTTTTCAGAAAAATAAGGGAACAACACCTCTCTTGGAAGACTTTACAGACGTAATTAATACCGCCTGAGACAAAAACAAATTGCCATGGTAGTCTTTATTGATCTAACTAAAGCATTCGATACACTTACACATCAAACCTTGTTAGAAAAGCTGAGGCATGTTGGAGTAGACGGGCCTCTTCATAGGTGGTTTACAAACTACCTTCAAAATAGAAAGCACATCACACGTATCGGATCAAACCGAAGCAGAGAGCTACCAGTAACCTGTGAGGTGCCACAGGGAGCTGTACTCTCTCCAACTCTATTCAACATTTACACGCACGATATTAATCAGCTACCACTCGAAGGTAAGATATTCCAATACGCAGACGATACAGCAATAATATCCATCCGTAATAACGCAAGCATAGCCAAAAGAAATATGCAACATGACATAAATTGATCATAGACTGGCTCACGAAAAACTCCATACACCAAAACTCAGAAAAGACAAAAGTAATGATATTCAGAAATCCACTGACTCGACCAGTTGATAACAAATATATAACCATCCAACATCCACTTTCCAACATAAAAAACACACAGAACAGCAAAACCACTACAATCACTCAGGTTGAAACAATACGATACGTTGGAGTTTACTTCGATGCAGATATGAACTGGAATAGCCACATAAACTATCTACAAAACAAACTCCGAACAATAAGTGGCAAACTCTAGTTTGCCACTTATTTTAGGCGTATGGCAGACATAGTTCCCATAAGCCTAAAACACTAATATACAAAGCACTATGCCAAAATATACTAAGATACGCTATAACAACGTATGCTTTCTGTGCACCCTACAAATTAAATAGATTAATGTCGCTACAGTACAAAATGATAAAACTGATCTTTTGGGAAAAAAGAGAAAATAACGACCTTATATACATTGCAATGTCAGAACACAAAATACTGATAGCAAAACATTTATGTCACTATGCAGCTTTGATGAAACATTATTTCGATGCCAACTACAGGACAGTTAGAAATACATACCGTATAACAAGACCTCAAACTACTAATTATATCACATATAAATAAAATAATCACTACGGAAAGGCCATTCGAAACTTCTACATCACAGACATGATAAACAAATTACCTTTTTAATACAGAAACCTTACAAACTACAATAGCCTGAAAAGAGCTCTTTTCAGGACATACTATGAACAAGAAACACGCACCCAAAATACCATACAAACTTAATGAAACACAATATATTCGTTTAGGCCTCAAGTTCAGCGATGCATCAATACATTCCAAGTTATTTGTGTGTGTGTGTGTGTGTGTGTGTGTGTGTGTGTGTGTGTGTGTGTGTGTGTGTGTGTGTGTGTGTGTGTGTGTGTGTGTGTGTGTGTGTGTGTGTGTGTGTGTGTGTGTGTGTGTGTGTGTGTGTGTGTGTGTGTGTGTGTGTGTGTGTGTGTGTGTGCGCGCGCGCGCGCGCGTGTGTGTGTGTGTGTGCGTGTGTGTGTGTGTGTGTGTGTGATCCCGCGTGAATTTCTCAATCATAGATTTCGTAGCTTCCCAACACAGGAAAAAAAAAACAATAAATAATAACCAACTGGTGTCATCCTCAGATAAGCTTACATATAAGCTTCGAGGATGAAAGGAGAGAAATTAGTTCTCATCCAAGATGTATCATATGTAACCAAGTGCATGTAATGTACGTATCACATGTAAACCAAAGTATTTAATGTATGTATTATATGTAAACAAATGTATGTAAAGTAAGTATCATATGTGTACAAATGTATATAATCTATCATATGTAATCAAATGTATGTAATAACTGTAACAAAAGTATGAATAATGAGAGATTATATCCATTGATATTGGATATATAGAGTGTAAAATTGCAAAGAAACATCTGTAATAATCATCGTTATGAATATTATAATAATCATCATCATCATCATCAAATTCCTGCCTTGTACCCTCAAGGGGTGTACAGGATATGACAGTACTACATGAAAAAATTACATCATCACTAACTTCCTATCTACAATTTTCCTCCAAATCAGTCTGTTACTTGTCAAGACTCCAACATTATCAGATCTTATATTTCTATCGTCTAAGGCACTTTGTACCGTATCAATCCACCTATATCTTGGTCTTCCTCTGGGTCGTTTTCCTGCCAACCTGGCAGAGAACACTTGTTTTGCTAATCTTTCCTCTCCCATTCTATTTAAGTGACCATACCATCTGAGATTAGCTCTGCTAACGCATTCCTGGATGCTCACAATGTGAAGTTCTTTCCTAATATCCTCATTTTTAATATGATATTGCCATTGATGCCATCTGTTCACGCCTCTAATCTTTCTCAGGACTCTCATATCTGCGGTCTCTAGTCTTTGGTCAAGTGTTTTACTTCTGACTCAGCTCTCAGATCCATAGGTTAAAATTGGTTTGAACACAGTCTTGTATACAGCTAATTTAGTGTTCCGACTAATTTCTTTCTTATTCCATATGAATTTATTCAATTGACTTCCCACGATACCAGCTTTGCTGATTCTGTTGTCTATTTCTATATTTAGTTTACCATCTTCGGTAAAAATTGTGCCTAAGTAGCTGAAATGTTTTACTTGTTCCACTGGTTCTCCATTCACAACACAGTTGACATTTTCAATGATTCTGCCTATTTTCATTGTCTTTGTCTTTTTATTGCTGACCTTCATACCATATCTATTACAACAGCTATTCAATTTAGTCAGAGAATCTTGCAGACTTGTAGCGGATTTATTTAGAAGTATAACATCATCCGCATAAAGCAAAGAGCTGACATTAACATCTCCAATTTTGATATCAGGTTTAATACCACATTCCTTCATAATGTGATCCATATAGATAATGAATAACAGAGGGGATAATGTACATCCTTGTCTCACACCAGATTTAACATTAAACCATCTTCCTGTACTTCCTTCAATTCTAACTGCTGACTCACAACTCAAATAAAGACTAAGTAATGCTTGATATAATGCCCCATTGACACCATATAACTGCAGCGTATTGAATAGCTTCTCTCTTGGGACCTTGTCATATGCCTTTTCCAAATCGACAAAACTTAAATACAGATCTTTGTTATATTCCCATGCTTTCTCGACTATTTGTCGTAAAGTGAAGATCTGATCCTGACAGCCTCTATTTGGCCTGAATCCAGCTTGTTCTTCACCAAGCTTTTCTTCCACAATTCTTCTCAACCGTTTCTCAAGTATACTTGCATAGATCTTGCCAGGAACACTCAGTAGGGAAATACCTCTGTAATTCTCACATTCAGTTTTATTTCCCTTTTTATATATGGGTACTATGAGAGCTCTACTCCAATCATCGGGAATTCGTCCCTCTGTCCAGGCTTTCTGAACTATGCAGTGCAGCCACTGTAAGACTCTTATACCACCATACTTCAGCATTTCTGGTCGAATATCATCTACTCCTGCTGCCTTTCCACATTTCAAGCCTTTGATGGCTTTTTCTACTTCAAGTATGGATATGTATTCCTGACTGCATGCCTGGTCAGTGTTTTTTATCACTGTGCTGTCATCACTACTTGTTTCATTTAGCAGTTTTTCAAAGTAATTACTCCATACTTCAAGGATATCTTTTTCTCCTGTTTTCATTTCACCTTTATCATCTCTAATTCCTTTTACAGCACTCTTTCCTCCATTCCTAAGCTTCTTCAACAACCTCCAGAATATTTTGCCACCTTCTTGATATTTATTTTCTATATTCTTGCCAAAGTCCTCCCATGACTTTTGTTTAGCTAGTTTTACACACTGTTTAGCTTTCTTACATTTGTCTCTGTATTCTGTAAGAGTAAAAGCTGACTTATTTGCCAGGAACTTTTGATATGCTTTCTTCTTTTCCTTCACTGCCTCTTTAACTTCCTGTGTCCACCAGGGAGTTCTGATTTTTTTATCCTTGCACACAACCTCACCACATGCCTCTCTGGCAGAATCAATCAATGTTTCCTTCAGAGTTTGCCACTGAATCTCCAAGGCTTGATTCCTGTTCTCAAACTCTTTCATTTTCTTTTCAATAATATTTCTGTATTTTAGTCTACAGTTCACATCTGAGAGCTGCTCAACTTTTATTCGCTTTAAAACTTTCTTACATGTTATTCTTTTCAATATGAAATTCAATTTTATCCTGCTCAAGACTAAATAGTGATCACTTCCAATTTCAAATCCTCTGTACACTCTGGTGTCCTGCACCAGGGAGAAAACATCACTATCAACAATAACATAGTCAATGAGACTTTTCTTATTCCTAGCCTCTTCTCTCCATGTGAATTTGTGCACATTTTTATGTTGGAACATGGTGTTAGTAATAACCAGTCCATGTCCTGAGCAGAAATCCAACAGATATTTGCCATTATTATTAGCTTTGCTCTTTTCTCCAAATTTTCCCAAAATATTTTTGTATGTCTCACAATCATTTCCTACTCTACTATTTAGATCCCCAACAAGGACCAACTTTTCCTTTTTCATTGTGTCAGTTGCTTTTTCTAAAGCCTCAAAAAATTCCTCCACTTCTACCTTAGTAGAACAACATATATTATAATAATATATGTTGTAAACAGCTATTGTTATTATTATTATTTTTAAAAAAAACTTTAAGTACGAGAAAGTATTTATTATGCATAATTGTCTTCATATAATGTATGTAATTTATCTGAGAAATAATAATTAAAAAAAAATAATAATAATAAATCATCATCTTGATGATGTTTTTTTTTAAACAAAAAGAAAGAAAAAAAAGTACATATATACGAGATATACTTTTTTCTTTTGAAACTTGGTGTATAAGTTCTTGACAATGTGTTGAAAATAACATTAAATCAATCTAAAACATTCAGCATGTCAATTCCTGTGATACAGAATGATGTCACAAGCTAGAGGGCGCTTTGTTGTTGTTCGCTGAATCCATAATCGTATCCCTTGCGTTAAAAATTGTCTGGGTGATTGCATTTGTAGACCACGTGATGTCTCCATGTATTATGTTTGTTAAATGAATATTTCTCTTTCAGGTTTTGTCAAGGCCATGAACTCAACACTAAGGTACGAGTGCAGTGTGAGAAGTAAAAATGTGTTATCAGTCATTCTTGTTCCCATCGCATGTGCTTGTGTCGTTCTCAATTAGAATTTTTCTTGCGTGAGTACGTGCGTGCGTGCGTGTGTGTGTGTTATACTGGCTTTCATTAAAAGCATTGTTTTTTTCATGATTTTAGCTATTTCCTTACCTAACAGTGATGTTAAATTTTCTAACGAAGCCTACCGCTCATTATGTTTAATAATTATTATATATTAATAAGAAAATATGAAGGTTTATTCATTTGTATATGAAAATTGACTTCACACAAGTCTTCGAATCGGGCCATTTCTTGTCCACTTTGACAATCATCTTTAAATGGGTTAAACATTTAATAAAAATTTCATCATCATCATCATCAATTTCCCGATAATAAACATTTTAAAATAGTTAACAAAAATTTTAAAATAGTAAATAAAATTTAAAATAGTAAATAAAATTTAAAATAGTAAATAAAATTTAAAATTGGTAAATAAAATTTAAAATTAGTAAATAATTTAAAAAAATTAAAAACGTCAATTTAAAATAACAAAAAAATTAATATAAAACATTTATAATTGAAACATTTTAAACATTTATATTTAAAAAAATTGATTAAAATATAAATTAAATATAAGTTTAAAAATCAGAAATGTAAGAGATCTAATTTTAAAAATAAAAAACTTAAAATCTTTTAAGTTTTAAAATATCCAAACAATTGAATACCAAAATTAACCATTAAAAAATGTTTAACAAATTTTTAAAAATACAAATTTAAAAGAGGAAAATTAAAAAATAATTTGTGTAAATTTTTTAATCTCATTTGAATAAATAAAAAAATTTTAAATTTAAAAAGTTAAAAACATTAACATTTTAAAATTTTTAATTTTAAAACTTAAGCAATTTTAAAAATCGAAATGCTAAAAAATATAATATGACTCCACCCCATGCGGATAAATATAAACAAATTTTTGTCATACAACCCCGATTTTACATTTATCCCACTCTCCTCCCATGTCTTCCATATCCATCGGACTTCCCTCTCGAATGCTAATCAACAACTTCCCACCAGTGAACCTCATATTGCGGGGAGGCATTATGCTTAATAGATGCGCCGATCTACAAGTGCTGTAAAAAGGGACTGTGACTGCTGAACGATATTGTAACGAAGTTCTTCAACGTTATGTTCGATTGCTCCTTTAAGCTTTAGGCGAAGAATTCATTTTTATGGATGACAATGCCACACCACATCGTACACGCACAGTGGAGATACTTCTGGAGGTAGAGGATATTAATCAAATTCGAGTGGTAGACGCTCCCCAGATCACAACCCCATAGAACACGTATGGGATGCAAGAAAGAGAGAGACTCATTGCTACTCGAAATTCCCTTCCAGAGCAAACAAGGCCTTAATCCTCTTTCTGATGGAGGAGAGGTCGGGTTTGCCTCAAGAACCCCTGAATCACCTGGTGTATGGTACGACGTCGTAAGAGTTGCATCGCAGTACGGGGTGGACATATTCCATACTGAAATGTCCTGTGCATAGTTTTCTGTAAGCACTCTACATTAATTCCTTAACTACGTCCTTAGAAAATTCGTACTTTTGCCACAAACATATTGCAATTTAAGTTGTACGAAATTTATAACACATTTTTGTGTAATATAATTTATTATATGCTTGAAATAAATTTATGTCCACATTTGACTGTAATCATGATTTTTTTTTTCATATACAGGGAAAAATGTAGTTCATCCTTAGCTTTTGGATACTAGTGTAGTTAGTAATTATGGTTTGCGATAAGAGAAGTTATTTTACTGTCACAAACTTATATCATTTATAGTACACTGAATTATATATAAATTTATTAATTTTACTGATAATACTTATAAATACAACTCATTTATTCGTTTACATCAGAACCCTAAATAGGATGTAGAATTATCAGCAATTGAAAAATCCCCTTATGAGCTTCCACCACTTTTCAGGTATCGTTGAATTTCCTAACCATATTCGGGTATAAGGTGGCTAGTTATATGTCTACATGTATAGTTCGTATGTAAATTGCCCGTGTTCTATGATTGCGTAAAGAAAAACCATAGTTTCCTCAGAGAAAAACTGTCTTTCTACCTTCCAGATAACCCACCATTTGAAAAGCCCTCAGAAAGATTCTTCGAGTCTTAGACAGGGATTTGAATAGTCTTTCCACACAAAGGGCTTCGTCTATACTGACTGAGCTACAAAGGCTCTTTATAGACATTGAGGTATATATAATCTCTGTTTTACAAGTACTGACTGAGCTACAAAGGCTCTTTATAGACATTGAGGTATATATAATCTCTGTTTTACAAGTACTAACATACGCTACACCATGGAACAATTGCCGGGCAGGATACAGAACACTTTGCAGTTGTCCCACTCCTGTTCTCTTGTAAGGAAATTAAAATAATCTCTCATTTCCTTTCCTAGTATTTTGATTCAAATTCATTGGAACTAAAGGAACATCATAAATGTGCTGATGAGTTTTTCACTTCGTTCGTCAGCTGTGTGTATAATAATTTATAATAAAAATAAGAACCCGCTGTAGTAACAGGCGCTTAAATCCTACCGTCTTTTAAGTATCTTTAGCTTACGGAACCATATTTTAGATTCATCTACATTTATACTTCTATTTATTGTTGTTAGCAGCATGATCGAGTTCTTTTAATTTTAGGGGCAGAACTAGTTCGCGCAAGGGATGCAAGTCGTTCAGTCTGTCTCCAGTCAAAAATCCAGAAATATAACCTGTTTTAAGTGATATTTATGTATGTTTCCGGAGCCTGTATTTTCCCTGATGTAGTTCTGAAAAAAATATTCTACTCATTTTTAGATAATAATTCCTTTGATTGTTTAAAATCTGAAATCATGATTGAAATTATTTTTAATATCACAAAGAAAACCGAAAGATAGAAGTAGTAATTGCACAATTTCTGAAGTAAAATACCTATAGTATTAAACTCTTTAAGAAAGTTAAAAGAATATAATCTTAAACAAGGAAGAAAGAAAGAATGAAATAAACTATTTTTCTATTGCGGTATATTACCCAAACTTTCTGACGAATCCATCTTGAGAAAATTCAATGTTATTTAGAGTTCAACTCACACAGATTTTTTTATTTTATATTATTTTAAATAATATTCAGTTTAAGCAATATCTGCTTTCTGACAATATATAAATAAAAATTTGGAACCAACAATTCAAAACGGCTCTAAGTAAAAGTCCAATATCCGGGTTCTAGGACTGAGTTCGTCTCGACGTGAAGACAGTTCTCATGTAGGTTATCAGGCACTTTCGAAATATTTTAAATGCTTAAATTATTTTGCTCCTTTTCTATAAAACAATAACGGATCTTTTATTATCCTTTAATATTTTATGATATCAAATGAAGAAATGTAGACTTTTTTTTTCTAACAGTTACAGTACTTTTTGTTCTAATATGTATTGTCCGACTACAGATCCCAGACCCTAGTCTGGCAACGTGCCAAGAAAAGTCAATTCATGCTGAAGGGGGGGGGGATGAAATAGAGGATGTACGAATTGGCCAACAACACGCAAAATCACGTACTTTATACGTAAAATTTTCCAACTGTTATACAAGCAAACTAGTTACCACTTTAAAAACTACAATATTAATAAAAGAAAAATAAATTTTCCGACGCGTAATAATAAACAACTCATCCCACAAGACGGATTGATTACCCTATTATCGGAATGGATTCTCCTCCTTCTGACATGCGCAGAAGTGTCGAAAGGTCTAGCATTTATGGGCGTACAGTATGCCCTCTCATTTCTAAGTAGTTTTATTTTTATAATTAAAAATGTTAATGGGAACTGCCCTGTGAACTTAAACAGTCAGGTTAATAGGATGTGCTCCTTTATAATGGAGTTTTCTACCTCTGTGTACAAATAGCATCATATTTACTATACTGCGTGTTCTTCGAATACATACTATAATTATAATATACAAAGTTTTCCGCTGTGTGTCGCTGCTGTTAAATTTGCTTCTAGGCCATTGTACTCCCAAGTCAAAACCGCGTGAAAATCTTAACAAGCAGACCACGTATATCTAGGATGACTATTATGTATTGAAAGAACTCAGTTTTAACCCACTGCTCCTTTGTTACATATCATGATATAGCAGCCAGCTAATGGGAAGTTGAGGTCACAGGTTTGTCTGTCTTTATCTTTCCTTGTAACACTTCAAAGTGACCGTACTAGCAGCTGGTGTAATTAATCCCTTTCCTACCATGCTTGTATGTATGCGAGATTGGAATCTCAAAGCGGTCAAATAACAGAAGAATTAATTAGATAGAGAGAATAGCGTAGCTACATGGCGTGTCATGCGAAAGGTAAATTAAACTGCAGTGAATCATAACAGAAAAACTCTTTTCGGGTTGGTTCGTGATGGAACTCTAATTAAATTTCTCACTGCTAATGAAAATACATCACAAAATGAATAACAAAATGTAATTATATAAACTAGACTTCCAGATTTCAGTGTTTATATACACTACTCTCCCAAAGTTAAGGACACCTGCTTCTGCTCAAGAATATATGACGGATAAGGTTTAAAACAGTTGAGAAGCGTCTTGTCTATCCTAAATGAATAGATTTTCGAATCCTTACCGTACATTTGTGCGATTCGTATTAAATTGAATCGCATACGGAGAACAGAATCTTGTGTTCTCTTACAAGCCTTGTCACATCTTCGAGCTGCATCAAATGGCTGCTGTAGTAATATAAATCTCTCTACTCACCTTCAACAAGTGTGGATGACATCATTTTCCCAGAAATTTATGAACGTTTATCTGTAGAGTATTGAAAATCAATGGGTCGGTCGTCTTTTTACTGACTACACAGATCTTCTTGGTGCGTGGAGAACGGTGCCTAACGATCAGAACTTTTAGAGAAACATCAGAAGTAATGACGTCATCGGAAACAGATGGGCTTCGGAATTGGCTGCAGATATAATGGTTGTTGATTGTTTCATGTAGGAGAAAATAACAAGGAAATAAAGCCTAAATAGAGTTAATTAAATTAAGCGGATATTAGATCCCACATTGTTTTAAAACCGAATAAGAAACTCAAAGATTGGAATCAGAGAGTTTCATGCCGAATATAGTATAAAAAACTATAAAAGTATCGGCGAATACTAGCGTGAGCTAAATGCAAGGAGTCCTAGAACGTAGTACAAACACGGGCAACTCGTTGCAAAGGTGAGTAAAGTTCTGATCGCTATTCTTGGTATTTTCCATAATGTAAAAATACATTTCCTAGGAAATGTATGCTGTTATTTCATTATGGTGGGAGGTCACTACCCAGACCGGTTTCAGCCTTTTTTGAGGCTCATCAGTGAGCAGCTAGACCAAATTAATACCAAAGGGTATAGCGAAAAGAACTTATATACTCTGCTATACGAGTTGTCAAACAGGTGCACCCATTAAGTTACTTAAATATAAAGAGCCAACAGGCTTCATTTCGGCGATATAAACATTATTTAAATTAAGGGGATATTATGTAATAACAGCATACATTTCCTAGGAAATGTGTTTTTACATTATGAAAAATACCAAGAATAGCAATCAGAACTTTACTCACCTTTGCAACGAGTTACCCGTGTTTGTACTATGTTCTAGGACTACTTGCATTTAGCTCACGCTAGTGTTCGCCGATACTTTTATAGTTTTTATACTATATTCGGCATGAAACTCTCTGATTCCAATCTTTGAGCTTCTTATTCGGTATTAAAACAATGTGGGATCTAATATCCCCTTAATTTAATTAATGTTTATATTATATCGCCGAAATGAAGCCTGTTGGCTCTTTATATTTAAGTAACATTTTATTTTAAAACAGTGGCAACAAATATTGGGTTTCCTGTCTTTTGTTTTTCAATATACATTTAAAGTATATTTAAATATTCATAATAATTTTGGGCATTTCGCAAGAAAACGCATAAGTATATGTTATTTCGATTTGTCCATCCGTCTGTCTGTATGCATATACTGCTCTCTCCTTCTGATTATATTTTGATACTAGAAAGCTCTGCTAAAAGTTATGATCTCAATTATGATCTAAATTGAACCATTTTACCCTCCAAAGTGGGCAAAACAATTCAATAAAAAAAAAAGTTTGCTAAAAATCGCAATCAATAAACTGCCTCTAATACAGCAGCCCTAAAATGGCTCTACGTCTGTTGTTTTCCAAGTTAGTAAATGAAAAGTCTATAGAGTGTTACCCCTATTTACGACGTTTCGCTTTACGACGATCCGTTCATACGACGCTTTTCAGTTACAACCAATGCCCTTTTATATGACGGTGCATTCGCTTATACCACGGTTTGAGAGATATGACGCTGCCGTGGGATGTATTGCTCGCTACTCTGTGTGTTTTGTGTTTCTCTTTGAATTATAAAACGTATGTAACTATTATTGTATTCCTTTAATAACAGTAGATAAAATTTCAAGTAAGGTTGCTGTCACTCCATATTAAAGAAGGCGATTAAACCTATTACATTACACGCTAAAATTCATTTTAATTTATTAAGTGCTAAACCACTTAATACTACAAAATTATTCGTAAACGTAACAATCTTATTGCTGAAATGGAGAAACTTTTAATGGCGTAGATTGATGAATCAAACAAACCGGTAGTGTTGCCTTACAACAAACTATTCAGAATAACTGTTTCGTCTGGGAAAATTATTCTAAATTTTTCATTTGCATAAGTGACGTAAATAAATGATTTATTTACATCCTTATCTTCATACACTATCTATTAATAATTGTCCGGACATCCCTGTTATTTGAAGTTATGGAACATTCCAGGTTTGTTAATAACATAAAAATCGGTGCACAGATACCAGGAAGCAGTATTTCATCGTAGTAGCAGTTGAATACAGGTGGTTGGCAACACGACGTGAACTCAGTGACTTCGAGAGAGGGATCATCGTGGGTTGTCACATTGGTGGAATCTCCATACGTGCCATTTCCTCTGAACTGGAGCATCCGTAATCAACGGTTGGTGATGTGATCAACAAATGGAGACGTACTGGCATCACTAGTGCAGGAAAACACCCAGGGTGGCCGCCGAAAATGGCTGTAGGGATAAGAGGATATTAAAACGGATGGCACAGACCATCCGTGATGAGTTCTAGAGTGCCAGTAACGGCCATGATGAGCACTAATACTGCATGAAAAGAACTCCATTTACTTGGTTTCCACGGAAGAGCAGCGGCACACAAGCCGAACATCTCAACAATGAACAAGACAACTCATCTGGCCTAGTGCAAAGAGCGTGTGAACTGGACAATTGATCAGAGTAGAAAACGGTACTCTGGAGCGATGAATCAAGGTTCACTTGTTTCCAGTCTGATGGTAGGGTGTGGGTGTGGAGGCAGCCTGGTGAACGCTTGTTACCACAGTATGGAGTTTTTATGGAACGGGCCCCATGTTACTATCAAGACAATAATGCCCCATGCCACAAAGCTGCAGCTGTTATGAAATGGTATGAAGAGATGGGTATGAAATGATTGGCCTTAGCTGAGCAGAGTCCTGACTTCAAACCCATCAAACACGTGTGGGACAAATTGGAACGGCGATTGAAGTCCAGAGCAGCACGTCCTCGAACTGGTGGTAAAATGAGTGCTGTTTTGATGGAGTAATGGAGACCAATTCCACCTGATGTCTTCCGCACATTGGCCTCCTCTCAAAGGGTGCAGGAAGTGATCAAGGCCAAAGATGGACATAACCGATATTAAGGTTCGTATGCTGGTATGAATTGTAAATTACTGAAGTGTCCGGACAATTATTGGTAGATAGTGTATATGACTGCTTGAAAACGTTGTGTTGGTCTGGAACCTAACGTGTCGTATGACTAGAGTATCATCCATCAGTGGCTTTAATATGCACTTAAGAGTCCGCAGTCTTCCAAGTGTCCTTGAATTTCCTAAACGCAATACGAGGATAAGGCGGTTACCCCTATGCCTATAAGTATTCTTGTCAGTTAATTGCGTGTGTTCTACTGGCCGGTTTGTCTGTTTTGATGGACGAAAAACCCGAGTTTCCGGATAAAAAAACTCTCTACCCCCGTACGAGACCGGGTAACTCATATTTAGTCGAAAGAGACCAGATAAAGGTTCCTCACGTCATCACTGACGGGAGTCGAACCCAGGTCTTTCCGACCAAAGGGCTTCGTATGTACTGACCGAACTAAGGAGGCTCATGACCAGAGTATGTGGAAGAGAAAATTAGAGAACTTATTTTAAAGAAGAATCTTCACCTTGTGATGACCTGAAAACTCTAAAACATAATAATAATTTGTGAGTTCAACGTATCTCATCATTGGCCTGTGGAGTAAGATAGGCTGAGATTCAGCAGATAGTAGGAGAGGAAATAAAGATAGAGTGCATAGTGGTAGAGTAGATGAATGAGGCCTCAGCTGACCTGTTTTAGCTGTTGACCCCCCAGGGGTGCTTCTAAAACGGTCGTTGATTTTTCACTTTTAAAAAGGAAAAATCCTGAAAAGGAAAAAAAAGGAGAGACTAGGCAAACTTAACAAGTGTAAATAAATCTAAAGACTATGTGGAAGACAATTCTATAGAGGAATGAGTTTGCCGAGCAAACCCAGAACAGTATAACCAGGAAAAGAAGGGAGATGACCTGGCCCGGAAGACCCCGCCCTGAAAAGGGCTTGGGACCACCTCGATGTTGGCCTTCGCAGTCCGGGTTTGTTCAGGTCAACCCCAACCTGGGGACAGAAAAACTTTCAACTGTGAAAGGACTAGACCTACCTGTGGGTTAAACGCTGATCAGGAAGGAAGATCGGGATAGCGTCAACACCTACAACTTGAAGGTGTTATAGGTGCAGATACAGCCGGATTCCCCCCTGTATGATCTGGCAGATGGTTGGTGGATCACACCATCTCCTCAGGAACCGCTCTTCTCCCCGTAAGTACCTTTCCTGCTCCAGGAAGCGGCGGAGGTAGGCTGAGAGACAGTTCTTAACACGGAGATAGATGCGATCCCCCTCGTTAAGAAGGTGTTTTTTCCTGGTTTTCCAAATGTGGTGCTTAATCACATTTATTAGGAAAATCAGGTGTTTCTTGTTTTTGGTTACTGGGGGAGGAAACTGTAGAAATACTATTTCGGGGAATGTGAGCGCTGGGATCGCAAGCACCTCAGCCAGTCTGTGCCAAACACGCTGTGCTGGCGGGCAGTGAAAGAAGAGGTGCCCTACGGTTTCTATCGCACCGCAGACGTCGCAGAAGGGGTTGCATGGTCGCGGGTTGTAAGCTGATTTTACGAGTTTCACCGGGAGTCTGCCGTAGGCGATTCTCCAGGCTGAGTCCCGGTGAAATGGTTGCCCCCAGCTGTTTTTTATGTTGGTGAACAGCACCTCTTCGTTTGTGCCCAGATCGGGTTTTTCCCAGTCAAAGCTGTCAAAAATTTTCCAGTACAGCTTGTTTGGGCTGAGCTGAAGCACTCGAACTCCATCCGTTGCCAATTTTTTAAAAAGTTTACATATTGTGTAATACCACTCAGGCACCGTCTCTGCACATGGTCCGGCGTGGCCAGTAATCCCGAAGTAGGGTAGGAAAAATCCTAAGAAGTATTTCATCAGATTGCCGGAAGGGTGATTTGATGCCAGTGCTTTCCGTATGGTCTGAGCAGCGTTGGTTAGGTGGCAGTATTTGAGGATTGGCAGGGCGAATCCCCCTTGTGTGGGGGGAAGATGGAGAAATGCCCTGCGCACCTCGTGTTTCCTGTTGTTCCAGAAAAAATTAGTGATATGTTTGTGAATGGCGTTGTCTTGTGTGTCTGTTATGTTTGTGAGGTTAATGGTGTGCAGTAACATTGGTTTTAGGACTGTTTTGATAACTGTTGCTCTACCTTCGAATGATAGGTAGTTGGGACTGAAGGGTTTTAGTTTTTCGCAACACATGTCTATTAAGTGTTGTGTTTGCAACACTGGGGTCTCTAGGAAGGGAATTCCTAGTATTGTTAATGGGCCGGTTGTGGGTTTCAGACCATACGGAAGACTGGCAGGGTCGAATTTCCCATAAATTTTGATTCTTGTTTTTTCTGGGTTGGTGTGAAGACCACTGAGCACGCTGAACTCTCGCAGTATGCCGAAGAAGATGTAAATCGATTCGGAATCCCTAAGGGTTCCGACAATGTCATCGGCATATGCGACAGTTTTGCTCTGTTTGGAGCCTAAGGGTAGCGGTATTCCTCTTACTGCGCGCGTCTCATCAATTTTTTTTAGAAGAGGCTCTAGTACTAAAGAGAAAAGAAGGGGGCTAAGGGGGCAGCCTTGCCGAACCCCTCTGCGTATGGGAATGGGTTCTGAAAGAAACCCATTAATCGCAATGTGCGTTGTTGTTTTACTGTACATGCTTTTGATTGCTTCCCTTACGCAGGCCGCCACTCCGACTTTCTCTAGGATATAGTGCAGGAAGTTGTGCTTTGCACTATCGAACGCTTTATCTAAGTCTACTGATACGAGTGCAAGTGGGAGTTCCTTATTCGTCACAAAGCGAAGAAGGTCTCTTATCAGGAAGAGGTTGAGCGCCATCGATCTTCCCGGAACTCCGTATACTTGAGTGCTGGTTAGCACATTCCCAATGCCCAACTTCAGACGGTTACAAATTACTCTTGCGAATAATTTGTAGTCTGTGTTGGTCAAGGAAATGGGCCTCCAGCTACCCATGCTATTTAGGTCTCTCCCTTTCTTGGGGATGAAAATTGTGTACCCGCTAACGAAGTCAGCAGGCACGTCACCAGTGAATAGGAAGCTGTTGAATAGTGAGACCAGGATAGGCAAGATGAAGTTCCAGGCTGAGCGATAGAGCTCAACGCCTAGCCCATCCAGGCCAGGGGTTTTCCGTAGCTTAAGCTGTTTATAGGCTCGTGTAACCTCTTCCGAAGTGATTGGTCTCTTTTGAAGAGTTCTGAGGTGTTCAGGCATGTTGTCAATGTTCCACACTCCGAAGTCGCCTGTCTCCTCAGCTTCGTCGGAATAGGTTCTCGTGTAATGCTGGGAAAATTGACGCAGGATGTCTCCCGTGGTTGTTAGTGTTTGCCCGTTAGCATGAATTTGCCGAACCGCTTTCTCATCTTGTGCTGCTATGCGCTGCCGGTTATAAAAAGCGGCCGAAGGTGTTTCCGCCTGCCGGAGAAACAATCTGGTGCGAAAATCGAGCTCGGCGACTTTTTTTCGTCGAAGTGCCTCGAGTTCGATTTCCACGGCTTTAATAAGCGAATCGCTAGGAATACCGTTTCTCTGGTTAGCCCGGTACCACCCTAGCTCTCGATACAGCTCTCTCATTTTTTTTCTTTGCGCGTGAGCTCTTTCTCTGGAGATGTTTTGGAAGAGCTCTTTTGCCTCGGTTTTGAACTGGGCCCACGCGTCCCAGTCCCAGTGGGCCCTTTTCCTTCCTTCGCATAGCAGCTGCAAATCCTTGCTATAAATTTTGGGGAAGCTTGGAGGCATTTTCCAGGGTCCTCTCGATGTTTCTACGACCTCGGGTAGTTCGATGTTCATAAGAACCATTTTATGGTCTGTTATCGAGCTACCAACCGCTATATGCCTGACCGAGATAACTTGTGGCCCAAGGTTCCTGGAAATATAGAGGCGGTCTAGTCGCGTTGCGACTCCCCCGCTCGCCCATGTGGTACCCACTGTGTCTGGATTATGTTCCCTCCAGATGTCGATGAGGTCGACATTATCACAGCAGAGTTGCAGTTCCCTAGAGCCACCGGTACCGGAGTTGATGTTGCCACCAACTTTGTCAACTCTTGCGTCAGCGATGCAGTTCCAGTCCCCCCCGGCGATAATATACTGAGCCCCGTGTAAATAGGGTTCTATGGACATGAAGAACCCGCTTCGCTGGTGGGCGTTGTACCAACATAAATTCAAAACATTCAAAACTAAACATTCAATATTTTTTACAGATCAGTTATTTCAATAGGTATATAAAAAATAAAATGGTATATTAATATACTTCAATAAAATTTTAGAAATAAAAACATTTAATAAAAGGTTTTTATTTTTAATTAAAACATAATTTATATGAAATATTATTATATTATTTTCTTTATAATGAGATTTAGCAAACACAGATTAACAAAAGCGATCTTTCTTGAATCTTAGGGCATGTATCATAAATTATATTAATAATGAGGTTTTTTTTTGCATTGTTTTATAATGACGTGATTTAAAATGACCGCTAGGGCGATGAAGTTTCGAAATACAATAATATAAAAAATATTCATTGTAATAACATAATTCATGAGATAATAGTACGAGCGCAGTTTAATAGAGAAAGGTTTGCATATATATTTTTCTCCATTAAATGCAGTAAATCGCAAATATCAACTGAATACTATTTTTATGCAAAAATAAATACTATTTATTTGAGCTAAAGTTCTTTGTTTGGTGAACAGAAAAGCGAGAGTACGTTTTGTATCGGAGATTCCTTCAGCCAGTAGGTCTAATTTAGCTTTATGATAGACTCTCCTAGCACGTTCTATTGTTATATTCTCTTTAAAGGATATAAATTTAGGAAAGACAGCGTGGAATATGCAACGTTTTAGGAAGACTAACCTGTTGATGCTTAGTCCTATCCTCTTCAGTGTTTTCTGGTAGTTTCTTTTTGTATTAGAAATAGAAGCCTCGTCATTAAAGCTATAGATGTATGACGATTCATTGACTCGGTTGAAATACATACTGTAAAATAGAGTTGAATGACTTAAACCGAGAGTTACGTAAAAAAAAAAGGTTTAATAGTGAAACACGACTAGTTTCGGCTTGTAACAGCCTTCATCAGGTGACATTATAAAAGAAAAGAAAAAAAAACACTAAACACTGAAGCTTAAAAAAACTATGAACATCATAGAGAGGCTCTATACATAATTGACATTAAATCATTGTGGTTGTATTTAAAGCTGTTCTTTCGTTTGTTGCATTGTTGGGACAGTGCGTGCATGCACCATCACCTGATATCTGATTACTGCTAAATGACTATCTGGGAGGTTGTAGCTCAAGTTATTATTTAGATGTTCAAGATTGAGGATGATTTCCCTAGATTCTACGAATTTTCTCTCCGATTCATCATGGCAACGAAAGATGTGGTAGATCTGTCCTAGCGGACTGTATGACTTGGGTTTTTATCATTAGGATCAGCCGAGCAAAGAATATGGCTTGATAAGGCACTCGCTCGCTGTCTCTTGTAAGCAGTGTCCGTCATGTGTTCCTCCATACTTTGACAAAGTCGTAATTAACAAATCTTTTCACACACTTTCAGACGAAGAAAAAAGCATCCTTAGTAGAGGTCTAAATTTTATTCCTTCTCCAAAATTTATCCCAAAAGAATCACTCCTTACCAAAACAGAAAAAGCTACTTCATTCCACCCTTCACAAGATGCAAAACTTCTGCGTATTGAATCCATCTTTATTATGAATAACGCAAAACCACCTGCAGATAACATTTCTTTGACAGAACACAAAGCAATTAAGAGTTTAAAAAATAACAGAGATATAATTATCATTCCCGCATATAAATGCAATGCAACAGTCATCCTCAACTCTGAAGATTACCAAAATAAGATGTTTGAATTACTACAAAGTGATACCTACTCAATACTTGAGAGAGTTCCAACTGGAGAACTTCAAAATCGTACCGACAACTTATTAAAAACAACCACTGAACTGTCTCGAAACGTTCGCTTGTCTCTACGCTCTCTCCATCCTCTTATTCCATGCATATATGGAATTCCAAAAATCCATAAAGAAAACACCCGACTATATCCCATTGTGGAAGGCATTGATTCTCCGACGTACAAACTTTCTAAACATCTTGCAAAATACCTCAGATGTTTTTCAAGCAAGTCTTCATCCTTCATCAATAACACAGCGGGCTTTGTTTCGTACATTAAGGATATGACAGTTAATGAAGATGAAAGCATAACTAGCTTCGACATAATTTCATTGTTCACTAATATCCCAACAGACGAAGTCCTAACATTACTCAAAGACAAGTTATCCAAAAAAACGTTAGGCTTGCTCACACATTGCATCAAGTCCGGTTACTTTAGATTCCAAGATACTATATACAAGCAAAATCATGGTCTGGTGATGGGTAATCCTTTATCCCATGTTCTTGCAAATATTTACTTGGAGGATTTTGAAGCCAAGGCTATCTCTTCGTTTACTTTAACATCTAAGGTTTGGAAACGTTATGTAGATGACATTTTCCTGATTTGGAGCCATGGACGTGATTCCCTTATGGATTTCCTTGAACATCTCAATAGTCGATAGTTCACAGCCGAGCTTGAAACTGATAGTTCCCTGCCTTTTCTAGATGTAAAACGGACCCGCTCTTCTGGTAAACTTAAAATCTCGATGTATAGAAAGCCTACACACATACCAATAGATATCTTCGTTTCAGTCCCATCACTTCCCTCCCCAAAAACGTGGAATAATTTCTACATTGGGACATAGAGCTCGCTCTCTTCTTGATGACCCAGATGAACTTCATAAAGAAATCAACTATCCAAAACTACTTTCATACTTAATGGATATTCTAAAAGAATTATTGAAAAATTCTTTCTTAATCCTCCTAGTCATCACACAGAAGAAATGAATACATTTAAAGGCAATATATCTATTCCTTACATAAGTTCACTTTCACAAAAATTAGGCAAGGTTCTAAGAAAATACAATATTAGAACTTTATTCACCTTCACTTCCACAAATCCGCTCCTTTATAAGCCACCCAAAACCTTGTGATCATCATCTTAAATATCCTGGTGTGTACAAAATATGGTGTGATTGTGATATTCCTTATTTTGGCCAGACAGACAAATTTATTGAATTACGTATGGAGGAACACATGAGGGATATTGCTTACAAAGAGACAGCGAGCCAATGCCTTATCAAGCCATATCCTTTTCTCGGCTGATCCTAATGATGAAAACCCAAGTCATACAGTCCGCTGGGACAGATCTACCAACATCTTTCGTTGCCATGATGAATCGGAGAGGAAAATCGTAGAATCTAGCGAAATCATCCTCAACCCTGAACATCTAAATAATAACTTGAGCTACAGCCTGAAGTTATTATTAAGTTATAACTTGAGCTACAACCTCAACCACGTGAATGCCAGTGATGCTGCAAGCCAGTGCGTGCTTGCAGCATCACTGGCATTCACGTGATGCTGCAAGCACGCACTCTCCCAACAATGCAACAAACGAAAGAACAGCTTCAAATACAACTACAACGTTTTCATGCTAATTATATATAGAGACTGTCTATGTTGTTCATAGGTTTTATGAGCTTCAGTGTTTAGTGTTTTTTCTTTTATAATGTCACCTGATGAAGGCTGTTATAATCCGAAACTAGTCGTGTTTTACTATTAAACCTTTTTTTACCTAACTCTCGGTTTAAGTCATTCAACTCGATTTTACAATATATATATATATATATATATATATATATATATATATATATATATATATATATATATATATATATATATATATATATATATATATAAAATTTTCGATAAATAAAGTGCTATACATACATATATATATATATAGAGAGAGAGAGAGAGAGAGAGAAATTTTAATAGAAATATATATATATATATATATATATATATAGAAATTTTTTGTTTTATGTCGAGATTGGCATGAATAAAACATGGTCTGCTCATGCAGTCTGATTTTCTCGATCAAACTTCGTATTTCATGTATCTGCGATTTTAAAAGTATTCAGAAAAGAATTCATGATATTTATACATTTGAAAATTTTCCTTTGATCCATATAAATACTTTGCTGTATTTATATGGATCAAAATGTACTTAGGAATTTCTCAAAATAATATTGAAATATCATTTAAAAGTTATTCAAATATTTGCTATAACATATTTATATATTAATATAAAATTTTATAAAAATAATGTACTTTTTAATAAAAAAATAGAAAATTCTAATATAAAAACTTAATTTAATAATACACCATTTAATTATTAATTTCAGAATGATATTTAATTTTACGTTTGGCGGGAGTTTGCTGTGAAAAAAAAAAAAAAAAAAAAAAGTCCTTTTTAGTAGCCAATGAAGTTTTAACTGAGGCTCGGCTATTGCCGTTACCCAGCCATGACTAGAGCTTTTTAGCTCAATAACGCTCCATCCACACAGATTTTCTTCATTCAGATGACGGGATAAAGAGTCAAGGACTCAGTCCATCGCCCAGTTCTTTTAAGAACTTAAGAACTTAAGTTTGCTGTGAATTGTGGATACACCATTTTAATATTAAGTCTGTTCATACATTTTTTTTAAATTTATAATATTCAATGAGCTTTGAAAACTTATTTCTTTTTAGCAATTCGTACTATTAAGATGCAACGCAGGTATGTCTGCTTATATTTTCAACAATTCCTGCTGTTTAAGCTGTTATTCACAATGTATGGTATTTTTAATAATCTGAAATTCATTAAAGTTCATTTCGTAATATTAGAATATGCCATTAGTACCTTTCCAGAATGCAAATTATCGCGAGTAATATGTACAAAGTCTGAAACATCGCATTAGGCTCTGTTAGTAACTGAATACTTTGACAGGTCGTTAGCTTTCTAGTTCCTTGCACGCTTTAGGAATTATACCAGTTTCCCATGGATCCTTTGGCATACAATTATTTGTCTCGTTTGAGTGACCGAAAGAGGAAATGTTTCCGGAGTTCTGACAACGGCAAAGTTTCGACATGTTGAATCGAAATAACTGAACTGCATACATGACACAGCAGTAAGATCGTTATCGCTATGCAAGTTGCTGCTCAAAGCAGACATTGTACGAGTTTCTAGAATCCCCCAACCCCTCGATTTATTGGAAATCTGATTCAGAAGAAAAATCAAAAATGGGGATTTAATGTTATTAGCAAATCTATCAAATATATAAGATCCATCAAAAGATATTTTGACTTTTTTTTTTCTTCCTGAACAGCATCCATTGCGATCTGTTGTCATATATTTTCCTTCCATACGCATTCCTTCTTGGGGGGTCAAATATCCCGAAAAACATTTTGAAGTCGTTTTGTGCATTTTGTCAAACCTTATCTTTTGGATCTATATTCAGCTCTTCAATTAATAAAATTAGTATATTTTAAGTGATTTACTTCAGAATAAATAACCTTGATAGGCATAGAATCAAAACCTTGCATAATTAAACCACGAAAGAATATGGCCTGGCAACTTTCATATGAAATATTCAATAATGATTATATAGTTCGAAAATTCTGTTATTTGTGATGTGAAACCAGTATATCATTGAAACTGTCACATGAGAAAAAAAAAAGTCTACTCTAACCTGACATCAGTGGGCAAGGCCATTTAGTTCTACTTCGAAGAGTGTACAGCTAGCCTCCGCCCTCAGACAGTCACAAAATAACTGGCACAAGACCATCAGTGATTTATTTGGCAACCGGTTAGAAAATTACGGCATTCAATTGCTGCCATCCTGTGGTCACTAACGCTACATATTATTGTCTGAAATAGCGTGAGTTCCACAGTCGATTTTATTAAGTTCACCAGATGAAAAAACCCGTCCCTCTGACAGAGATCGAACTGGTCGGAGAAAGGCTGGGAAAAAGTTCCCTTAGTCAGTGACTAGAATCGAACTTACAACGTACTTTCTTTGTGTGGCCTAGCGTTATGGATGCATATACCATTTCCATGGTGTTGCAATGTTTCTAGAATACAGTGTAGCATTCTCTATATCTTTTCATCATTTTGCACCATTTACTTTGCGATTATTCCTAAATGAAACATACAATTGCTCTTCAAACTGGAGCCATGGTGACCCTGAATAATACGAGCATTTGATACCACTTTGTATTGAACAATGTTCACTTGCGTGCAAAAAAAAAAGTCATTAACTTTAGGTTAAATAAATGTCTCTTTTCATGCACGTTTCAGCCCAATGTAATCGTCAATGTTGTTAGTAATAATACTGACGACATTAGTGATTAGTAGTGGCAGCAGTAATGATGTTTTTATTTATTTTTCATGAGAAATGTTGTCACGTTTGGTGGTTTAATACCTTTTTAGTGGCAATACTGCGTTCATAAACTGAACATGCAATAATTCATCAATGACCAAACCTCCACCTTCTTCTTCATGACTGAAGAAGAGGGTAAGGGTTTGAGTCTCAAGGTTAAAGCCTTGGCTGAATTCTACAAGCCAATTCTACAAATTCGCTCCATGAACGAATACTTCAATGCCATTACATCACCTCCATACATTAACGACTTAATTAAAGATGCCAAGAAATTTTATTCTTCGTTTAATCCTTTATCTAAGTCTAAATAAAGTTTACGCCTGAAGTAACTTCGCGACTGGGCTACTTGTATATATAGAGGCTAATCGCTTCGACAAATGCCTTAGTATCCCATAATGCAATGCACAAGTTTCGGAAGTGTATAATACCATACATTATGGGAAACTCTACTACCTAATACTACCTAGACCAGTTTCGACCTTTATTCAGATGTCATCAGTGGGATGCAGACCCAGAATTTAATGTATAAAAGAGCGCAGCGAATTCGCCATAGAAACCGAATACATTCGGAATCTGTGGTAGATTTTTTTCTTTACTAAATTACTAATCCAGTATGTTGAAAAATCAATATTTTCAAATAAAAACTGACAAGAAGTTGTTAGCTTTGATTTGTGAAACAAAATGCTGGGTATTTTTTACATAATCTTCTCGTTTATGCGAAATAGGTTTACAGTTATTCTCTTTTTCGTTTCTTTTCTTTTCTTTTTTCCTTTTTTCTTGAAATTCTGTAAAAATAAATCTTCCTAAAACGAAAGCTAGTCATAAATCTGCCACTTTAAGTTGAAGTGAAACTGATGTTAATTTTGCAATCCTCACGATTAATTACCCTCATAAAAGATACCTTATTTTCACGTAACGTAAAAGGATCAAAACCTTTATTTCGTTTTATTTCATAATTTTCCACTGAAAGAATCGTTAATTGATTAGTACATCCAGTTCGCAAGTTCATCTCAGTTATTTTGACTAAAGCTCTAAATAGAAGGTACGCCAACTTGTCGCCATATTGGATCGAGAATCGCTCCCAGTCGCATTTGTTCGAGCTCTTGATTTTTCTTGATTTATAGCGAAATGGGAGTTGTTCTGCTCCAAATTGTACAAACAGGCATTCTAAAGGATTCGGTGTCTATCGATTTCCAAAATATCAGGATATCAGGGCAATATGGCTAGAGATTTGTCGTCGTGCTGGATGAATAAAAGCCAACGGATTGTTCTAGACTTTGTGAAGTGAGTATTGAACTGAGTATATAACGAGAATTATAAACCTAGTGATAAAATGAAATAGTTTAATAATTATCCAATCGATTAAATAATTCTAAAAAAAACAAAAATCAAGAGCTCGAACAAATGCGACTCTGGATCCAAGATGGTGCGTGTAAGCGTACCTTTTTACAGCCTTAATTTTGACTGTATCTAATAATGGCATCATATGAAGCCACGCCTCTTTTAAACGTCACGCACTATTCACACGAATGATAAAATAGCTTGAAATATGAACAACTTCATGGAAACCAACATATTTTTAATGACTTACATAGTTGTCTAGTTATTAAATTTGATGAGTCAAATTTAATAACTAAACTGTCCACAAAATTCATGAAAAAAGAAATGTGACAAAAACATCATTTAGTGTAATCAGCTTAAAGGAAGAATAGATGTTTTCATTTCGCAAACCAACCGAGTTAAAGAAAACTCCATTTTTGAATTTCGTTTGCTAGTTTAGGCAAGTTACGTAACGAACATTGTTAATTTGGTTGATTTAATCAGTGGGAATTACCGAAGATAACTTATATCTAAGCCAGTACATCGTTATTCTATTTTATCCATGCCATGAAACTACCTTCAACTGTTTATTGATTCTCCGCTCCCCAACCAAACAATTTTCCTTAGATGCCAGTTATTTGCTGCAGTTATCCTATTTTATTCGTGGTTCTGTAAGGTAGTTAATCTATTAGTTTTCGCCTTCGCTTGATATGTTTGTTTTTCTTTTGGCCATTGTTTTCTTGTTGCAGTGTTACAAGAAGGTTCTGCTTTTCTATCATTTCTTCAGAATCGAAAATTACTGTGATCTTTCTTTTATCGGCTTTTATCTTCACGGTGCCTGGATGATTCTTAAATTTTTTATGATCTCTTAAATTTTGGATGGTTCACTTTTCTAGTTGTGTAATGCTCCTTCTTGTGTAGCTTTTGCATAGTTTAGGAGAATGGTTGGGTAATTGGATCTTTGATGTGTCTCCAGGGCAAAAGTCTGAGATGGCTTCCTTGACACCAGAAATATAATCAGTTCTAGGATATCTTACTGGGAGTTATGCAAAAGTTCACAGTTTCTAATCTAACAGCGTATACAACATACTCATTCAGGTTAACCATCCTTTTAAGCTCACGAGATAATGCGGAAAGTCGCATTTAACTTTTAATCCTTTAAAGTTAACAGTTTTCTTCAGTTTTTTTTTTTTTTTTTCATTTTTTTGTACAAATCTAATAGTTCACTGCATAGGTATTGAGACGTTGTCATGGTTATCCCTAATTTTAACATTAACAAAAGAATAAGCGATAGAATAACTTAGTTGGCAACCCTCCATTTGATAAAACTGAAGCTCTTAAAATGTTGAAATGGATTGCGAGAAGTGTCGGGAGCGTTTTGTCAGGGAATTTGTCAGAGCGTTTTGAAAGCCCCCTCTCCAGTCATGTTTTCTCTGCCAACTCTAATTTAGAAGAGCGCCAACACCAGATAGACTGGAATCTTACTACTAATATCCATAAATGTCCTGATGAACTAGAGAGACGCTTCTTAGAATCAAAAGAAATAGTTCTGGACCCCTCACATATGAACAGTAATTTAAGTTATAGCTTACCTGATTCACACAGCGCAGTAATTCAGTTTTGGCGCTCTCGAGATAGTTCCCACTCACTAACGCCTCACGCTAGACCTGCCACGCGGACGCTGTTCAAACTTGACTGTTGCTGTTCCTAACTTGTTTATATAAGAAGTTCATTTTTTTTTATCTTGCTAGGTTTCCAGTTTTTTGCAATAGTATGTACACCTGAAGAACTCAGCATTCCGACGAAACTAGTTGTGTTCTAATTAAAGTTTTTATCTTATCTCGGTGTTTCTAGTCAGTAAAATTCTAATATAAAATGTTTACAATCCGAGTAAATACCTCGGTAATTACAATCCGAGTAAATACTATATCAGGGAAGAGCGAATATTCCGGGTGTGCTGTGTACATCCACTGAATAGCAATATCACCCATATTATATTTCTGCATTTATTCCCGTTAAAGAGTCCCCTAACTGTTTCCTGGCTTCGCGTGATTCCTAAAATTAAACACAATATACTAATACTTCACGAATATGATACTTTTCAACGCGCAAAATTGTCGCATTCCCGTTCATAGCCCGGGTGCGGGGTCACAAATACAAACACCTTTGAGCCCTTCGAGCAGACGTATAGATGGCGCAGCGGGTCAAATTCTTAGCCTACCAATGGTTTTAAACCACCCAGAAGACGAGGCAGGATGTGCGCTGAGACAATAGCACCCAGAAATCAGTGACTGTGATTGGTTATTGTGTCAACCAATCCAATTGAACCTTGTCATTTGTCATGAGTTGATGTTTCTTGTTTTCTGAGTTTCATCTGTTTTGCGTACGTGAAGTGTGAACTGGCGTGTTTAGGACACCGATATAGACAAGTTTTTAATATACAATTTTCAATAAATAATTTATAACTTTTTTTCCATTTTCACAATGGCAAACAATGTTGATGGTCTACTGAATGTCCCTTTTCTGCCAGAGCTATTGCGGATTGTATGATTGAATATAGTCGAAGGAGGTTGGCACTTGTGTATAAATAAGTAAAACGAGTTATTTCAGCCTTTCTTTGGTCCAATCCGGAAAAATAATAATTTACCAAGTGATTACTTTTTCCGATTTCTGAGCGTGTTATATGAATGTATTTAAAAATCCTATCAAAATTCAAATTATCCGTGTCTCACTGTAGTATTTGCCAATGATAATCTAATCTCACCACGAAACGTGAACTCCTTGTGCTTCTCACATAAACGGCGTGCATGAAGCATAGCTGTTGCTCATTTGACCTTTATGCTGTCCATACTTAAAATTATTGATAAATTAAAGTATTCAAAGCTATCCTACAATTAATTGGATTAAACCAATTAAGATGATCCCTGATGTGCTATGTACTCTTAAAACTTTCATACATCAATAAAAATGAAACCATACGGTCAACTAGCATGAATTTTGTAGCGCAGGTAATTTGGTTTAATTTAATTTTTTTATTTATTTAACTTGATAAAATATACACTGGAAGATAGGTAACAAAAATACTACTTACATATTATAAGAATATGTTACAGAATGATTATATTCACTGCATGCAAATATTCAGGGAGTGTCTGCGTAAGTCTGGTAATAAAAGATGGGATGTACTGCATGTTTTGCACTATGCTTGATGTCAAGATGCCAGGTTCATCTGAACTGACAGCTTTTCAACGTGGGATGGCAGTTAGGTGTCAAATCAGTGGTCTTTCTGTCCATGATATTATGACCAGCCTCAGTATACCAAAATCTTCCTTTGCTTATGCCACTCGTAGATGGAAATTTGATGGTGCTACCAGCAGAAAAGAGGCCACCGACACTCAATAACCGAGATCGATTAGCTTGATCTCGGAATGTTCGAGCATCCTCCACTTCATCAGTCAACCTATTTGTCAACATCAGCCTGTCAGCACTAAAACTGTCCACAAAGAGTTGCATGCCTTAAGTTGACATGGCAGAGCTGGTGAGAACAAGATACACATCACCATCCCTCATCGCCAAACGACGATTAGAGTGTGTCTTTCACACCGGTCCTAGACGACAGATGATTGGAAAAGGGTTCTTTGGAGTGACAAATCAATCTTCGAAATGCCTCACCCGATGGTCGTGTTTGGATCTGGAGATCGGGTAACGGTTCCGGCAGGACTGCATGATTCTAACAGTCAATTTGATGGAGGCTCAGTAATGGTATGGAGGCTGTTTCAGTTGGATGGGCCTGGGTCCATTGGCAGACCTGCCCAACACTTGGACATCCTGGACAACTTAGGCGGTGACCCTCGCATGTTTCAACACGACAATTCTCCATGCCATACTAATCCATGTCATACTAATCATTCTCCATGTTATTCTCCATGCCATACTAATCCATGTCACTCCAAAGAACCCTTGTCCACAAAACAACTTTGAAGTGTTGGACTGGCGGGATCAGACTCCAGACCTTAACCCCATCAAACATTTTTGGGACGAATTAGAACGCCGAATTCACTCCTGACCACAGCGGCTGTCATCAATATAAGCAATGAGGATCGCTATGAAAGAGAAATGGAAGAATATTCCTGTTGCTACGTATCAGAAACTGATTGAAAACATGCTCCTGAAGGGTAGTTGTCATTCATGTCAAAGGCGGTCCTACTCGGTACTAAAAATGTAATAAAAATGGATTTTTGACCATAATTAGGTGTCCAAATGCTTTTCTCAACACTGTGTGTGTGTGTGTGTGTGTGTGTGTGTGTGTGTGTGTGTGTGTGTGTGTGTGTGTGTGTGTGTGTGTGTGTGTGTGTGTGTGTGTGTGTGTGTGGAAAGAGAGAGCAGAATTGGGAAGTAAATTCACCTTTCACCTACACGCACGTAATTTACCTAGCTTGTAGGTGAAAAGGATGTTTTCTTTCATATCTCTAGAGTCTAGACTCTAGACCGTCAGAAGAAAGTCTATATTAAGGATTCAGGCGCTGATTAGAGTAAATTTGCTACGCCTGTGTTCAGCTGGTTCCCGAGTTAGTTGATCTTTGGTACAAGCAAGTACGAATTTACTTCTAGAAATCCGTATTGTCAATCGTACAACTGAAGAAATCCACTGTAGAACTCGCCCTACTTCAGACAGTCATGTGTGATATTAATGTTAGGTACCACGAGATAGCAGAAGTTGACTGCAGTACGCTATTTCCCCGGAATTATTATGGATATCATTGATAAATTTGACCGCTATCTGTGGTGGCTGAAGGTAGAGAGTGAATGCAGTCATCAAAAGTAAGTTAGGACTAAAGCTAAACAACCTAGCTTTTTTTTTTCCTTTTTAGGAATAAAAGGCTGTTAGGAGATAGTAACGGTTTGATATTATGGTCAGAAAACTAAAGAAACGAAACCTGTGTTGAAACACTTTATACATGCCGTCTATAGAACTTATTAAGTGCTTTTAACACCGTACCAAGTACAGCAGTTCAAGTACGTTAAAATACAGTTCGAAATTACACATAAATGAGCTGAGAAAATAATCCAAATGGTCGAGTGAAACTCACTCAATTCATATTAAATTATTACAAATTAAACAGATGTTGCTCTTTACTTAGCTGCTTTGTTGTAAACACAGTGCCTACACAAGCACGCACACAAACTTGCGAAAAGTTTCCAGAAATTAGCAAAGAAATATAATAGAAGGAGAGAGAAATACTCTTGGAATGCAGCGAAGATTTAATATGGATTAACTTTAAATTGAAAGGAACTTTCCACTCCCCCAGAAGACGTAAATTGTTTACCCAGCACCGAGTGTAACGAAAACAAAGCTTTAAGGAATAATTGAAGCAGTTCCAAATCATGACAGAAATGCTAAGTAGCAGCAAAATTCTTGAAGAAGATGCGACAATAAAAACAGCTTTGCTTAACGAGAAAATGCAGTGAATTACTGAGTGCAGTCTGCCTACAGGAAGTCTAATAAAAGGTGGAATAAAAATCTAATAAAAATAAAATATAACTTAAGTATTTTATTATGTTTTTTATTTGAAATTAAAAATAATGCATGTTGTAAATAACGGCAAAATATTATTTTTGGAATCTGTTTAAAACCCGTTTATGATTGAGCAACTTGAAATATGTCAGGATAATTTATTCACTATAAATATCGAAAAATACGGAATCTTTTAATGCGCATGCGCACTAAAATCAAACAGAACTTGAAATATAATGATGGCTTTATACTTCAATAATCTTATAATTTTGTTTCATCTTCTTCTTATTATTATATATAATATAATATAATATAATATAATATAATATAATATAATATAATATAATATAATATAATATAATATAATATAATAAATTTCAACATACAAAATTATGTTTTCATGGATTTGATGAATCAGTTATATTAAACTAAAAATAATCAAGGTATGTGTATAATATGAATGTTTTTATATATACTAAAAAGAAATATCTTATGTATTTTTAAGTATTCTATTATTTTTGGCTGCAAGCATGAGATTGGTAGTTTATTCAGTCACTTATCATTTGTAGGTATATCATTATCTTTATGAGGTTGCTATAGCAACGCAAAAAGTTTTTGCTGAAATTCACGTTTCTCCTCTTTACAAGTCTAGGATTTAAGGTTAGTGCTAGTTCTATTTTTCCTTTAATGTCTATCATATAATATTCAGATCACTGTACTAGAAGTTTATTAAAGAAATTTATTACCTAATCATGAAGATAAATCACTTACGTTCTTCTCTCTTGTTATTTTAATGCTTTCTTTTAGTTGGTATAAACGCATCTTGCATTTCGACAGATACACTGGCGTCTAACTGTCTTTTATTGATTCTCCAGGTTCGTGACGTCAGAGCACGTGGTATGAGATTGAAATTCGCCCGTGGCTGCAGGCATCAAACGTCGACAACACACATACAAGAGAAGGTGCAGCTTAATTTGATGTTGAGAATTGTGATTGTTGCCGACGCTAGGTACACATGCACACCGGTATGAATTGGATTCATTAGCGAGCTTTGGTTCAGTCTTAAAAAGGAATTGAAGCAAAAAAATATTCCCCAAGTAATAAGTTTTTTTTTTTCTATCTATTACAATGATCTGGCAATAATACTTGTGACTTTTCTGAGAATAGAGGAATACCTTTGATTTGGATAGAGAAACGACATTTCTGGATTTGAAGATGGATTAGGAAATATTTGAAGAACGATGGATATCTTTATAACGAGGCTTTAGTAACCCAAAGTGTCTGTGTTTGCATACTATTTCCGCAAAAGTTTCGAAGGACAGAAGATACACTTAACTGCCGGTAGAGGCGCCTAAGTATGGCCAGCGAAGAGGAGAAGGACCAACCTCACAGGTAAGGTTCTCTTTCAGTCTGTATATTTGTAGTTTATAAGATATTAATGTGGGATTTCCACGTCTTCGAACACTGGTAAGGCTACAGAATCGCAGATTAAGCATTCGTTCTTAATAGGTTTATCACGTTTTGCTGGAAACGACCGGAATTATTCTGATATCACCAAGAAATACTGAAACGTAGTTATTGGATTGATTTTTGCTTCGATACATCTGCATTGAGCAAAGACCTTTATATACGCATTACTAATAGTAGACGTATAACATCTACTAGCTGACATTAGATCTGTATATGTAGTATTATTGAAAATTTGTCATATAATTATTTTTATTTTATACAGTAAAATGGTATATTTTATATAATAATAAAATTTTTAATAGTTTCCATTTTGCTTTGAAGTAAAATGCTCTTTATTTGATTAGCTTTATACACCATTTAAATTTATTAATGAATTATATAAAAATTCATTTTGGTGGATTGCAAGATATATGACTTTCTTGGTATTCATATTCCTTGGTAATCTTATGTTTCTTGGTATTCTTATATTTCTTTTAAATAGCATGTTATTTGAAGTCCTCGAGACCAGGATAGGGTTTTTAAAGAATAAATAGCATACACAATTTTAAATTTTCTTTATCACATTATCACATTTAAAGCTAAGAGATTGACCATTTCTCATAATTAGATAAATTTAGTTTAAATGTTCAAAATGTCCACATTAATATGAACACATCAGCCACAGTTTTCAATAACTAATCTACAAATTGAAAGGCATTGAGGCAAACGATTTTTTTCTGCTTCCCGTTGTATTTTATTATCCATATTTCCTCCCATGTTTGTGGTTTGCAAATGTAAACATGATTTTTCTATTTCAAGTAAAAAAAAAAAAAAGAAAAAGAAAAAGAAAAAATCCAAACCTGGAGATCATGTAGGATCAAAAGCACACCCTCGGCGACCTATTAAATGATAAGGGAAATTCATTTTTGTCGAGAGAATCCTGCACTGCTGTATGATAACATGGGGAGGTATCATCTTAATAACACACCAAAACATATTGGTGTGTTATTAAGATGATTTTACTATTATCATCCACACACACTAATTTCAAGTAAACAGACAAAGATGGGAAAAACATTGTCTATCTCTTAGCTTTAAAATGTGATAAAGAAAACTAAAAGCGTATATCTTGTTGGCGCAATTTAAATATTTAAAGTGAGTAAACATAATTTTGAAACACTGTGTGTGTGTGTGTGTGTGTGTGTGTGTGTGTGTGTGTGTGTGTGTGTGTGTGTGTGTGTGTGTGTGTGTGTGTGTGTGTGTGTGTGTGTGTGTGTGTGTTCCCTTGCCATTCTTTAACCTCGTGAGCAGTACTATAACACAGACATCATAAGATAATAAACATTTGGTGTAATATACTATATTATATATTATATTTAGGCAATGCGAAAGCCTGCTGCTTCTTCTAATTAGTATTATTATGTAGTCATATAGACGAAGTATGAAAGCAATCATGAATCCAAGATATTTTTAAAACTAATAAACGACAGGAAAAATGAAATAATAATGAACTGACATTTCTTGGATTAGCTAGGCTAGGTGGTGCAAATATTAAAAACAAAACTCACTACTTCAAATATGTTAAGTTAATCCTTATAAGGACTGGCTTAAAGGGGCGAATCAAGAATGCTTTTCATCTTCCCCGTTATCTGTAGAGGACAGTGTAGGGATAAGGTGTTATTGAGCTATTAAGGCTCTGATCATGGCAGGAGGGTAACAGCAATAGCCGAGCCTCAGTTAGAACTTCATTGGTTATAGCATTGCCATCCATTACCCTCCCAGGGTTTCATCCTTCTCATTCCACATCTTTTTCAAAACCCATGTTAAGTTAAATCCTTATCCTTATAAGGACTGGCTTAAAGGGGCGAAGCAAGAATGCTTTTTATCTTCCCCGTTATCTGTAGAGGACAGTGTAGTGATAAGGTGTTATTGAGCTATTAAGGCTCTGATCATGGCAGGAGGGTAACAGCAATAGCCGAGCCTCAGTTAGAACTTCATTGGCTACAACATTGCCATCCATTACCCTCCAAGGGTTTCATCCTTCTCATTCCACATCTTTTTCAAAACCCATGTTAAGTTAAAATATAAGCATACATTATTTATTATTTGGTATACTGAAAATAGAAAAGGTGTACTCTAAGATTTATTATTTTGTATTTATATATTAAAATTGAATACAAATAACATTAATTGTGAGTTTAAAATTTTATTTCAACTTGGGATTTTAAAAAAAAAACTATAAAATTTTATTTTAATTGATCGAATAGAGTCTCCATAGCTCAGTCTCTGCCAAATGCTCCACGCAATTTATGGACAAAATTACATTAAAACTTTAAGGCTTTTAAACATTAAAGCTTTGTATTTATTTCACAAGATGGTGCTGTACCTGCCAGGATGTGCTTCACCGTCATTGTATCATCATATACTGAATAAACTTGATTGCATTATAGTTTACAAGAAACTGTAATCTAGTTTTTATGCATGGTATGAGGTCGAAATGAGAATCAAAGATTCTTCATTTCGCATTAACTTTCTGAAATAATGAAAATAATATTTTTGATAATTGGGCGATATTTTATAAAATTTCTTAGAAAACGTGACGTCTTAAGTCTCGATAGGCAACTTATTGTACTTCATCTTTGTTGGGTTATTGTAGGATTGCAGGCGACTAAAAACGTAGTAGTTATATTTACGTTTAATAGAAAATAATGTTTCTATTTCCTTTAGAATATTAATGCATTTAATAGGACAGAAATAAATAACACGTTCTACCAATTTTTGTACATCTGAAATATAAAAATTCAGTTAAAAGCCTAAAATCACTGTTATAAAAAGATCAAAGCAGAGATAGTTCCAATTAGAAATATGAAGCATAATATCTAATACATTTTTGTTACAAAAATTGTAACAAAATTAATTTAAACACCATTCGTTTCTGTTTTGTAAAAATCGATCATTTCTGATATAACACTCAAAATATTTTAGTATAATAATATTACATTAAAAAAAATTCTTAATTGTAATGGTATAAGAAAAATTAAGGTAGCCGATTTTTAGGCGTTCTTATTTGAAAACACAATTAAAATCATACTTTCTTTAAAAATAAAATAAATCATTAAAAGTACAATTTAATTATTTTTCACTTTGAAATCTTTGGCTGATAAGTGCAAAAAAAATCAATGTCGGTTAGAAAATGCGAATAAAAATATATTGAGTTACAGAAATATAAATAACTTTAGACAGAAAACCTTTGCTAATAATCCACAGACTCACCGTCTTCTCTTCATAACCACATTTATAAACAGAATTGGAGTTCGCTGATCACTTCCCATTTCAATAAATGTCAGCAGAAGTACAACAACAACAACATTAGGCACTTGGAGCAAGAATGCCCGAATTATCCATATATAAATCTTGTTTATGTATAAGCTTCGCTTCCTTGCATCGGATTTGATATGCTGAACATGAGCGAAAACATTGCCAATTTTTTTATAACTATTATATGCAGCCACAATTTTTCGGTGTTTTTTATATTATTATCATTATCACTACCATCAAATTTCTAATATATATATATATTTTTTTTTTTTTTTCAAGAGGTGTACAGGATACTACTATAGTACTACATGAAAAACTTCAACTATTACAAACTTCCTATGGACGAATTTTTTGTTATGCTAATCTTTCCTCTCCCATTCTCTTTAAGTGACCAAACCACCTGAGATTAATTCTGCTGACACATTCCTGGATGCTGACAGTGTCAAGTTCTTTCCTAATATCCTCGTTTTTAATATGATATTGCCATTGATGCCATCTGTTCATGCCCCTAATCTTTCTCAGCCTCTCATATCTGCTGTCTCTAATCTTTGATCAAGTGTTTTACTTCTGACCCAGTTCTCAGATCCATAAGTTGAAATTGGTTTGAACACTATCTTGCATACAGCTAATTTAATGTTTGACTAATTGCTCTCTTATTCCATCTAAATTTATTCAGTTGATTTCCTACCATACCAGCTTTGTTGATTCTGTTGTCTATTTCCATGTTTAATTTACCATCTTCACTAAAAATCGTGCCTAAGTAGCTGAAATGTTTCACTTGTTCCACGGTTCCCCATCCATAACACAGTAAATATTTTCAGTGTTTCTGCCTATTTTTAATATCTTTGTCTTTTTATTGATTAATTTCATATCAAATTTATTATAGCTGTTATTCAGTTTAGTCAGGGAAACCCGAAGGCTTGTACTGGATTTATTTAAAAGTATAACATCAACTGATTAAAGTAAAGAGCTGAGATAAACATCTCCAATTTTGATATCAGGTTCAATACCACTTTCCTTCATAATAGATGATGAATAAGAGTGGAGATAATGTACATTCTTGTCTCACACCTGACTTAACATCACTCCATCTTCCTGTACTTCCTTTAATTCTAACCGCTAATTTATATCTCAAATAAAGACTTAAGTATTGTTTGATATAACGTCCCATTCACACCATGTTACTGTAGTGTTCTGAACAGCTTTCCTCTTGGAACTTGGTCATACGTCTTTTCCAGACCTTAAATACAGATCTTTGTTATATTTCCATGATTTCTCAACTATTTGTCTTAAAACGAAAAACCAATCCTGATAATTTGGTCTGAACCGTCCTTGTTCTCAAGTTTCTTTACCATCATTTTTCTTAGCCATCTTCTGAAGAATGCCCGCATAAATCTTTACCACTCAAGAGGAAATTGCTCTTGAGCGCTTGGTTGTAATATTCAGTTTTAACTTCATGTTTTAGTGAAAGCTACTCTGAGACCGTCCATAGATATTTCGTTATTAATTGCCCACTTAATAATGCAAGATTTCTCTACCGTTTAAGTATAACATTCAGTAACATTTAGTATACATCTATGACAATGTTTATTTACGAAATCACAAAAGGCTTCCAATAGCTTAAGTATTGTAGAACAGATACAAGATTAGTACTTACGTTCCATTAGCTATGTAACTAAAGAAATATTGTTGTTAATATAAAAAAAAAACATTTAACTCGCTAAAGTAGAAATATTATAACCGATCAGGAACGTTTGTTGATAGCAAACAATTTTTATTTTGATTTCTCGTGGTATATGCCTATTTTGCTTCTCAAAAAAGATCATATCAAATATCAAACAGAAATATAGTTTCTTTAATCTACGTAGTACAAAAAACTATATTTCTTTTTGAAACCAAGTTAAAGATCCCATCACATCCCTCTGCCTGTCTGCTGAGCCACGTAGTAACCCCCATAGCACCAGAGTCTGCACTAATGATCCCACTATAAATCTGATTCTAGTCGCCTGCCAAACTAACTTTTTCTAGATCAATTTGTTTTTGTTGAAGCTGAGTTAATCGTTTTTGGGCGCAGGCAATTTTTTTTTTCTCTCCAAGAATAAATTCTCGGATTGGTAAGAATGGAAGACTAACTGATTTTTTATTGCACTCATTTACATATGTACAATGAACATCTTAAGTTCATTCCAACATATTCTTTTTACAAAATCTGCAAAGGTGCTTCTACATTCTCCTTTGTTACAATAATTATAATTTTTCATCACCTAATTAAGCTTTGTTATTTATTTTTATTTATTTAATTCATACTGAAGGAGACTTAAGGTATTTTAAGATAATTACCCAAAAAAGGTTGAAAATGAATGATCAGTAAGATGATAATAGTATAATAATTTTTCCCATAATAATAGATTTATTATATTATTAACTTCCAGAGTATCTACATATGTGCAGTTAAAACTTTATTATTCCATTTATTGTTTAGTACAAGATACTGACATTTTTCTCTTTGATAAATATCCATAACTGTTTTTCTTACTACTGACATTTTTTTCCGTGTCTTCTTCGAAGCTTATTCAAAATGTTATTATTGGAGCAGTATCCACTACAAGTCAAGTGTCCATTTTAACTGTTTATGTGTGTGTTTGTTTGTTTGTTTTCTGGGTTAGTGCGTAGAGACGAGTGCACTCACATACACACACACACATCCGACGTGTGCAATTTAACATTTTTGAAGATGACAGATGTCGACAGGATGTATTTGTGTTCTTGTAATAGTACTTGAGAGAACCTCGTGATTTTTATTTATTTTTTTTAAAGTAGTTTCATCTAATTTTCCATCCCTCTGTAATATCTGTATAGCGCCCGTTTCTCCTTTCTGTAGGTCCCCTAGGTTTCTTTCGTTGAATGGCAGTTTGTTGATCATATCAGGGATATAAAAGCTCCAGGTTACTTTTCCTTAGTGATTATTGTACTTTATATGTTATGTAGTTTGTCAGCTGTGGTCTTATGTCGACAAACTTTGTCGACTCTGATCTCACATGTTGTTCTGGTTATTCTGTAGATTGAAATGAAGTAGTGTTTTAGCACGGTTTTGTAGTGCCATAAGTGTTTCATCTTAAATATTTTGTGTTCTGTTATTGCAGAGCATATTAGTGTGGGCTGTTCTCTTTGATCCCAGAATATTAGTTTTGCCATTTTATTTTGCAACGATTATAATCTGTTAAGATTGTAATCTGCGCAGAATGCATATGATGTAATTGCATAGATTGTGTAAATAATTATGCTAGTATAGATAAATTATATGGCTATTCCAACTTAGATCAACGTGAAGTCCAATATAACGTATTGTTTTCACCTGTGATGATGATGATGATAATAAACTCTATTGTGTAACTATCTTAAATTACTAAGTAGTAAAGATTCAAATAATGATGTTAATATTTCACATTTTTAATGCGACACACACACACATGCTGTCCCCAGGGATCTGAAACTGTTTTACTGATTTTTGTACCTCCCAAACTTCCTCAGTCAATAGCCCCAAACAATGAAGCACTCTAAGCAATCCTTACCATTCTACCCCCCCCCTTTTTTTCCCCACCCACCCACACAGTTTTTCTCTTCTTAGCTGTGCAATCTCTTACAATTGCCCTCTGGCGACAACGATGTCCACACACACATCAGTAAACTATGTCGGTGGAGGCCACTTTCGACAGATCGGAGTAATTTAAAAGTCCCTAACAGTCGCGGATTTGCCGAAGGCTGACACACACAGCGCAAGTAGCCAAACAGGCGAGAAAAACCAGTCACTCCTGAAAAATAATGAAATATCTTTCTCACGAGATTATCAGACCATATAAAAAGTCCAGCGTTGTATGAATATTCTATTTAATATATGTTTGCAAAAAGGCGCAAAAAAAAGCTCTGACTTTGACAAAGGTCAACAAAGGCTAGCTACGATGGATACAAAATATTTTCTAACCAAGCAATAAACGAAAGAGAAAGAGAAGGAAATACAAATACAAGTTTGCTAAATTAAATGAAAGTGTCTATATTCAGGAAATCTTCTGATAGCTGAATATATAATTAAAAATATTTATCAATACTTAGTATAATAATTAATTACACTGGCCAACAACAAAAAAACATTTTTTCTGCTGATTATGATCTGACACTTGTTTTTTACTAATTTGGGTGCGCTGATTTCAAATATCAAACCCATTTTTCTCTATCACGTCAGGTTTTTCCTCTATGGCATTTTCTTTTTGCTAATTTGTAAGTTTTTGATAGTTTTAAGGAGGCAGTACTATTTAGAGGATCAAAAAATCGATTTTTAATATTATTTTCTGAAATTTTGTACTTTTAAAAATCTGTTCCTAACTTTTTATCAAGAAATTCGAAAAATTCCCGAAGATATAGCCTATTATTCAAAGCGGTGCGCAGATCAGAATCGGAGCGCTCACCGCTCTCGCTTGTTAGTGAACGAATAAATGCGTAAGAACCTGCAACGGCACGTACTGGCGCTTTGAATGCGAGAGAGGCCGATAACCGACCTAATACATCTAGGTGACGAAAAGTAGGCGATGACAACTGCTTAAAACAAATGAATGCTATATGCGTCATAGCGGACAAAGAACGATCGAAATCAGTCAATCAGTTAATCGATCGTGAAAGTATGATGAGCGCTTATAACGTTTCAATAAAGTCTCTGGGTTTTTTTGCCTTGTTAAGTGCATGTTAGTCGGCAGTGAAGAAAATACATCATGTCTACTACTCGAAATTGTGTCAATAGGTTGCAACATGAGCATAAAGCTTCATTTCCTATAGTCATCTTGATAGATTTCCCGAGAATTTAGGTGCTGTAAGCGATGAACAAGGCGAAAGATTTCATGAAGACTTAAAAACTATGGAAGATTAGTACCAAGGAAGATGGGATTCTCACATGATGGCCGATTACTGTTGGAGTATTCAAAGGGATTGCCAAAACAGAACACACAGTAGAAATTGCTACAAACAAAAATTTATTCCCTGAAACTCATGTGTAAGTAAAATTGTTATTTTTTTTATAAATATTCTTGTAATTTTTAATGAATATTGTTAAGTAGTTATGTATCTAATTATCGGCCTCTCTCGCATTCAAAACGCCAGTACGTGCCGTTGCAGGTTCTTACGCATTTATTCGTTTACTAACAAGCGAGAGCGGTGAGCGCTCCGATTCTGATCTGCGCACTGCATTGAATAATAGGCTATATCTTCGGGAATTTTTCGAATTTCTTGATAAAAAGTTAGGAACAGATTTTTAAAAGTACTTAATTTCAGAAAATAATATTAAAAATCGATTTTTTTGATCCTCTAAATAGTACTGCCTCCTTAAAACTATCAAAAACTTACAAATTAGCAAAAAGAAAATGCCATAGAGGAAAAACCTGACGTGATAGAGAAAAATGCGTTTGATATTTGAAATCAGCGCACCCAAATTAGTAAAAAACAAGTGTCATATAAAAGTCAGCAAAAATTGTGTTGGACTGTGTTATTAATCTAAAAGTATTAACTAAAACATAAATAATTAAAAAATATAGTATGTAAAATATAAAATAAAAACAATTAAAGAGTTAAAAATTAAAATAAAAAGTGTATAAAAACTTAAAATAAAGAGTCAATAGGCTTCACTTCGGCGATGTAACATTATTTAAATTAAGGGAATATTAAATCCCATATTATTTCAAAGCCGAATAAGAAACCCAAACATAGGAATCAAAGAGTTTCATGCCGAATATAGCAAACTATAAAAGTTTCGGCGGATTGTAGCGTAAGCTAAAGCACATAGTTCAACACTAGGGCAACTCGTTGTAAAGTTGCAGAAAGTTCTGATCACTATTCTTAGTATTTTCCATAATGTAAAACACATCTCCTAGATGACATGTATGATGTTATACATTATGGTGGAAGGTCACTACCCAGACCAGATTACAATCTTATTCCACCATAATGTATAACATCATACATCTCCTAGGAGATGTGTTTTACATTATGAAAAATACTAAGAATAGTGATCAGAACTTTCCCCAACTTTGAAACGAGTTGCCCTAGTGTTGAACTATGTGCTTTAGCTTACGCTACAATCCGCCGAAACTTTTATAGTTTGCTATTTCGGCATGAAACTCTTTGATGCCGATCTTTGAGTTTTTTATTCGGCTTTGAAATAATGTGGGATTTAATATCCCCTTAATTTAAATAGTTTATAAACAATTTATTATAAGTTATAAATTAATAAAGAATACATAAATTATCCATTGATGCCTTTTATTCCCAAAAGGAAGTGGGTGAGGCCATTTAGCCATAAGGAACTTTTAAAGACTAGTGGGTAGCTAGTTTTTACCCTTAGCCAACAAGGAGTAGCCGGCCTAAGACTATCAGTGATTTTAATTGGCATTTGGGAGGAGAGTACGGTAGATTCTATCATGGGTTGTAAGACAGCACATCATGACCTATAAAAAACTAAACACTACCTAGACACATTTTTTATGGCAGGTAGGGAACCTGAAAAACAATTTTAAGGTTTTTTTAAAAAAAACAAACCTGCTTGAGCTTTGACCTAGAACGTGACAGTTTTACAACTAAAGAGAAGTTATCTGGTTTCGCAAGCAACTAGTAGGGTTTTATCCCCTCAAACCTCCGTTTTTTCCCTGTAAATCGACCAGAAAACAAACACACACCTGGTTGACCATGTTGACGACTTGTTAAGCACGGCTGTGCGTGCTCAACAAGTGATCCACGGAGTTTCCTGATCGATAAGTGATCCTTGTGAAGAATATCCCTAGTTCGATTTCTAACTGATTTTTCCATTACTTTATTTATAAGAATCAGAAGACTCAGTGGTCTATAATTCTCAGCATTTATGTGCTGAACAACCTTATAAATTGGAATCGCCCGTGCAAATTTAAGATACCTATATATAATCTTATATATACAGGTGTCTTAAATAATTGTTCAACAAATTATTTCCTCTTCTGTGTGACTAGTGGCCACATTAGACTCGCCAAATATTTATTCAGTTCTTCTACAACCACAGACTGGATCATTCGAAACTGTGCCCTAAGTCTGGTTTGGATCCTTGGAATTCGTTTCTTTTACTTTTGCTTCCTTTTATATAAAAGCTTTTCGGATAAAATAGCATTCCTAGCTATTTTTATTCAAAATATTTTTTATTTTTTTAGAAAAATTAAACAATGGTAGTTCCTGCAGATTTATGAGATAGACTATTTTTGCAGCTGTTTCTCACAGCGTATTTCATGAAGAATTTGATTATTCTTACAGTTGCATCATATGTTCAGCGAACAAAACAAAAATGCGAATTCATTTAGCTTATTTACTAATTATTTTTTTTATATTTATATTTATGAAAATAAATAAAAATTTGAATATTAATTAATGCAAAAACTTAGCTGAAATCAGTATTATTGTTGCTACACCATCTTATTTTTTATGTAAAATTAATTAAATCTTTATTTGCATTTCAATTCGAAAGTAAATAAATTACTATTTACACTTCCGCTGGTACATAATCGCGTTCGCATACGTAACGAAAGGAAATTAAAACTTACGATTTTAATATATAGTTGAATCTGGAAGAACGCGGGTTTGAACTGCGCTGTTCCATTTATACGTTTTTTTTTCTTGAATAATTATATTGGAAAATTTTTTGTAGATTTGAGATAGTGAAAAAAATCGCAGACGTGCAGCTTAGAAATATTGAAAAAATTAAGAAAAAGTTAGTATGTCATGAATTCATAAAATATATGTAGAGAGTAATCTATTTTATCATTTACTACCATAACGTATTCACAAATCTATTATAAAAGGTTAAAATTCATCAAAACGTACGCACTCAAACACTTACAGACCGTGAATGGCCATTTGCAGTCGAGAGAATTGTAAACAAACGTAAAATGCTGTATTAAATCATAACTGCATAAAATGAACTGTTATTAATTAATTAAATTTATTTAATTAATTAGAATAAAATAAAAATTTTATAACGATTCATTCATTATTGTATAGGCTAGGCTAGCACGAAGCAATCGTATCGATTGCACTAGGCTACCATAAAGCAATCATATGCTGCTGCTTCGTATTAATGCATGAATCGTTATACCCGTAAATAAATTTGAATTTCTTTTTCGCATTATCTTTTAATTTTTGATGCCTAGTGTTAGTAATACGTATAACATTTACAGTGTTTTGTATCATATAAGACAATATTGATGAAGGTACTGACAGACAGACTATTCATCTTATAAACAGACAATGTAAACTTACGGTATCGATAAATACAGTACAGTACAGTACTATAAATGTATTTTCTCATCCTCATGATTTTCTTAATAACATTATCTTTTCTCTAACTTACTTTACTGTAAGAATACAGTATATATAATACATACATACCATATAAAATATGTGTTAATCGACCGTTTATGTAATCGGTAAGGCTTCCGGTCAACAGTATTAGTAGTAACTTTTTGGGACGTCAAAAGTTACACGCGGATTTTCAAGCAAAGAGTGGTGTCGGCACCCCCCAATCCTCGCGTTGTTCAAGGGTCCACTGTATTTACAGTTCTGTATATTTAAATTGTATTTGAATTAATTAATTTATATTTATAGAATTCATTTATGTATGTATTTAATTTATTTTTTATTAAATAATTTAATTTTTTACAAGCATTTTTTATGTAAGAAAACAAGTGGTTTTCAAATTTCAATTTCCGACAAAACTTTATTTGTTGGTTGAGGAGAATTCTGCCACCCCTCTATGAGATCCAACCAACTCATCTTCAATTGAAACGTCCTTCTAAAGGTTCCTTGCATCTTATAGAGGATTGCAGTAAAATTGGGCTGACCCTCTATCGATTAAACTGGTCTTTAGAATAACGTAAGGAGTTTTTAGCACTTTAGTTTGCCACTTTTTCCAATATTCTTCAGATACAGCAATTGTCATAGATTCATAAATCTTTCAGTCGGAAGACTCTGATGACGTTGCTATTTCTATTAATTCATGTTTTCAATTACGTCTTATTAACTTTTACACAAAACGTAAAATAATGCCTATCGTTCTGGTTCTAAATATCGGGAATTTTAGGAAGATAAATTCAAAAGTCTCTGCCAACACACATACAGTAAATTGAAGATAAATTGTTGGGAGCTAACAGTTCAAACATGGACAGTCCCAGTGCAGAAATATCTGGTAAACAGAGAACGTTAAATTTCAAGTAATGTTGACAAGTTCTTTGGGAAAGCAGAGGAAAAATTTATTGAGCACTTGGCCAAAAGTGTGTCAAGGCAGTCCGAAGCGTGAACAAGCGTGCGAAAAATTTTGAAGGGAACGGAGATGATTATCTTCGCTCTACGAATAATTAATTATTTCCCTTATTTGATTCAAAAATGTTAGGATGAAGACAGGAGAAAATATGGACAAGAGAACTAGAAATCAGAGAGGTCATACCATTTGACAGCATTATAATATCAAAGGACACGAGACCAAATGTGTCCGTGGCGAAAATAATGCGGTGAGAAGGAAAACTCTGTTAAGATTATGGTCTGAACTACAAACAGAAGTGCCATTTACAGTATATTCTAAAGGAAAAGCACTTAAGAAAAAAAGTCCAGAGTGTGGAAAGGGAATCTTTAGTCAGTGCAATTAAAAAAATGAGAGGATTAGGATTCCAGGTTTGCAATTCTCTGACTCAGGATTTAAAATCTGACGAATGATCAAAACCACTCCATGAAGGGAACATGCAAAGTTCGTTTCGAGTAATTATTCAGGCAAACACGTGAGGTTTTATACAAAATAACAGGTTGAGTTTAAATGTCTGAAAGCGATGACGGAGGTGCACCATTTTAGGCTGGTATTAAGGGCAGGAATTTCGGCGATATCAAAATGAAAGTTTTTCTTTATTTAGAAGATGATGATGAAGAAGAGGAAATTATTGAGTATGCATTTGAAAGGAGTGAGAGAAGATTCCATTGTTCCTGTCACACTCAAAACCCTTGTCTCTTCCATGTGTAACCTGAACAGTGCTATCTACATATCGGTATTTTCAATCTTTGATATCAAAGATTGATATCTTTTATAGTTTATATCTTTGATTCTTCGCTCACTATTTTTATCAAAACTGTTTTGATAAAAACAGTGAGCGAAGCGTAATCTGGTGTAAATTTTAACTTTATTGTTTCTGTATAAATTGAATTAATGCCCTTATCCTAATAAGGACTGGCTTAAAGGGGCGAAGCAAGAATGCTTTTCATCTTCCCCGTTATCTGTAGAGGACAGTGTAGGAATACGATGTTATTGAGCTATTAAAGCTCTGATCATGGCAAGAGGGTAACAGAAGTTAGAACTTCATTGGCGATGTTTAAATAAAGCCAACTCTAAACATTAGGACGATCTCTAGACCACTCCATAGTGGCCGAAAGACCGTCCAACTCAGTGACGGTCTCCCCCACCACCGAGCAGAACTGCTCATATTCCGAAGATAAGCATTCACCGACAAAGCCCCTCACCGGGCCGTGCCAGAAATCACTTTCCCTGGAGACTCAAATTACTCCCTTAATGCAAAAACCTTAAGAGAGCGAACTCAAACTCTCGAATCTCTGCGTCCCAGGGGGGGGGATAACAGCAACAACCGAACCTCAGTTAGAACTTCATTGGCTACAGCATTGCCATCCATTGTCCTCCAAGGGTATTAATCATCGCATCTCCGATTGTACGAAAACAGTTGCCTTTTACCATTATATACAAATAAAGTTTGTGTTGGAACTGCGAGCTCAATTTTTATTTAATTTAGAAGAAAATAAAAAAAATCCTAATCAAAAATAAAACATCTATTTGATTACTCTTTCTTTTTAATTTTATTTAGATTGTTCAATTGATGACATGATGGTACTATTACGTCCAGTGTTTTCAAATGCTAATGGTATTCCAGACTTCTTGGAAAGTTCTCTTAAAACAGAAAGGATAACTTTCTGCTAAGTTTCAGGTGCGGTGAAGAAACACAAGTTGCTTAGTTGTAATGATCCAAAGGTTTTTGAAACATTACAACTAAAATAGACTTTCTAGATTAAGACGGCTGCTCCTCAAAGGAGCAGTCGTCTTAACCGATGGGCTAAATTGACTTTACACTAATGCGTGATCAAGTTATTGTATTTCAGTTGGTCATTCTTATCCACTCGCAGAGCTATTCGAGTTCTAATCAGCTTGACACGATAAAACTTTCTCGTAGCACAACAAAAACATCTTTCTGGCCACACTACAATACAAGAAGTGCTTACAGTTTCTTTTCTTCCAAATGATCGATAAAGTTATGCTGTTCCATTTCTCCTCCCACCAGTGGTCCACACTCCGTTAGTTCCTATTGATTGACCCCATTCTTTACTTGTTCGATCCTTGAAAATTTCTTTTTAAAACCATCAAACGGGAGTATCGAAAATTTTCCCAATCGCCTCTCACGAAACGGAATTCTCAACATTATTTCTTTCCTCCTTAACCATATCAGAGTTTCATCGTGAGAGAAAGAAACTCAATTACAGTTGTCAACGTCTGAAGATTTTTGGCAAAGATTGTAGTCCTGTGTTTTAGAACAGCTGAAAAGTATTATTTTTACTATGAAATTCGGTAGCATCCCGCTTTATTAGACTTCATGGAAGCATACGCAGAACGTTATGACTATAAGGGTGAAGCAAAATACGTTTATAATCCCTGCTAAGGATTTATTAGGTTACTGTGTAGGGGAAAGTTTATGAGCTAAGTGCTCTGCCCGAGTGGGTGCGAGTTATAGATCCTTGTTAGGAACTAGGGTGGCCTTTGGTCTCCTATATTTGAAGAAATCCGATTGATCATAGTTTGCTGCTTGTTGAACTAGTTCATTTGGATCTGAAGACGATTTTGAGACTTTACTGCTAAAGATTGCAGGAAAGAGTAGATATATAAGGGATATTTGTGTCTCGATGAAGTTGAACATCTCTGATATACCATGGCGCATTTAAAATCATGCGTAGGCATTTGTATTCCACTCTCTGCAGTTTGAGGATATTTGTGCTTGAAGTGTAGCTCCAGGCGGGGGACGCATACGTAATAATGGGACGAATGAATCATCAACTGGTAGAGGAGAAATTTGATTTTCGTATTTAGTTTACTGTTTCTATTGATAAGAGAGAAAAGCTGTGCTATAACTTTTGATGCCTTTGTACACGAGGCTTTTGTATGTGGGCTTAAGATTGGTTTTCTGTCCAGCAGTACACCGAGATATTTAGTTTCTTCTTTCCGGGGAATTTTGATATTGAATAGGTAGGTGTGTTCTTTAGTAGATATTGAATTCTTAGTGAAAAGCATGGCAGTGCTCTTTTGAAGGTTTGCTTGCAATCTCCAACTGAAGAACTAGTGCTCTCATTTCAGCAGTTTTTTTTTTGCAGTTTCTTGGTGACAAGATGCGGTTTAAGAGATCTGGCTAGTATTACTGTGTCGTCAACGTAGAGGGCAATGATTGTGGAGGATATCCGCCATGTAAATCGAAAAACGTATCGGTGCCAGGAAGGACCCTTGAGGTACTCCTGCCAAGATCCGTCGCTGGGTAGACAATGTGCCATTTAATTTGACCTGCATTCGTCTGCCACTAAGGTATCAGATGGGTCTCGTTGATCAGCATTATGTCAGGGTTGCATCTGAGTGCAAATTCTTGTAGTTCTAGTGTCTTGCTGGTGAGGCCGTTGGCGTGCCAGGCGGCAATCAGGAGCGAGTTGGGTTTTATTTTTGTTTTGTTCATTGTTGAGTGTTGTCAGTATGGAATGGGTTTCTTGCAGGAATCTCTTTGTGGAGAATGGGGTTGGGTTGGTTCTGCCTTCAGCAAAACCTATGCAGAAGCAATCAGCTTCTGCATAGGTTTTGCTGGGGGGGGGGGGGTTGAGCCCTTTCCTGACTTTTTTTTGTTAGGGTTTCGTTGGCTTGATGGCTGGTCAGCTGGGATGCTTTGAGTGGTCCTGAGGGGGAAAGGTTTGGCGGTGGTTTCATCATTTGTGGTTGGCTGGTGTTGTTCTTGGCTTTGTGCATGATATGGTTTGATGTTTTTCTCTCCAGAAAGTGTAGGGGAAAGGGATCTGCCATTGTTTCTGATATTTCTCAGTAGTCCCCAGATACAGTAATCTTTAGGTGTGATAAAAGCTAACTTTTCTTCCCACAGTTGGTCTCTGTAAGCTTTGAGTGCATCTCTCACTGCCCCATTTTGTCTATTAAGAACTATTTTGTCTTGTGATGGGCGGGGGTTGTGAAATCTTTTCCTTGCTCTGCTTTTTCTCTGATCAAGTTCATAATGTCTTCGGGCAGACGACCAGGCTTGGGGACAGATTTGTAGGAGGTGGTTGCCATTATAGCGGAGTTAATTTGTTGGGTGAGGCTTGTGACTGCAGTTTCGACATCTTCTTTTGAACTTATATGAGGCTAATGCAATTCCGGAGTAGTTTTGGCAATCTTTCCCAAGATATAAATGAGTGGGAGGGAGGAGACAGGTATTCTTGTTTTCCCAGATTATGATCAATTTGTTCAATGATTTTAGACTGTACTGAAGTTTAATGTCTTGTAGGATAGCTATATTCAGGATATCAGCAGCGCCAAACGTACTAAGTTGAGTTGGTCCGGTGGGGCCTGCCACAACAGCATAGTTTGATCCTATGTAGTTGGAAAGGATGCAGCCATTCTTGTTAGTGGTTCTAGAATTCCAGGTAGGGTGCTTGGAGTTTAAGTCTCCGGCAATAATGATGGATTCTCTGACGCCTAAGATGGCATTTAGATAAGAATGCAGTAGAGTTTTTAAGTGTGCGTTGTAAGCAGAGTAGATTTTCAGTCCGCCAACTTCCACCCCTGTGACGTCAAGGTTAGTGGTTGGAGGGTTGTTTACAGAATGGTGTTTAATTAATTTTTAATGAAGATGACAATGCCGCCGCCTCTATAGTTTAACCTGTCGGTTCTGTATAGGAGACAACCCCTTATCCCCTTATTTTAGGGCTGTCCGGGGATGTTAGATGTGTCTCGCTTATTAGAATAACATCTGATTGATATCTATGGGTAAAATCTTGGAGCTGAAAAATTTTGTTTCTGAGGCTATTTGCATTTCATGCAACGGTCTGAAGAGAGGCTGGAATTAGTTTCTATTCATCTATAAGTGCTGTGAGGATGGCCTGTGTTTCGAGTAGGAATCTTTTAGTGGAGGTTGCTGAAGGGTTTGACAGGCTGAAGTCTTGTAGCATGTTTGCTAGAGAGGCCGTAATAATAGCTGTCAGGTTTGTAGGTGCTGTTGGCCGATTCTGTTCTGGCGTTGACTTATTTGTACGGGCCATATCTGCATAACGTATTGATTGCCTTTGGTACCCTTTATCTTTGAAGGCCTCCGACTGTGGCCGCTGAGCCTCCGGCTGTGGTGCAGGGCCTCTGGTATTCTTGTACTAGAGGAAGAGGACTGTTTAGCTGTTTCCAAACGTCTGTTCTTCGGGTGTTGAGTACATCCCTTATAGCTGGCAGGATGAAGGCCACCGCAGTTGGCACATTTAGCCAAGGTGGTTTTCGGCTTTGTACAGATATTGACATTTAAATTTAGCTTTACACTCAGTTTCTGGGCGTGGCCAAACTTTTGGCACCTGTGGCATTGCCCAGAAGTTTCCCTTTTCCGGAGTGACTCTGGTGTGATGATGAGCCCGCAGATTGATTTTAAGTTGTAAATGTTAAGGATCTCTACAAGGACTAAAGGTATGGGAGTCTTGTCAGATCTATACATTCTGCTGACCTTTAGGAGGCAGAGCCCGTAAGTTAAGATCAGCATCTATCTCTTCTGGATTAATGTCTTCACAGACTCCACAGAGGACCACTTTAAAAATTTTTTCTGAACTAAGTGAGAAAGTATGGTACTGAATTCCTCTGAAGTCCATTTCCTTTGTTAATTTTCTGCAATCAGTCACCGTGGCGGGTTGTATCTCGATACCCTCATCCACATTTTTGGCCTTTGTGTAATCAATTTGTAAACTGGACGTTATAGACCTTAGAGCTGACCATCCGTGTTTTTCTCTTAGAATGATCGGAGGCACCTTTTCTTTAGGAGAAGCAGTGGAGTCCGAAACTGGACCGTCTTGTTCCAGTTCTTTATCTTTGGGTGGTTCTACGGTTGTTTTGCGCTTCTTGCTTGTGCGGACCTCTTCAAAATCTGAGGGAGTCGAGATCACCGATTTCAACTGTTTCCCCATTTTAGCGGCGTCTTCGCCTGTGACGCTTACGGGGGAAAACGTATCATAAAATTTCACCTTTCCCGGCCAGTTGTTATTAAGCATCTCACCTATTCTGATGAATTCACGATATACTTCTTTAAATATAGTCTCATCTATTTGTTTTTCCATGTCTATCAATGTGAAGTATCAGAAGCTGAAAAAAAAAAAAAGAAAGAAAGAAAGAAACGCTTACCCTGCAGTTGTAGCCTGGCCGGCCCTTCTGCAAAACTCCGAATTTTTTGGATAAAAGCACTGCCATAAAATGGCGGGACGAGTTCTTCAGACTCATCTGCAACAAGAATCACTCACCAATGTCATTCTCCGACTCTCTCAATCTCAATTTCACCCAAAGCTTCCAGTACGTTTAACGTTACTGACTAGATGGGAGAAGCAAATATGCTTTTATATTCCCCTTTGTCTGGATAGATGAACTGTTAGATGGGATAGTTTTGAGCTTTATGCTCTCCCTTTGTGGGCAGTGTGGTTAGTTGATTTCAGCTTGGAGCAGAATTGCTTTTGGTCTTTTGTGTTTGTTGTAGACTGTCTCATTATTCTAAGGCTTGTTTGATCAGTGGATTAGGATGGGTGATTGCTCTGGGGAAACATTTCTCTGCTAGATGATGTAGTTGGGGGGGGGGAGATGTATGGGATTTTGGTCTCTTGATGGATCTGGGTGTTTCTGACATACCATGGTGCTTCCAAATCATCTTCCAAGTCATAGGATATTAGACGGTGAGGTGTAGCTCCACGCTGGGGAGGCATACGTGATTATAGGACGTATTATCATCTTGTATATGAGCAATTTATTTTGTACTTGAAGTTTGCTTCTGCGGTTGATCACGGTGTAAAGCTGTGCTATAGATGGCTCTGGATGTCTTGCAGTAGATGAGTTTAATGTAACTGTTGAATCTTAGTTTTTTTGTCCAGTTGAACTCTCATCATCAGCATATAGGGCTGTGATGGTTGTTCTTGGGTTTTGCGGGATATCAGCTACATTGATAGAGAAGAGTGGGGGGGGGGGAGAGAAGAGAGCTTTGAGGTATCCCTGCCAGGATTTTTCGCCTAGATGATACAATTCCATTGATTTTTATCTGCATGTATCTGTCGGAGAGATAAGTGATCAGCCTTACGATGTTTATCGATATATTGGCTTTTCTAAGCTTGTAGAGTAGGCCCTAGTGCCAGACTTTGTCAACTGTCTTCGCCAGATCCACGAATACGGCTGAAGTGTGCTGGTTCCAATTAAAGCCGAGCGCGATGTGCTCTACCAGGCTGTGTATTCCTTGAAGAGTGGTACTGTGCTCCTTTCGGAAACCAAATTGTTCATTGGGGATGATTTTCAGTTTCTCTGTTACATCTTGTAGTCTAGACAGGATTACTTTCTCTGCAAGTTTGCCGAGGCTGGAGAGTAGACTGATGGGCCCGTAACTTTGGGAGAGTTGCGGATTATTTCCAGGCTTTTTTTATAGGTGTTATATCGGCTATTTTACAAGCTATTGGAAAGTGTTGTAGTCTGATTATTGCATTTGTTATATTGACTATATGAGCTATGGCCTTTCTGGGAAGCATCTTTATGATTTTGGTGGTGATTCTGTCTGGTGCTGGAGCTTTTTTTGAGTTTAAGTGCTTGATGATGTTATATATTTCTGTTTGGGTGGTAGGGGTGATGTGGTCTGGGCAGTTCTCTGTTTGCCATAAAGTACGCCTGACTTGCTTATGAATGTGTGACTAATATTCAGGTTTACATATGCAGGTCTGCACTGCTCCTTCAGGCTGTCGGCCAGAGCCTCAGCTTTATCTCTCTCAAAGTGTGTTATTTCTTGCATGGTCTGCATGGGAGGTAAGGGTTGATGTTTTCTACGGATGATCTTCATGAAATTCCATATAGTATGATCGGCTGGGTTTATGGACGTTAGCTTCTTTTCCCACTCCTGGTTTCTGTTTTTGTAGTGCGTCTGTTACTTTTCTGTTTAGGTTGTTTAGGATCGTATCGTTTTATCTTGTGGGGACCTAGTATTATGGTACCTCTTTCTGGTTTTATTTTTTGTCCTGATTAAGTTTATAATCTCTTCTGGGATTCTGCTGGTTGATTGGATGTGTGCAGTTCTGGTGACTGATGCGATTGCTTTCTTGTAAATACAAAATTAATGACGGAAAATCTCATGTAAAAAGATTTTTTTAATAGTATAATTTTCGCCTGTGTGTCACAGGCATCTTCAGTACATGTTAAGCCCAAATTAAACAATAACTGACAATTACAAAAAGCGCCACCTAAGTAGCTAGTGTAAGATAACTAAAATGGTCAATAAAATTTCCTAACAAAAAAAAAACTATATATATAACAAAAAGTTAGGAAGGAATTGTATGGTCTTCCGAAAGTTCATAAACCAGGCATTCCATTGAGGCCAGTTGTAGATTGTATAGGTTGTCCCACTTACAAAATTTTTATCAAATTTACTCACTTTCTCAACTAGAAGAACTGATACTTATATAAAAAATACTTAAGATTTCAAAAATAAAATTTCAGATCTTCATTTGGACGTTTCTGATATCATGATCAGTTTAGATGTTGTTTCTTTATTTACCAATGTTTCTTTATCTGAAAGTATTGAATTACTGCAACAGGAATTTCCTTCAGACATTGTAAAAATATTTGATTTTGTAATACATTCTGGCTAATTTTCCTTTAAAAATAAGTTGTATCAACAAATTGAAGGAACAGCAATGGGCAATCCTCTTTTACCTGCTATCTCCAACTTCTTTATGGAACATTTTGAAATACGTATCTTTGACAACATTTCTCCCAGACCTACTCATTGGTTCAGATATCTCGATGACATTTTTGCTATTTGGAATGGTTCTTCTGATGAACTTCAACAGTTTCTCACTAAGTTAAACGCACTTCATCCAAGAATCCAGTTTACCCTTGAAATAGAATCAAATAAGCAGTTAGCTCTTTTAGATCTTCTAATTCTTCGCCAACCAGATGGTAACCTACATTTCTCAGTCTATAGCAAGAAGACTCATACTGGCCATTATATCCATGCTGAATCTCATCACCATCCCAGCCAAAATTCAGGAACTATTAAAACACTAGTTCATCGGGCCAACTCCTTTTGTTCTTCAGATGATCTCTTACAGAAAGAACTGCAATATATTATTTCTTCCTTTCTATCTCATGGATACAAGAATTCCTTCATCAAAAGTGCTTTGAGTAGTTTTAATTTCCTCTTCAAATACAGAAGAAATAACGCGCATTCCTATCCGTTATGTACACGGCATTAGTGAACGTATAGCAAAAGTTTTAAAACCACTGAATATTTTTGTTGCCTTTCGAACGGCCAGAAAAATCTCCACCTTTCTTACTTCTCCTAAGGACAAGCTTCCACATCTTAATTATCCAGGTGTCTACCACATTCCGTGCTCTTGTGGATTATCTTATTTCGGACAAACAGGAAGATCTGCCTCTATTCGACTAGAAGAACACCAGTCTTATATTGAGCACCTTAAACCTGAATAGTCTAGACTTGCAGAACATGCCATCTTAACCAGACATTCATTGGAAAAAGACAAGAGTCCTTCGCAAAAGTCGGTTCTGCATAGAAAGGCTTTATAAAGAAATGTGAAATTTTACTCCACTCTCCTAACTTAAACAGATCTTATGGTTTACGTCTATCTCCTTTATGGGAGATAGGACTTTACAAATCAGCTAATATTTCCTAACTTTTTATTGTATATATGTAGTTGTTGTTGTTTTTATTAGGAAATTTTATTGATCTTTTTAGTTATCTTACACCAGCTACTTAGGTGGCGCTTTTTGGAATTGTCAGTTATTGTTTAATATGAGCTTAACATGTACTGAAGATGCCTTTCGCCATGTACAGGCAAACATTATGTTAAAAAAATCTTTTTAAGTGAGATTTTCCGTCATTAATTTTGTATTTATATGTCTACTCACGGCATTCCCTTACTAAGAGTTATTGCATTCTTGATTTGGTCTGTTAGGCTTTTTACTGAAATGTCTAACTCCTCCTTTTTGTGTATGATAGGCACTGGGTCAATGTGCTCTGGGAGGACTTTGACTAGTTAGTCCCATGCTATGAATGAATGGAGGGGGTGGGGGGTGAATTGATCTAGTGTGCCTAGTTTGAGTACTATAGGATTATGGTCTGAAGACAATTCGTTTACCGTTCTAGCTGATACTGATATTTGCTTTTTTTTTAACCAACGATGTCTAATACGTCCAATATGCTGTGATGGGTAGGCTCTACAGGTCCCGCAACTATGGCCGAATTGGCTGCTGTGTAGTTGTTTATAGTGTTGCCACTTGTATTAACTCTTGAGCTGAACTAAGCAGTGTGCTTAGCATTCCAGTAGTCCTTATTATAGTCTTTATAAGGACTGGCTTAAAGGGGCGAAGCAAGAATGCTTTTCATCTTCCCCGTTATCTGTGGAGGACAGTGTAGGGATAAGGTTTTTTGAGCTATCAAAGCTCTGATCATGGCAGGAGGATAACAGCAATAGCCGAGCCTCAGTTAGAACTTCATTGGCTACAGCATTGCCATCCAAGGGTATTAATCACCGCATCTCGCGGTCGATTCCTTCCTAAAACCAACCAGCATTCCAGTAAAAATTCTTAAATTCTTAAAAGAACTGGGCGATGGACTGAGTCCTTGACTCTTTATCCCGTCATCTGAATGAAGAAAATCTGTGTGGATGGAGTGTTATTGAGCTAAAAAGCCCTAGTCATGGCTGGGTAACGGCAATAGCCGAGCCTCAGTTAAAACTTCATTGGCTACAGCATTGCCATTTGTTACCCTGGAAGTCCTAAAAAGGACTTTTTTGGTTAGATCAACCAACATCCGATTCAGCATTCCAGTAGTCCTTATAGTCCTTATAAGGACTGACTTAAAGGGGCGAAGCAAGATTGCTTTTCATCTTCCCCGTTATCTGTAGAGGACAGTGTATGGATAAGGTGTTATTGAGCTATTAAAGCTCTGATCATGGCAGGAGGGTAACAGCAATAGCCGAGCCTCAGTTAGAATTTCATTGGCTACAGCATTGGGCATTCCAGTATAATCACTACCAATTTATTTATTTATAACTATTTAATTAACTAAAAAGGGATATGAATATTATTAAGATAACTTTAAATGTTTAAGATAATAATAAGTTATAAAGAAACATATAAGAAAAGTTAATAGTTAAAATTTATTTATAAAGAAAATATTTCCTAATATATCATATATGCATATATATCTAAATTAATAGTTGCTGAACTTGCTTATATGGTGTCTCATTTCAATGGGAAAACAATAAGGAATTAGAGTATTAGAATTGAATTAAAAATTGAGTATTAGAACGTACATATTCATTAATCCTTTACTATTTTTTATTTAAAACTACAAAAAAGTGTTTCAGATTTTCTAAGGAAGGCAAACGTATCCTAACATTAGCATGTATCCAAGTATTGTTTCGCTTTCAGTAACAGTAATATATGCTGAAGAAAACTGTATTCAATATCAGATGCTTCGTGAGTCTCATCTTCAAAAAGAAGTTTGCTTATGTATTGCCAAAACTGTTTTCTTGGTCTTTCCGTATCCATCAGTTGGCCTGTAGACAGCAAGAGTATCGAATGCAGGTGAAGGTGGATGTCTACGTTGTCCCAACCACCTCAACTGACTAATCTGAATGTTTCTATTAGAAGTTTTGGCTGGCTTTCTTCAAGAGTATTTAGGATTGTGATCTTGCCATGTTTATCCTACAGTAGTATACGGCATGTTGTCCCAAAGTTACTGATTTTATTAAGTGCTCATTGAGTACTGGTGTTCCAGGCAGTGGCGGCTCGTGGCTTGAAATCGTGGGGGGTGCTACAACTTTTGAAATATACATACACACTGTAAGTACAGTGTACACGTGTTTGGATAAAATAACAAAAGTATGGTAAAAATTTTAAAAAAAATTAAATATGAAAAAATATTGTTTATTATCAATAAAAGTATACACTTTGGTATAATTCAAAATTCCTTAAAAATAAAATATAATCTTCTTGTTTTGTTTCATGTCACTACTGCCACAGGACTTATTTCTTGAGGTTGCATTTCTGATATCATAGTTGTCAATAACCCCAATAATGTTCTAAAATAAAAACTATAGCAAATGTTATGTCTTTAATTGTAATGTCCAAATATTTAAAGAGACGGAGTAAACACGATAAGCACTACGAACACTCTACTACTGGAGCAAACTGCCGCATTACACTAATACCTCGCATCTCACTATGACATGCATATGCTGCGCGTAGCAATATGACACTGTGGTAAACACAGTGCTGCTAGCGTCCTTCGCCCTCCTAAGTGCTACAAGATGGATTTTTATTAGTTTTTATACAAAATAAGAGAATTGTATAGGATTGTTGATGATAAAATTAAATATTACAAGCAAATATAAATAAATTAATAAATATATTTATATATCGAGAAAAATTGCGGGTGCTGTAGTTCGACAGTGCCTGTGCACGAGCAGCTTCTGGATCTCTGGGAACCATGTGGATATGACTTAACTGGTGGTTTGCACAAACGAATTTTGGTATTTGTGGTGATGAGATTAGAATTCCAGATATTAGTTTGGCTTTTATGGCATTGTGGAGCTCTGTACTTTCTTTTCACGATGTCATTTAGAGTATCGTTGTAAGAACCAAGGTACAGAAATCTTTTACTTCAATAATGTTGTAACTGTTTCCATACTGTGACAGAAGAAAATGGCTCCTCTTAATCCATTTTAAAAAGGGAACTAAAAATTTCTTTTGTATACGTTTGTATTTTAGGCTCTATCACATATATGGGGATTTTACTGCTGGTTTCAGCTGTCAGGAGTAATGTCCACATAATTTTACTCCTGCTCTGATTACATTCTATTATTATGGCTTATTCATTCGTTTCTTTGAAATCGCATCCATGAACAGATAAATCCCCCCCACTATCAATCTAGAATTACCTTTGACTGTTTTCATCTCTAGTCTGTAATGTCTCTTGCACGGGTATGTTCTTTTGTTAGTTTCGTGCGCGACCTGCTAATCTACTTGAAAAGCGCTAATAAATGTTCCTATCATAGAGGGGAATGAAATCATGGTATTTTTAATCAGGGTGCTTGTTTGGTACCACCGACTGTGCCATGAATTCACTAACACCGATGGTAAGTAATGGGAGGGAATCAATGCTAGCTAAGGAAATGATTCTGACCATTTTATGATGTTGTAGTCGGCCATTACAGATTGTTTATGGCCGTCAGAAAGATCTTTAGAAGTAACCCTGAAGCCAAATAGCAATGCGTAGAGTGAGAAAACCACGTTTCTCAAACATGGATCGAAAACAAAATCAACGCTTATTGTTTTTCAATTTAATTCTTATTTCATTTATTATTTTTTGTGGTAGAATTTGTTTACAAGAAATTTTAGCTCAAGGACAAACTGCTGTCCAGCAAAGTACACAAGGATTACGTCATCACATCATGTGACTTGCGTATGTGCTGCTCTATTTAATATTAGGTCTAGTGAGAGCTTCTTTCATATGTTCAATGCGGAAATAATATATTTTCTATATAAAAGGAGTAAAATGATGATTCACCACATTATGAAATACTTTGGATCAAAGAGATGAAGACAGTTTTTGATTGGTTTGAATATATTATACCTGAACAAGAGATTACACTCTTGATTTAATATTTTACCAATAATAAGCAGACAAAGTTTACGAGTGAAGTATCATCATGATTTGTCCTGGTTCTAGCTCACATTCATGAGACCTCATTAAAGGTTGAAACCGTTATAATGTTTTTGCATTATGAGATAGCGAGGCAATCGATGCGAAGTTAACAGCCTGTATATACAAGCAACCTAGTCATGAAGATACTTAACGCGCAAACTTTGCTTGTCTACACTTGGAAAAAGTTTACAACAAGAATATAATTTCTTGGCAAGTACAATATACCTTGTAACGAAGCAGAAAAAAGTCTACGTTCGTATAATTTTATGAATAGCAGTCTCATAGCAAGTTATGAGACCAGTGCCTCATGATAGCATGATGACAATTCTGCTGGTGAACGTGAAAATACATCATGTTCGGCAATGAACAAGATCAAAGATTTTGGCCACCCACCACCGGTTATACCTTTTGTAACCTGATCAGATCTTAACAGACTAGATTCCTCCAAAATGACAGAAAGATCAGCATTATTTCAAAGCCAAATGTAGAAACAATGAAAGTTTCGTAAGAAATTTGACCAGAGAGCTTTTGGGTATACACTCGCCAGCATTTACTAGTTGCTCTAGCGCGGACCTTGTAAAAAGCATGATCATTCCCAAGTCTCCATATATTCGCCTTCTGTAAGTCAATTTTAATAAGGTTTCACTGGCCTGACAGCTGTTTGGAACTGGTTGGTTCCTCAGAGACCAGGCAGAAACCTTAAGAGAGCAAAAAACTCTCGTTCAGTACTAAAGAATTCGAAGTGTCGGAGAGGTGTATTTTTTGTAAGAGAACTCTCGGTCTGTGCGTAAAAGTATTTACTAAAATAAAGAGCCCAAAGGCATCATTTCGGTCACTTGGGCAAGCGATCATGCTTTCTATGAGGTCCTCACTAGGGCAACTCGTAAATGCCGGCGAGTGTATTCCCATAAGCTCTCTGGTCAAATTTCGTACGAAACTTTCAGAGTTTCTACATTCGGCTTTGAAATAATGCTGGATTTAATATCCACTTGATTTATACAATTTTGCATCGTCGAACTGAAGCCTTTAGGCTCTTTATTTTAGTAAACAGAAAGACCACTTTGTTTTAAAAGCGTCAGCTGAATTTGCAATTCTTTTGTTATTCTTTGAATGGTAAATTGGCGTTTTGTTATATTGTAGCAATGCCTAATGAATTAATGTAAATGCTAGAATAAAAAACATGATTTGAACAATGTATAAATGAATTTATAAATTAATTTTACAATTTATTTATAAATGAATCAAATCTTTACTTGGAGACAATGTTTTTACACACTTAAATTAAATATCTCTGTATTTCCATAGCATATGAATAAATTCTATGAATAATCGAAAATTGCTTCTTAAATTTATTAACAGCGATGCATATAAATGGGACATTTGCTGTGGCTTCAAAGTTCTCTTTTAATGGACCTACAGATTGGCTCCAGGAATTTTTGTTCCTTATGCGAATAGAGTCAAGCTAAGGGCCGTTATTATCAGATTAAAAGAATGACTAGTTCGACAGAGCTTAATGCTTGTGTAGAAAAGCGATTCTCCTCCTTCTTATATGAAAAAGTTTTCTTGCCGCCGCTCCACGTTAAACTCTGTTTAATGAAAATTTTCGTTAAGGCTTTGAATGAGACTGGTGATGGTTTCTGACAGGATAGGTTTCCGTGGATGCGAAAACCAAAGAAGGTATTTTTATTGGGCACGTTTTCGCAAACTTCCGAAAGGCAGTTTTACTTAACGACATCTTAAATTATAAAAATAAAAAAAAGAAAACAAAAAAGAAGCACGGAAGATTTTCAAGGCATTTTAGGATGATATTTAAAAAAAAGCGGCGACAAATACAGAGATATTCTAGAAGACATACACAACTAAAGACATACAAAAAGTAATGTGATACAACTGAATTTTCTCTCCTGAAAACATGTTTTATTATTTATTTGTTTATGTCGCAAAATGCGTATATCGGCCAAAGAATTCGCTCAGTTTACAGACATAACATTTTCGTTTTTTCAGCCTCAATTCATAACAACCTGAAGAATCATTATTTATTGATATTTATCATGCATACATATTTACCATATACATTTACAGCATATTGCTAAATCTAGTGGAGCTGCCTTAAAATAAAAAAAAAATAATAATAAAAATTGAAAAGTCAAAAGATTACATTTTTAATGAGGTGCTTTCCAACTTTGTTCCGTATTACAGTATTAAATATACAATATTCAGACATTTTTGACAACGTGGCACTCCTCCCAAACGTGGAGAACTATCTATACCCCTCCTCTCGCCATCACGTTCCCATCATCAACAGCCTGACTCATAACATTCGCAAGGATGCAGTCAGATTTAAGTTCTTCCAATTAAAAAGGATAATGAAGTGAAATCCATCTCTTCAAAGTACCATTTCGAACTTCCAGAGTCCAGTCTTTGTGATAAGTACAAAGTCTTTCCCTTTCTCACGGTTCAGTTTTGATCTGTATATTATTTTAGTTTAAAGTGACGTGCTCGTTGTGGTGACATCTCTTTTATATACGTCTATTCCTAGCTTCTTAGAAATATATTTACATAATTTTCATGTTTTTGTATCACATGTCCTTTTGTTTAGATGTCTCATACTTTTGATAACGTAGTGTATATAAACAGCGAGTTTTGTTTTGTTTGTTGGCCGGCAATGTTGTGCCATCAAAAGATAATAAAAGTTTCAAACTCTAACAAAGTACAATTTTTGAAATTTTCCATTCATAAAGTGAAAGATGTTCACCTTTAACGTTATATTACATCTAATTACAGTAAAGCAGCCTGTAATTTTCATGCATCTGATGAACCACACCCTCTTTTTAATTACTACCTGAACACCCGTCTATTCAAGACAATCATCGTTCATCTGCTAATTCAATTTTTTTCGTCTGTCGATAGACAAACCTCTTCGTGCTTTATCATTCGAATTGCTCTGCTTTTTTATTAATAATTGAAAATCCATAATTCTTCGTTATTTTCTATTTTTTATAGTCCTTATAAGGACTGGCTTAAAGGGGGCGAAGCAAGAATGCTTTCCATCTTCCCCGTTATCTGTAGAGGACAGTGTAGGGATAAGGTGTTATTGAGCTATTAAAGCTCTGATCATGGCAGGAGGGTAACACCAATAGCCGAGCCTCAGTTAGAACTTCATTAGCTACAGCATTGCCATCCATTACCCTCCAAGGGTCTCTGATTCCCATTCCTATTTTTTTATCCTTATAAGGACTGGCTTAAAGGGGCGAAGCAAGAATGCTTTTCATCTTCCCCGTTATCTGTAGAGGACTGTGTATGGCTAAGGTGTTATTGAGCAATTAAAGCTCTGATCATGGCAGGAGGATAACAGCAATAGCCGAGCCTCAGTTAGAACTTCATTGGCTACAGCATTGCCATCCATTACCCTCCAAGGGTATTGGATTGAATTGAATGAATCAATCACCGCATCTCACAGTCGATTGTTCTATATATCCTTTCCCCAACTCTATTTTTATATATATATACAGGACTGGCTTAAAGGGGCGAAGCAAGAATGCTTTTCATATTCCCCATTATCTGTAGAGGACAGTGTAGGGATAAGGTGTTATTGAGCTATTAATTAAAGCTCTGATCATGGCAGGAGGGTAACAGCAATAGCCGAGCCTCAGTTAGAACTTCATTAGCTACAGCATTGCCATTCATTACCCTCCAAGAGTATTGGATTGATTTCTCTGTCCAACCCTATTTTTTTTTTTTTTTTTTATATACTTATGTTTACAAACTAATATATTATTATCTGAATAAAATTATGGTGCATTTTTTTTATTTCAGTTTCAATAAATTAAAACTCCGAAAATAAACAATTTATAATTATATTAGCAAAGTAAATATTAGATCCAACATTATTTCAGAGCTGAATGTTTGTAGAAAATATGAAAGTTTCGCAAGTTGACCTGAGAACTTACGAGAATACAGTCCTTGGCATTCCCAGTTTCCTTAGCTTGCACTCCTTGACTTAAGCAGCTAAGGCAACTCGGGGATGCCGAGGACTGTATTCTCATAAGCTCACAGATTAACTTCGGCTTTAAAATCATGTTGGATGCCATATGCACTTTGCCTTTGTCATTTTACATCGCCGAAATGAAGCCGTATGGCTCTTTCTTTATGTAATAGACAATTCATTAATTTTCAATTGCATCCCATTCTGAGTAGTCCTCGGTTATCAGATCGACTGTCGTGATATTGCAATGCTTGTCTTCAAGTAACCCTTATTGTACTTAATAATAATCCCAAACAGCAAGAGTAGTGATGCTGACAATTCGGATATGCCAAAGAGAAGCCGTAAAGTGCTTCCTTTTAAGTGAAAAAGGTTAAAGTTCTCGTCTTCATAAAATTATAAATAAATAAATAATAAAAAAAAACGCGTGCAGAGGTTGTTAAGATTCCATTCACATTCAGATAACTTTAATTAGAGTATGTTCTTATAATTGTTCTGTGTTATTATTAGTTATTATTGTTAATCTCTTATTGTGCCTAATTTATAAATTAAACTTTAAATTTAATTAAATCAGAGGAAAACATAGTACATATAGGGTTCGGTACTATCCGCGGACTGTCTTGGAACGTATCCCCCACGGATAAGGGGGGGGGGAACTACTGTATGTATATATATATATATATCGGTTTGTAACCGATCTTTACCCTTCGTCATCATTCAGTTCTCCACATTCTTTTCCTTAGTGCTAAGAAAATACGAGAGATACGTGCTGCCATCTATTTTACGTAAACGTAACTAGTATTATTATATGTACACTGTGTGTGCTCGTGGTCGATTTTTTTCCAGTGTTATGGAGTTGGAAACCTCAGTTTCTTTCCGGAATTACTTCATCCACTGAACAAATAACAGAGAAAACTAATTCTAAGAAAAGAAGGGTTAAACGTTGCTTAAGTCAGTGACCAGAAGAGAACATTTTATTTTAAACCACCATTACACTTCATCGAATATTATTAATCCAGCTCGTCACACACTGATGCAGTAGAGTCTCCTCTTTGCTTTTAAGACTTACTATCCTTCACCATGGGAATTCATGATTTAATGTACCACGACATCCAACTAAGCACTTGCAGAGCGTTAAGAAAAATTAGTCCAAATTTATTACATTGCTTAACAACTAGTCAGTGTTAAGCAATGACTAGTGATAATTTTGACTAGTGATAATATAGAGGGCGTTTCTCTGGGGACCTTTCCAATGTTTACAGATGTATCGAACCTCCTGGAGGATATGAAAATGATGATGATCAAGATACTTCTGACGGTCTCATTATTGTTAATTGGTAATTTCACACTTATCTAGTATAACACATAGTTTGTTTGATTACAATCGTGAGCGTCTAATTAGGCCAATAATGACTAAAGATAATGAAATGTAAAACAAGTTTATTGAAATGATTTTCTCACCTCCTCACCACCATAAGAACTAAGACAATACTCAACATATGGTCGGCGCTGATAAACTAGTTGAACGTAGCAGAGATGGGATGTGAAAGATAATGCATCAACCAACTCATCAATGACGCTCTCTCGGAACAACGCTAATTTTAAGATTAATTGTTGTTAGAAGCTATTTTAAGCGTTTACTCCTTATGAATGATGTGGAAAATCGCTCGTAGCACGCATAATCTATTTTAAGTCTATTTTTGTTCCATTTATTATTTAAGAAAACTAGCATTCATAAGTACACCTACCGAGTATTTAAATAAGCATAACAATAAGCACAGAAGCCTGAAGATTACAAGACAAAGTTGCGTTCGTCGAAATTATTATTATGCGAGTTACTAATTTTGCCTGAAGATGATTCTTCTAGCTACGTCCAGGCCTTCTCTGTTTGTTGTTTAATTCTGTACGATCACGCGCTACTAATTAGGCCAATAATGACAATCCAGTGAGCGAATATAATTAAGTATGCAACGGGCTTATTGCATCTATTGTAATCAGTAGCTTCTGTCGATGAAGTTTGCAGTATAATCATCAGGGAAATGAGCCACGATTAACCAAAATTGGTGAAGCGTTTCGTATTTCGACAGAAATTGAAATAAATTTCTTATCATGTGATGTACACTGTTGTTCGAGTTTGGCTGTGTTGAATATGTGTATAGAAATTGCCTCGTTATTATTATAGGAGATTTATATGTAGATAAATGGCTTAAGGTTATGTGAGCAGGAAATAAGAGGCACTTGTATGTTTGGAAATTTCTAAGTAAGTTGGAATTCTAAAACGGATGGGAATAACTGTTGGTCGGAGGAAGTCGAAAATAAGTTAAAAACAGCCTGAAGACACAGGAAATTAAATAAAGGCAATAAGGTGTAGCAGTACACTAGTATCAATGGAAATAAAAAAATACACTCATTGGGATTAATCTCCACAATGTCTGTAGCTTATTAAATTTTAAGTAGGTAACGAAACACTTCTTAATTACATGTGTTTGTAGAGTTGATGTTGTAGAATCAGAATTAAATAGTTCTTTAATTTCAAAGAACATCCTTCAAACTCTTGCGTACACTAAGTTCCTCTCAGTGAGATCTGATTAAAATATTTAATGTACTTAATCGATAAAACATTTCCTGGCTGAAACAATGGCTACTTATGTGTTCAGGACTTATAGAAAGTGCTATACACGGTAAGATAAACAGCACTAAGAAATTATAAATATTAGACTTAAGACGTCTCTCATTATCTTTCTTCGTGAAATCCTCATTAAGATGACACGAATCCTGAAAGTCAAGAGTAATACTTTAACACTTGACGTCTACGTTTATACTTGTTTGGAGACTTGAAGTACTTTTGTATTTTTACTTATACTTTTTGAAGCATCCCTTGAAGAACTGTTACAAAATATATTCTTCTGTAATGACTTTAAGCAATTATCTTTGAATTACGATAACAAATAAGGATGTAGTCTGCTGACAATATCCATCAAATTCATCTAAGTCTTACACTTCGTCACTCTAACTACCTTCTTTTAGTTGAGAGTGAGTTTTTATTATTATTATTATTATCTGAGTTAGTGGGAGTTTTTTTCAATGTTCTTATCAAAGATGCGATGCGATCTTGTGATCCATACTTGTTTCTATAATCATACTGTTTTATGTGAATCCACGAAAGGATGTGATCCTGTCGCATATTAGTACAGTTAGTTGAGATGATGGTTATATAACCCAAAAACTTTAGAGACCAAATACTAAACTTTTTCAAACCACTTCCGGCATTTCTTAGTAAGCTGGTTTGTGGTCTCCTACCAGGTAGTGGAAGCCATTTGCCACCTAGCAGTCACATTCGGATGTGGTAGGATTTTCACCCTTCCCGAAACTCTGAGTTTTGATCCCGAAAAATAGGCAAACCAACCTGCATAATATACCAGTCGGTTTATATATGGTATAATATTGAACCAACAGCCTTAGTTGCTTTGGTACAGTAATGAAAACCAAAGTAACGTAGCGAGCTGTGGACATTTCCAAACATCCATGCCCAGTGGACTAGTCACGGGTCGTAACTCTTAGGTTATGAACAAGTTATGTTGCAGACATATTTGCAATATTGCATTTTGATGTTTTCAAAATAAATAAATTAAATTAATAAAGGAATTTAATCGCCGATTAGAAGTTAATCAAAATGACTTTTTCGTGTGGTGACGCGATTAAAATCGTCAGTATCCAAAGAGCACTACATTGAGCAAGTCATTCACACGATGGATTAAAAATAAATTATCCTTCGATCTCGATTTTGGCTTGATTTTGGACAATTTCAGTTGTATATCTTTAAATTGTTGATTGAGCGAGTTATGCCTGATGTAATAAATAACAAATTTAGAAATGTACGGGCAACATAACATTGCAGGAGCCTTTGCGATATCGAGATGAACAAACAATAGGCAAAATGATAAGTGCTAGACTACAGACGAATTCAGATCGCTTTTACCGAACGATACCATCAATGTCATTTTGCACTTTTCAAACGAAAAATGTATTTTAGCCTTCGTATAATGTGATAGCCATCTTTGCATAATAGCAAAGAGTTCTACTACGACATGATCGTGTTAATGCAGCCACAAACGCCTCCGTAGTGCAATTGGAAGAACGACGGCACATTGTCCCTTCTGAAAAGGACTTGAGTTCGATTCTCGTGGAATAGAGAGGAAGCTATACTGGAGTCTTTTAATTTAAGGCGAGTTAGCAGCTTCAATGTAATTGTATGTGTGTGTGTGTGTGTGTGTGTGTGTAGTTGGTAGATATTGGTAGTAGTGGAGTTGTGTGAGATTATTGGGAGAGTGCTTGGACTCCTCGGAGGTGGGACGTTTATTTATTTATTCGTGTGGGGTTCCCCTTTCCTCCACCGTTTCTTAGGACTGGTTGAGCCCTCGTAATGAGGGATTAAGTATGCATTTTATGACTGGATCCGTGTGTGTTCAAGGGCCGGTTTGCCTATTCTGGGGGAACAAAAAATACCCTACCGCTGTATGAGACCGACTAACTCACCTTTCGTCGAAAGAGACCAGATAAATCGAAACCAGGTCTTTCCGACCAAAGGGCTTCGTCTATACGGAGTGAGCTACAGAGGCTCACGAGGTGTGACGTAAAAGAGTGAAATAATTTGACGTAAAATAGTCAAAGAGTGGAGATTTACAAGACAAAACAAAGTAATCAGCTAACCCCTTTTTATTTCGGTCTTGGGAGTAGGCGAGGCCATTTTAGTCCTGCTTAACTTTTGGAGACTGAGTGGGTAGTTCAATCTCCACTGGTAGCCAATCAGAGATAGCTTGCCCAAGGCTATCACTATTTAAGCGGCACGTAGTGAAAAGACGGATCAACAAGTACCGCCTTCTCGTGGTCCCTAACCCTATCACAATATATTTAATGTCTGAAATAGTGTGGATTCTACGGTCGATTTTCTTGAGTTTACGGGAGAAAAAAAAAAAACCACTTGCCCGTGCCAGAGATCGAATAACTCGGAAACCGGTCGAAAAACGGTTTAGAAAAATTCCTCTAGTCGCCGACTAGACTCGAAACCAAATCTTCCTTCGTGCGGCCAAGTGCTGTGGTATGCAAACGCCACATCCAATGAGTTACACAGGACAAAACAAAGTGCTTAATTATAATTTCAACTTTGTATTTTAACAAGTTTTTAAAAATATTCTAATTTATTACTTGAAATTGGACTGTTTTATGCGATTTACGAAATACTGTTTGTTTTTAATTTTAATGACACCATCATATTTAGTTAAGAGTATGTTTTGGCTTAATTGTAACAGAGAAACGCTAAGCAAAACAAAAATCCACGAAACAATTTTAAAAAGAATTCTAAATTGTACTATCTTTAAGAAGTAGATACATGGAATCCACCTGTTGCTATACATAGAATAAACATTTATTCCCGTATGTATGCCTCTGAGTATTCTTGCCTGTAAATCCGTGTGAGTGTTCACGGGACCGGTTTACACGTTCTGGGGGAAGAAAAACCCGAGTTTCTGGGAGAAAAAATTCTCTACCTCCGTATCAGACCAGTTCACTCATCCTTGGTCGAAATAAACCAGATAAAGGTTCCTCACATCATGGATGGGAATCGAACCCAGGTTATTCCCACCAACTCGCTTCGTCTATACCGAATGAGCTACGGAGGCGCTATTTAAATCAACTACGTTTCCTAAAACTTGTAAAGAAAATAGAATATCTTGTACAAATAAAACAAAAAATCTGCTATGGTCAAGTGTAAGTGTGCGTAGCAGAAATCTAATCGATTCCCCTTCTTTTGGTGTAAACTATCCCAATGTAACTGTGGAAATGTTCAGTGCAGATTTCTACCTATTAAAATTAGTATAAATCACTCTTATCTCTATAAATATCTCTATCACTCGTATAAATCACTTTTATCACTCTGGCTGTCGGAAATCCTTCAAAGTTGAATGCATTGTAACTAAAAGGCACTAATTACCTCTCCTCAGGCTGAGGAGAGATAATTAGCTACCTTTATATTTTTGGTTACTAGATTTGCTATCCTGTGCATGATGCAAATCACTACAAACTACACCATTAATTCTTGTCGCTTCAATTTATAGTGATACTGGAATTTGTTCCAGATTAGTTACCGAAACTGCAGAACTTTTATATGTGATATAGTTTTCATGTTAAATGGCAATATAAATCACAAGTTTCAGACTAACTAAAGACGTTGTTCATTCTGTTTTTTTTTTTTTTTAAAAAAAAAAAAACATCACATATCACCTTGGGATAAATAATATTGGACACATTACTTTTTGAAAAACTCGTAGCATCTTAAGGTAATGCCGCCACCTTAATGTAATGTCCCACCAGGAGGTAAAAATCATGTAAGCCCAATCTTATATTGAAGGATAAAAAAGCGATAGAAAGATAGAAGGACTATGCGCTTCACAACCATATGCCTGAGGAAGGCGTCTCCTAGGTTCGATCCCCTCGGCGACGAGAGGAGCTTAAGGATCTTCCTCTGCCATAGCCAAGTTAGTGGGTCTTGGGCATGGACAGCAGGGTTTTTCTCCCCAGTTTATCTGGGGTTTTTCATCCCGCAAGCAGGTAAAACCCACCTCATGAACACACACTGATACAGTCAGGAATACTTAAGACAATCCCTCCAACCATCCATAGGTCTGAATTGTCAGCTATGCCGGTCCTAAGCACGGATAAGAATAGGAGGGAATTGAGGTGGTGCCGTACCTCCCCGTAAAAGGGGCTCACGGCCGTTGAATCACCTTACGAAATAAATAAAAACTCACAAAAAAATTATAAATATTGTAACATTAGTAGTGTAGATGGGGGACTTATTTTTATTGATTTTATATTTTTTTGTATTTTACTGATTTTTATATCGTCCAGAAATCTTGTTCGAGCAACCAAACATGGAACTTTTTCATGCCACTTCATGCCTCCACTAAGTAGGTGGTTTCACACAGTCGATGAAATCCATCTCCTCCCTAAACACAATCATATAAATCCATATCCGGCCGAGTTTGAATATTTAAAATTAAATAAATGAATAAAATGTTTAAAATGTCTTTCCATTTTGATTATCTCACATGCTATTAACTCAGATTTAGAAACACTGCTTGAAATTACTGAATGAGAAAAAAAAAAAAAAAAAAAAGGCGTGTGCAGGAAAGCAGAACTAACAACTCTTGATTATCCAATTAGGGAAACTTCCCGTCATAATATCACAGACATCGCAACAAAACCAAAATAACTTATGAGGGAACGGAGTGGTTAGGCGTGCTGTTAATTCTTCCGCTATACGACACTATTTATGAACACCCGTAAAGTAATACGATCCATGTGCCCAGCACAACGATAGCTAATTCCAAGTCACCGCACGTATGGAGCGCCACCTATTCATTGTTTCTTGCGACTTCTAAAGTGTGGGAGATATTATTAGATGGGATATGTCGTGCTTTTTTCGCTGTTTATCGCTTGTCGTGTTCCATCATGAAAAGACATCGCCTAACGAGAGGAACGGGGGGGGGGGGAATCGTTGCGTGCATTTTAACGAGCGTCTGTTTCTGTAAAATAATTAGAGGAAACAACCAACTGCTAGAGCGGAATGGGAAATTTAATATAACCACTCGAGAAAACGGAGAGTTTAGGCAACGTCTAAATGGCAAATTTTAAATTTAACAGATATAATTACAGTAATATGATTAAACTTCATCTTCCTCTCTCAACCTAGTCAGCCTCCCTCCAAAATACCCAAGTAACTGTGATATAATTCGATATCAGCGATGCTGGTAAAAGATTATTATATAGAATTTTTTTTTTTTTTTTTTTTACCTGCAACCCATAAAAAGTAATGGACGTCGCCACGGTAACAAGACATTGACGGGAGATTTATTAGCGTTTCACATTTTTTACTTTCAGAATGTGTTCGGGTAAATAAGACGCAAAACTGCCCCAAGCAGATTCAGCACACGAGATAATCTTTAAGCTTCTAATGGTTCCATGTTGTCTAACAATTGCTTTTAATAAATTGATAATAAAAATTCGAAGCAATGACTGGGCCCAGTCATTGTTTCGAAGGGATAAAGAGTCAAGGACTCAGTCCTTTATCCCTTCATCTGAATGAAGAAAATGTGTGGATGGGGTGTTATTGAGCTATAAGCTCTGATCATGGCTTGGTAAAGGCAATAGCCGAGCCTCAGTTAAAACTTCATTGGGTACAGCATTACTGTAGTGCAGCCAATCTCCAAAAACTCGTGCGATCCCCCAGATAGCCCAACAATGAGCGACCCGAAGGATCAAAACTCAGTGTTGTTGCCCTCAGTAACAGGCTCATCTTGTCACTGATAAGAACCTTCACCGTTTGGCTCTACCTATTGGCAGACTCACTCCACCACCGAGCAGAGCCACTCGTATTTCACCTGAGCGGTAACAGAACGGCCGAGCCTCAGTTAAAACTTCACTGGCTACAACATTGCCATCTGTTACCCTCTGTATTCCTTTTTTTTTTTTTCCAACCGTTATCCTGAAAAATACTCGTCTCAAGTGATACCAAGGTTGAAGTAATACAAAAGTCATATTTTCATATAAGATTTGCAAAAAGGTGAATATTTTATTATTAGAATAAATGTTGCATCTTATTATTAGAATACTCTGGATCAGAGATTGTCGTTGGAAGTTTCCACTTGGTTACGCAACTCGTATATAGAAGCTTTTAACTTCAAATTACTGCTTTAGTATCCCATAATGCAAAGCACTTATCGAGAGAGGGTCTCATCGAGAGAGGGTCTCATCGAGAGAGGGTCTAAACATCGTGTCCATCACAACTATTTGACTTTCACACGGTATCTATCATACTTTGCCTTGAACTCATTCACTGTCATAGCACCCACAACAGACTCAGGCAGCTTATTCCACTCATTCACCACTCTAAAAGTAAAAAACCCAGCTCTAACACTCTTACTAACCACACTCTTTCCCAGCTTCCATGGATGTCCCCTAGTCCTCCCACCACCAGTCCTGTTCTCAAACATATCCTCTGAATTAATCCTATAGAAACCCTTCAGCAATTTGAATGTCTCAATCATATCTCCCCTTTTCCGCCTATCAACCAATTTCTGCAACCCACAAATCTTCAACCTGTTTTCATAAGGTTCATTCCATAGGCCTGCTATGATCTAGGTCACTCGCCTCTGGATGAACCTCCTCCCCATCAAGAAGAAACCTTGGTGTCCAGATCTGTGCACAGTAATCAAGATGGGGTCTTATCAAGGCTCGATACAGAGGAACAATAACTTGCTTATCTCTGCTCGTCAAAGTATTCTTCAGGATCCAAGTGATTTGATATTCCGATAACGCATAGCATTATGGGAATAGTCACTACCCAGACACGTATATGGCAACTATTATATGAAAATATGACTTCTTCATTACGTCAGCCTTATTATCATTTCTAGGTCTGGCTCCCACTGACGAGACCTCCATAAAGGTCGAAACCGGTTTGGGTAGTGACCCTTCCCATAATGCATACCATTATACATGTCTGTAAGGATATGTGCTTTGCATTATGAAATAAGGCAAGTAATGTGAAGTTGTAAGCCTCTACATACGAGTTGCCCCAGTCCTGAAAACAGTTCAGGAACAAACTTGTTTGCTTGCACTTGTATAAAGGATTAAACCAAGTATATAATTTCCTGGTATCTTTAATTTATAGCATAACCAAATGAAAAACTTCCAAAAACCATACTGATCTTTACACAGATTAAATATTGTTTCGGTTAGATTATTTTTTTATAAAATAATGCTGACCAGTTTTGATTTGAGTTCCTGTAGTTTCATCAGATTTATGGGCGTAGATTTCTGTTCCGGACATCTAATCCCACCACGCACTTTTAATGGGATTAAGATCCAACGATCTATTATCATGAACTCATTGTCATATTATGATAATTCCTGAATGACATTTCCCTGTGACGTCACGTTGTCCTGTTTAAGTATCCACGTTAGCCATGGTTGTCGCTTTTATCTTTAATGGTGGTCTGTTGGATGCAGTTCCAGGCAATTATTAGTTGTCTGGAACTACAAATTGATCGAATTGATCACAGCGTCATTTGATCAATTTGTAGCACTTTATTGAATGTTATGGTATTGCATCGAGAACTGCCTCTTGCATCGATCAGCCATTCACTATAAATTTTCGACACTGGGGATGATGACTACTGCTTACTATACCATTCTCGGTATTATTGCATAGGTCGTCCCTTCAAAGAAACTTCCGGCCGTTTCTGTTCCTGCTTCCACTCCACTTTCAAAATCACTCAGGTTCGAAGTGAGTGTGTTGCCCATTTTTAAATCTTCTAACATATTTTACATTCCTTAGATTTTGTTGGAACTTCCTTAGTCCTAGTTGACTTTGGAAAATCGATAGGCATCTGGTATCCACTTTTTCATAATCAGCAATTGTTGTTGAGTTCTTGGCCATCAACAATATATAGACTTACATGTGACAAAAATACGATAGATAGCTGATATCATCTCGTGTTTCTAATACGAACTGGTGTTATTATTCTCCAAAATAGTGTGTTCGGCTATTTTTATAAGTTGCGGAACTAAACACTCAGCTTGCAAGCTTCAAAGATTGACTAACTCGGGAAGAGTTTCAAAATAGACTCGGAAAACTTTTCTATAATTATCAACTAGATTCGATCTAGTCATCACCAATAGGTACCCACACACGCATCCACCTGAATGTCGATACTACTCTATCTAGAACAATCGCTTGCCTATGGATAGCCGGTACACTTTGTGTGCTTGTTAGTTTACGTATTATTAGAAAAAGAATGAAGTCGGATATCTTAATGTCCGGGAACATTTCTCCAAAAACTTAAGAGTAATCTACAAGATCACTCTTGAGGATTACTAGTAATCTCATCACCCCAGGACAGGTGTTTTGATCAAAAAACATTTGATCAATTTGAAGAACTTTATTGATCAAAATTCGCAGGGAGTACAGGGTCTCTGCTAATGAGCAGAACCCTCTACTCCCTGCGAACAAACCCACGGATAACCATTATAAAATGTCGTCATTGGGAGGCAGATCCAGAACAGAATACAGAGTAATCAATAAATATAATGCATCATTAAAAAAAAAAAAGAACTGAAAACTTTCGACTTTAAAACATCAATCAACATCATTATCAGGAACCATTGGATCACTGCCCGTTGGTGTTTGATGCATCCTTCACTATCTTCAACCTTTTTTTGTCCAGTGCACAGCGTCACAATTTCTTTACACCCATCAGTCCTTTATTTAGACTATCCATTCTCTGTATGGTCTACCCCTTCTGTTTACAGTTACATCATCCATAATACCAAACATGAATGGCTTTATCTTCTTGCTCGCACAGATTTTGTGAAATCATCAATGCAAACATCAATGATGAATGCTAACATGACAAATTGTTTAATGTATAGAAAATTGATATTAGATAAAATATGGTGTACCAATATACTTTAATATAACTATGGATTTGCGAAGAAAATCAAATATATTTACTTAAATAAGTTAATCTTATATTATATAAAAATTATTTTTATCCATATTTTAAAAATTAGCTGAAACCAAGATAAAATTGGGCAGTAAACCATGAAGTTCACTAACACGATTTCAATGAGACAATGAAGATTGTACGAGATATGATTTTGTTCCCTAAAGCTATTTACGTTAATTTCCATTTTTTGTGTCTAATCGGAAATATCTTAAAGAAAAAAAAAGATACCATGGTATAAATTATTATATTTATTAATTTTAATCTTATTCGTTTAAAAATTAACACCTTTATTCTTTCATTTATTAGATGAACTTTCTAAGATATATTAATAATAATAATAATAATAATTTTTTAAACTATAATAACATTTTATTTATCATTATATGGAGTATTTACATATATACAATAAAGTATACTATTACATTTTCTGTTCACTACAAAATGTAGAGTACAGTGATTTTTTTTTAAATATAAATGTACATTTTTTTTTAAATATCAATATCATAGCTTAAAATAAAGAATTTTTATTGTTAAAAGACCAGAAGATAAATGATAAAATATACAAAAAGCCAACAAGTTTCACTAGCCACTGTCTAGCATTTTCAAGGCTGAACTGGTGTGAAAACAAATGCATTAAGTTACATGTAAAAAAACATTAAATTTTACATGTAAAGTTACATGTAAAAGTTGTTTTTTTTTTTTACATGTAACTTAATGCATTTGTTTTCACACCAGTTCAGCCTTGAAAATGCTAGACAGTGGCTAGTGAAACTTGTTGGCTTTTTGTATATTTTATCATTTATCTTCTGGTCTTTTAACAATAAAAGTTCTTTATTTTAATACATCAGACCAAATATATACAATTTAATATCATAGCTTATTATTATAGTCTATTTACATATATACATTTTTATATCAGTATATTCATTATTATTATACACCGTACTGACTGTTTTATTACATAATTTGCAGTCTTTAATTATGAGGATTACGTGTAGATGAATGAGGCTAATTAATCCCACCTACTTGCGAAGCTTGGGTTAGCGTTTATGAAGAGAATGGGATTTAGCCTTCACTATTTATGTTGTTGTTACTGTTTATGGATGGGATGTAGGCATTGGATGCTGGTGATTTGTGATGTGTATATTAGTCTCAATGGTATATTAACTTTGTTGGTATATTTTCCAAAGTTCGTGTTTTAATGTTCTGTAGTTGTCTATGTGTTTTAAATTTCTTGGTAGGTTGTTGAGTAGCGTTGGTATCTGATGTGATCGCACAAAAGAACCATATGAGTTGTTGAAGGGTGTAGGGATGTAGAGAGTTCTTGTAGGTCATGTTATACGATGTGTCTGTGTTGTTTCGATAGGTGATGTTGAACTAATTCTTTAGTAATAGCATGTAGTGTTTCAGATTTTTAATGTTCAGGATTCTGTGTATCGCCATGTGCTGGTCGGATATTGGCTGTTGTGTATAAAGTGTCCAAATCACTGTTGACACAATTTTCCTATGTAATATTTCTAATTTTGTTAGGTGGCTGTTTGATGTGGTTGCATACACTGTTATAACCGTATATGAGTAGGGATTCGCAGATACCGTGATATAGGAGTTTTTTTATGTTAAGTGGAATAATGTCTTTTACTTGGAAGAGTTTTTTGCTGCGATGATGCGGAGTTTGGTATGTAGGTATTCTGTATGTTTTGTCCATTTAAGGTGACAATCTATGTAAAGACCAAGGTATTTTGTATGTGTTACAGGTTTGATTTCGGGACACTGGCAGGTTTTTTTGTTGTTAATGCAGCGGTATGTGTGACAGTGTATCGATGGTGGTGCGGGGGCTCATGATTCTCGGGTTGTGTATTATTAACATCTGTGCTTTGGTGCCGTTGATTACAATTGCGTTTTGGTAGAAGTATGTTGCGATTTCATTGAGGTCTTGTTGTGCTTTGGAGAGAGCCGTGTTGATGTCCGTGTGGATTGCTAGTAGTGCGGTGTACTGCTACTTCCTCTTAGTTTGTATCGTGACCGAAGCTTTTTACAATAAAATCTTGTGCTGAAGTTTTCTTTTTTCGAGTTACTAATTCGTTAAGTGTAGCAGATGTTTGCTTCATGTCGTTATATTCCATGAATTTTTGGAAGTAGTAGTGTCTTTTTGTTCTACGAATTTTTGTTGTTAGTTGATTTCTTGTGTTTTTGTATAAGGTTTGTAAATGTGTGTTACTGGGTAACTTTTTTAATTTTTTCCATCGATTTTCTTTTACAGTAATACTATTTAGTATGCCGCCATTTATCCGTGGATTATTGTAGGCTTTGTTGCTTTTTTGTATATTTCTGTGAACTTTAGTTGGAAATTCTCATATAATGTTACAGGATCATTTAGTTTAAGCAGGCAATTCCAGTCTGTATTTTTACAAGGCCTTATAGTCCTTATAAGGACTGGCTTAAAGGGGCGAAGCAAGAATGCTTTTCATATTCCCCGTTATCTGTAGCGGACAGTGTAGGGATAAGGTTATTGAGCTTTATTGAAGCTCTGATCATGGCAGGAGGGTAACAGCAATAGCTGAGCCTCAGTTAGAGCTTCATTAGCTACAGCATTGCTATCCATTACCCTCCAAGGGTATTGGATGGAATGAATCAATCACCGCATCTCACGGTCCCAATTCATGTTCCTATTTTTACAAGGTTGTCGACAATGCTCTTTAATATAATTAGTTTTGTACACTTTTGTGGTGGTGGGAGGAGAGGGGGGAGTAGTAACTTAATAAAACGAAGTTGAGACAAAGTGGTGATCGGAAATAAATTTTGATGTTAATTACTGATGATGTATATGTATGGATGGGAGCCGATATGTTGATATGATCAATGCATGATTGTGTTAGTGAATTGCTGAGTATTTCTTCTCTTGTTGGGGAGTTAATGGTAGGGTTTATGTTGTACTGACTTAGTATATCAAGGTATGTATTAGTGTTGGAAGAAGCGTGGTGAAGAGTATTTACATTAATGTCTCCTAGTTTTATTTTATTACGTTACGTACATTTGTTACAGTAATTACATACATTACTTACATTTGTTTATATATAATACATACATCGGGTTTTTTGTGATACGTACTTTACATGGATTTGGTTACATATGATACATACTTTTTTTGATGTAATTTCTCAGCTTTCATCCTCGAAGCTTATTTGTAAGCTTATCTGAGGATAAGCTGAGAATAATGACACCAGTTAGTTATTATTACATACATTACTTACATTTCACACACACACACACACACACACACACACACACACACACACACACACACACACACACACACACACACACACACACACACACACACACACACACACACACACACACACACACACACACACACACACACACACACACACACACACGATAACTTGGAATGTATTGATGCGTTGAATTATTGAAGTAAACGCAGAGGGGAAGTGAGGTGATAGAAACCGGACACCATGCTCTGGAGACGTTACAAAAAATAATCATCAGAATGTTGAGATCGTCTTCTTGTTTCCAAGAATGGATGAGCGAGAAGAGGAAATACTTCAAAAGTACTATGAACACACATCGATAAGCAGCTATACGTGATTATTTCTTATAATGCTGATTCTGTGGAAAGTGGATCGTTTTCAAAATAATCTCCCAGAAAAAGAAATTGTTCCCGTGAGAAATTTATGAAAATACAGTAGTTTCCCCCCCCCCTTCTTATCCGCGGGTGATACGTTTCAAGACACCCTCGGATACCTGAAACCGCGGATAGCCAAATCCTATGCATACTATGTTTTCTCCTATACATGCATACCTATGATAAAGTTTACTTTATAAATTAGACATTAGTAAGAAATTAACAGCAATAACTAATAATAAAATAGAACAATTATAACAACATACCGTAATAAACGTTATCTGAATATGAATGGAATGTTAGCAATCTCAGATGTGTGGCTTTCTCCACCTTTGCAACGAGTTGCCCTGGTGTTGGACTATCTATGGGATCAGCCGAATTGTCTATTACTAAAAGAAAGTGCCGTAAGGCTTCATTTCGGCGTAAAATTAAATGGGCAAAGTAGATATTAGATCCAACATTATTTCAAAGCCGAATGTTTGTAGAAACTATGAAAGGTTCGTAAGTTGACCTGAGAGCTTACGAGAATACAACAACGGCATCCCCGAGTTGCACTACTACTACTACATGACTTAAATAGCTAAGGAAACTCGGAGAAGCCGATGTTTATTCTCGTAAGCTCTGAAGTCAACTTACGACACTTTCATAGTTTCTACAAACATTCGGCTTTGAAATAATGTTGGATTTAATATCCACTTTGCCTATGGAATTATAAATTATTTATTTATGGAATTTTCGTTTAATATTTTCGTACCGATGTTTACCGCGGAAATTTGAAACCACGGATTTCGGTCGTAGAGAACTATGCACTCATCGACTGTTCCCGTATCATAGTCGCTATATTTCATCTCAGTTCACGGACAATTCATCGCAGAAAAAAATTGATGAAAATGATATTCCCCAGAAAATTGAAATGATATTCATTGATACCAATATATGAAAAGTAAATGCAGTGCAAGATAAATTTCACAAAATATACTTGTTTATTTATGTATTATTTATTTAGATTTTTATAATATTTTTATTCTTATCCAGTGAAAGTAATATTTTATTGATCGATAAGTTTCTTAATGTCTGTGTCATCTTAAAAAGTAATTATTCTCTCTTACTTAGATACTAAAGGTTCCATTGATGGAAATATTTACAAATCTGGAATACGGTATTTTAGGGACAAAAGGGCACCATAATTAAGAATATTTATTCTACTAACCGTTCACTATTTCCCTGTGCACTTAGACACCCATCCAGATGTGATATATCTACTCTATACTACAAATTGATAAGCTGAAATTGGAAACGGATGTGACGTCGCCTTGAAACGGATGTAGGCGGTAACGTTTTTGTGTAACGTTTTGAAACTCAGGGGCTACCCTGAGTGTCGAGTCTTCAAAATTCGTGTCATCTGAATTCAAGGAGAACCGGCTTACCAGTCCGGAACACCGGGGGTTGGGCGCCGTAGGCGTCAGAGGGCGGAAACCCCTAGTATATACTGGTATATATATATATATATATATATATATATATATATATATATATATATATATATATATATATATATTTATTTATTTATTTATATGTATTGAATTTTGAATAATAACTCCACTTTTCCTGCATATATGAAAGATATGTTATATGCTGTTATCGTTTACATGGCTAATTTAAGATCATAGGTGCACTTTCCAGTAATTATATTAAAGAAAATTATAATAAAATTACCTAAATGCTATCCTAATGATGTAAATCAGCATAAGCTAAATTGCCATCTGTGGCTGCAATACTCGTCTACCTTTTCCTCCAATCTTTCTCTATTTTCAGACGAAAAAATTCATCGCGCACCTAAAAACAATTGCAAACGTCCATGCTCACTGCGAGTTTCGAATCCACGGGTCATTGATGGAAGAGGGTACGCTATCTAGTCGGCATGTTAAGAACATGATATTTCTGATTACAGTTTATTTTTGAACGGTTCACAAGAGAAGTAATTGATTACGTATTTCACTTGGAGAGTATCTATCTATCTATCTATCTATCTATCTATCTATCTATATATATATATATATATATATATATATATATATATATATATATATATATATATATATATATATATATATATATATATATATATATATACAGGGTGTTCGGGATAAATTTGACATATTTATAATTAATTATATTTTTCCGTAAGTTACATGTATTAACACACACTTCTCTTCATTTAAAAGTTTGGACCCTTCTTCATTCATATACAATATGTCAGAAAGGATGGATAGCTGGAACCCACCTGAATCATGGAAGAGAATAACTTGTATCATGATGATTCGTGCCCGCCATCAAAATAAGGATATTACGACTGCTGCCCAATGCTCCCTGAATACAGTAAAAACAATCAGGCATGAACTAGAGACTTGCAATGGTGACTACGAGGATGTAGCAAGAAGAAAGATCCCTAGCAGACGATCTGATTGCGTTCGTACAGCAGAATTCCTCGCAAATCTGCAGGAACAGGTGTTGAAGAACCCTGGCATTGGAATTCGGGCTTTGTTCGTGGAGTTGCTAACTGTAGTCAAGCCCTGGATAACAAGGGTAGCCAATGGTAGGCCGTATGTATGGCAGCAGGATTCGACCCCTTGCCACACCTCTGGGAAAAGTCAAAAATGGTTGTCTGAAAATTTCTACGACTTCACCAGTCCAAATGTTTGGCCTCCAAACTCCACAGACCTTAACCCCATGGATTATTTTGTATGGGGCGCAGTTGAAAAAGACACCAATCGCACTTCCAGTAATACAAAAGCCCAGTTAATGGATAAAATTAAAACAGTTTTTGCGGCCCTTCCCAGGGAGACTGTAGCATCAGCTTGTTCGAGGTTCCGAAGCAGAATTGAAGCTGTGATCGATGCTAATGGTGGTTATTTTGAGTAAATCTTGTTGATAGTATTGTAATTAACTCTGCCTGTAATGTTTTTTTGTCAATTCATTAAATTTAATAGATACAAAGAAGATTTTCTTTTTCCTTACGAAACTGTCAAATTTATCCCGAACACCCTGTATATATATATATATATATATATATATATATATATATTTTTTTTTTTTTTTTTCCCAGTAAAGAAGACTAAATATAAAATTTAAAATTTCTTAATATCATAAAATAATAGTATTGGAGGAAAAGGTAGATTAGTATTGAAGCCTCAGATGGCAATTTAGCTTATGCTGATTTACATAATGATGACAGGATTTAGGTAATTTTATTATCATTTTCTTTAATATAATTACTGAAAAGTGAACTTATGATCTTAAACTAGCTTCTCCAAATGATAGCAGCGTACAAGATGTCTTTACTATGTAGGAAAATTGGAGTCATTTTCAAAATGCACGTGTATTCAACAACTGAAACACCTCACCGTCTGAATTTGTTCAGATAAAAGAATATGTCACACCTGGATGGGTGTCTAAATGCGCAGAACAGAAAATTAGTAAACAGTTAGAGGAATAAATATTCTTAAATATTGTGCCCTTTCTCCATAACTATTCTTAAATATTTTATTCTCCCTCGAATAACTATTCTAGTCCACGCGGTTAGCCTAGTGGTTATGCGCTTCGCAACCATATGCCTGGTTGGAAGGAGTGTCCAAAGTTCGATTACCGTCGACGACGTGAGGAACTTATGGATCTTTCTCAGCCATAGCCAAATTAACCGGTCTTGGGGGCGGACAGCAGGGTTTTTTCCCAGTTTTTCCTGGGGTTTATCATCCCGCAAAGCAGGCAAACCGGCAGTGAGAACTCAACACTACAGACATAGGATGCACCGGGGAGTAGGGCTGACCACCCTCTGTGAACGGTTTGAGGTCCAATGATTAATAAACCCTCGATAACCCAAGGTAAAAGAAAGAAAAAGGAAGATGAGATGAGATTGGGGAATTTATGCGTCATATCTTGCAGTAGATCAATTAGTCTAGAAAATAATGTGTCGAAGTCAGCATCTTGCATTCTTAACAGGATCCGAAAAAAAAAAAAAAACTACTCTTAACCACTGAAATCAGAGACAGCTTTGCTAGAATTCAATGGGACTATCCACTTTCTCGGGTGGGGTGGGGTCGGGTGTAGTGGAATGGGCATATTAAAGACATTGATAATCAGCTAGTGAACGCTTCTCCCAAATGCGTGAGGGTTGGGTCCACTTTGATTGAACCTCTGGTATGTGTTAAGTGGGTATGACTGTATATCATATACTCCCCTTCCACCCAACAGGCTGCGGATTCGAATTCCTCAGTTGACATCGAAAGCTGTGAATGTGTTCAGGCAATCGATGAATTCCTTTGTATAATGGATAAAATGGTGTATGTGGACTATGGATAAAATCATTAAAAAATGAGAACAGTAATTTGTTTTAGTTACGCGAGAAACTAACAAAGAATAATTAATAACTGTAATAAATCCTGACTTCCACGCTATAACAAAAACAATTCATCCCTCGCCTCGCTTATTTGACCTTATTACTGATTCTGGAGTTCCCAAACATCTTAGCTTTATAAATTCTTATTGCTTTCAAGCACGAACACAAAAGGTATGAAATAGCTCTTCATGATCTTTGTGCTGCTGGAAGGTACGATTTCATCGTGACTTTTTCTTTTGTTTACCACTTCGAATTTCTAGTGATGATCGATAACGTTTCATTCTTGTCACGTGATCGTATACGTTGTACCTCTCGAGTTACGGCAATGCCGCTCTTTATACGTGTTTTAGATTGACAATAGCGAAAGATTCTGTATGGAACAAGCTGTCCTCTTTCCCCTCTTGATGATATCTCAATGGCATTTGTACGTATTTTGTTGACAGCTCTGCATTGGTTTTTTTAACTGTTGTGATATCTGTTTGCCCCTTTCTAACTTCCGGTATATTTAATCGCATTACATAATAGCGCATGCGTTCAAAATGTAAATCGGAAAGCTGCTGGGCTCCTAGCAACAAACACTCAAATATTTGAAACGTGTCAGCAACTTGTCGATATTCTACTTGTCATAGTGATGTTTATTATTATTGTAGTAAGGCCTTCCTAAAAATAAAAAAAAAAAAGTTTGAAATCAGTGAAGCAAAAGCATCAACACTTCAAACTTAACACACGACGAAGTCAATCTCAAACATGCTGTTGAAAGTTTGCCAAATAAGCGACTTCTGTATTATTAATAATATTGTCATGCTCATTTTTGTAGGAATTAAATTTTCATAATAACAACAAAAACATGTCTTTAAAAAAATATATATATATATATGTGTATGTGTATATATACACATATATATTTTATATATATGTATTACGTATAAAATTACCATAACGTTGTAAAAAGTTCATATAAAGATTATATGCAATCGAATTTAATACATTTGTCTAATAATACCTTTCTATTTTATATATGACTTTAATATATATAAAAGGAAAGATGGACGCTTATATATTATAATATATTATAATATAATATATTATAATATAATATATTATAATATAACTTACTTACTGCGAGTTGAGTACTATTAAATTGCCTTGTTTCAATTCGTAGGTAAATAAATGGAAAAATGGCAATAGATTTGAGCCTAAGTAGATTTCGAACGGTGCCCTTTGGTTAGACATCGTCGAAAACATAAAATATAATAACACTTCAGACATGCAGACTAGGGGATTACACACGCTATAACAGCATTAATCACTTTTCACCCAAGCCAAGTTATTTGGCTAGATCAAACTTAAAATGCCATCACAAGAAACAACATCTCTTACTTAGAGCAAGTCAAGAACAGCCACCTTGGTGCAAAAGAGTCCAACTGGGTTTGACTTGGTTTTAAATTAAGGACTAAATATGGTTGAAGCAATTAAATCATAACGTTAGTATTTATGTATGTTAATTTTATTGTTATTTAATACGGGTGTGTGTGTGTGTGTGTTTTCGCTGGACAGTTTTGCAAGCATATTTACAATCCAAGGAAAATGTCGCATCATATTCGAGACTGCTCTGCGCAGGTGCAGAAGAATAGATCTTCAGCATAAATGACAATGGTTAAACAGGAGAGAGAGAGAGAGATGAGCATAGAAGAAACTCTTAGAGATTCTAGGTCGAGAAAAATATACCATGATCATCATCATGGCATATTAGATTTTCCATCAAAAATATTGATGGAAAATGTGATGTTTGTTTTCCCTCAACCCACTAGTCGGTCGGTAGCAAAGCTCTTTTACTAGGGAATTATTGTAGAACATGGTAATTTCCCATTACCTTCTAGTATCCTATGTCTGTAGATGTATGTGTGTTCACAGGGCTTGTTTGCCTGTTTTTAGAGAGGAAAAACTCAGATTTCCGGAAGTAAATCTTCCACCTATGTATGACACTGGCTAACTCATCTTTGTTTGAAACACCCTGATAAAATTTCTTAAAGTCATAGATGAGATTCGAACCCAGGTCTTTTTGATCAAAGGGCTTCGTCTATATCGACTGAACTACGGAGGCTCATTCATTATTATAACTCATTATTACATGAAGGCTCTACTTAGTCCACTATAAGAATGTTTTTTCTCCATGAGGATCTTCAAAGTGGTATCTTCCATGAATCATTCGTAGGTAATAAGGTTTTTCTTCTGGGAACTGGAGATTTTTATCTCGAAAAGAAGGAAAACTGGTTATTTGCGTTATATTTTAAGGCAAACGATGGATGTGATGCAATATTTTTAAAAATAAATAGACTTAGTTTTTAGTATCCCAGAGATAAGTCGAACGTTATTGTCTCTAGAGTTTTTACTTTCTAATCAGAGTGAAAGAACGGCACATTTTTGAATTATGGAAGGAAGAATTAAGGAATAGTTATTGGCACCAAAACTAGTTTATTTAAAAATTGATATTCTAAATATCGAGTCACTACAAAGTCATATAAGTCAGTCTAGTCTTTTATTAGTTATCACTATTAAAATAAATTAATAACTTGTTTCCGCTGCTATATAATCTTTATAAAAAGAAACACCTTTCACATTATATTGTTTTTAATTTCTTTCAACTTTGCTGTACATTTCCTTATGTTATTGTAATAAAGAATGAAGCTGAATGCAAACCTAAGTCTTCCAAAAGGTTTCCGTGTAGCTAATTACATTTGACTAATTAGCCAGCCAGTATAATCATTCCTGGAATTTATCATCGCATAACATGAATGCGTACCTTACCATTATTTAACATATATCTTTCCTACGAACTTAAAAAAAAAAAAAGTAAAAAAAGCAATTTCCTTAAACCAACAACAAAAATAAAATACATCCTAGCCAATGACATCCTCTATTAGTGTAATTCTTATTTTCTCCTTCCGCTTTATGCTTTTATCGAACACTTAATGAAGTCTGCAAAAGTTTGTATTAAAATAACGAAGAATTCTGGGAATTTCGAATCGATGTAGTTGTTCGCGTTACGTGCAGCATGGAGCAAGTTAATGGAACCATTTTTGGAATGTCTCGAGCATCTGGCACTACGCCAATTTTGCTCACCTCAGTTACATATCATTGAGAAGTGGTTACTTCGATTTCAGGGGAAACAAAGCTCGAAAAATCTTATAGCAACATCTGTTAGACTCTTTTACGTTAACGATACAAGTATTATTTTGGTAGTTTTAATTTGGAATTAAGATGGAAAAGCATTAGACGCTTGGAGGAATAAGCTTGAAAGAAATCATTAAAACAAATATTAAGGAAGGGAACAACATGTGTTCGTATTAATAGGAACGGAAAGGTAATTTTTATTGATAATATTTTAAATCCAATTACCAGCAACAAAAATTCTTTTGAAGTGAATTATTAGCAATCTTGGAATGAAAAAAGTGAATGTATATGTATGTTATAGAAGTGGATCTTGGAATGTATTTGCTATAGAAGTGGATATAAATAAACATAAACAAACAAGAATGTTCTTGACTTTCACTTTATTAATTATACTGGTATTATAATTAAAAAGGTGTGTTAATATTTTAAATAATATTTAAAACTTTTTATAAAAATAAATGACACTTTGTACTTTATATTATATCAAATTTTAGATACAATATTATTCTTTACTAATATTTATTTATTTTTAATTAGACATGGAAAATCAGAATCAAAATGCATTTCTTTTATTTTAAATCAAGATTATAATTTCTGGCGCCAATAGGACATTTCACGTAGAATATTACATAAATAAATACATTGGTTAAATTGAAATAAATACACTGGTTACTAGCATTGATAATTCACTTTTGAAATTTACCAGATATATTTAATTACTACGCTAATGACGGTTTTAAATCCAATTACCACATGCTTATTGTGCTTCCACTGCATGTGACATGTATCAGACAGCGTGCAGAAAGTCTAGTATAGTATGGTCAATGTTTCAATGAAACTCTACTAGACTGAAGAAAAATTACAACCGTATATGTATCAATTATAAAAAAAGAAAATGATATTTTTTAATGTTTATCTGCTTGAATTATTTATGCATGGTATAATCTATTTCTGTAGCTATTGGAATGAATTACTTTTCTTTCATATTTGGCACTTTTAAGTATCGACCTTATATCAAACACTTCCCGAAATTTTTTCTGCTATTTTCTGCTATTATATGTCTAGATTTATAGCCAAGCAGGAAACTTTGGATAAAGTTTTCCCATATATCAAGTATTATAGATCTTTCCGTAGACCGTCTGTTCTGGACGCTTAATGTTGCCGGCATATCCTATTATTTTACACTTTGATTTATTGCCCTGTATACTAAGTCCAACTGTAGGTAGGAAGTTATCCAAACATGTGGCAAAATTATTATAAGCTTTTATCGGTTTTTCACATTTCTACATTAAGAATTCCGAACACTGTTTCCATGATTAAAGACACACATCTACAAAAGGATGAAATCTTGGCAGCTTTGATATCACTTTTCTATTTATTAATGTATCCACAGAAGAAGTGTTAGTTCTTTTACAAGATAAATTACCTAAAACAATCATAACAAAAACAATCTACAAGCAAAGTAACGGGTTAGTCATGGACAACCCTCTATCACCTGTCCTAGCAAATATATACTTAGAAGTTTTCGAGAAAAAAAAAGCAATAAACTCCTTTCTAGTGAAACCAAGATTCTGGAAGAGATAATACAGGTGCTATTTTCTTTGATTCTGATTTGGAGCCACGGTCCAGATTCACCCCAAGAATTCTTGAATCATCTTAACCAAAATCCTAAGATAAAATTTATAGTGGAACTGGAAGTTACAGTTCGCTTTCTTTTCTTGATGTGGAACGTATTCGTTCGTTTGAAAAATGAAAAAGCTCCATCTACAGAAAACCTACACATACCGACACATATCTTCACCATTGCCCACCTCAATAACTTGGTATTATTTCTACTTTAGAAATTCGTGCATGCACTCTCATCAGCGAAGAAAAGACATCGCCAATGAATTGAAACTACTTTTATCAATTATTTTCATATTCTTTTTTCATTTCAATAACAATTTGAAGTATCCAGGTGTGTGCCGTCTCTTTGGTGTGGCTGTAATTCCTCATATTATGAATAAATAAAACATCAATCGACCTTCGTATTGAAGAGCATCACAGAGGCATTACCAATAGTAGAATCAGGGCCACGGATGTATCCAGTCATGTGTTTCATTCTTCCGATCCCAATGACCATCAGTCCACTATGCACTCAGTAAACTAGGATAGATGCGAAATTATTGACAAATGCTATGATGAACTTGAAAGAAAAATCTTAGAATCAACAGAAATTTCACTAAATCCTGTTCATCTTGTCAACCTCAGCCACAACCTTTCTGATTGTTACTCCGCTGCTATTCAGCTATGACAGTCGCGAGACCACGTTCTCGTGCAAGAGAACAACAACGCAGCTAGTTCGCGAATTCATTGCGAGCAGTATGTGGATAATTTAGAACTTTGGTGAAGTGCCCAAGTAATGTTTTATGTATCTCTTTTTTTTCTATATAGTCCTCTGACTCCGAAGGTTTACAAGAGAATGACATAAATTTTACTTTTTCTCATTTAATACGTCTCGTGTGCTGAAAGAGAGAAAAAGGAATCTGTAGTCTATGAAACACATACTTACGAATGCATCTCCAAATGCATCTGGAAATTGCAACACCAAATTTAAATATATATATGATATTAGTTTAAATAAGAAAATGGTATAAACATAATACTTAATTTATTTCTTTAAAAATAAAGTATTTTAGAAAAAAAAAGAAAAATATTTTTGTTTCATTTCTGATCCTAATATATTCTATTAAAATCTTAATTTATAATTTTATATAATAGAACCGAAATTATATAAGAGCCGCTTTTTAGTTCTCTTACTGTCCCATCATGTATTGATCCTCTCTCTCTTAATGCCATTTCAGGACTCCACAGTGGGATATATGAGCAATAGGCCGATTTTCACTCCTTTTATGAATGTAATTAAATACATAAAATCGTTTTCCTATCGACGCAATCAGGCAGGCAGAGAAATAGGAAAACGATTTTATGTATTTAATTACATTCATAAAAGGAGTGAAAATCGGCCTATTGCTCATATATCCCACTGTGGAGTCTTGAAATGGCATTAAGAGAGAGAGAGAGAGAGAGAGGTTTAGTTCGGTGTAGTATTAACTTCCCCTATTCGCGATGTTGTAATGCGTACTCAGATCCATTTTCACAGTTATAAAAAAAAGGAATAAAAAATGCCTTCCTCTAACAGGAAATTCGATCGGAGTCATCTTTGACACAATCTTTTTTTGTTGTGATGAAAGCGATTGGTTTTGTTTCCAAATGGAACGTAATTGAGTTGATTTGCTTTGAGGAGTTAAAAAAAAAAGAAAAGATTTCTTCGAGAGAAATAAATAAATAATTATTTATTTTTCAAAAGCTCTTCCTTTTGTAAAGGCATAATAGGCCGTTACTATTTCATAGATATTTGTGTACGAATCCATTTTTTCAGAGGTAAGGTAGCATGAAAGAATGAATCAATCGATTGTCATTATCTTTTGTCTGCGTGCGAACGATTGCAATCTATTATCTTCAGAACCTAACGAATTCCTCTTAATGTTTCTCTGTATCAGTTACTATGGCAACCATTCAACCAATCGTTTGGGGATTGCAAATAGCTAACGGAAAAGTAAAGGATATTTCCCCCCTATATTTATGCTGCAGTTCACTTGGGAGACATATTGCCTTTTAGCTGTGGATGAAAGGTTGTCAGACTTTGCTGAGAAACATCCACATACACTTGTACTGTTGTCCACAGTTACAATCCTGTGAGATGATTGATTGCGAGATTGTATTACTTTAGTAATAACTTTTTAAAAAATGAGAATAATGCATTCTCGTGATTCCATTCTCTCTAGTCTACTTAAATTTGTAATATTGGAGAGTGTCCAAGGAGTTGAGGCGAAAATCTTTTGAAGATAGAAACCTTCTTTTCAACGTAGGAGATAGAATCTAATTTTCTAGTTCTTAATACCATTTACTTAGTTGATTTTTATTTTATTTTATTTTTCCCAATTCTTATAGCTTTTGAAGGAAGTAATCTAGAACAGTGCTTCCCAAACTTCTGGATGTCAGCCCCTCCCCCTTTGCAAAAATTAAAATATTTCACGGCCCCCTCAAAAAATATTAATAGAGAGATATATTATTATAATATTTATTGTATTTACATTCAATACAAAACATACACAGTGAATATTGCAAACATCAAATGAATATATTACATTTTTTGCCTCTTACCGTTTGGTTCTGAAGACGATGCGGGCTGTTCTGGTAAAATATGAAATACTGTCCTTTTTTTGAGTCTGTTTCTGCTTCTTCTGATTGTTCGTGGGATTTTTTATTTTTTTATCAGCCACTTATCCATCTCAGGGTTAAATTTTTTAACGTAGAATAGATCAAATATAATATCACCACTTACCGATACTGGCACACCACAGACTGATAACATGAAATAAGTGAATATTACCTGAATAAGGGAATCCCCGGACCAGGAAATGTGACTTTTCTCCCTTTACGGTAATTAAGCCTAACGCGAAACAGACAACAAAGGCAGGTATTAAAACGTGCATATGATTGGTGCGGTGTTAACAAAAGATCGCGCAACCGACATTGCTGACAATTGAGTTGAAATGCTAACTCTCTTCAACCGAATTCCATATGTGAAGCTGCCATTACATTCATTTTATATATATATATTAGTTAGTTTTAACACTTTTACGAATTTTAACACGTTCCGTTGAATTTTATTGCTGCCTTGGGAAATCGAACTCACACACATCTAATTAATAACAATAGTTTTTAGTTAGATACTGTGTTTGCCCATGCAACATATGGTTTTGTTTCAGTCTATACAGCATAGTTTCTGTATGAGGGGACATGTGATTGATTTATTAGTGTGTTTTTATCCCAGTTGTCTCTAATTGCACTATTTGTTGAGAAATATATTACACAGACTCCTCATACCTTATTCACTGGCATAATAAAAGTACTTGTTTTTATTGCCTCTGCAGTATAGTGGCTGTTAGGGAGGGCGTGTTGTTTACCACTGCAAGCGAGTTACTATCTCCCCACATGAACTTGTTTAAGCTTTTTTTCATGTGTGAAGTATATGCGAAACTTTTATTGGTAACAGAAAACTAGCTCGGATGACAGTGATAATATAAAACGAGTTTTGATATGTATATAAAGTCAATATCAACAATGCCTGATTACGAACGCGTGATGAAAGGGACAGGAAGATTTGGAGCTTCCCTGGATAGCATTCGAAGTAAATACAATTAACCACTGCTTTGAAATGAAACATATGAATAAGCAATATTTACTAATATTCATTAAGCGCCGAAATACGTAGGAAGCAAAGTTTGTGAACCAACACCGATGCGTGAATTTTTCCATTAAAATATAAAAAATAACAAAAAAGAAATAATAAATAATAAAAGTTAAATACATTTCTTTTAAAATAAAAAAAAAATCTACTTAGTCTTAAAACATTTTAAATTTGTTTTCATTATTTCACGGCCCCCCCCCATCAAGAAAACCTACGGCCCCCAAGGGGGCCGCGACTCACAGTTTGGGAAGCGCTGATCTAGAAAATATACGTTTTTTTTTTTTTTTTTTTTTAACTTTCTCGCAGTTGAACTGAATCATTTAGTTATCTGCTGTGAATTAATGTTGACCATATTTGCTACACCAGAAGTATACTCTCGAGTCGTATTCAGAATAACTGGAAGAAAGATATAACTTTTAAACTCAAAAAGGATTAAGTAATGTCTGGCCAAAGAAAAATGATCCAATACAAACCAGCTTACTAAATTCCCACGAGAGAATATGAGACAACTTTGTCTGTTATGAATGCCTCCTGCATGACAACGTTAGTAATGGCAAGTAGTAAAGAAGGAATTATAACAACATAAAACTGCAGTGCGTGCTAGAAGTTGACGTTATGACACATGTTTGGAAAACTATAAGCCAATTTGGGTTACAGAATTCCTTTTCACATGACCACTTTTATTAATGAAGTAGAATTTACGTTGCTCTTGTATATGTTCGTTCGCTGCATTACACCTAAGTAATGCAGAACACGCATGTTTATGAAGTACTCTTCGTGCTACTTTTCACGAAGAGTACATCACAAACATTGGAAAGATTAATTCTTTTTCAATGACTGTGGAAAGATAAAAATAAAATTTTCTTTCAATTTTTATTTTATTAATGAGTCCTTATAAATATATAAGTTTATAATTTGGACTGTCTTAAAGGGGCGAAGCAAGACTTCTTTTCAACTTCCCCGTTATTTGTAGAGTTATGTGTAGGGATAAGGTGTTATTGAGCTATTAAGGCTCTGATCATGGCAGGAGGGTAACAGAAATAGCCAAGCCTCAGTTAGCACTTCATTGGCTACAGCATTGCCATCCATTACCCTCCACTGTAATGTTAAGGTGCGGTGTAAGATCCCACGGATGAGCGGTCCGCAGGACCAAAAGGTCGGAATCTCGGAGAACAAGGGTATTAATCACCGCATCTCAGGGTAGATCCGTCCTTATAAGGACTGGCTTAAAGGGGCGAAGGCAAGAATGTTTTTCATCTTCCCCGTTATCTGTATCTGTAGAGGACAGTGTAGTGATAAGGTGTTGTTGAGCTATTAAAGCTCTGACCATCATGGCAAGAGGGGTAACAGCAATAGCCAAGCCTCAGTTAAAACTTCATTGGTTACAGCATTGCCATGCATTACCCTCCAAGGGTATTAATCACCGCATCTCACGGTCGATTCTCATGTTCTTATTAATGAAGTCCTTATGAGGACTGGCTTAAAGGAGCGAAGCAAGAATGCTTTTCATCTTCCCCGTTATCTGTAGAAGACAGTGTAAGAATAAGGTGTTATTGAGCTATTAAAGCTCTGATCATGGCAAGAGGGTAAAGCAATAACCTAGCCTCAGGTAGAACTCCCTTGGCTACAGTATTGCCATCCATTACCCTATAAGGGTATTATATTAATCACCACGTCTCACGGTGATTTTTCCTTCATCTTCCCCAACTCTTATTATTAATATTATTAATGAAGAGCGTTATGGATTCTTTTAATTATTATTTATTTACTTAAATTTAAATGGTGCTTATATTATTATTATTTTTTTTAATTAAAAATTACTTTTATTCTGAAGCTTAACCTAATATTTTTGGTAACATAAAAGTTACATATATATTTTATAATGAAAATTTAATAATTCTTTAGTTTTTACAATGATTATTATGTTTGATTTTTTTTTCAATCTAGCTAAAAGAGAGATTTTTTTTTTACAAAAAAACTGCCGTTTCTGTTATTTGCTCAGTTTATAATTGTGATTGTTACGATGCACGGATACTCGTCTAATGTAAAACACCAATAAGTCATGAATTTTCAGCCATATTATACCTAAGGTTTAAAAAAGGAGGTCCCGTAGTAACCAGAGAGAGAGAGAGAGAGAAATACTCTCTCTCTCCCTCCGATACTTGCTACATTGGTCTGAAAAATAATTAATATATAGGCTTCAAACATCATAGGAGAGTATCAGTGTGACATCTGTAGGGTCAACAACTGATCATGCTTTCAAGGTCCAACAATTGTTAGAAACATATTATGAATTTGATAAAGAATTACATCTACTATTTGTAGACAATAAACAAGCAGATGACAGTATATATCGAAACGCATTAAGGGATGCAATAAGACTTTTTAGAATACCACCAAAGCATATAAATATGATACAACTTTGTAATCGCCACATAGTCTGCAAGGTACGTTTCTTCCAGGAACATTCGTCAAGTTTGGAAATTAAATCTAGACTCTGCCATGGAGATACTCTCTCACCAACCCTGTTCAATCTAGCATTGAAAAAAAAAAGAAGTCATTAGCGACCTAAATGAACAAAGAAGGAAGGAAATGAATGGGAATAACATCACCTCCTATTGGCTTATGCCGATGACATTGTCCTTGGAGACTCTCGTGAGCATGTCATACACACTTCTAATTTAATCAAGACAAGTAAGTCTGTGGGTCCTTGTCATTAACCAAGAAAAGACTAAACATATGTGTATTTCAAGGACCCAATACCAATCCAAATTGGTTGTTGATAATTAAATCTTTGAGCAAGTGGATAACGTTAACTATCTAGAAGTCGACATTAACAGCTACAATGCATCAAGAGATAGAGCAGAGAAATTAGAAAATCAATCGTGGATATTTTGAGATATCACAACTAAAATGTAGAATGTTATCAAGAAAATCCAAAAGAAAACTCTGTTTAAACTATCTACGACCGATATTAACTTACGTTTGTGAAACATGGTTGACAATAAAAGGATATAATCGAATAGGTATTACATTTGAATGAAAAACACTGAGAAAAATTTTCGCCATCTTACAGTTAAAATATTGGACTATGAACAAAGAAGCTGAACAGCTACGAAACTTGTTTCAAAGACCTGCTTATTTATAGGTACATCCTATTATTTATAAGACGCAAGAGTATTGAATGGTTTGGTCACATTTGTAGAGTAGATGACCAGTTAATCACACAATAAAATGGATGACTGAAGAAGTGAAGCATGGGAGAAAAAGGCATTGTGGAGGTGGCACAAGATGGATGGCGATAATCGAGTTACATGAGGAGTACAAAGTGCAAGCAAGGAAAGTGTCTCAGTTAGTAAAGGTAGAAAAAGTGTGTGTGAGCAGCAGTTAGCAAATGACACTGAAAGAAATCCTAGGGAGTTTTGACCCTGGAAGCTGTATAAAATGGGTGTGAGCAAGGAGGTGAGGAGTATTTTTTTTTTTTTTTTTTTTTTTGCATGGAGAGTGGTGGTTGATTGGAATGCATTACCTGAGAGTGGGATGAGTGCAGGGACAGTGAGCGCGTTTAAGTTGGGATATATGTTGACCTGTGCATGTCAGAGTTGGCCCCCGCGATGAGTTTCTTGACACCACGGAGATCAGTTGATAATAATAATAATAATAATAATAATAATAATAATAATAATAATAATAATAATAATAATAATAATAAAATATACCAGTTCAGTCGGAAAGATCATATCACGTTAACGTATAGAAGATAGAAATAAGCCGACTTCTAGTAATGAAAAAAAAAATCAGCTAAAGCTTTTATTCCCATATAGGGAATGAAAGTTCAAACTCCACTGGTAGCCAATCAGAGATAGTTGGCCCAAGACTATCACTAACAATCTAATCGACACGCAATGAAGAGACGGCTAACAAGTGCCACAATCTCGTGGTACCTAACCTTAACACAACATTTTTTTAATGTCTGAAAATGTTGTGGGTTCCAAGGTCGATTTTCTTGAGTTTATGGGACGTCAAACTGGAGTTTCCGGGAGAAATAAGCCGCTTGCTCGTGCCAGAGATCGACACTAACTCGGAAAAAGCATAGAAGAATGTTCATCTAGTCAGCAACTAGATTCGAACCCAAATCTTCCTTCGTGCGGTCAAGCGCCGTGGAGTGCAAACGCCCCTTCCGCTCAACTACCCAGGCTCTGGTAGTAATGAAATCTGATCTTTCAGACTAAATTGGTCAGTTAGTGTTTGATGCCTGAAAGACGATAGTTTAAAAATCGGGAGTTCATTACCAACTCTCCTTAAACGGTTCGTTCTGCCTTTCTTTGGTTATTTAGGGAAGAGTTGGCACAAAGTTGAATCTTTATCTGCCGGTCTGTTGGACTGTCCCCTTTCTGATGTGCGACAACTATGATTATGAGATAACTATCGTAATAATTGGAAGCGTGAATTGATTTGAAAGTACTGTTTTGACTTCTGCAACAGGGGGTTCTGGATTATCTTAATATTCGGTCCACTTATGATAGTTAATTAACAGCCTTTTGTTAGTGAGACTGGCATTAACAATTCTACCTGTGGTGCAGTCTTGGAAAGGAGCTCATTTTATTTACAGTCTAGTTAGTTATTCGGTTCAGAATACTCAGTTCTGAAGCATGTTCAGAACTAAGTATTCTGAACCGAATACTCTTCTGAAGCATGCATAAAAGTAGATAATCTGAGAGCATTTGTGTTTTTTTCGTGAGTCTAAATATTATAATCATCTACCTGGCAGTGTTGGGCCTGCTTTGGCCAAGATAACCAGTTGACCCCTTTTGGCATTGACTCTACTGCACCGCTGGTGTCCTGAGGTATTCCGTACCATCTAAACAGAACAACGTTCTGGAAGTCTGGGACCGAGCGAGGTACTGGCGTTGAACCAGTGAATATTGCGTTACATATGATCTCACAAATGTTCGATGCGATTCAAATCAAGAGAATTACGCTGCCAAGGGAACACACGAAATGCGTGGAATGTTCTTCGAACCATGATTACACAATACGAACATTGTAATACGGGATATTGTCTTGTCTGCAGAGTCCAGATCTATCGGATGACATCGTCACAGTTCAGGGTAGTGCCCTAGTCCGAAACAATCCCCAGGTAAGAATTAGCGGTCGAGGTGTGTTCAGTGGAGATGAGAGGACAGTGTTGTCCATGAGAACAATCCTCATACCAGAATATTGCGACCACTACCGGCCTGTTTCGGGCTAACCTTGAATTCTGGATGGTCCTAATGTTTTGGGGCAGGAGTGTATTTATTTTTATTGGCATAATATTATTAAGAAGCGTTACTTCAAAGCAGTTATTATTCCATGGGTTTGTTTATCTTTATTGTGTAATAATCTGTTTCAGTTACAGAGAATGTCACTTTGCAAAGTTTCTAATTTAGTGTAGAGTGCTTTTGTACAAAACTTAGATTGGGAGTTCATATCCCTCATTCTCGGCCTTTATAGTGAAAAAGAGTGTGAGGGTCAGCAAGTAGTGAGAGGAAGAGATCGAAAGGTGGAGTAAGTGATAGTAGGAGGTTATAAAAGAGGCCTCAACAGACCAATTTAGCTATATAACCGCGGGGCTTTAGCTAAAAGGTCTTTAGACATCACTCTCATCATACCTGTCTTAAAAAAATGCTAAACATGAAATAAATAAACAAAAGAGACGAAATGCTCTGGAAGATATAATGTAATAACCATTGATTAGAGAACCAATGAATGAACTTAAAAATAAGGCAAGAACCTGCGCCCGAAAAACCAAAGAATTATTTATAAAAGCAGATAAGGTTTAATTTGCCCCCGTGTCATGAAACGGGGCGGCTTGCAGCATTTGCTGAAGAACCTTCCATCCCCTAGCAGGTATCTCTCCTGTGCTAAAAAACTTAGGCAAGTAAAAATAAAACCCACTGAGGACTCTTGCTTATACTGTATTCTATTTTCGTCCCGTATGTGGGATTTTTCCCCCTCACTTTCCAGATATGATATTTCAGCACATTTAGTAGGAAAATTAAAAATTTCTGCGTTTTTGTAACAGGTGGCGGGAACTGTAAATACACGACCTCCGCAAAGGTTAGCATTGGGGTGCCTAGTATGTTACTGAGTCTTCGCCAAATACGCTGAGCAAGGAGACAGAAGTAGAAGAAATGTCCCACCGTGTCAACGTTCTGGCAAACGTCACAGAACGGATCTCCCGGTCTGGGTCTGTATCGCGACTTTACCCACTTCACCGGAAGATGCCCATAGGCTATTATCCTCCAAGGCCAAATCCCAGCGAAATGGTTGTCCCCAACTATTTTTGATATTGCTGAATAATAGCTCCGCATTAGTTCCGAGATGCGGAACAAATGTCATATTTGGAAAGCTGAAAATATTCCCACTATAACTTTTGTGATTTTAATTGAAGAACGTTCATACCATCTGTCGTAAACTTTTTTATGTAATTGCTAGTGGATAATATCACTCGGGCACAACCTCTGTGCGAGGACCAGCATGATCTGTGGTCCCAAAGTAAGGAAGAAAATAACCCAGAAAGTGCTTAATCAAAGTTCCGGATGCGTGGTTCGAACTTAAGGCCTTCCGTATGGTTTCAAGTGTGTTCACATAGTATAAGTATTTTAGACTGGAAAGCGAAACTCCCCCTTGGTTAATTTTTAATTGTAGGTATTCTTTGCTACTTTCATGTTTCCTCTTATTCCAGAAAAAAATCTATTAGTGGATTATAAAGTTCATTTTCTTGAACTTCTGTTATGCCTGTTACGTTAATCGTATGCATGAGCATTGGAATAATGATTGTTTTCAATACTATAGCACTGCCGTAAAATGACAAATAACTGGCCTTGAAGGCTTTAATTTGAAGGAACACCGAGTACTATAAGAGAATGAACTAGCAGAGTTAGACCATACGGAAGACGTTTTCTGGAAATTTCCAAATTTTTAATTTTTGTTTTTGTTGCATTTTCGTGTGGACCATTGATGATGATGCATTGCTGCAATATGCCGAAGTAGATAAAATCAGAGAGTCTCGGAAAGTTGCAACTACATCATCAGCATATGAAACAATCTTGCTCTGTTTGGAGACTGGGGGGGGTTTACGGTATTCCCCTGACTGCCGGAGAGGAATCTATTTTTTGATGAAGGGTTCTAAAGCTAGCCAGAAAAGGAAAGGGCTTAGCTGGCAGCCCTGCCTTACTCCTTTTTGCATAAGAATCGGTTCCGAAAGAAATCCATTTATAGCTACGTAGATAGAGACCTATGAGTAAATATCTTTGATTATTTTGCACTGCCCAGGTCCCACCCGAATTTTTTGAAGGACGTGACGGTCAGTTCAAATAGATATAGATAAAGTGAAACACTAGCAATTAATTTACAGTGCATACTTCAATTTCATTTTCTCGATTTAATATAGTTAGTTATGTAAAAAGTATTGTGGTGTAGCATTGGATCTAGATGAATAAAATGTATAATAAAAAATAACGCATCAATCACAGCAAGTTCTCAATAAAAATATCAAAATATTAGTAATTCAATATAACAAATCCTAGCAAAACATAAATATATCTCTAAAATTATCCTCTTTTATAACTACAGGAGGACGATGTTTTGTAAACAATTTAAAAGTCGATTATTTTTATCCTCAGTATAGATCTATTTACGAGTATGTTGATTATTCGAAAGCAAATATAACATCCATCTAATATCATTTTTCCTCGTTTTTTTTTTCTGGAATTATATATTTTAATTAGTTTGATTGTTGATGGCGTTATATGCTTTAAATAGTAAAATATCAAATATTTCATATAACTTCCACAGTATACTTTATCGAATGAAGCACACATAATTTCTTTAGATTGGAATTTCTTAAATTCATTTGCTATCAGAAGAATATTTTCCCTGAGTGGTGGGAAGACCGTCCAACGCTGAGTTGGACGGTCTTTCGGCTACTCGTAGGGAGTGGTCCGGAGGATCGTCTTAATTTTTAGAGGTGGCTTTACTTAAAAATCCCACTGCAGCCCGTGCATGTCGTACAAGGCGACTAAAATGGGAGGCAGAGTTTCGCTCTCTCTTAGGTTTCTTCCGGAATTTTGCTACCGGTGAAGGGGGGGGGTTAGATTTCGGGGAGTTTGCCCTGAGAGAGCATTTTGAGTCTCTGGGGAGATTGTTCTTCGGCGCTGCCCGTGAGGGGCCTTTTCGGTGGATGCTTTTCCTTGGTATATGAGCGGTTTTGCTCAGTGGTGGAGGGACTTATCACTGAGTGGAACCAACGCTGAGTTGGACGATCTTTCGGCAACTCGTAGGGAGTGGTCCGGATGATTGTCTTAATTTTTAGAGAGGGCTTTACTTAAAAATCGCCCCACCGTAGCCCATGCATGTCATATCATACGAGGCGACTAAAATGGGTAGCCAGGGAGGGGTAATGGATGGCAATGCTGTAGCCAATGAAGTTTTAACTGAGGCTCGCTTATGGCTGTTACCTCTTGCCATGATCAGAGCTTATAGCCCTATATTGCCGCATCCATATATTTTCTACTACAGATAACGGGGAATATGAAAAGTATTCTTGCTTCACCCATCTAGCTAAAAAAAAAAAAAAAGACAGGAAGGTGTTAAAACGGGTATCATGCAACAAAAACCAGCTACAATTGGTACAGACCATCCGTGATGAGCGCCAGTAACACCATGGTGGTGGGGAGTACTAATACTATAAGAAAAGCACTCCACTTACTTGGTTTCCACAGAAGAGCAGCGGCAAACAAGCCGAACATCACAACAACGGACAAGACAGCTCGTCTGGTCCGGTGCAAAGAGCGTGTGAATTGGACAATTGACCAGTGGAAAACGGTAATCTGAAGCAATGAATCAAGGTACAGTCCTTTGATGGAGGCTGTCCACCTGATATCTGCCGCACATTGATGGAAAGCCTCACCTCAAAGAGTGCAGGAGGTGATCAAAGCCAAACGCGGGCATACCCGATATTAGGAATCGCCATGTGCTCGGGTAACAAGCGGAAAATGAATTATGAAGAAGGTACATTACTTGTACTAAGTTCAGTTAAAAATAATGTACACTATGAACGTTCTCACAGACCTTAATGATACTTATTATACAATTTTTAAAAACTCCGGCTTGTACTTCAGCGTACTTCACTGGTGAAGGCCTCTCAGGGCCGCAATGCGTTATTCCAGCTTCTCTTTACGAATTCATTTTATAAGTAGAGATACAATTTCATTTCTCAGAGCTGTTGGCATACCCTTAAACCATAATAGTACAGAACCATTTTTTTCAACATGATTGTCTGCCAGTGAGCTAATCAAAATAACAGATTACCTTGTTTGCTATTGCTTTTAGCACAGACTATGGATAGCAGTAGAAAACTCTAATAGACTAGTGTCCAAAAAGATAAGGACGAACTACATTTTTACCTGTATATGAAAAGATTTTCACGACTACAGCCAAATATGCACATAAATTAATTGCCCGCATACTAATAAATTATATTACCCCAAAAAACGTGTTATGAATTTCGTACAATTTAAATTGCAATACGTTTTTGGCAAAAGTTACAAATTTTCTAAGGCCGTAGTTAAGGAATTAATGTACAGTTCTTACAGAAAACTATGCGGAGAGCCATTTCATTATGCAATATGTCCACCCGAACTAAAATGGATTTTCTGGATTTTATTCTCCTTATTTTCATCCAGTCATGTGTTCGTCGAATTTTCCCATTCTTCTCTCATCTTAGTATTTTAATCGTATTCTTTCTTATTTTACTGAAAACGTTTCTTAAGAACTCTCATTTCAGTTACATTTGCTGATTTTTTTTAAGATATCTGTTCTTAATTCAATTACATATTTTGTGATTGGTCTTGTTATTGTCTTATATATTCGTGTTTTTGTTCCTGGTTGTTCCATTTGTTCAGTTCGTATATTTAAACCCTTGTATTGCTTTTAATATATGCTTATTCATATCGTTAATTATCCCATTTTCAGGATTCATACATATTCGAAGACAATATATTTCACATTTTCGTTCTATTGTCGTCTATTATGTGTTTGTTCTGTTTCAATTTACAGCCGATACCGTAGCTGCTGTTATAGACTTTATTTTATTTACTGATAACTTCGTATGAAAAAGAGTGGAATATAAGTCATAGAACATGCCGAAGAAAGGGCCTCCGTCTTTGTGAAGCAACCGCATAAGTTTTTTAATATCACCAAATATTTTTATTAGTTATGAAAATCCACCTCATATAAATGATCCCATTCGACTTCACAAAGACGGGCCCTTTCTACTGAATATTCCATGACTTATCCAGTATTAATGGAATATTAAAAAGTTTAAACTATTAGAAAAATGGAAAAAGTTGTTGGACGTGATCTTGTGATTTACCTGATCAGATCGCATCATCCCCATAACATGCTAGTTAATAAACAATGAGAATTAGTATACATCCATCAGATGTTTCGGCTACATTAAATTTTCCTCAGAGATTATGGAAATGTTACCGTCCAAATTTAATTAATAATTCCCGTATTTGTATTTTAATGCAAAAACATATAAATAATTCAGCAGCTTAAAAGTTGGAACGACAAAAAAAAATAACTAAGTTCGTGTTAAATTTCTGAATATCACGATTTAAAACTCTTAAGAGCTATGAAAGCTGCATAAAGCACTATTAGTGGACATTATATAGCATAGTATGTAGGTAGTGGATAGAGATAAATACCACAATGAGTGAATGAAGGATTAAGCAGTGTAGACCATGAGTTTGAGTCACGTAGCTTTTTTTTTATCAATCAAACTTTATTATATATATATATATATATATATATATATATATTGTAAATATATATATATATATATATATATATATATATATATTGTAAATATATATATATATATATATATATATATATATATATTGTATATATATATATATATATATATATATATATATATATATATATATATTGTATATATATATATATATATATATATATATATATATATATTGTATATATATATATATATATATATATATATATATATATATATATATATATATATATATATATATACATACACATACACATATATATACAGGGTGTCCCAAAATTCACGCAAGATTTAAATTTGGCGCCATTTGTGGGGTAAAGTGTTGCCAACGAGAAAAAAAAAAGACAGCGTGACAGCTGACAGTTCAGGGTTATTAAAAATGACCACACACAGCGAAGAGAGTTCGTTGAATGGATTATGGAACAACAACAAATGGATGCTTATTTTTCGAACAAACTCATCTTCAGCGATGAGGGCACATTTTCATCTTGATGGCTTCGTTAATCGACAAAGTTTTCGCATTTGGGGTTCAGAAAATCCACGAGTGATTGTTGAGAAACAAATACATCCACAACGCGTCACTGTTTGGTGCGGATTTTGGGCTGGAGGCATCATCGGTCCATTCTTCTTCGAAAATGCGGCTGGTAAGGCAATAACAGTTAATGGTGCTCGCTATCGCGATATGATAATCCATTTTTTTTTGTGCGTAAATTGCAAGATATGGATGTGGAAGACATGTGGTTTCAACAAGACGGTGCCACATGCCATACAGCCCGAGAAACAATTCAATTACTGCATGAGTCATTTCCTGGTCGTGTAATTTCCCGTTATGGTGATCAGAATTGGCCGCCTAGATCATGTGACTTAACGCCTTGGACTTTTTTCTTTGGGTTTTTTTGAAGTCTAAGGTTTATGCCAACAAGCGCACGACCACCCACGCCTTGAAGGAGGAAATTGAGCGCTGTATCAACGAAATTCAGCCACATTTATGCAAAACAGTCATGGAAAATTTCGACAAAAGAGTGCGTATGTGCCAGCAAAGCCGTGGAGGCCATTTACCCGATATGCTATTCCATGCATATATGTTATGGACTAAATGATACATACGGGCATTATTTATAATGCCCAGCAATTATGAATAATGAAAAACAAAATCGGGCACTGTAATAAATTTCACGTTGTTTATCATAATTTTTCACATTGCACATTGACGGGTCAATATGAATACTGCTATCATCTGGTCGGGCAAAGTGATAATAATGATACCTTTTTGGCAGTATTAGAAGCGGTAGGGGTTGGGGGGGGGAGATTCTTCGGATTTCTTTTTGTGAAGAGACGTGAAAGGAACTCTGCCTAGGTCACTCAAATATTTACAACATCAGCGTATTTGTGATAGAAAAAGTGAAAGAGTCAAAAACCAAAGTGACTTTGCCCATAACATATAAACATCCCATACAGGTATTGTAATATGCAGATGGCAATTGGATTAAAAATTATTCACACTGAAGAAGTATTTCAGATATTGCACGATGCCCATATCGCTATTGGCCATGGCGGCAGAAACTGCATGGAGAAAGAAGTACGAAATTAAGTACGAAATATAAAAATATTACAATTGAGATGATCGTAATTTAGGTTAGGAGATTATTATTATTATTTTTTTTTTTTGAAAATCAAATTGCCCAAAGGGAATGTAACTTTATTCATAATGGCTGGTCAATTGAATAAGTTAATCAACATTTATCAGGCTGCGCGGCCGTTTTACTCATTATATACTTATTATATATTATTATAGGTTGTTATTATAGGTCAATATAGGTTATTATAGGTCATTATAGGTGGCGGGTTCGAATCCTGCTTAAGGCATGGATGTTTGTGATTGTCTTTCACCTTCACACATTCATTCAGACAAGTATGTATGCACTCTCCCAAGGGATTAAGACCCAACCTTCCCGCAATGGGAGAGGCCTTCACCCATCAATGGAGAAGTTACAGGCTAAATTCATTCATTCATGTATTTATGTTACGTGTCCCATGGTATCTTCCGAAGCCAATGTTTCGGAAGCCCAAAGTGGCACCTAATGGCACCTAAAACATCTTCATGGAAGCCAATGCTACCATGAAGATGTTTTAGGTGCCATTAAAGTATATAATTAGCCTACTTATTGTACGCCCACAGTTCATGAACCGGGGTTGGCAGTTTGCCAAGAATAATCGATTCATGTTGAAGGAGGAAAAGAAATAAAGGACATACGAATTGGTCACCAAAACGCGAAATCACGTTTTTAATACGTAAAATTTTCCAGTTGTTTTACAAGCAAAACAGTTACATTTAAAAACTACAATGTTCATAAAAGAAAAGCTAATTTTCCGACTTGTAATAATAAACAAATCCTTCCACAAGACAGATTCATTACCGTCTATACATTTAATATATTTATATTAAATATATTTATAATGTATAATTTATATTTATAATATATATATATATATATGTTGAAGATATCAAACAATTTTATAAGCTAGGTTTTAATCCTTTTTCCCAAGTAAGCAAACAGACAAGCAAGTCAAGTTTGCGCCTCTACGTAGTGCAAGTCTGAGGCAACTCTTGGTAATGGGGTAAAGGTGGAGTAAGATCCGATCTCTTTCCTTTGTATTTTCCCCTAATGCAAAGCACATTCCCTTGCGGAGATGTATGATGCTATGCATTAAAGGCAAGGGCCACTACTCAGACCGGTTTCGACCTTTATTGAGGTCTCGTCAGTGGAAACCAGACCTGTCAATGCTAAGGTTGAAATAATGCAGCGCTTATAAATTTTACCTAAACAAGTTGCCACAAGGGGGCTTTGACCTTATTAAATAAAAATCTCAGGATGAGAGTAAGATGTAGAAAATTTTTTACCTTGGATATTACTATGTTAAAGATATATCTTTACCATAGTAATACCCAAGGGAAAAAAACTTTCTATATATATATATATATATATATATATATATATTATTCGTTTTGAGTATAGGGACCACAAAGCTTTCTCTTTAGAGCAGCATATTATTATTACGTAACACCTGCAGGAAGTCCAAGACTCATCGAGTACGGAAGACAAGATTCATCTTGTACGGAAGCTTATTCAATAGGTCTGGTACAGAGAAACTGATGAGTTGCTTTTCCTTATGCATTATTAAAATTACTTGTAATGTATCTTATATGCTAAAGTATTATTTGATATGGAATTTATTGTTGTTCGGCGTTTTCTGGAAAAGTAGTGTCTTAACATGATAGTGTAATGTCTAAGATGTGTAATAGTTAGGTCAGAATAATAACAATAATAATAATAACATTCTTTAAAACACCGTTTATTATCTTTCAAAGAAATTACATGAGTGTAGGGTACATTTTGTTGCATGTTATTAAAATTATTATGATTACCACGATGTAATATTATAATGAATGTTCAAATTAATAGTAATTTTAACAAAAACACTTTACAGTTACAGTTTTCACATTAAAACAGTTAAACGGCTATTTTTGCATTTTTTTCGTTTACATTTTAATTTTACAATTCATTTTAATTCACAATTCACATTAACAATTGCCTTTTTATTAACATGCAACAGATAATGCTAAATGCATTCATTTCACTTTTTATAATAATAATTAAAATAAAATAAAAACATCGACAGCAACAATGAACAATGAGATTTTGCTACTTTATAATTCTGTACTAACCATGTGTACAATTCGGTACATCACTTTACTTTCACTCATCATTACCTCTCAGAGAATGACCTATATTTTATAATATTTAGGCAACAGTGCTATAATTTCTCCCCTATATAATTTTTACTCTTAATATCTTTATAATTGCATAAGGTGGAATTCATGTAACAGAATAATAACGATCACATAATAATAATAATCCAAATCGGTTTAACATTTCAAAAATAAATTACTTGTGTGTTCTTTTCACCCCTGCATATTTTTGCTGCACGTGCTAAATCCCTCACAAAGTTTCAGGTCTATCAGAGTGGAGCGTGTCAAAATATTTCTTTGGTCGAAACTTAAAATTCCTTTGAACTGTAACTATTATTTTCTCCACTTGAGGTACTAAAATGAACTTTGGTACCATTCTATTCTATGAAATTTCTCATAGTACACCCACCTTTATACAGCAATCAACAATGCCATCAATATGAATGCGTTACACTAGAAACACGTCCATTCTTCGCTTATGCACTATTTCCTACAAGGAAGATTGTTCTGTGAAATGCAAAACATGCTTAAAAACGGAATGCTTGCTATTCGGTGCGTGCGTGCGGTTTAGTCTCGAGCAATTTTATATTTTCTTCACTAGCTTCGGGGATGATTTGACGTGTCCAGAAAAGCAAAAATATTTCTTCGAGAGTGTATAATATGGAAAAGAAATATTCACATTTGTGCTGGTATTGTTTGTTCATGCAATACGGAAAAAAAAAGTTTCATGTTAGAAAGAGCTATTCGCGATGTATGCTACTTGAAATATCAAAGGGTGATGTGCATAAATGAATACTTCAGCAGAAAAGGGGAAAATTTTTTTTTTTTTTTTTTAACATAACTCTTTATTTAGTCCTTATAAGGACTGGCTTAAAGGGGCATAGCAAGAATGCTTTTCATCTTCCCCGTTATCTGTAGAGGACAGTGTAGGGATAAAGTGTTATTGAGCTATTAAAGCTGCGATCATGGCAGGAGGGTAACAGCAATAGCCGAGCCGAGCCTCAGTTAGAACTTCATTGGCTACAGCATTGCCATATTTAAAGGTAAAGCCGTCTCTAAAAATTCGGACGATCCCTAGGCCACTCAATCGTGGGCGAAGGACCGTCCATCTCAGCGTTGGCTCCACTCAGTGATGGCCTTCCACCCACACGCCACCACCGAGCAGAACCGCTCATATTCCGAAGAAAAGCATTCACCGATAAAGCCCCTCAGCGGGCCGTGCCGAAGAACACTTTCCCTAGCGACTCAAATTGCTCCCTTAAGGCAAAAACCTTAAGAGAGCGAACTCAAAACTCTCGAATCTCAGCGCCCCAAGGGGGGTGACAGCAACAGCCGAACCTCAGTTAAACTTCATTGGCTACAACATTGCCATCCATTACTCTCCAAGGGAAAATTGCAGTTGCCCCCCTACTTAAGTGGGAGAAGCTGCAGAAGAAGGAGAATGCAATAATCTAAGAGGTGTATTTCCTTATTCTCATAAAACTATGGACTTTTTAAAAAAATTAAATTATTTTATTTCAGATTAAATATATAAAATAGATTATATTATACTTTTTATTATATTCTTATTTTCAAAAAATATCTATTTATAAAAGTCATAAAGCCAGCAATCCACCCTCCGAATATCCATTGAATCATTCCTAAAAGTTATCAGTTGAATGAATTCCAATTACGGTACTGTACTGACGAAAGTATCTAATGCAGGCATTAAGCGATGTTTTTAAATATTCAACGCACCAAATGCAAGGGTACAATTTAAACAGTATGCATTTTAACCACGGCCGCTCTTGTCCTTCGCCAATGCGGAAGAGATGAAAGTTGACCTTCCATAACTATTTTTAGCAACTGGCTATCGATTCGCACAAGGGTGTTTGGCACTCGCTTACACTATCCAGGTTAAGTACCGTTAGAATGTCCCAGTCCCGATTAGGTAGGGAAATAGGACTGATTGTTGAAAATTTTCATTTTGGGAGTTTGTGATACCAGTAAAATACTAGTAAAGAAAGTAAGTAGGAGATTTGTAATTACATTGATGTGCAATAGATGGCAGCACAGTTAAAGTATCGCGATGTTTATTTATTTATTTTTAAATATATAAGATGCACTGTAAATTTCTATGGAATAAAAAAAAAAAAAAAAAAAGAAAAAGAAAAAAAAACGAAAAAAAACTGGCTTCTCTGTAACAAAAAAAAATAGCAGGCAATAAAGCACTGATCCAATTGCAATCGTGCCTTAAAGTGGTCGGAAAGAAATAATGACTCTGTTGATAGTTACAAGGATAAACGTGATGGTCCTTATTAAGTCTACCTCCGTGGGACCATAACCGATTGTCAATGGAGGCGGAATAATAGATCTTAATGGCAATGAACCTTGACTTCTCCCACCGAAGCAAACTGGTATGGTGTTAAGTGGAAGAACAAAGTATAGGCGCAGTGCTTGCAAGAGGGGACAAAGGAACACATTAGGTTCCCCATTATACCCTACCCTAAGCATACAAGAGCGGTAATGGTCACAAATGACTCGGAAAGCCGTTCGCGAGACTTTTTTTTTCGTTGTTCATGAGGTGCATCGTAAATTAGATAGGAGAAAATCATAGCATCAGAATGCAATATATAGGCGACTAAATGACTTTTTTTTTCTTTGTACACCATCCTAAATATTAATCCATATCATTGCCGATGTTTTTTTTTGTTTTGTTTTTTTTAGTATAGTATCCATCCATAGAAAATATTATTCTCTGCGCTTGTACTCACGAAAAATGCTGTGACGTTTATGGCGTTGAATTAAATGGACCTTCAGAGAGTGCAAAAGAAAAAAACAAAACTACAACAGTCCTTATAAGGACTGGCTTAAAGGGGCGAAGCAAGAATGCTTTTCATCTTCCCCGTTATCTGTAGAGGACGGTGTAGGGATAAGGTGTTATGAGCTATTAAAGCTCTGATCATGGCAGGAGGGTAACAGCAATAGCCGAGCCTCAGTTAGAACTTCGTTGGCTACAGCATTGCCATGCATTATCCTCCAAGGGTAATGGGTTGAATGAATCAATCCCGATATATAACTACAACAGTTTTCTCCGATGAGAAAATATATTTTGAAATCATATTAATGAAAAGGTGTTTTATAAATATTCTGATATTGCTCTAAAATTTTTGTATTATAAAATTTATATAATTATTTACGGTATATAATTAAATATTCATTTTTGTTTTATATTAATTATTTCCTTTTTCAATTTTGAAACATTATTCTTCCTTTTTTAATAATTACTAAACACTTCTGTCTCCGTCTACATCTGTTATACTATAAAGTGCCTGCCGTCCACAGAAACAAAAAAAATGGAAAACTTTTTCAAGAAAGTTGAAAGGCTCTTAAATTGTAGACGAAGAAAAAAAAAACAACTAACACTAGAAAGGATGAAAGCAAGAATTCAAGTTACATTTTCCAACTTACACAACAAAACTGTTACGACATTTTCGAGTTATCTCCTGAAGCTAATTAAAATAGCTAATACTGAAATGTAGTATTTGTTCACACAAGATAAGCCATTTCTTTTACCATTGACTTACTGGGCCCAGGCCAATACAAAATTAGCTTATTTCTCTCATTCATTTTTCTTCTTGGCCGATTTGCGAGCTATTCTGCTTACGCATGCGTGGCTCTTGCTTAAGATTTATTGTCCTAATTTCGTCACAAATTAAGACGGTTAATCTTTGTAGTTATGAGCTTAATTATGCCTGAAGACTTCTTACTAAGTATAAATAAGCAGAAAGTAGATGCAATCTTTTTACTTCATTTGTTCAATCATTCTTTACTTTTAAGAGTTCCTGCGTAAATCATTTGTCAAGAATGAGAACTTTTTCCCCCTCTTTCTTTCCAATTACAATAATTACTTTTTTTTTAGAAAATGACATAATCTCTTCTTCAAGTGCACGTGCTTTTATGCTGAATTGATTAAAAATTAATTATATATTAAATAATTATGTACTAAAAATAATTAGATTAATTATATATTTATGACTGTAGCCATGTGTGTTCACCGGGCCGGTTTGCCTGTTTTGAGAGATGAAAAACCCTCCACCTCCATATGAGACTGGTTAACTTACCTTTAGTAGAAAGAGACCAGATAAAGGTTCCTCCCGTCACTGACAGGAATCGAACCCAGGTCTTTCCTGGCAAAAGGCCTTTGTCTATACCGACTGAGCTGCGGAATATGTTGCCTATATCCCTGATTTATAAGCACGCGAAATAGCCTCATACCATACCATACCATACCATACCATACCATACCATACCATAACCATCACCATTGAATAATTACTTAACCAGTATGGGTTATGTATTACTTACATTTCGAAATAATAAACATGGAAATTGAAACCTATGTGAAATAAACTTATTAGCTGTAAAATTAAAAGCTGCTATTGTTATTATTATTCGTGACATCTCCAAGGAGTCCGAAGACTCATCGCGGGAGGACACCTACTATACAACTGTCTCCACCACGACACCGAACCTCTACTACCAATCATTAACATCAGCGCCATCCACTGCCCACCCACAGCTAGTATTTTTTTGTCTGTAAATTGCGTGTGTTCTGACGGGGCCGATTTGTCTGTATGCGGGATGAAAAACCCGAGTTTCCGGGAGAAAAAAACCCTGCTACCTCCGTATGAGATAGGCTAACTCACCTTCGATTGAAAAAGTCCACATAAAGATTCCTCCCGTCAGAACGAGAATCGAACTTAGGCCTAATCCAATCGAAGGGCGCAATGTACCGTCGTTCTTCCAATTGCGCTACAGAGCCATTAATTATTTTATTTTATTTTATTTTATTTTATTTTATTTTACACCCTCACATGAGAGGTTACAAGACCTATAATACAAATACAACACTGCCATGCATGGGCAAGTAAGTGGTTAAGAAAAAAAATAAGGAATCTATTGCGTTTTTATTTTATTTTTTTATTTTTTGAAAAACTGGAGATTGCATTCATTGGGAAAAACAGTACGATTCCAAACAACAGCAGACGGAATGAAAGAGGAACATGAGAAGTTGGTTCGGTATATCTGGAGTTCAAGTGTGTTTACATGTTGACCAGTGGCTGTTCACGTGATTAGAGGAACGCGAAAGAATGGTAGTGGCATTTGACTAAAGCAACGCTCAAGAAAGTACCCATAAAAAGTCATAAGAGTAATGAGCATTCTCGCTATCAAAGTATCAATAGGATTTGAAGTCAGAGAAAAATCCATTATTAAGAGGAACAGCACGAGCGACAAAACAGAACCCCTGAGGTATTCCGGGGAAATCTGATGAAAGGAAGCCAACCATCATGATATACAGTGAATGGCCAGAGAAGAGAGATCTGGGAATCCCATCATAAATGGCAAGGAAGAGACCATAAGGCAGTAGCATGGTAATAATCTCTATGCTAAACTTGATCAATGTTTTGAAAATATTTATGAGCCGGCCTGCTTGGCCGAGTGGTTAGCGTATCCACTCTCCAGCCAAAAGGCTGCGGCTTCGAATCCCGTAGTGGGCATGGATGTTTGTGATTGTCTGTGAAAATACTGGTGGGTGGTGGTGGTCGGCGGTAGATGGCGTTGGTGTAGATGATGAAAGTAGTTGTAGTTGGTGGATTGAGTGGTGGAGATGGAGAGTTTTAGAGTAGGTGCCCTCCCTCAGTGAGTCTTTGGACTACTTGGAGGTGTCATGTAATAATAGCAATAATAATAATAATGAGTTTCTCCAAATCTTTCTGTAGAAGGCGGTTTCTAACCAAAGGTAGGTTAGGTTAGCGATTGGTCTGTTGTAGAACAAGAATAGTGGAATCCATATTGGTGATCACTAATTAGCTGATGGGTATCCAGATCATGAAGAAGTTGGTTGTTGATGATCTTCTCCATCAGTTTTGAGAGTATTGAGGTGAGGGCAATAATTTTTGGGTTGACTTATTTCGCTTTTTAGAGAGAGGCTAAATAAAAACTTACATAATGTTGGGCAAATGTAAGATGAGTATGACAGGTTATATAAGCGAAACAAGATAAGTGTTAATTCTGTAGAACAAGTTCTTAGTATAATTGGAAGGTTACCATCTGAACCATGAGTCTTGTTAGTATCAAGATTAATGAGGAGTTTGCTGGTGTCCTACTGGCAAAAAATCAGAGAAGGTATGCTGTGAGCATTTCGTGGTATTGTAGAAGGTGATCTGCATTGGTCGTCTGTACAAGAGCTGGAGGAACAGACAGATGCTAAGATGTCGATCTTATCTTTGAGTGATGTTACCATGGTAACATCACTCAAGTGAATTCAAGCTTGAAGTGGGGAGGGGAATAAAAGCCCTCATTCCAGTAAGAATGAGTATTCGGATTCAGAAAGCAGAAACATCAAGTAGACCATGGAAAAGAGACATAAATCCCGGAGGCCATCCAGCTTAACAATGTTGTAGTGTCGTAGAGTATGAGGTTGTGATTTATGGGAAGGAGATCAGTCTGTAGCAAAGTAGACATAGATGAGGTTATGTTTCCAACAGGAAATGAAACATCTAGTGCGCATTTGGAGGGTTGGGAAAATGTTCAAAGTATTGAAAGAATGATGAGATTATCTGGTATCCTAGTGGCAGGTTAAAAATTTTCCTTAGATCAGAACTGATAGCAAATGTTTCGTCTTCCCTTCCTTCTCGATGAGTGTAGTTAGAGACGGGAAGACAATTTGTCTTATGGACATTAAAGTTTCCTTAGGAAGATATTCTTACATTGCGGATAATTTGACTCTATGAAATGAACGTTTAGATAAAAATATTCAGAGAGGGCAGATGGTTGTCTGGAGTAAGGTAGCGTTAAAGACAGCAAACTATAAATTGAGGTAAAGAAATTTTAAGCCCGAGGATCGTGAACTTGAGATGCAAGGGTTGATCATCTTTGGAGAAGAATGTCTGATTTGACAAAAGCGAATGGATTTTCCTTTTCCTTTTTCTTTTCCTTATGGAAGGCATAATGCAAGATATGATCATGATAGGTGAGGAAGAATGCACTCTTCTAAGATGCCAGTTAGAGTTCTGTTAGGAACAGCAGATCAGATTTTGATACTTGTAATATTGGCTTTTAGAGTATAGTTATCTTTTTTTCCCTTTGTTTGCTACATTTTTTATGCTTTTATGATTCTGTTGCTTTTTACGGGAGATTTTTTAATACTTACAGTGAGTTTAATATTTGTCTTTCAAACAACGTCTTGCTTCCCACTTTATTTTTTTTAAAAAGTTATCAATTTTATCAGTACAATAATCTATAACGGAAATAAACAACTATATATTAAATAACAAATTCTTCTCCAGAACGGGTTATCATGATCTTGTCAATCAAATTGACTAAAACATCGTTGATTTATATTTCTTTTTTTCTACTGTCCCCTCTGTCTTTAACTTATTCTCGTACTACAGGGTTCTTTGGTCCTCACCTTCACAGCTCTCAGCTCCTTTTTCTCTCTTAAATTGAGACACCTCAGAAATGAACACCAATGTCCATATATACAAGGCATCCAGGTAATCGAACCTTTCGACACTGCCTTGACAACTCCAGTTGTCATTCACTGCCTGGGTTTTGTCTTCCAGTTCATTCTACGGCTTATAGAGACGATTTTATTGAAAAATCAGAAAATAAGAGAGGACCAAACTTGATTGATTTTGTTTTGTTGAATAAATGTTATAAACATTGTAATATCTAAATTCCATTTGTCTTAAAAATGATGTCTTTCTTCTAATATTTCATATATCGTATTTTAACTTCATTAATCATAAATCATTCTTTTGTTAGCTTTTTCTTTTCTTACCAGTTTAGGATATTGTACAAAGAACTATTTCTGGTGTTAGAGGAGAATTATCATAACATTATGTAGTGTCATCCAAATGTATTATGCAAAAAAGAGGTCTTTAAAAAAGCAAGTTCTGAAGTGTCTCAGTTATAACAGATGACAATAAATCGATATCATTTATTAAAATATCTCCATTTAATTGGGTAAGTAACTGGAAGCCTTAGTAGTATGGGTGGCGGTAGTGACAAGATCAAGATCAAGATAAGATAAGGAATCGTGACGTGATTGGTTGATGACGTCATTGTGCATGTCGTCACGTGTGCATGGCTTCATGGTTGTGGAATGTTTGGAATTTCCCTGTGGGCAACTGTGTCACTGGCTTCAGCACTTGTGTTTTGGTTCGCGTATGGGGTTATGGGTGATGATAGAGATAAGGATTCGTGTTGTGATTGGTGGTGCAATTCTGACAAGATGAAGATCAAGATAAGATAAGGAATCGTGACGTGAATGTTTGTTGTTATGAGATGTAGATAAGTGACGTCATTTGTTATTTGTAAATAAATGTCGTCATTTGTTATTTGTAAATAACTGACGTTGTTGTTTTGAATGGAAAGGATGATATTAGTGGATAAGAAATCGTGTCGTGATTGGTGCTCACTTCTGGCAAGATCAAGATAAGATAAGGAATCGTGACGCGAATGTTTGTTATGAGATGTAGATAAGTGACGTCATTTGTTAGTTGTAAATAAGTGACGTTATTGTTTTGAATGGAAAGGGAAATATATTAGTGTATAAGTAATCGTGTTGTCATTGGTGGACACTTCTGACAAGATCTAGATCAAGATAAGATAAGAATCGTGACGTTATGTCTTTGTGTGGTATTTTGGTTTGGCTATGGAATTGTGGGCTATGTTTTGAGATAAGATATCTTTGAATTTTCCCAGGGTGGCACACATCCGTCATTGTCGTCTATGGGAATTCTTAGAGTATGTCGTGATGGCGGGTGTGATTAGATTTTTCTGAATAATTAATTATATACTGGTATCACTCAAACATACGGTTTTTTTTTATTATTATTTTATTTTATATAGATGTTTGTACTAATTTTCCAATACATTTGGGGTATTTGTTTCTTGTTAAAGGGTGGGAATTCTTAGAGTAAGTCGTGATTGCAGCAGTCTTTCGAGCTTTTCTGAATAATTAATTATATACTGATGTCACTCAAACACACATACTTTTTTTTTTTCCATATCTCATCTGTATTTTCTTCTATATACAGGGTGTTTGGGATAAATTTGACAGTTTCGTAAGGAAAAAGAAAATCTTCTTTGTATCTATTAAATTTAATGAATTGACAAAAAAACATTACAGGCAGAGTTAATTGCAATACTATCAACAAGATTTACTCAAAATAATCACCATTAGCATCGATCACAGCTTCAATTCTGCTTCGGAACCTCGAACAAGCTGATGCTACAGTCTCCCTGGGAACGGCCGCAAAAACTGTTTTAATTTTATCCATTAACTGGGCTTTTGTATTACTGGAAGTGCGATTGGTGTCTTTTTCAACTGCGCCCCATACAAAATAATCCATGGGGTTAAGGTCTGTGGAGTTTGGAGGCCAAACATTTGGACTGGTGAAGTCGTAGAAATTTTCAGACAACCATTTTTGACTTTTCCCAGAGGTGTGGCAAGGGGCCGAATCCTGCTGCCATACATACGGCCTACCATTGGCTACCCTTGTTATCCAGGGCTTGACTACAGTTAGCAACTCCACGAACAAAGCCCGAATTCCAATGCCAGGGTTCTTCAACACCTGTTCCTGCAGATTTGCGAGGAATTCTGTTGTACGAACGCAATCAGATCGTCTGCTAGGGATCTTTCTTCTTGCTACATCCTCATAGTCACCATTGCAAGTCTCTAGTTCATGCCTGATTGTTTTTACTGTATTCAGGGAGCATTGGGCAGCAGTCGTAATATCCTTATTTTGATGGCGGGCACGAATCATCATGATACAAGTTATTCTCTTCCATGATTCAGGTGGGTTCCAGCTATCCATCCTTTCTGACATCTTGTATATGAATGAAGAAGGGTCCAAACTTTTAAATGAAGAGAAGTGTGTGTTAATACATGTAACTTACGGAAAAATATAATTAATTATAAATATGTCAAATTTATCCCGAACACCCTGTACATGTTCTAATCAAGTTCATATTTTATTCACAATTCATCCGAATATTTCGATTTGTCTAAAATTAAGATCTTAAAATTCAATAAATAAATAAATAAACAAATCGTGTGTGTATTCACGGTTATTGCAAAAGTGTTGTCTTAAACATACATACATAACACATCAAACATACATAACACTGTTTGTTCTTTTAAGTTTACATATTTATTTCACAGATATTATTTACAATGCAATATGCAGAAATAGGAATTTACATATATCACCAATGCAAATGGTGTTTTTCTTGGCATAACATTTCTTTGAAAAAAAAAAAAAAACTTACATTTCTTTCCAGAATGGGAACATCTTGGTACTATCTAGGTTTTCTGAATATTCCAAAATGTTGATTAACATATATTCAAAGAACACAAACACAAGTCTGAAAAGACATTTTCATTATAGGTTACTGTGGCTAACATATATTCACAACACAAAACACAAAACATAGTAGTTGAAAGATATTTCTGTAAATAACCAGAAAAGCTAGTGGACTACTTAATTTACTTTAGTATCCGATTGGTTCTCTGCATTAATTCTTTCCCACGGGTGGAAAGTCTATGCGCCGTTTTGTTTAGGGTAAGTGTTATTTCCGGTTTCGAATTCCGATTGCTGTTAGAGTATGGAATTCAGACAAGTGAAATATTTATTTATTTATTTTTCAAATTGAATGGCTATTTTCTGTATTTTACTTTTAAAAATCAGTTTAATTACATATTCTAACAGAATAACTGAGCAAAATGAACGAATAAAAAAAATGTGAATTTATTTTCCAACACTGTAGATTTCTGACAAAGTCGTATCTTAAAGATATCTCTCTAATCCGGTCGCCAACTTGTTGTACCTAGGTGAAAAATAGTGTGTGTGTGTGTGTGTGTGTGTGTGTGTGTGTGTGTGTGTGTGTGTGTGTAGTAACGTGTTGGTTTAAAATATCTAATGGCTCTGTAAAATAACCAAATTCTAGCAGTATTGTAATTTCAGTTGAAATCTTCTGCACTAAAATTCTGGTTATTAAAATAATACTCAATTTTTTTTTTTTTTTTGCTTCCAAGAGTTGACAGTTTCTTGATATATTTGAGGGCTTGCATGAACAAATAAGACTTTTAACTCACTGAGTCAAAAAAAATAAATAAATAAAATAAAATAACAAAAATCTAGTTAGTTTGTGGCATTAAATTTTACAAGGAGAAAAAAAAAATGTTGTGGTCTTACTTAAATTTGTATTTTGACTGTTGTCCTCTCTTTTCTTTTTTTTTTTTTCACAGTTGGAATATTTATATATTTTAACACAATTATTATATTAGATATTCTTTCCAACACAAATAAATAATTATGTATTCTTATTTCAAATGAATATTAGCTCAGAAAGAAAGAAAGAAAATTGTAAAGAAAAAAAAAATGTTTACCTTCAAATAACTATTTTGGAATCACAGCAAACAAGAAATTCATCACTTTTTCAAAGTTTTTAAATTCCTACTCATATTGTTTTCATCATTTGGTATCATTTAAATGAAGAACGGTTCTGGCTATAAAGTTTGTTAATGTTATTGATTTTTCTCTTCCAATGGCTGTAATTTTTTTTTTTGATACATTCATGCTGATTCCTTGTTATTTGCACGCTACGATACCTTTTTATTTTCTACAACAAACGTTTTTTGAGTTTAAGTAACGTGATTGGCTAAAATATCAGCTGTTTGTCTCTGTAAAATAATCAAATTCTAACAGTCGTATTGTTAGAATTTGGTACGACTGTTTTTTCTAGTCTGGTGAATGTAGTAACAAATTGTCACTTATCACTTCATTTTTACTTTATTCACAAAACTACAAATCCGTTATTTGGTATGGTCTCTGTTTTTAATTCCCCCATTACTAGAATGTACGGGTGGTAAAGTTTTGAAATAAGTTTCGACTCGCAAGAAAAATAAATGTTTACATTCAAATAACTATTTATGATCACAGCAAGCAAGAAATTCATCAGCTTTTCAAAGTTTGGAAATTCATACCCATTTTGTTTTCATCATTTGGTATCATTTAAATGAAGAATGGGTATGGGTATTAAGTTTGTTAATGATTTTGATTTTTCTCTTCCAAAGGCGATTATTATTTGATATATACATGTTGATTCATTTGTTATCTGCATGCTACGATATCATTTTTATTTTCTACAATAAACTTTTTTAGAGTTTAAGTAACGTGATAGACTAAAATATCAGTTGTCTCTCTGTAAATAACCAAATTCTAACAGTCGTATTGTTTGAATTTGGTACGATTGTTTTTCTAGTCTGGTGACGGTATCTACAGATGTACTAACAAAATTGTCACTTTTCAGTTCATTTGTACTTTATTCACCAAACTACAAATATGTGTTGTCAAGTTTTGAAAAAAAAAAGAAAAAGAAAAAAAAAAGTTTCGACTGGCAGTGATATGTTTTTAAACTTTTATCATGTACAAATATCTTAAAAGAAAAGAAAAATGTACCTTCTTTTCTTTTTTACATCAAGCTTTTTTAAGAGTTTGGTAACGTGATGAGTTAAAATATCTGCACTCTGTAAAATAACCAAATTTTTATCTTACTTTGTGTTGGGAAAGGTAAAATTTGTATTTGTTTTATCTGGAGAGTATAAACCTTTTTTCTATACTAAACTTTAAGAATTTAAGTTATGTTTTGGGTAAAATTACCTGCTTTCTCTCTGTAAAATCACCAAATTCTAACAGGTAGGATTTTCGAGTATGCGAAAGAAATGTTTACAGATAACTCAAAAAAAAAAAAAAAAAAAAGAAAAAAAAAGTCAATAGGTAGCATTAGACAAATTTCTAAATACTTAATTACAGGATATCAGGTTTCCCATGGTCCTTGCATTAATTTCACATTAGTGATTTTTTTACAATAATTAAACAGAATTGTATTAATGTATAAAGTTATGGATTTTATTATCAAATTCTAAACTGAATAACTGAGTAAAAATTTCACTGTGGAAAACACAACAGCAACACACATCTTTGTTCATTTAAGTTTTACAAATGCATATTTTATTTTGCTGAAATATTACTTACAACGAAAAAAAAAATCGAAACTTGTAATTACCTACAAATATTTCACAATATTTAGTTTACACTATTTTCCTGAAGAAAGAAAATTTCAAAGACTTTTGTGGTTCACTCATTATTTTACTTTACTGGACCTAAACACCACAACACAACACAATACGATAGCTGCACTGGATGAACGAATTGCAGTAACTGAAAAGACACTCGACTCGATTGTTTTTCTTTATAGTACTGTTTACCTGACCCTTTACCCTGACCGTTCCTTCCAAATGAAACTTTCGCGCAGGTGACTCACAGGCATGTTTTCGCATGCTGGTGGATTGATGTTGATGTGCGTTTATCTTACTTTGTAACATTATGGTACAAACTTTATCTCTGTGGCTCGAATTCATCCAAAGGAAGATGAGCGAGCTACCCATTTGTAGATATCTTTTAGTGATGTCACCTCAAACTGATAACCAATGAGATGAAAGATCTCGCCATTGCAGATGTCCGAAATTGTTTGGATGGAAAAAAAAAAAATAGCATTATGTGTTGGGTGTGAAAGGGTAGTCAAGAGGTTGACAGTGGTCTTCCCTGCAAGGCTCCCCCACCCTCCCTATCCTCCAGAAGATGTCTGCTCATCTAAGGGAGATGAGCTAGTTTGCCGTTGTCGGATTTCTTTTAGTCATGTCACTTCCAACTGATGCTAAATGCTCCCCCATCCCATACTCTAACCCATCATCCCTCTCTCCTCCAGCAGATGTCTGCTCAGGCTAGCGGAGATGAGCGAGCTTATCATTCGCGGATATCTTTTAGTGATGTTACCTCCAACTGATACTGATAACTTTGGAGGAAAAAAAATAGCATCAGGTTGTGAAAGTGAAAAGGTAGTCAAGAAAAGGTAGTGACTGAGGTCTTCCCTGCAATACTCCCCTAACCCCCTCTCCTCCAGAAAATGTCTGCTCAGCCTCGTGGAGATGAGCGAGCTCATCATTTGCGTATATCTTTTAGTGATGTCACCTCCAATTGATACTGATAACTTTTTTGGGAAAAAAAAATTTAAAAAACTGGTTTTTTATGATAACTTTTTAGGAAAAAACGCATTTTTTATGAAAATTTTTTTGGAAAAAAAATAAAAAAACGCGTTTTTTTATTTTTTTTCCAAAATGGGGGAGCATTTAGCATCAGTTGGAAGTGACATGACTAAAAGAAATCAGACAACGGCAAACTAGCTCATCTTCCTTAGATGAGCAGACATCTAAGGGAGATGAGCTCATCAAGTTACCAAACTCTTAAAAAAGCTTGATGTAAAAAAGAAAAGAAGGTACATTTTTCTTTTCTTTTAAGATATTTGTACATGATAAAAGTTTAAAAACATATCACTGCCAGTCGAAACTTTTTTTTTTTCTTTTTCTTTTTTTTTTCAAAACTTGACAACACATATTTGTAGTTTGGTGAATAAAGTACAAATGAACTGAAAAGTGACAATTTTGTTTGTACATCTGTAGATACCGTCACCAGACTAGAAAAACAATCGTACCAAATTCAAACAATACGACTGTTAGAATTTGGTTATTTACAGAGAGACAACTGATATTTTAGTCTATCACGTTACTTAAACTCTAAAAAAGTTTATTGTAGAAAATAAAAATGATATCGTAGCATGCAGATAACAAATGAATCAACATGTATATATCAAATAATAATCGCCTTTGGAAGAGAAAAATCAAAATCATTAACAAACTTAATACCCATACCCGTTCTTCATTTAAATGATACCAAATGATGAAAACAAAATGGGTATGAATTTCCAAACTTTGAAAAGCTGATGAATTTCTTGCTTGCTGTGATCATAAATAGTTATTTGAATGTAAACATTTATTTTTCTTGCGAGTCGAAACTTATTTCAAAACTTTACCACCCGTACATTCTAGTAATGGGGGAATTAAAAACAGAGACCATACCAAATAACGGATTTGTAGTTTTGTGAATAAAGTAAAAATGAAGTGATAAGTGACAATTTGTTACTACATTCACCAGACTAGAAAAAACAGTCGTACCAAATTCTAACAATACGACTGTTAGAATTTGATTATTTTACAGAGACAAACAGCTGATATTTTAGCCAATCACGTTACTTAAACTCAAAAAACGTTTGTTGTAGAAAATAAAAAGGTATCGTAGCGTGCAGATAACAAGGAATCAGCATGAATGTATCAAAAAAAAAAAAAATTACAGCCATTGGAAGAGAAAAATCAATAACATTAACAAACTTTATAGCCAGAACCGTTCTTCATTTAAATGATACCAAATGATGAAAACAATATGAGTAGGAATTTAAAAACTTTGAAAAAGTGATGAATTTCTTGTTTGCTGTGATTCCAAAATAGTTATTTGAAGGTAAACATTTTTTTTTCTTTACAATTTTCTTTCTTTCTTTCTGAGCTAATATTCATTTGAAATAAGAATACATAATTATTTATTTGTGTTGGAAAGAATATCTAATATAATAATTGTGTTAAAATATATAAATATTCCAACTGTGAAAAAAAAAAAAGAAAAGAGAGGACAACAGTCAAAATACAAATTTAAGTAAGACCACAACATTTTTTTTTTCTCCTTGTAAAATTTAATGCCACAAACTAACTAGATTTTTGTTATTTTATTTTATTTATTTATTTTTTTTGACTCAGTGAGTTAAAAGTCTTATTTGTTCATGCAAGCCCTCAAATATATCAAGAAACTGTCAACTCTTGGAAGCAAAAAAAAAAAAAAAATCGAGTATTATTTTAATAACCAGAATTTTAGTGCAGAAGATTTCAACTGAAATTACAATACTGCTAGAATTTGGTTATTTTACAGAGCCATTAGATATTTTAAACCAACACGTTACTACACACACACACACACACACACACACACACACACTATTTTTCACCTAGGTACAACAAGTTGGCGACCGGATTAGAGAGATATCTTTAAGATACGACTTTGTGAGTAATCTACAGTGTTGGAAAATAAATTCACATTTTATTTATTCGTTCATTTTGCTCAGTTATTCTGTTAGAATATGTAATTAAACTGATTTTTAAAAGTAAAATACAGAAAATAGCCATTCAATTTGAAAAATAAATAAATAAATAATTTCACTTGTCTGAATTCCATACTCTAACAGCAATCGGAATTCGAAACCGGAAATAACACTTACCCTAAACAAAACGGCGCATAGACTTTCCACCCGTGGGAAAGAATTAATACAGAGAACCAATCGGATACTAAAGTAAATTAAGTAGTCCACTAGCTTTTCTGGTTATTTACAGAAATATCTTTCAACTACTATGTTTTGTGTGTTTTGTGTTGTGAATATATGTTAGCCACAGTAACCTATAATGAAAATGTCTTTTCAGACTTGTGTTTGTGTTCTGTGAATATATGTTAATCAACATTTTGGAATATTCAGAACACCTAGATAGTACCAAGATGTTCCCATTCTGGAAAGAAATGTAAGTTTTTTTTTTTTTTTCAAAGAAATGTTATGCCAAGAAAAACACCATTTGCATTGGTGATATATGTAAATTCCTATTTCTGCATATTGCATTGTAAATAATATCTGTGAAATAAATATGTAAACTTAAAAGAACAAACAGTGTTATGTATGTTTGATGTGTTATGTATGTATGTTTAAGACAACACTTTTGCAATAACCGTGAATACACACACGATTTGTTTATTTATTTATTTATTGAATTTTAAGATCTTAATTTTAGACAAATCAAAATATTCGGATGAATTGTGAATAAAATATGAACTTGATTAGAACATGTATATAGAAGAAAATACAGATGAGATATGGAAAAAAAAAAAAGTATGTGTGTTTGAGTGACATCAGTATATAATTAATTATTCAGAAAAGCTCGAAAGACTGCTGCAATCACGACTTACTCTAAGAATTCCCACCCTTTAACAAGAAACAAATACCCCAAATGTATTGGAAAATTAGTACAAACATCTATATAAAATAAAATAATAATAAAAAAAACCGTATGTTTGAGTGATACTAGTATATAATTAATTATTCAGAAAAATCTAATCACACCCGCCATCACGACATACTCTAAGAATTCCCATAGACGACAATGACGGATGTGTGCCACCCTGGGAAAATTCAAAGATATCTTATCTCAAAACATAGCCCACAATTCCATAGCCAAACCAAAATACCACACAAAGACATAACGTCACGATTCTTATCTTATCTTGATCTAGATCTTGTCAGAAGTGTCCACCAATGACAACACGATTACTTATACACTAATATATTTCCCTTTCCATTCAAAACAATAACGTCACTTATTTACAACTAACAAATGACGTCACTTATCTACATCTCATAACAAACATTCGCGTCACGATTCCTTATCTTATCTTGATCTTGTCAGAAGTGAGCACCAATCACGACACGATTTCTTATCCACTAATATCATCCTTTCCATTCAAAACAACAACGTCACTTATTTACAAATAACAAATGACGACATTTATTTACAAATAACAAATGACGTCACTTATCTACATCTCATAACAACAAACATTCACGTCACGATTCCTTATCTTATCTTGATCTTCATCTTGTCAGAATTGCACCACCAATCACAACACGAATCCTTATCTCTATCATCACCCATAACCCCATACGCGAACCAAAACACAAGTGCTGAAGCCAGTGACACAGTTGCCCACAGGGAAATTCCAAACATTCCACAACCATGAAGCCATGCACACAATGACGTCATCAACCAATCACGTCACGATTCCTTATCTTATCTTGATCTTGATCTTGTCACTACCACCACCCATACTACTACTAGCCTTCTTTTAAGTCACTCGCTCTTCTGCAGGATACCATTGTGATTTAAAGAGATTTCTGAAATCGTGCCATTATTTGTTTGTGTCTAATTAGTGTTATTCTTGTCTAAGAACAATAATACTGTTTCTTCCTAGCGTTCTAAGACAAATTTTCAAAAATGGTTCAGAATCAGCAGACGAATTTTATTACTGACTCAAAAAGTCCTTATAATAAGGACTGGCTTAACGGGGCAAAGCAAGAATGCTTTTTATATCTTCCCCATTATCTGTAGAGGACAGTGTAGGGATAAGGTGTTATTGAGCTATTAAAGCTGTGATCATGGCAGGGTAACAGCAATAGCCGAACCTCAGTTAGAACTTCATTGGTTATTGGTTACAGCATTGCCATAATAATTTGTGAGTTCAACATATCTTCATCATCGGCCTGTAGAGTAAGATAGACTGAGAGTCAGCAGATAGTGGGAGAGGAAATATAAAGATAGAGTGCATAGTAGTAGGGTAGGTAAAAGAGGCCTCAGTTGACTTGTTTTAGCTGTTTGCCCCCCAGGGGCGATTCTAAAACGGTCGTTGATTTTTCACTTTAGAAGAAAAAGGAATCCTAAAAAGGAAACATGGAACAAAAACAAAAACATGAAGTACAGAGAAAATAAAACTATATAGAATGAACTGGAAACCAAAAAAAGATGGGGGAAAAAGGGTCTAGCCTAAGTGATGCTGCTCTCAAGAAGCTGCACCGCCTCGCTGTAGGCCTTCGCCGCTCAGGTTCTCAGGTCCTCCCCCACCTGTTGGAACTAGAGAGCTATTGCTGTGAACAGGAAACCATGGGATGGTTATTGTGACTGTCGCTTTTTGTGGGCAGTCATTATTCTTTTAGCCACCTCACTTCCCTTGGCCATGTCTAATTTGGAGAGAGCTATGAAGAACGCCGATGTCACCTCCTCGTCTATGTCCATGGCTAGCTGTACTTGCTCAGGGGTGATTTGGCTGATGTCTTCAACAAATAAGTCACCCCATTTTGCACTAACTACGTTTGGACCATATTTCCCAGTGAGGAGGAGCTCAGGTTCCCCTATTCTCACTATTGCGTCTTGAAATTTTCCTGCCACCCCAGGGATGCCTTTAACTAGATGCTTTAGAGTCTCCCCTGATTTTGCATGAGGAGTCTCCAATTCTTCTGTTTCTGCTGGTTTTATTTTTTTCATCTCTTTTTCCTCTGGACTCAGAGGTCTTTTGAAGGGGGCGCTGCTTGCCTCCATGTTTTCTGTTTTATTTACTTTTCCTTCTGCAGTGATTTCATCATGTGACACAGCTTGTTTATTGGCTGTTTCTCGCTTCTTCTCTTTCTTGGGTGTGCAGGCTGTGGTTTCTGCCTTTTCTTCTATAGCCGTTATTTTTCCGTATGCCTCGTTTATAGTTGGAAAATCCGTGTTTCCCGACTCTTGTTCTGTAGTAGCTGTAGGCTTCTCTACTGAGGAGACTGTGACTGCTGTTTTCATCTCGAGCGAGATGTTTACTTCCCCCGACTTCCATTGGGGGTTGTCTGCATCGTTTAAGATTTGTATGTTTCGAACAACACCCCATTTCCCAAACACGTCGTGGATTATTTTTTCATCACATTGTATATATTCCAAGGGGAATCTGGAGCAGTTTGATAATGCTCCCCACCATGAACGGAAAAATTTCCTTTCCGTTACATTGAAAGCCTTTGAGCAACTTGTCCCTAGTCTCGGCGCTCCTAACTACAACTTGGTATCTGCCATTACCGAAAGGAGTGAATCCAAATATCTGGTCCGCACTGACGCAGTCAATCAGGGCTTTAGCCAAAAGTCGGGGTCTCAGATCAGCGTCAGTCTCGATGCCGAGAGTCCGCGTGCGCGGCAAAACATTGGCCATAGCTGGCGAGGGGGGGGGGGGGCCTAGCTATTCCCACCCCCAAGTGTTTATTATTGCCCCGGTCCGGGGTTTAGGAAGATCTGTAAATCTCCGTTAAATATATATCTCGTGATGCCCGATGGGACTCGTACCGATATCAACGGTTATGAACAGATGCTAAAAACGCGAAGTATTCCGAGAACAGAAACTACACACTTGATCTAAGCCAAAAGGCGATCACGTCATTCCCAGCTGTAACTGCTCACGCGGCAGTGTACAGTTGCCATCCATTACCATCCAAGGGTGTTCAAACATCTCATCTCTGCTCGAATCAAAAAGATTTTTTTTTTTTTTAACTTGCAATTATTATTATTTAAAGAAAGACATGATTTACAATTTTAGGTGTCTTTAATTTTTTTTAATTATTTTGAAAATAAAACAAATTAATTTAATTTTTAGATTAAAAACGAATAATTTTATATACTTTTTAAATAATAGTATAATTATTTAAAAATGTAATTAAAATATACGGTAGCGAATCCAAATTTATAGACATTTTCTAGAAAATAAATTTAAAAAAATCAAAACTTTATTCCTGTTTATATCGAACTCATTTTGCACGTACAGTAAAGCTTTGGTTAATAAAAGCTTTGATTAAAGAAAAGAAAAAATCGTAATTGAATTCGACAGTCTATTTTTCTTTTAAAAGTAAATTAAAAAAAATTAATCCTATAGAAAATATTCGAGTACAGTCGGTTTTCTTACAGCTTTCAAACTCAGAAGATGATTCTAGTCTTATTTGTGCAACAAGAAAGGTTGAAAACGAAGTATTGCTTTTATCAGGCTTCGCTTCAAGTGAGAACCTGCAGCACTGTGTGGATTATTTAATAATGTCGTCTTGGCTAATCCCAATTATCTGGGTGTCTGTTTACATTTCTCTGTCGCTGTTTTCGCGACTTGAACTATGGCAATAGTACCTTAATGGGAAATGGAATTACGTTGGAAATTGTAATAACTTAGTGGCAATGTTTACCTTCGTGATTAATTCCAAATGCCAATAATGACCGCCGGAACAATTTATTTCATAACTAAGAACAAAAGAAAATGGAGCAAAAAAAGTTTATCGTAATACAAAGCTTTCCACAAATAACAAGTAATTCACGAACATTAATAAGAAACTCCTTAATAATTTAGGAATATAACTTAATTAAACATTCAGCTATCAAAACTTTTCTTATTTAGAAAGAAAGAAAGAATGATTTCCTCGAACGCAGGCTAAATTTGGAGGGTAATGCAATAAGCTCCCGCTAGGACACTAAGAAATATTAGTTTTATAAAAAGAAACAAATCAGAGCTATAAGCGTAGTAGCAGAATGTGACGTCATACAGTTATAAATTGTTCCATTTGGGAGAAGGCTATTTTTATTGGTCAGAACTTTACTTGCTAAAAATTAAATTAAAAGCGATATAAGTATTTAATTAACCTAAGTAAGTAATTCAATGAATAAAAAGAAATAATATTCAAATAACGTTTATTTGTGACAGTAGCGCACTTGGGATTTAGTCTGGGGGAGGGGGGGGCGAGTTGAGTAGACGATTTGAGAATGCACACTACGTATCGCATACGACCTATGACTGAGCATCTTCAGTGATCCTAATTCATAAGTAGTATAGAAATAGAAGACACGACACAACATAAAATAAATTTTTAAAAAAAAGAATTTTAATTAGGAAAACATTTTTGGAAAAATGTTCTAGTGTTTATTTTTTTCCTTTTTCTTTGGAGGGGGCCAAGACCCCTTGGCCCTCCCTCTGGGTGCGCCACTGATTTGTGAGAATTCTTTTGCTCTAATTTCTTTAAGCCTGCTGCGCATACTCAGAAGACCTGTATAAAGTAGCCATTAGCAGAAGTGACTGTTGACCATCAATCTTTCGGGATTTAATATTTACGGACCAATTAATATCCAGTGTATTTTTGTACCAAACACAAATCATTAAATTAATTTATAGAAATAATTTGAGAGGGTTAAAAAAAAAATAGCGATTTGATTCAGGCGTGAATATTATTCATACAATTAAATGTTTGTAATAGTAGAATGATTCTTTTTTTTTTTTTTTTTTCATCTGGTTTTCTTATTGTTTTGCAAACTAACAAAATTTTGGTTATAATCACGTTTTTTATGAAGAAAATAACGTGAAAAATATAAGGAATCTCGGTTGTATAACAAAATACGCTTTTGGTCGGGTAAAATCGTCAATACTTACACAATAAGAAAACGGGAAAAAACGCGTTAAAAATCCCTCTGATAAAAATGAATCAAGTATGTTGATCTGAAGTGCCAAGAATCGGTTTCTGTGAGCATACCTCAAAACGTTTTATTTTACTGGTAATTTAGGAATTTAAATTATAATAAGCATAACCATAATTATAATAATTTCCATTATTTCATTAATTATTTTATTTCATTATTTTTGGATGTGCTGTCATCATGGCTTCGCGGTAACGTCCATGACGTTAGTTCAGAACAAGAAAGACCTTATGGGTTTGATTCCAGTGATCAGATGTAGAAAATTTTCTACGATTGATTCTTCGACTGTCTTTCTGCTGTTTTTGAGTTAATCGATCTTTGGTGTAGGTAAGTAGAATTATTTCTCCTAAACTGAAGCTTTTAGAGCTGTAACTCGAAAAAAAAAAAAAAAAATCGAGACCGTAGAACTCACCCAGAATATCATCGGCGTATCGTAGATTACTCAAGTATTCCACGTCTACATTTAATCCTCTTTTCTTCCAGCTCAGTCTTCTCATAACGTATTCAATAGTTGTAGGGGAAATTTTTCGTGAGATGGAGTCACTTGTCTGACCCATCTTATTTTATTTCTATTTCATTTTCTTTTCCATCTAAATTTATTACTGCTGAACCCCTCTCATATATATATATAAGTTAGTACATTAATATAGAAGTATGTTCTGAAACCTGCCTTTTGATTAATGAAAACTTAATATATTATTTATTCTGCTGTCTATACGTTTTGTAAAAAAAACTTATAAAGGACTAGGACATGAGTTATAGTTCTATGATTTCTTATGTCAGTTTTATCACATTTCTGATAAACGAGCGTGGTCTGAAACGTTGTCGGACTCGACCATAGATGGTGACACTATCGGCAAGATTTATTTTACCTAAGTTGGTACATCGGTTATAAGCATCCATGTGAAATTACAAGTCATTCTATCAAGTAGTTTGTTTTATACAGCAGTCTAAAGCAAACGTGTTGTCTGTATCTCTTGAAATGGATAAAACTGAATATCGTGCGGTTATAAAATTCTTTGTAAAAGAAGGTTTAACGCCAAAAGAAATTCATTCGAAGTTCATAAAAGTTTATGGGTACTCTGCTCCTTTGTTTTCGACAATTAAGAAATGGGCTGCCGAGTTTAAACGTGCCCATAGCAGCCTTGAAGATGATCCACGTGAAGGACGTCCAAAAAGTGTAACAACACTAGAAATCATTGATCGAGTGCACGATATGGTATTGGATGACCGGCGTGTCAAAGTGCGTGAAATTGCTGAGACTATAGGCATTTCAAAAGAACGTGTAGGATATATTTTGCATTAAGAATTGCAAATGAAAAAGTTTTGCGCAAGATGAGTGCCGCGCTTGCTCACAGCACACCAAAAACCCACTCGCATGAAAATCTCAGAGCAGTGCTTGGAGCGTTTTATGAAGAATAAAACTGATTTTGTGCGTCGATTTATTACTATGGATGAGACTTGGATTCACCATTTCACACCAAAATCCAAACAGCAGTCAAACAGTCAAACAACCGGCCGCTGAACAACAGAAGCCGGTTGTTCAGCGGCAAAAAGACAAGGTTATGGTATCGGTGTTTTGATGTGCTAAAGGCATTTTGTTTATTAATTATCTTGAAAAGGGTAAAACAATAACCGGGGAATATTATTCCAATCTTTCAACCAGACTAGACGAAAAAATTCGTGAGAAAAGACGCGGTTTGCAGAAGAAAAAATCATCTTTCATCAAGACAGTGCACCTGCCCACAAAGGTGTTTTGACAATGGGAAAATTAAGGGATCTGCATTATGAATTGTTGGAACACCCACCCTATTCCCCAGATTTGGCTCTCCTTGACTTCCATCTCTTCCCAATACTAAAACTGTCCCTCGTTAGTCAGCGTTTTTCTTCGAATCAAGAGGTGATTGCAGCTGTAGAGGGATATTTTGCTGATCTTACTGAGACCCACTACAGGGACAGGATAATGGCGCTGGAGCATCGCTAGAATAAATGTATTAATATTAAGGGAAATTATGTTGAAAAATAAATATAATTTTGAAATTATATTGATTTTTCCTAAAACACTCAGTAAAGAATTCTGCTGTTTCATAGGAAGAGACTGCCTCCATTTTCTACCATCTTTAAAGTTCATGTTTGGCTTCATCGTTATTGAATATATACTTATTGTAGGATTTGAATATCTTTTTTTTTTGTTTTTTCTGTTGTTGTTCTATTACTATTTGTCTTATTTGTACACAATTCTCGATAAAATTTAGCAATAATCTGCAACATGTTTGTCTGTTTGTAATTATGATTCCGTTTTCCTATTTTACAGCTATCATATAAAGATTAGGTAATAATTGTGTGATATTTATATGCCATATGAAGTTTTCTTGTTTTCTTTATGCTATTGTTATTGCTGTTCTTGTCATTTTTCTATTAAAATTTATGTCCTCTGTTATCTTTGTCCTTAATGTTTTGCAAAGTTCAGTATATTCAAGGATTTTTTTTTTTTTGCTTTTGTTCTTTTTAGTTTCATTTGCTTATTCTATTTTTTTTCTTTTTTGAATTTTAGATAAATTTTCTGCATTCCTTATTATATTGTTTATTAGATGACTGTGAAATTTTTAATACTAGATAGTTTATTTTTAATGTCTTTTCCTAACTTTATTTGAAATTCCTCTTTTTTTTCCCGTTTTCACTATACTTGAGATGTTTCTAGTTTTATTTTATTAGTTTTTATCTTTTATTCTTGATTTTATTTTCATTTTGTTTCGAACTAACTGGTGATCTTTACTTTATCTTACTCTGTTCATATTACTTATCGTAAGTTTTTGTCAGTATAATCTATTTCGTTTTTTTTTGTTTTGTTTTCCCATTTGGGTGTCTCCAAGTCCATTTTTGAGGTTTCTTTTTTAAAAATGTTGCTTATTTTTTCATTTTTTCTTCTGCAAATTCCACCAGAACGTCTGGTGTTTCTACCATTAGTTCCCACAGATGATTCATTTGGACATTTTTCTCTTCTCCTAATTTTGGATTAAAATTTCCCATCAAAATATTAAAATAATGTTTACCATTTTCTAGAAGTTAATGTATTTGGTTATAAACAAATTCTACTTCTTCGTCGATATAGCTACTTTTAGGTAGATAACCTTGCACTAGTCATAAGGTATATCTTTCATTAAGTCATAATAAAAATTTCCGTGTTGTAATTCAACAGATATATGTAATGTTATTATCGAGGAGCAATGGAATGTGTGCCCAAATGCGGTAGATAATATCCTTGATATGAATTTTACAACTCGGTTTTATTTTTTTTTAAATCTAAAGTTATATAAATCATCACTTATAACTTCTGATTGAAAACTCTTTCACGTTATATATATATATATATATATATATATATATATATATAACGTGTATATATATAACACAATATATATATATATATATATATATATATATATATATATATATATATATATATATATATATATATATATATATATATATATATATATATATATATATATATATATATATAAATTCTCTAATTCAGAGAATTTATAATATAAATACTAATATCTATATTATAAATTCTCTGAATTAATATATAAATTCCAATTAATCTGTCTACCTTCTGTTGAATTCAATAAATTAACTAACTAAGCCATTCTAGTTAACTATTAAGATAATTTTCTTGGTCCACTTAGAGAAGCTTCTCCTGAATATCTTCCATTTTCTTCACAAAAATCTGACTGAGGTAAGTTATGAGTCGTTATCCAATATTGTTGTGATGAGAGACTTCTGTAAGTTATCATAACTTTCTCCCTCCCCCACAAATAGTCTTTTTGAAAACACTGTCTAGTTTTAGTGGTCTTCAAAGAAAAGTAACCTAAAGTTACCAGCAATCTAAGGCTTAAGTTGCTTAAACCTACACAGACGTATTCCGCTGCATTGTCATAACAGCGAAAACGCGTAGCAAATAAATAGATCTGTCAAGATTTTTTGCTGAACAGATCTCACTAGAGCAGATTCATTCAACACGAAGTCTAGCTAAGATTTTTATCATTTGTTAACGTCTTTTATAAGAGTAATTTCAAATATTTTCCACACTGTACCCCTGTTTATTTAATAAAATACAGTATGCAGAATATGTGAACTTACTCTCATAAAAGAAGTTATGAAGCGAAACAAATCTTAGGTATACCGTATGCTATCACTCACCAACACTTGTGCAAGTTTTATTCTTTCATTTTATTCCTTTATATTTATATTTTTTTATTTAAGGAAGAGGTTGCGAAGCTTTTCGCAACCTCCGCGAAAAACTAAAACATCAACGACAGCCAGAGGAGAGATATAAATTTTGAATTAATGCAAATAATGTACCTTTTATACACAAATAAATAAAAGGTGTATTAACTTATTGTTAAAATAATCTAGAAAATGAAAACTTCAAAAACTTTTTTAACTAATTATATAATTAAATTTAACAGAATGTTATATTTTCTATTAATCCTTTTTCTAAGTAAATAAAAAGTTTGTCCTTGAAGTATACTCCCGAAACCGAAAACAAGCATATGATTTTTACTAATAAAGAGATATACAATGGTCATTTCAAAAATTCCACACACACCTGTGTGACCTGTGGGAATGACGTAAGACAGAAACTATTGCATCATTCCACGCATGCGCGATGTGCAGAAATTTTGGCTTTTGTATATCTGTTTTTAGGTTGTTATAGTTAAAACAATTATTCCAAAATAAAAGCAAAAGCATTAATTCATAAAAAAGTATGTTCAGTTTGATAAAACTTCTTAATAGACCACACTTAATTACAAAACCGTCATGAAAAAAAGTAGCAAAATACAGATACTACAGTGACTTATTCTGCTATTTATTTCATAGTAAAATTAGTACACATCTCTGGCATAACTCATAATATATTTATAAAATAATCAGGTTAGTGTAATACAATAATATTCTTGCATGTATTGCCTAAGAATATAAGAATTATTTTTGAGGACTTCAGACATGGTCTTTCAAACATTGAAGTTAAACGATGAACATAATTGTCTCAATTATTTTATAAAAATATTTTTTACGTAAAAAAATTCGCACGATCGATTTGTTGTCGATAGAACATTTCACAAACTTTGTCGTCTGGTGCAAGATCACTTCTCTGCTAGAAAATTATCCATGTGTGGTTTTAAGAGCAGGATGTTCGGATTGTTTAATGCTTAGTCCACCTACATTAAACTGTGTTATAGGTTTCCATATTTTCGTAAGAGAGAGATCATCATCATCATCATCATCAAATTCCTGCCATGTACCCTCAAGGGGTGTACAGGATATGACAGTACTACATGAAAAAATTACATCATTACTAACTTCCTATCTACAATTTTCCTCCAAATCAGTCTGTTACTTGTCAAGACTCCAACATTATCAGATCTTATATTTCTATCGTCTAAGGCACTTTGTACTGTATCAATCCACCTATATCTTGGTCTTCCTCTGGGTCGTTTTCCTGCCAACCTGGCAGAGAACACTTGTTTTGCTAATCTTTCCTCTCCCATTCTATTTAAGTGACCATACCATCTGAGATTAGCTCTGCTAACACATTCCTGGATGCTGACAATGTCAAGTTCTTTCCTAATATCCTCATTTTTAATATGATATTGCCATTGAAAAAAAAATATGATAATATGATATGATATGATATGATTTAATATGATATTGCCTCTAAAAAAAAAAGTGCGATCTGATTAACAGATCACACATTGTTCTCTGGGTAAATGAAATTATATATATAATGCGTGGGCAGCAGGGTCCTCCCCCCCTCCCTCGTTTATCTGTGGTTTTCCATCCCGCAAGCAGGCAAACCGGCCCCGTGAACACACACGGATTACAGTCATGAATATCACCCTTAGGGGATGCAGCAGAGGAGTGGCGAACCGGCTGCATTAAAACGCCAGTAACCCTTCATTACGAGGGAACTCAACCCGTCCTAGGACTGACGAGAAGGATAGGATACCATATTTGATCATATCTGATTTGATACGTATTACATTTGGGATTTGGGTGATTTGGGCTCCCAAAGCAGTATATATATATATATATATATATATGTAAAAGATACCAAGCATATATATATATATATATACTGCTTTGGCAGCCCAAATCACCCAAATCCCAAATGTAATACGTATCAAATCAGATATGATCAAATATGATAATGTAATACGTTATCATATATATACTGCTTTGGAGGCCCAAATCACCCAAATCCCAAATGTAATATATATATATATATATATATATGGTACATATGTATATATATAAAAGGTGCTTTGGAGGCCCAAATCACCCAAATCCCAAATGTAATATATATATATATCATATATATATATGCTATATATATATATATATATGTATATATATATATGGTATCTTTTACATATGTATATATACTGCTTTGGTGGCCCAAATCACCCAAATCCCAAAAGTATTACATTATCATATTTGATCATATCTGATTTGATACGTATTACATTTGGGATTTGGGTGATTTGGGCTTCCAAAGCAGTATATATATATATATATATATATATATATATATATATATATATATATATACTGCATATATATATATATATATATATATATATATATATATGTAAAAGATACCAAGCATATATATATATATACTGCAGTATATATATATATATATATATACTGCAGTATATATATATATATATATATATATATATACTGCATATATATACTTACTTGGGAAATGGAGTAAAACCAGGTTTAAAATTGCTTGGTATCTTTTACATATATATATATATACTGCATATATATATATATATATATATATATATATATGTAAAAGATACCAAGCATATATATATATATATATGCAGTATATATATATATGCAGTATATATGTGGGGAAGATGTGTTTTGGCATATACTGCATATATATATATATATGCAGTATATGCAGTAAAACCACCACCACCATCGGAACAAGAACAGCCTACAGTCGAGGGGAGTACAGAAGAAGCAATGGATAGTGCAACAACAACAGCTATCCCCCCCTCAACAACATCAGAGGAAGCTTCTTCTGTTCACGCTTCAGAGACTTCCCCTGCAGTAGCCAGCATCCCTCTCCCTGTAGTGAAAGAGGGGGAACAAGACCTTCCACCTCCGAAAGAACCCCCTAAGAAAAGGAAGGAAGCGGCTTCCCCCAAACTGGAAAAATAACATCGAAGCCGCTCCAAGAGGAGTACGGACTCCACAACATCGGAGTCCGAAATGGAGGTGGAAACCTCCTCTTACCGTTCCAGCATAAACCAAAAAATAAAGAAATTAACCGGCTCCCAGTTCAACCTGTATAACTACGAGACAGAGCGAAACAAGATCGTCAGCTTTAAAATCAAGAACATTCACCACGAGTTCGAGGTTCTCTCGAGCTCGTGCGATAAACTGGAAGCCGGTCTGCAGGAAGCGGGATATTCTACCTCCCCCCTACAGATCGACAGCTTAATTCAATACGTAAGACAGCTACGTATTAAAGATCTAGGCCGGGTATAAAAACATCAGAATGCCGCCACCCCCCTTTTGTGTTGCCTCTCTTAACATCCGAAGGCTCCGTTCACCATCCAAACAAGAGGAGGTGTGGAAGCTCATGCTAGCCTTTAACATCCGGCTCTTGTTCCTGCAAGAAACTCATTTCTTCCATTACAAAGATATGCAGGAACTGAGCCATAAGTACCCCGTCACGTCTTTCTGGAGCTTCGGCACACGTAACAGCGCCGGGGTCGGGGTACTTATGCTAGCCCCCCCTCCTCGGAGCCTTCCATAACATCCAGAGGGATACAGAAGGGAGAGTCCTTGCCGTCGACTGGAAGTACCGGGGCTGTATCACTAGATACATTAACATCTACGCCCCGGCAGATCCAACATCAAGATCGACTTTCTTCCAGTCGCTCTATACATACCTGTACGGCGCCCATCACGTCATCTTGATGGGGGACTTTAACTGTGTGGCGGACCCGGCCTACGATAAAGTAGGGGGAAATCCGAATACAGGTACTGCTGGCTACAGACAACTGGAAACCCACATCAGGAATCTCCAGTTGTCGGACATCTGGAGGGCTCGCAACCCCTACTGTCGGGATTATACTTGGACAGGCCATGGCATCGGCACACGGCTCGATCGCTTCTACTTGTCATCATCCCTTGTCTCCAGAGCCGAAGCTATAAGGCACGTTCCAATTAATTATTCTATCTCGGACCACAAATTAGTCGTGCTCAGTTACCATCCATTAGAAGCTGTAGATGTTGGTCCGGGCCCCTGGAAGTTACCACCAGACTTCCCGTCCCTGTTCTCAGCCAAGCTTAACCAACTGTGCTCCACCTGGTGCACCGCTGGCTGGGACTGGGACGCCTGCGCACGACTAAAACTTAACATCAAAGAAAATATGATAAAATGGGGCCAGGAACTTGCCTTCCTCAGAAGAGCTCGGCTCCGTGATCTTTACAAGGAGAGGAGCTGGTTCGTGGCCAGCCAACGCCAAGGCTTTCCATGTCACAACGTCATCCGTGACATCAATCTCGACATTGAATCGGAGAGACAGAAGCAGGTGGAAGAAAAGAACATTAAGATCCGTCTCCACCTCCGCTCGGAAGACAGGCAATCGGCCGCTTTTTACAACAGGCGTTACGTCAACTTCCGGCAGGAACGTACCATCACCACCATCAAAGAAGGCGGACGTGATCACACTACAACATCTGACATCATGAACGCCTTCTGGGGGTACTACAGTCAACTCTACCTAGACAACAGTGCCCCCCAGGATTACTCCTGTTGGAACATTGACTCCTTCCCTGCGCACATCCAAGCAGGGTTGGATGCACCATTTACAGCGGCCGAAATAACATCAGCCTTCAAACAGTGTCGTACAAAGAAAGCGCCTGGGCCAGACGGCTTAAGCACGGAACTCTACCGAGAGGCCTGAGACCACATCCTCCCCATTCTCGTGGCAATCTTCAACTCTTTCCTTAATACCGGAAACATGCCACGGGAATTTCTGGAATGCCATACCGTCTTCATCCCGAAGACCAACAGGGACCCTTCTATCATCAAGAACTGGCGCCCTATCAGTCTGTCGAACACGGATTATAAGATCCTCGCCCGTGTTCTCAACAACAGACTGAAAATCGGGATGAGGTATATCATCAAAAGTACCCAAGTGTATGGTGTTCCTGGTCGATCGATGGAGTTCAATCTCATCCTCATCAGAGAAGTGCTACGTCTGGTTAACATCAAGAAGTATTCTATGGCATTGTTGACAATTGATCTCAACCGAGCGTTCGACAGCGTCCGGCATTCCTTTCTCTTTAACATCTTGGAGAAAGTCGGGGTCAGCAGCGGACTCCTCAACATCATCAGAGGAGGCTACAACAACAGCTCTACTCGTCTCCTCATTAACGGACACCTATCTGACCCCATCACCATCCAGAAAGGGGTCAAACAAGGGTGTCCCCTCAGTCCGCTGCTCTTTGCACTAGCCCTTGAACCGTTCTTGCGGGCTGTCAACAATTCTCATGCGGTTAGAGGAATCCCACTTCCTCTCACCACGGATGATTACAAGGTAATCGCCTACGCGGATGACGTGGTGGGCACTCTTAGGGACAACGACTCCATACGGAACTTTTATACCATCTTAGAAAAGTTCAAAGTGTCGGGGTTAACATCCAACCCCGACAAAACAAAGATCAAGATGTATGGAGTCTGGGACCTGAACAACATCCCTGCAGGTCTCGTCCCTACTGCCGACCCCCTCACCATCCTGGGGGTCCCGTTTGAAGAGCAGCCCGTGCTCAACATAGAACATCTCGACAACAACACCGTCGAGAAGCTCAAGGACTGGAAAAATGGACAGCTGTCACTCTCCTCCAGGGCCACCGTCATCAAAACCATCGTATGCCCTGCGCTTCAGCACGTCCTGAACATTACTAACATCAGCGAGGATCAGGAAATCCGGCTCTACAGGAAGCCCCTGAAGTTCTTCTGGGGCAGTTTACGCCAGGAAGTTGGTCTCAACATCCTTCAACTTCCGGAGAAGCGGGGGGGCTTCGGCTTCCCCTCCTTTAACAACAGATACCTAAGTAATACCGCTTTCCATCTTAGCAGGATACTGCAGACCACCCATCCCTGCAGCTATCCTGTGCGGTATTTCTTGGGTTACAAGCTTCCCCTTTTTGGGATCCCAGTCCACCAGGGTCCCAAGGCGGACATTGTTCCAGAAGCCTACAACAGACTGTGCCAGCTAGTGCAACAACTCCGCTCGTCGGGTGTAAACATCGCCGCGATCCGGAACAGTTCAACATGGTATGAACATTTATTTAACATCATTCATACCGACGTTCCGGATCTAGGAATTGACAACAACATCCTTTTCGGCCACCTCTCCAAACATCGAGGCTACCCGTCGAGAAAGGACCTGGCATGAAGGATAGCATATGGACACCTTCCAGTGAATGTGAACAGATGGTGGTTCAACAACACCTTGAACCCCCTATGCGACTTCTGTCGGAGCCCGGACACCGTGGGGCACGCCATCTACCGGTGTCCCATTTCCATCTTCATCTGGAGGAGGTTAAGCGACGTGCTCCGCATCCCCCTCCTGCTGCAGGAGCAGATCATTTTCCTGCAGTTTGCTCCACCAGCCAACAACAGGCAGAAGTTGCTAATCTTCATAATAAATGAGCTTAAGTATCACATCTGGAAGGTAAGAAAAAAATTTTACAACTCTGCTAATCCTCCCAGTTTGTTGGATCTCTCCCGGATCGTACTTTACATGTTCTACGGTTCCTTGAACCGTAGAACATGTAAAGGGAGAGATCCAACAAATGTTGGATCCGGGAGAGATCCAAGAAACTGGGAGTGGGTGACACCACTAATCCTCCCAGTTTGTTGGATCTCTCCCGGATCGTACTTTACATGTTCTACGGTTCCTTAAGAAGATTTTTACATCTCGAAAGGGAGGCCCTGGGTGACACCACATTTAAGATCAAGTGGTGTTCACCTCCAATCCTGTGTACTGTCAGAAACAACGCCATCAAGTTCTGCCTGCTGCTGCTTTAAGATCTCCATCTGCAGCAGCAGCTCCACTCCGAGTCATTTCCTTGGTCTCTGCGTCGCCCCTGTGGTCTGTTTTGTTCCCTGGTTTCCCACGGAGGTAGTTCGGAGGAAAAACCCAGGCAGCGCAGGCCAACTCGAGGCGGGCTGCCCTGAAGGGGCGGGTCACCTGGGCACCGGCTACCTCCGTGGTCCTTTTGATTTCCTAAGGCAGATCTCCGAGGAGGGTGAGGAAATATCACTTGATAGCCTTAAGCTAGCAAGATGAGAATAATGAGCTGAGGCCTATTTTTCTTCTTTTTCCTACCCCTACCTCCCCACCCGCCCTTCCCATCCTATTCCGCTTCCTCTCCTCTTCCCCTCCCCTCCCCCCCAGCACCCCACCTTGACCTCTCTGTCACTTCCTTACCCCTCTTTTACTTCTCTTCGGGGACACTCTGACCCCTTTATTTTTCAATAGGCCGATGATGGGTTTATTCTTCACTCTCACCCACCTCAATAAAGGTCGAAACCGGTCTGGGTAGTGGCCCCTTGCCTTTAATACAAAACATCATACATCCCCTTCTTGGAGATGTGTTTTGGCATTAGGGTAAATATTAAGATTAGTGATCGGAGCTTGTTCCACCTTTGCCACGAGTTGCCCTGGTCCTGCACTACCTGTGGGATCAGTTAGACTTGCATCAATTGCAGGCGCAAACTTGACTTTTAGTCTGTTTGCTTACTTGGGAAATGGAGTAAAACCAGGTTTAAAATTGCTTGGTATCTTTTACATATTTATACCCAAGGTAAAAATACTTCCTATATATATATATATATATATATATATGTTAAAGATACCAAGCAATTTTAAACCTGGTTTTACTCCATATATGTTAAAGATACCAAGCAATTTTAAACCTGGTTTTACTCCATAATGGAGTAAAACCAGGTTTAAAATTGCTTGGTATCTTTAACATATTTATACCCAAGGTAAAAATACTTTCTACATATATATATATATATATATATATATATATATATATATATATATATATATATATATATATATATATATATATATATATATATACTGCTTTGGAGGCTCAAAACTCTTGTTAACAAATGATAAATCCATAGCACTGAAAAATATATTCTCAGAATTGTATTATATTATATTCATCATCATCCGTTCAGATATCAACTCTATTATTATTTATCAGGGATAATCATCCTACCCTTAATGAGCTTGTAAAGCCTTCGTGTTCACCTCCACGCATAAACTTTTTTTATTATTTGTAATAACTTTCCTTCTCATTTTTGCTGAATGGTTAGCATCGTAACATTTCTTAAAGTTCTTAAAAGAACTGGGCGATGGACTGAGTCCTTGACTCTTTATCCCGTCATCTGAATGAAGAAAATCTGTGTGGATGGAGTGTTATTGAGCTAAAAAGCTCTAGTCATGGCTGGGTAACGGCAATAGCCGAGCCTCAGTTAAAACTTCATTGGCTACAGCATTGCCATTTGTTACCCTGGAAATCCTAAAAAGGACTTTTCTATATTTCTCTCGTAACATTTCCTTTTCTTTAATTTCCTCAAGCTTGTTTACATATAAATATTTAGGAGGTGTGCTTGCGTGCGTGCGTGTGTGTGTGTGTGTGTGTTCATTTGACTTGCTCTTCTTATTATTATCAATTTAAATTTATTAATTCAACTCCGATTATAATAATTTCAAAGCAGTATTTATTGCTACCGTTACCTGAACGTCTTTCAAATAGACTAGTGATGTTGTCTGATGCACATACATACGTTGACTTTACAATTTCTCACATGTTAAACATTCATCTTTACATCTTGCTTCCGAGTTCGAACCTCTGCAGTATGTGCCATTGTGGTCTCGTTTTGATTGTTTCTTATTATTATTGCTATCTGAGTATATTAATAACCTTGTTTATGAGCATATAAAAAAAATTCATGATGGGCCTATTCAAAGTTTTAGATTCATCTAAACCTATACCTAAAACTGAAACCGTTCAACATTGCTGATGGTGTGTTTTACATGCCTGATTTGATACGTATTACATTTGAGATTTGGGTGATGGGTCTATAGGTATCAAAACAGATAATATCTTTGCCATTTTAATTCTTTATAATCAAAATAATCATTCTTTATAATCAAAACTGTCAATCTTTCTTTGATTAAAGTTACTCCACCTTCAAGAAAGAAATGAATAATTCAAATTTGGTTAATTAGTTACCTCCATTATCTTAAGATTTTACTTATGATTTCTAATTTTAGGTGTATTAAAATTATTCAAAGATATTAATAATTTTTCTCAACTAATAGTCTTGAGTATTAGTTTATTTGTAATATTTTTATTAACTTTATTTTGTTTTAGCAAAAACAATACTTTTTTTTTCGGATTGAGTCAATTCTCACTTGATCTTGAAAAAATAAGATTTACAAAATAAAATAACACAACTTGCTGTTTTTTTCTTCGAACAAAGCTAACAATGCAACCTGTAAATAATAACGTTTTACATTTTCATATAAAACCATACAGTAATAACATTAAATCCGTGGGCTTTTTTTTGTATATACACTGCAATTATTATTATGTGAACACTTGCAAGGAGTCTAAGGACTCATCACGGGAGAGTACTCTACTCCGCTACACACACACACACACACACACACACACACACACACACACACACACACACACACACACACACACACACACACACACACACACACACACACACACACACACACACACACACACACACACCTGTCTCACCGTTTTCCCGAATACGTAATTCTCCAACTACACGACACTACTGTCATCAACGCCATCTACCGTCTGCTAATACCAAGCAGTATGTTTTTGGCTGTAAATTGGGTTATCATGGCCAATTTGTATGTATGCGGGATGAAAAACCCGATTTTCAGGTTTTTCGAAAACCCTGCTACTTCCATACGAAATCGGCTAATTCAATTTTAACTGAAAAAGCCCATGCAAAGATTCTTCTCGTCACAGCAATAATCGAACGCACATCTTTTCCAATCAAAGGGCGCAATGTTCCGTTGTTTTTCTACTTGCGAATACGGAGGCGTTATCAACAAAAAAATAAATAAATAAATAAAATAAATAAATAAACCAATGCCTTTAATTCCCTTATAGGAAGTAGGTGGGCCGTTTTAGCCTTATCTAATTTTGAGACTGACTGGGAAGATATCCACCACTAGCCAATCATAGATAGCTGACCTAAGACTATCAGTAATTTTAAGTGGCATCAAGTGAAGAGACTTTTAAACCAGTGCTGCCATCTCGTGGTCCTTAACTCTAACACGATATGTTATTGTGTTAGGATTAGGGACCCTAACATGATATGCTATTGTCTGAAATAGTTTGAGTTCTACGGTGGATTTTCTTAAGTTTTCGGGACAAAAAAAAAAAAAAAAAAAAAACGAGTTTTTCATATTCTATTAAGTGAATATATATAGCTCTCTTGTGACTTCAATCAAGATTCTGAAGGAGGTTTTGGTTCTCCACGTGATCTCTTTATCCAGGAAAGACTAAATGCAAAAATCAATCCAGAAAGAACAAATTGATCTTGTTGAAGAACCTAATATTGTCAAAAGAAGCATCATCTTTCTTCTGGGAAAAAAGGCAGGCCTGTGTTTGAGAGGTATTAAAATTTACTACATTATCTTCATTCCGTTTGAGAATAGCTAGAAGATTGGAATTTAAGACATTGATCATAGAAGATATTGTCAACGACGAATTAAGGGTGCTCTCATCAGAAAATTATGAATGGGATTGGGCGTAAGGTAGAGAAGATATTGATGTTTAGGAGACCTAGAGTGTAGATGGAAATACAGAGACTTGAGTACTCTGGAAAATCAGATAAGAGGGAACTATCCATAATTTCCAGAGAGAAAGCTGGCAATCCACTCACAAAGGGAAGGATAGAGAACATAAGATGGCAGTTTGGAAAGAAGGCAGTAATACCAGACTGGGTATTGCCTTGGAAATATCAAGAAATCCTCCAATTCTTTCCATAGCTTCTGTCCACAAGTCAGTAAGGTTAGCCAGGAAGTCTGCTTTAAAACCAAAATGACAGAATCCATATGGATCATCACCAAATAACCGATAGGTCTTTAGGTAATAAAAAAAAGCTGATAACTGACTTTTATACGTTGTCTTGTCACCTGACATCTATTTTGCATCATGGAAGCAAGCTTTTATGCAAATTTCTTTCCCTTTTTTAAACAAATTGCAAAACATTTGCTTCCATGATGCAAGATAGATGTCAGGTGAGAAGGTAGCGTGTAATGGCATGTAGCGTAAGATGCTTGAGTTTTTAATTTATGCCATTCAATGTATGCTGCATTTTAGCTTGGACTGCTTGGCACATTTCTTGGAAAACCAAAACTTGGATAAAGGACAGGGATTTAGGGTGAAATGGGGAATAAAGGCACTCATGCCAATATGAATATGGAATATTTCTGAATATTTACTAATAAACACATTAGTAAATATTTATTAACTTTTTGCGTTAACAAAAGATAATGAAGATGAATTAAAAATGAAATTTTATATTCATCCTCTATATAATCAATTTTAAATTCATCCTCAAATAATAAAAATATTAGTAAATATTTTTATTATATTTGTCTCATAATTTTTCATCAAAAATACAAAAATTGCTGCAATAAACTACATTTTTCCCATAATGCACCAAAGCGAGCATATTTAAACATAACATAGAGGTAAAACTAAAAATTATAATTTATTGAAGCATTTTATGTAAACAAAAAAATTGAAATGCTTATAATTTCTAAGGAATGTTATATATATTAACTTTAATTTCCAAATTAATTAATTCTGTAATTTTATTTTATGAATTAAATGATAAAATATTATACGGGAATAAAAAGGCGTTAGCTGATTTTTTTTTTTTTTAATTTATATACAATCCAGTCACATGCCAGTTTGGTTTGTATATATATATATATATATATATATATATACAGGGTGTTCGGGATAAATTTGAGAGTTTCGTAAGGAAAAAGAAAATCTTCTTTGTATCTATTAAATTTAATGAATTGACAAAAAAACATTACAGGCAGAGTTAATTACAATACTATCAACAAGAGTTACTCAAAATAACCACCATTAGCATCGATCACAGCTTCAATTCTGCTTCGGAACCTCGAACAAGCTGATGCTACAGTCTCCCTGGGAAGGGCCGCAAAAACTGTTTTAATTTTATCCATTAACTGGGCTTTTGTATTACTGGAAGTGCGATTGGTGTCTTTTTCAACTGCGCCCCATACAAAATAATCCATTGGGTTAAGGTCTGGGGAGTTTGGAGGCCAAACATTTGGACTGGTGAAGTCGTAGAAATTTTCAGACAACCATTTTTGACTTTTCCCAGAGGTGTGGCAAGGGGCCGAATCCTGCTGCCATACATACGGCCTACCATTGGCTACCCTTGTTATCCAGGGCTTGACTACAGTTAGCAACTCCACGAACAAAGCCCGAATTCCAATGCCAGGGTTCTTCAACACCTGTTCCTGCAGATTTGCGAGGAATTCTGCTGTACGAACGCAATCAGATCGTCTGCTAGGGATCTTTCTTCTTGCTACATCCTCGTAGTCACCATTGCAAGTCTCTAGTTCATTCCTGATTGTTTTTATTGTATTCAGGGAGCATTGGGCAGCAGTCGTAATATCCTTATTTTGATGGCGGGCACGAATCATCATGATACAAGTTATTCTCTTCCATGATTCAGGTGGGTTCCAGCTATCCATCCTTTCTGACATCTTGTATATGAATGAAGAAGGGTCCAAACTTTTAAATGAAGGGAAGTGTGTGTTAATACATGTAACTTACGAAAAAATATAATTAATTATAAATATGTCAAATTTATCCCGAACACCCTGTATATATATAAATAATAAATAATTTGTGAGTTCAACAAATCTTCATCATCGGCCTGTAGAGTAAGATAGGCTGAGAGTCAGCAGATAGTAGGAGAGGAAATAAAGATAGAGTGCATAGTGGTAGAGTAGGTTAAAGAGGCCTCAGTTTACCTGTTTTCCCCCCAGGGGCGTTTCTAAAACGGTCGTTGATTTTTCACTTTGCAAAAAAGGAAAAATCCTAAAAAGGAAACATGTAACAAAACAAACAAACAAAAGTACACAGAAAAGCAAAAATGAAAGGTAAACTTAGAGGTGGAGGAAGGATCTGGCCCGAGTGATGCAGCTCACAAGGAACTGCGCCGCCTCGCTGTAAGCCTTCGCCGCTCGGGTTCTCAGGTCCCCTCCCACCTGTGATAGCTGAAACCGGTGAAGCTGTGTACAGAAACCCCACAAGGTGGTTACTGTGTCTTTCTTTTGTTGTGGGCAGTTATTATTCTTTTGGCCACCTCACTTCCCTTGGCCATGTCTAGTTTGCAGAGAGCTATGAAGAACGCCGAAGCTGCCTCCTCGGCTAAATCCTGGGATACCTCTACCTGCTCAGGGGTGACTTTACTGATGTCATCAACGAAAATGTCACCCCATTTTGCGCTGACGATGTCAGATCCATGTTCCCCTGTGAGAAAGAGTTCAGGTTCTCCTATTTTTTTCATCGCTTCTTTGAATTTTTCCGCCATCCCTGGGATACCTCTGATGAGATGGCTTAGAGTATCCCCTGATTTCGCGTGAGGGACTTCTGGGTGGGCGGTCTCAGATACTTTTGCTGTTTTGGGCGTTACCAACTCTTCTTCCTGTGGGCTTAATGGCCGTTTGGAGGTGTTGGTGTTCACCTCCATCTTTCCTTCTTCCCTATCTATATCTGTATCAGTATCTATATTGGTATTGATGGTTTCAATAACGACTGTTTCTTCTTGTTGGATTTTACTGCTTGTGGAAGTTTTTTTTTCACCTTACGGTTTTTCTTAGACGTGGAGGTATGGATTTCTGTTATATCAGGAGCAGCCTCGAAAGAAGGAGAAGCTTTCTGTGCTGTGTCATTTCCATTGCTTGGTGGAGTTGCTGGCGTGATTGCACCACCCATCCTCTCAGCAAGGGTTCTGGATGGGCATGTGTCCACTTTGTGGTCAATTACGCCACATTTCAGGCAAGCTGACTCACAGTTTTCTTGGTTGTGGCCTGCTTTGAGGCAGTGTTTACATTTCACTCTAGGACAGTCCGCCCCAAGGTGAGTGAAGGCACCACATTTAAAACATTGTTTTTTTACACCAGAGTAGTTTATCATTACTCTAGCGGATCCAATAATAATGAAGTTGGGAACGGGCGTTTTCATCTCAAGGGAGATGTGGACTTCACCCGACTTCCATTTGGGGTTTTCTGCGTCATTTAGGACTTCCACCTTGTGTACAACTCCCCATTTCCCGAATATTTCGTGGATGATCTTTACATAGGTTTCAATATATTCTAAAGGGAATCTGGGGATTCTAAGTAGTTTGGTAATGCTCCCTACCAAAAATGGAACTACTGTTTTTCCATTACACTCGAATCCTGCATTTGTTCACTCCTTACTACTACTTGGAAGCGGCCACTACCAAAGGGAGTAAAACCAAAAATCTGCTCAGCGCTGACGCTTTCGATGAGGGCTTTGGCCAAACATCGAGATCGTAGGTCAGCTTCAACTTCGATTCCAAGGGTCCGCGTACGCGGCAAAGCCATGGCTGGTGAGGGGGCTAAGCTATTCCTACCACCGAGTGTGTTATTCTTGCCCCAGTCCGGTTTATTCTGTATCTGCTGCTGTAGTTTATTATCAAGTGCCTCTATGAGATGCTTTGTCGATAATAACTGAGCTAACTTATACAATTTGCGCTTAGCTAAACAATTTGCTAATCACCTATGAGAAAAGTTCACAAAAATGAACGCTATGTATGTAACGAAATATATACACACAAAGCAAAATTGGTTTATATATATGTAAAATTGGTTTATATATATATATATATATATATATAAATATAATATATATTATAATTATATATTATATATATATATAATATATATATATATATATATATATATATATATATATATATATATATATATATATATATATATATATATATATATATATTATATATATATATATATATTTATATTTATATTGGAAAATATTGGAAAACATCACAAGAATCTGTGATGTTTTCCTCTAAGAAAAACATCACAGATTCCTAAATTCGGGCGCCATCTTTGAGTAAATCAACGTCAAACAATTATGCATTTTTTTTGCTTATAAAAATAAAAATGTAGATTACTCCGTAAATGACTGAGTCAGGTGCTGATCTACTAAACATGTTTTACGATAAGCAAAGAGAAAAAGAAAGGTAATTGTGTTGGTTTCAAAATTATTAAACTATTTTTATCAATGCGATATTTTCATAATTGATTCAATTTCGAGACTGGAATACAGAATTTTGTTATAAAAATATTTTATAGAATTGGAAAATGCAAAATAGTTTTCCTTTCTAGTGAATAGCTGAACGTATTCTTACTATAGCTTATATTAATAATTCAATCTATAAACAAAGCTATCTTCTAAAATAAATTTTAAACAAAATAATAAATCATTTATTATTTATCGTTTTGATAAATTTAAAATTTATCATTTTAATTAAAAAAATTAAAAATTTTCTTTCATATTTGAAAGAATGCTTATATTTATAAGTACACCTATTATTTAAGCACATAAAATAATTAAAAAAGTTATCCTATTCTTATTGTTGATGAAATAGATCGAAGATCTCGAAGACAAAAGAAGTCCTTTTTAGGACTTCCAGGGTAACGAATGCAACTTTAGCTCAATAACACTTCATCCACACAGATTTACTTCATTCAAATAACGGGATAAAGAGTCAAGGACTCAGTCCATCTTCCAGTTCTTTTAAGAGCTGTTGATGAAATACTGTTTATTCAGAGTTTCTCTTGTAATTTTCGGAAGTGTTCGTTTTTCTAACAGGCCTACTGAAAAGAAAAAGAAAAAACAAAACAAAACAAAACTATTTCTTGAACAGTGCCCATGTGATGCACCCGTGCTTCATGCACATATTTTGAATAATCAGAATAGTATACTCATTGTACTTAGCGTACAACAAATAGTGTAATATACTATTTATTGATATTTTGTGAAACAATTTTCTTTTATAATTATATAATATTTCACGCCCGAAAAAATTTTGTGACAAGGACAAAACAGTGTGTTTACGTAAATGTATTACAAGAAATTTTATTTTGTTTCCTTCAGGCTTTTTTTTTTCTTCCTCCCAATAGTAACCCTATCAGGAGGTAATTTATTCCTACATGCTCCATTGCATTACAATGCTTATATTACATGTAGCTTACAAGCACTGATTAACATTTCTATTTATATTTTTGTATCAATTTTCATACATTTATATTTTTATATACTGTATACATATATTAACACTATACGGTATAATTCACATAATATGAGTATTTATGTTAGATCACAAGGACTGGAAGTTCATTTTATTAGCAAATTTAATTAATTGTATGTTATACTTTTCGATAAGTCCTCTGTTTTGACACTGGGCACTTGTCTCCGGAAGTGATGACGTGTTGCATTAGGGGCATCCGGATGGAGTCCAATAGCTGACAGTCGTAAAGTATGTGGTCAACAGTCTGTTGAAGCTGCGGACTGCAGATGCATAATGGTGCATAGATATGGTGCTGTGTAGATAGTTGCTTAGTTTTCCGTGTCCCGTTAGTAGCGTGGTTAAACCTGGAGAAATAGTGTTTTTTTAGCCGGAGTCTGCTTCCGATGCCAGGAAAGAATTCTTTGCTAGCATCGGAAAGAATGGGAAAGCTTTTCTCTTCTGCAAATGTTTTTATAGCAGATTTCGAGAATTTCTGATAACTTGTTTCTAGCCGTCCGTTTCTAGCTGCTTCTTTAGCCAACTGATCCGCTCTCTCGTTTCCTGCTATTCCAGTATGCGCGTTCACCCAGCAGAAATTGATTTCCCATCCCTCTAGAGTGAGATTTCGAACCAGATTTCTTGTCTGTTCTATTAATGCAATATGGTTGTTCTGGTTTTTTATGCCGTCTATAGTGCTTCTACTATCACTGTAAATTGTTGCTGTCTTTTGCTGGAGGTGTTCAGTTCTAATTCCAGGAGATATGTGAGTGACTGAACTATAGCGAGTTGTTCTGCTTGGTTGCTGTAACAGAGAGGATGCAGTCTAGAGCAGCGTTCTTGTATAATGGACGGTCTGTTGTATGCAGTGAAGGAACAACCGACGTTTCTTTCGGTTTTGCTTCCGTCAGTGTATATTTGGAATTTCACTTTCAGAGCTTTCCTTCTCCTTAATATTTGTTTTCTTTGCTGGGTGAGGCCACTTACTGTAGTGAAGCGGGACGTTCGTAGCTATTTAGATCGATGTTGTAACTTTCGATATATCTTCCGGAAGTGACTTCATATATATAAGAGATAATTCTTGTATTTTCAGGCAGATCGGTGTTAGAGCTACCATAACGCAAGCTGCCTCGAAAGATATTGTCCTGTATCCTTTAATTATGGGTATGGCTATAAGGCGTTGAACGCTGTTTAGTTTTTGTCGATTTATCTTTGATTTTAGATTATGTTTCCAGGCAGGTGCAGCATTAGATATCATTGGTAGTATAGCATCGGCATATATCGTTTTTAGCGCTCGTTGGCCTAATCCCTACTTAATCCTTGCCGACTTAGCTAGGAGGTTTACTATTTGTAAGCTTTTTTCATCAACATATGAGATGTGCTTATTGAAGGTGAATTTTTCGTCTATTGTTACTCCTAGGTATTTTAGCTGACTGGCTACCTCGAGAACTTCTCCGTTTAGGAAGACTGTTGGAGGTTGTTTTGATTTTTTCGTGAGATGTGGAGCACTTTATGGACTTGGTGCTATTGAAGGTCACTTTCATCACTCGTGCCCACTCTGCAATTTTAAAGAGTTCTTCGTTGGCCGCTACTTCTAACTGTAAGCCGTTGCGTCCCCGAATCATTATCATCGGCGAAGGCTATGACTTTTGTTTTAGCAATGACAGGAAGTCTTAAAAGCGAGTCGTACTGGATGTTCCAAAAACCTGGTCCACAGCAGGAACCTTGCGGACAGCCTCGTTTGAATTTTTTAGTTACAGTTGTGGTTTTTAGTGTCATAGTTGCTCTTCTGTTTGAAAAATAATTTTTTGTAAGGCACAGTAAGTTTTTAGGGCATTTAAATCTATTAATTGATTGATTATGGTTGGCCACCACGCAGCATCGAAGGCTCCTTGTACGTCGAGTGAGATCAGTAGAAAGTCTTTTTTTTTTCTTTTTTTTTTTTTTTGCTGTAGACTGTGTTCTGTGAACTCTTTCACCTCCATAATTGCGTCTACTCTGCTGGACTGAGGTCTGAATGCGTATTGATTGCTGCTTAATTATGCAGTATGTCTACTTGAGTAGACATACTGCATTATTCGCTTTATTAGAAGTTTTTTCTAGTACCTTACCAGCAAAGCTTATGAGGCTGATTGGTCTGTTTTGTTAATTTCGTCGGATGTTTCTTTTCCTGGTTTGATTATAGGTATAATTTTTGAGTGTTTCCATATTGAAGGAAATCGACCTGTTTTTAGGCATTTGTTGTAAACTGTTGTTTTGAATTCAGGGAATTTGAGAAACGCTGTTAAGAGTATGTCGCTGCTTATTCCGTCTTCTACAGGAGTTTTTCTTGGATCCATTGATCTTAATATTGTCTCGATTTCATTAGTTGCAAATGAGTCGTCCTCAGGAAAGTCTATATCTGTTTCCATTCTTTGTCTGCAAGTTTTGTGGATTTCTTCATCTGTTGACCAATCGCCATCGGGAATAAACTTCTCTATCAATAAGAGCTGCCGGTTCTGCTAAGTTTTTAGTGTAGGTGCCGTCTTTTTCTTGATAGTTGATAGTATAGGTATTTGCCTTGTTCTTGCTTGCTGCTAATTTATATATACAATTCCAAGGATTCGATACAATTGAAACTGTACAAAATTTTCCATGATTCTGTTTTCGCGTTTGTAATTTTGGACTGATAGCTGTATTTGCTTTATAGTAGTTCTGTCTTCTCCTCTCTCTTAAATCTTGGTTATTGTATATTCTTTGGTATAGTCATCTGGGTGTGTTGACACGTTTTTTAGGACTGTTAGTTCGTCGTTCTACCAAGGTACTGATATTCTTCCATCGATGTTTAGCTTCTTGGTTGTTCTGAGTGTTTGGTCGTTGCATTTTATCAGACCTGATGAAAGTGCAGAAGCAAGGGAGTCTGTATCGGTTCGTACTGATGCCCAGTTTTTCGCTGTTTGCATTAAAGTGATGTTCTGAGATTAAGCGTGAAAATTCTCTTTTTAATGCTTTTATAAATTTCTCTAGGTTGGTTTTATTGGTGAAGTATTTGATGTTAATGCGATGGTTTTTGTTGTGTATTCCGTTTAAATTTTTGTTACTGATAATGAAACTTATTATGCTATGGTCTGAACAGCTTTCCTCTTCTTCGTATTTCCATTCAAAAATCCGGGGTAAGATAGCGTTGTTTGCTATTTTTTTGATCGATGAAGCTGCTTCCTCTGGAATTTTCGAATGATGGAGTGTTACAGTCGTCGTTTAGTGTGTGTAGGGAATTTGATGCTATGAACTCTTCCAAATTTTTTCCTCTATTGTTTGTGTTTTCGTTAAACCATAATACCGAACGGGAGGTGCTATCTATTCCAAGTATTAAGCCGTGGTTGCTGGTAAACTCCACGATGTTGCTCATTTATTTTAAGACGCGTTTTATGTCTGTGTGATAGTCGAGATACATACTCGCAGCAAATGTTTTAATTCCTCTGTATGTAATTTCGATAAGTACCGAGGCCTCGTTGCTGAGCTGAGAAATTAATATTGCCTCACCTTCAGGATTGATCACTAGTATTGCAGCTCTCTTTCTTTCTGATCCTTTGGAAAATATTTTATAATTACTTGGAAAGCAGCACATTTTATTATTGGTGTTGTAGGGTTCTTGCATTCATGCTAGTCCTATATTTTTCCTATTTATGAGTTCTGTTAAGTTCTTTACAGCCTTTATGGAGCGTTGAAGATTTATTTGAAGGCATGCCAGGGAAGTAGTGCTGTTTTTGCTAGCTGTATTATTGCTTTCCATAGTTTGTGTTTTGAATTTTGAGCTGTCCATAGTAGTTGTATATCGGGTAGTCTTTGCTTATTGCCATGTGTTTGGTCGTTTTTGATTTTAGCATGCTTGTTGGGATTGGCAGTTTATGCAGTTCATCTCTGACTTATTTCGTGGGCACTCGCTAAACTTATGTTCTTTTGAGCAGAATGAACAGGTGATTTTCCCCCTGCAGTCTCGTGTGTGATGGTGGAATTTATTACAGCTAAAGTACCTCAGAACCTTTACATAGTCTGCACAAATGGCAAATTCTCTACAGAATTTTGATACCAGTTTTTAGCAATTTGGTCCTCCCCGTTGGATCGACTTCAGTAATTAAGTTTCGCTTGTTCGTTTTTTTATTTGTCATGATGAATTTCTGTGTCAGCTTTGTATCGTACTGAAGAGTTCTTCGTTCTGTATGTGGATTGAATCAATTGCATTGTTCGTATCAATTTCACTGGGAATGTCATATGTAATTAATCTTGGAAGATATTTCCTACTGGGATTTGCTACTAACGTGTCTTTGCATTCCTTCGTGATTTCGTTATGTAGCAAATCTATGTCGGTCTTTTCTTTGGATTTAATTAAGACTCCTCCGTTATTAATACTTTTCATTTTTGTGATTCCGATTTTAATTTTTCCTTGGGTCGATTTTTTTCTTTGATATTTTTAGTTTCCTCGCTGTTTAATTGAGCTATCGGTTTCACTATTAGTTTATAGCATGGATTGTTTTCAGATTCGTCTTTGTTTTTAGCATTGTTTTTAACAGCATGCGAGTATAGCTGAGTAGGCTGAGCTAAGTTAGTCTATTCCTGGTTGCTTGAAGCAGTCTGTGGTTCTATTGATACTTTAGTTTCGTTTTTCATTTTATTGAAAACCTTCACAGCGGTTAGTGTATCCCTTTTTAAATGGTTCTTAAATTGCCGCTTACTTTGGCTACGTTGGGTAGCAAATCTAGGGCTTTTTCGAACTCTAATTCGTCCAGTGCCTCCATCTTAGTTACTTAAAGTTGTGGTATTATAGCTTTCCTATTGAACTGCTACGTTTACTAAGGTACAAAGTTTAAGATAATGTACTTACAGTTTCCTGCTTGTTTCTAGAAGTGAAGCTTCCATTGAGTTAGGCTTCAGAGGGTTGTTTCTTGTCACCTTTGTATCTCCCAGTGGCAGCAGTTAGGACAGGGGAAGGTATTTGCCCTTGCTGTAGCAGCTAATACTATTATGCACGGGTCGTTGAGGGTAGCTGGACAATAAATACACTCTGAACAGCAGTATTAGTCCATAAAATTTCACACATATGCGCTTAGAAATATGAAACTATAGAGTAAATTATGCACTGTTAGATAGATCACTGTACAAGCTATCAGTCGATACTAGATACATCCAGTTTTCCTATTCGATACCGCACAAAATTAAGGTAAAACCAGGAGCGATTTCAGGCACGTCCGCGTCTACTACTGTGTGCGTGCGTGCGTGTGTGTGTGTGTGTGTGTGTGTGTGTGTTATATTAGGCTACGGAAGCCTTCAAGGTAAATTAAAATAGGACTGTTTCATCCTTTTGCCATAACTAACACAGAAACAAACTTGAGTAGTAATAGTAGTAGTGTGTTTAATAATTTAGTTCCGTCTGTTATAACGTGATTCGCCAATTCTGTGCGATCCCTATGCTTTATAAGTGGGAAAAAAGTTCGACATTATATAAATTGCTCTTATAAAGTTGTGATTAAAAAAACGTAATTAAAAATCAAAAATTTGTACCACAGTAGAGTTGGAATGTTTGATTATGATCAGCAGATATATCGACAGTAGTGCACCCTAACGAATAATTTGTAAATATGTTACTATAGCGGCTACTCTGCAAGAAATACTGCGTTGAATTATGTTTTCTTTTTTTATAATGAAGGAATTGAAATAATATTGCAATTATAAGAGAATCAAATATAATTAAACGCAATATTTCTTGCAGAGTAGCCGCTATAGTAACATATTTACAAATTATTCGTTAGGGTGCACTACTGTCGATATATCTGCTGATCATAATCAAACATTCCAACTCTACTGTGGTACAAATTTATGATTTTTAATTACTTTTTTTTTAATCACAACTTTATAAGAGCAATTTAAATAATGTCGAACTTTTTTCCCACTTATCATTCTTAGCCTTTCATTATACTCACGAACCCCACCTACAAACACATTAAAGCACTGCAGGTTATCTGAAAAGAATTCTCCTTGTGGGCGTTAGTGTGCGATATTTATTTCAAAATCTATTCATCACTCGAGCTCACTCTGCCTCGGCATCATTTGCGCACGTGGACGCCAACTTACACCTGTTTCCCTCCTACCTATATTTACGACGGTGATAGTTACATGCGCGGTAGATGCGAAACTTAATATATGAACACTGCCATGTATCGTTTAGGACAGTTGCCTAGCAACCTTTTATGGTTCTTTGATGTGAGTATAACACGTAGTTGCCTATCACTTCTGTTGTTTGCTTGCGTGTTAACCTGTATCTTCGCATAACGGCACTGTTTCGATTTTCCTTTTTATTGCAGACACCATCTCCCAGTTCCTGTATCTAAAAGAAACGAAGTTAACCTGTGGAGCATTCTGAAAAATTGCATCGGAAAGGTAAGTGCAGTATAGCAGCTCACTTTGTGTGTTTATCGAAAAAACATTCATCATATAGAAATGTATAAAAAACATTTTTCTGTATATTTCAATAAGGTTTGTTCCTAGAACTTTCACAACTTTCAGCATAGTTAAAATACTTGCTAAAATATATTTAAAAATTAAAATTTTAAGTTTAAATATAGTTTAAGTATATTTTTGAAATACTTATTAAATATTTATAAGCACTTTTCAGTTAATTGGAGATTGCAATCAAGTACATTAACTGTCCTGACATAATCTCGACAACATGGATCACACTTTGTTAAATGAATCTTATTATCTAATATATATATAGACAGGTTTTAGTCATTATTTTGATTGCATTATAAAATATGAATAAAAATAAAATATCATTTTTTATTTCCCATAACAATTGAATTAAATAAGTAACTTTCTAGAATTTTCTGAATTTAGAATTTATTAAGAATACACCCTTAAATTTTCTGAATAAATGTATATGAAAAAAAATACGATTATTTAAATAATTTCGATCAATATTTTTTCGATATTGAAAAAAATTATTTGTTTGATGATATATTTCATATTGAAAAAATCGTATTTGGTGCATTTTGGCTATATATCTAGGATAATTTCTGCGTTTCGTCAAGTTTTTAACATTTTCTGAGTAACTTTGTATGTGAAAATAAATACGATTTTTTGCGACAATATATTTGCATACATATATAAATATGATATTTTTTTCAATATATATATAAATATAAAAATACGATTTAAATGATTTTTTTCAATATATATAAATACAATTTTAGCAACAATATTTGCATATATAAATATGATTTTTTTCAATATATATTTGTATATATAAATATAAATACGATTTTTTCAAGATATTTGTATATACGTAAGTGTTTGTTTATTTTTTTAAATAATATACAGAATGCTATTAACTATACTTGTATGTAATATTATCTTTATGTAATAATATATTTGAAAAACATGCAAATAAATATATGATATTTTATTGTATTTTTATATACAATGTGATTCTAAATTATTGTCGAGATTTCCATGGCCTATAATTTCAAACTGGAAACAACAAAATACATACAGGAATGAAAGCATAACTCAAAAGGTTTTATTTTGCAACGCTGTACTTGCCACATTGATATCTGGGAGATAATATGACATCATACTTCAAAATGGCGGCTGTTCAAATGCAATGTGCGTACTTTGGTTTTTCGAAACAAAGCTTGTTATCACAACATCGTTGCAGAACTCAGTATGGAGAGAATCCAACCATCAGATAATGATATCTGACGTTACTTACAGCAATTTCAAGAGACTGGTAGTGTTCATCACCAAAAAGGAGAGGAAAAACCGGGCACTTCGCAGGAAGGTATTGATCGAATTCAAGAAGCATTTTATCGAAGCCCACAAAAATCAACTAGATGAGCTTCTTTGCAGTTAGGAAACAACCCTCCAAACAACCAAAAATGATTGTTTGGCGGGTTGTTCATGACTGCCTTCAACTCCGTGCCTACAAATTGCAGATTGTGCAAGCTTTGCAGCCAGACGATAAACTCTGCCGTTTCCAATTTGCCCAAGACATTTTGTCAAGAGTCAAAGCAGATAAAAATTGCCTTCGGAGATGAATGTTTAGTGGTGAAGCAACGTTCTGCCTATCAGGGAGGGTAAATCGTTATAACTGCAGAATATGGGAATCAGAATACCCTCATGGCATTCGAGTATTCGAAAGAGATAGTCGAAATGTGAATGTCTGGGGTGCTTCGTCATGTTCTGAAGTTTTGGGAACCTTTTTCTTTGCGGAAAATAATAGTGACAGAGATGAACTATCTGGACATGCTACAGCTGCATTTGTTATCTCAGTTGGAAGATCATCAGCCAATGTGGTGTTCCAGCAAGTTGGAACACTGGACTCTTATTGTCCGAGAATTTCTTGACATACATTTTCCTGGGTTGGGGGTGGTGGACCGATTCCATGGTCTCCGCGCTCACTCGATATTACACCGTCTGATTTCTTCCTGTGGAGGATACGTGAAGAACATTGTTTACCAGCTGCTTGTGTCCTCCCTCGACGAACTGAAGACCAGAATTGTTACTGTGATAGAAACAGTTACACCGTAAATAATGAAGAACACTTGGAGGGAAATTGATTATCCCTTGGGTATCTTACATGCCATGAAAGTGCGCATGTTGAAGTGGTTTAGCATTATGTAGTATTGATTCTATAAGTAATAAAGATTTTGGAGCTACACTTTCGTATTCTGTATGCAGTTTTATTGGGTTGTTTCCGGTTTGAAAATTATAGACCACGGAAATTCTTACAATAATTTAAAATCACCCTGTATTTCTACTGCATTTTCTAACAAACAAATTCCCGCTTAAGCTCAAAGCTATTGTAAATGTAAAAATCTGTTACGCTCTCAGGATGATTAAACTTGGTGTTATCGCAAAGACGTTTAGCGAAAATCAAGCTGGATTTCACCATAGTTTTGAGTTTAAAATGAGGTTTATTAATAATTTATGATAATTTGAAATTATTATAAATTTAAAATTACAATTATTATATTAAATGAAATGTATGTATGTGTATACATGGTGTGCCTGTTATTTAACGATATAAAATTCGTATAAAATAAACAGCAACTACAAGGATATGAATCATTTATTATTTCCAATATAATCTTCCCTTAACTCGGTACAACGTTCCATACAAATTTTCAAAACACCATCATATATAAAAGGGTGTATAGGCAGGTAATTTGCGCTCTTTATGAGTTTTCGTATTTACGATGTCTTTCTTTTTTTTTTATTTTTGCATTGACTGCAATAAAGAAAAATTCTAAACATTCATAACATATACAGTATTTCAAAGCATAGGCATAGTTATACACCTGTACGTGCGTTTGTTTGTTTGTTCAGGCAGACAGAGGGTCTCACTGACTCGCATAACAACCATGCTGACCGTACAAAGAGTGGTTGTGCTCTTCATTGTTGTCTTGTCTTGTCTTATTTCAAATTTATCTCTCTTATTAATCGCTGAACATTATGCCAAAGCAAAGTAATATTACGAAGACTGATGTTAATAATAGGAAACAGCGAAGAGGAATAAATAACCTTTGACACAAAATAACATCGTAAGAAAAAAATGCGACCAGAATGACTTCAAGGATTGAAGATCGTTGTGCTGAATATTATGTAAGTACTTCAGATGTGTATCGACAGAATAAATTTTACGAGTTTTCTTTTTAGAAGCCCACGTTAGGAACGAATTAATTCGTAAAGTTAAGAACCTCCTGTATAGTTGAGCTCAGTGGTGATACTCTTCTGGATGACCTGCATCAATGACCTGCGACATTCTTTAATTTTGGTTTTCAATTTAGGAAGGAGAGGAGTGCTCCTGTGCCAAATACGGCAGTTTTCAACACTGTACTGGATGCGAAAGTGGGAAACTGCTTCACCTTTAACGCACAATGTGCAGGTGCATTGTCGTGGGATAAAACCCAACGGTTTGTTCGGTACTGCGCCCTTCTCACTTGTCTGATGCGTTGATTCAGACGCTGTATGACACAAGATAGTACTGACCATTAAGCGCTTGGTCTTCCAGCACAAATTTCTTATGAAAAGTTCATGAATGCAGAAGAAAACAATCAACACTGTTTTGACTCGAGACTTCTTCAGTCGAACTGTTTTAGAGACGTCCACGACTGCATTCCATGCATGGTCGTTTTTTTTTCCCCTGTGTTTGATTGGAAGCAGAACGATTCATCACCAGTGATAACTTTTCTCTCTATTTCAGAGAAAGACAGAGAGTCGTGGCACTATCTTGGTTGTTCTCACTGTTTCATTTTTCGAATTTTCGCCTCAAACAGTGGACCCGAGAACTAATAAAGCTATCGCAACGCGCATGGGCTTGTTGGAAAGTGGAACAGAAAATTCTAGAAAATCTCTCTCTCTCGTTATTTAACCTCACACTGTGGATATATGTCTGTATGTATTATTATTACACAGCACCTACGTGTAATCACTGCCGAGAGGCATTGGGCGTTACATTACGCTCTCCTCCACCCATCAAATGCATTTTCGTCTGTTAATGGTGTTTTTCCATCAGTTTGTTTTCTTCTCCGGAGAAAAAAGCTTTGAATATTTCCTCAGGAGACCAAATAACTCACTTTCATTTGATAAAACCCACTATTAGATTTCACTTATCTTGATAATAATTCAACTAAAATGTATGTATGTGTGCGTGCGTGCACCCGTGTATCTTGTGGCAACGTTCCTTGTTATTAAGGCTCTTTTTTTTTTTTTTTCAAGTAGTTTCCGAGTTGCTTGACATTTGGTGCAGGCAAGCGTTTTTCATCCCAGAAACTGATTGGGGTTGAGTCTTTTGGTTCTCTGGGAATGCCGTACAGCCCTTGTAGTTTGCGTGGCTTTTGGTATTCTGTCGTTGCATGTTTGCCTCCACATTGGAAAACACTTTGTGAGGAAGGCTGAGAACAGAAATAGATGGAATAAAAGAGGAAGAGAAGAAGAAGGTTACATGAGTGTTCTGTTGGACTGGAAAGGGAGTTGGGTAACTGCTGCTCTTCTTTAATTCGCCCAACAGAAAGTAGAGCAATGATGGTTGCCTTTGCAGAGGAGCGACTATGGAAGTCCCTGTAGAAAAGGCCCAGCTCTGCAACATTGCGTAGAGATTGAGGTGAGTCTAAAAGAGGGACATCTGTGGGCCAGATTGCTCTCCAATGGACATAATCAAAGATTTTTAAGGAGGTTTCAAAAAAAGAGAGAATTTGAGATTTGTACAGAGTTAGCAGTTAGCAGTTAAATTTTTAGGAACTGAAGAAGCCTGACATGGCGTGTTTATGTCAGAAAAGGCTGGAAGTAAATGTCAATCTAAGAAAGAAATCTTATCCCGTCTAGTAATTTGTGTTCTACTGAGAATAAGGGTAGGTGACTTAAGATCCCTTTACGAGAAAAAAAAGATGCAAGACTGCATTTTATTATCATTGAAGGTGACTTGAAGAAAGTTTTGTCTGAAGGTTAATATATCAGTGTTTATGACACCGGTCGCAGATAATCTTGCCATTTAGGATATGTGAGCATTGCATAATTTGTGGAATGAGTGTACGAGTGAAGTACATTATCATCATAGCTGTGGATATGATTAGTAGTGATTGAGAGTAAGTCATTTATGTATATGAGAAAGAGCCCTATAGCACTAGAGCTCGAAGAGTTGGAGCCGATCACCATGATATCCAGTGAACGACCAGAGAGAAAAAGCTTACTGTCCAATTACAGAGGGCAGGTAGACCATAGAATGGCGATTTACTGAGGACGTCTCAATGCCAGACTACTCGATCATATGCTAGGAAATATCATACAAAACGGCATTTATTTCTCCAGTGATCATTAACGTAGGATGAGAAGTTAGCCGTGGATCTAAAGTAGCGGAATCCATATTGGTAGTCATTGATTTACTGGTAGGCTTCTAGGTATTAGTGATTGGTGCTGATAACTTTCTCCATTATTTTGGAGAAGATTGAGATGATAGGGCTAATTGGCCTCGCCTACTCCCCGTACCGGAATAAACAGGCGTTAGATGATTTTGTTTTGAGATGATAAGGATCTCTCGATAGTTGAATGGAAATTTTGTAGCTTTCTATTTTCGAATAGCCTGAGCATATGCTTGCTTCCATAAATCGTCAAAATTGCAAGATTTTTCGACTGAATTGTTAAAATCTGAACTTTCAAACATACTTATGAAAAACAAAACAGAAAATGAAATGCTATTTTGAGTTTAATTACACAATCCAGAATGTAATATCTTTTAGAATAAATTTTCAAAACAAACGAAAGAAAGAAAGAAAGTCTTGAACATCTCAGGCTCTATAGTTTTTTTTTTTTTTTTCATCTGGAAGACGGTTAGCTGGTTTCATATAGAGGCAGCGGGGAAAACTTGAGGATTATCATCATGTGAAAGCAACTGTAGAAAACACGCGGTCATTAATATATATAATGTACTGGCTTCATAGTTTTAGTTGCCTATGCGTAATACCAACAAAATTAATCATGTAATGAATCAATAACTAGATAAATCAAAGCGATTTAAAGAGCCATCAAGTGTTATAGTCGATATTACGAGGATGGTCTGAAAAGTTATCGACCTAACAATGAAAAAACAAATTTATAATTTCAAAATTATTTTTATTTTTCAACATAATCTCCCTTAAGACTAATACATTTATTCCAGGGATGGTCCAGCGCCATTGTCCCGTCCCTGTAGTGGTTCTCAGTAAAATCTGCAAAATACCCCCTACAGTTGCAATCGCCTCTTGATTCGAAGAAAAACGCTGCCCAGCGAGGAAGAATTTAGTTTTGGGAAGAGATAGAAGTCAGAGGAAGCCAAATCTGGAGAATAGGGTCGATGTTCCAACAATTCATAGTGCAGATCCCTTAATTTTCCCATTGCCAAAACACCTTTGTGGGCAGGTGCGTTGTCCTGATGAAAGATGATTTTTTTCTTCTGCAAACGGGGTCTTTTCTCACGAATTTTTTCGTCTATTCTGGTGAAAAGATTGGAATAATATTTCCCGGTTATTGTTTTAAACTTTTCAAGATAATTAGTAAACAAAATGCCTTTAGCATTCCAAAACACCAATTCAATGACCTTTCCTACTGATGGAATCGACTTTGGCGCTGAACAACCGGCTTCTGTCCATGTTTTGACTGTTGTTTGGATTCTGGTGTGTAATGGTGAAACCAAGTTTCATCCATAGTAATAAATCGACGCACAAAATCAGTTTTATTCTTGTTAAAACGCTCCAAGCGCTGCTCTGAGATTTTCATGCGAGTGGGTTTTTGATGTGCTGTGAGCAAGCGCGGCACCCATCTTGCGCAAAGCTTTTTCATTTGCAATTCTTCATGCAAAATATATCTTACACGTTCTTTTGCGTATAGTTTCAGTAATTTCACGCACTTTGACTCGCCCGTCATCCACTACCATATCGTGCACATGATCAATGATTTCTGGTGTTGTTATACTTTTTTGGACGTCCTTGACGTGGATCATCTTCAAGGCTGGTACAGCCACGTTTAAACTCGGCAGCCCATTTGTTAATTTTTGAAAACGAAGGAGAAGAGTGCCCATAAACGTTTGTGAACTTTGAGTGAATTTCTTTTGGCATTAAACCTACAAAGAATTTTGTAACAGCACGATACTCAATTTTATCCATATCAAGGGATACAGACAACACTTTTGCTTCAGAGAGCTGTATAAAACAAACTACTTGTTAGAACGACTTGCAATTTCACATGGATGCTTATGACAGATGTACCAACTTAGAAAAAAAATTCTTGCCGATAATGTTGCCATCTATGGTCGAGGCCGAGAACTTTTCAGATCACGCTCGTAAGCAGGTGATCCTAATAAAATGAACCTAAGTATAGGTGTGTGATATATTATAAGATCCGAAATAAACAGAAAAACTAAAATTTTCCATTTCAGATAAAACCTATTATGATTAACCTTTACCATGAAATATGTAAGCAGTTATTCGATAGAATACAGTTCATAATATAATGCTATTTTTGAGGTCATTCTTAAAGCAAAATATTGAATTGCCATCCACTGTATACTAAAGAATGAAATGGTGATTATTTTCTACTCTGTGTTTGTGTCAGTTATCGACATTAATAAAATCTCGTTGTTATTCTTTTTTTTATATTGACATACATAAACATAACTTTGGAAGTTCATTAAAAATTTAAAACCACCTCCTATTTTCATGCTGTTAGGATGTCATCTGATAAGGAAATAGATTAAGGTTTAAAGGTCAAACGTAAAACTCTTTTAAGCTATTGTCAATTAATTTCGCATAAAAACTTTCCAGTAAACACTCCGATGCTAACACAAAAGCAATTACCATAACCCATGCACTTGACGTGAATGAAAAGAAAGAGCGAATGTGTGATAAAAGAATTATGAATAATAGGAAAAAAAGAAAAAAAGAAAAAGAGTATAGCTAATAGAAATGCTGTGACAAATACTCCAGTAGTGATTATCATATGAATACCAGTCTTTTTAAAACAGATCGATTGAACTTCATTAACGGAGATTTATTATTTTGGTTTTTAAACAGGAACTTTCTAAAATCGCGATGCCAGTGGAATTCAACGAACCGCTTAGTTTTTTACAGCGAATATCGGAATATATGGAATACAGCTTCCTTCTACAGAAAGCCAATGAAAGCGATGACCCCGTAGAGAGGATTCAGGTGAGGCCTTAACAAATAAATTTATCCCAATGCTACTAACACTGGCTTGACAACACCAAATACAATATGTACATAAATAATTGAAAGGGTTTTTCATATCATCCTGTTATTCCTAGCTCTTACAATGATGAACTGTTAAATACATTAGAAAACCAATGGGCATATTTCCATAATCATTAAACTTTCGTTTATATATAAGCATTAGAAATCAATGGGAAGATTCCATATAAAGATTATAAACGAAAAGGAAGCTGAAGCAATGCAAAACGCTCACAAAGAGCGAGTAAAGCACCCATACTAAACCCCTTACCCACAAACAAGAACTCAGACAAAAGGATAAGGAGTCAAGGACTCCTTTTGTGTTGTTTCGGCTTTCTTTTGCGATGAAGGCTTACGGTTTTCTATGTTTGAAGTCGTTTGAGGGTTTGTAGTCAGTTGCTTTTCGTATTAGCAGATTTGAATGGTTATCTGTGCTGAAGAAGTTTTCTGCAGTGGGTCTTGATGTCTGGTAGTTTAGTTTCTCAGTGTAGCTGGAGATTTGTGATGAACCAGGGAGTTTAACGCCATCCTTAGGCATTTGTTCTTAATTGTTTGTAATCTTTGGATGTTTGTTTTAGTCGTGTTTTCCCCAGGCTAGTGAGGCGTAGGTTAGATGAGGTCGTATTACTGATTCGTAGAGGAAAATTTTGTTGTTTATATTTAGGAGGCTGTTCCTATGCAGGAGTAGGTATATCTGTGCTATGGTTTAGTTGGCTTTAGTATAGACACTATCCATGTGCGTCTTGAAGTTTAGGCTTTTATCAAGCTGAATTACTAGGTATTTGGCTGATTTGTGCCAAGGGATTGTTTTTCTAAACATTTGTATGGTTGTATTCGGTTCTGCTTCCCTTGGTGAATAGTACTGTGGAGCTTTTTATTGGGTTGATTGAGATTGAGAACAGTAAGTGAGTACACTTCAGGATGATGCTCTTGGCTTCTTGTGTGGGATTGTTTGTCAGAATTCTGATGGCATATTTCCGATGCAGTTTGTCAAATTTTACAGGTCGGGTTTAATGGAATTTTGGGGATAGGGTAATCGCTGTTTCGGGTCTTGGGGTAAGTTGGTCTTGGCATAGCTGCCTCTGAATAAAATTTTCTTTTCGTTGTTGAGATCGTTGCTTGTATGGTGGTTGTGTGTTCCTGTAAAGGTTTACTGATTGGGATTGAGTCTTTTGTTTGGTTCTCTGGGAATGTCGTACAGCCCCTGCAGTTTGCGGAGTGTGGGCCTCCCGTAGTTTGCACACTTTGCTGTTTGGGTGCGTGGTTTCTGGCATTCAATCGTTACATGCTTGCCACCACATTTAACGCATCGGTAATCTGCTTTGCAACAGCGTTGTGCGTGGCCAAACCTTTGGCAACGTTGATATTGAGTCGTTGTTGATTTGTGTTTCAATGATTCAGTCTTTATGACTAAATCGCAGATAGTTTGAAGATCGCGGATGTACTTCTGGTCCTTGCTGATTTCTACCAGAATTAGTACGTTTTTTTTTTTTTTTTTTTGCTCTTTGCACAGCTGACCTTGACTGGTCTGGGGGTCTGACCAGTTTTGGAGGTCTGATGTGATTTCTTCTGTTGATATTGTTTCGGTTGCTCCTCTGAGCACTACTTTGAGGTTCTTCTCAAAATCAAGGAATTTGGTTAGTTTCCTGTAATCGGTGGAGATTTTTGGTTAGATGAGTATTCCTTCTTCAGTGTTGGTGGCTTTCGTAATTGTGATTTTTAATGTTCGTAGTAAAGTGACAACGGATCTAGTGATTTTCGGCTCGTAGGATGACTGAGGGTATTCTTTCTTTTGAGTTTGTATCATTGTCAGTCTCCATTTCCATTGCTTTGGATGTGTCTCTGGTAATAGAGATTTTCCTCTTCTTTTTGTTTCTTTGGAATTCCTCCAGTGTGTCTGCTGTATCCGGTATAGGGCGGGCATTGGTTTGGAATTTTATCCAATCCTCAGGGTTTGATAACTGGTCTGAGCCCTGTTGTCTATTGTATAGTGCTATCATGTTCTCGTGGTTTGAGTCGTCTAGATTGTCTTGTGTGGCAATTGTGAGGGGATGGGGGGAATGTCTCATAGATTTATTCTATAGCCAATTGTTATTATATACTTTCCCTAGTCTTATAAATTCTTGATATACGTCATCGAATTTAGTTTCGTTTATTAGCTTTTTCATGTCTAACATTGTTATTTGTACAGATCAGAAAAATTTTCTTCCCTGTATTTGCCTCGATCGGAGGTACTTTTATTGTGTGTGTGTGTGTGTGTGTGTGTGTGTGTGTGTGTGTGTGTGTGTGTGTGTGTGTGTGTGTGTGTGTGTGTGTGTGTGTGTGTGTGTGTGTGTGTGTGTGTGTGTGTGTGTGTGTGTGTGTGTGTGTGTGTGTGTGTGTGTGTGTGTGTGTGTGTGTGTGTGTGTGTATTACTACTCTGTCCGCTTTCTTGTAGCGGTTTTCACCAATGTGATCTTTTATATAAAAGAATTATATCTAAAATCACAAATTGAATCTCTTTTATCCTTTTCTTAGCATTGTTTTTTTTTTTCCAAATACAATTCACAATTCAATATGCTAAGGATTCTCCTCACTAAATCTTCGCGGTATGGCTTTATAGAATCACAATTCACTCAATAATCCGAAAACTGCAAATCCAACGTAACTTTCAGACCTAAAGAGGACTGGGAGATGGACTGAGTCCTTTACTCTTTATCCCTTCATCTGAATAAAGAAAATCTGTGTGGATGGAGTGTTATTGAGCTAAAGGCTCTAGTCATAGCAGGAGGATAACAGCAATAGCCGAGCCTCAGTTAGGAATTCATTGGCTACACCATTGCCATTCATTACCCCTCCCAGGGTTTCATCCGAGATTGCATTCTTAAATTCTTAAAAGAACTAGGCGATGGACTGAGTCCTCGACTCTTTATGCCGTCATCTGAATGAAGAAAATCTGTGTGGATGGAGTGTTATTGAGCTAAAAGCTCTAGTCATGGATGGGTAACGGTAATAGCCGAGCCTCAGTTAAAACTTCATTGGCCACAGCATTGCCATCTGTTACCCTGGAAGTCCTGAAAAGGACTTTAAGTTTTGATTCTCCTCCCGTGATTACAATTGACAATTGACATTTATGTCTTTAGGGGTGAAGCAAAATGCTTTTCATATTCCCCGTTATCTGTTGTGGTTACAGTGAGGGTAAAACTTACGAGCAGTTTGCTCGCCCTGAATGGGCATTGAGATTAAGCATCATTATAGGAGGCTAATATAGGTTTTGGTCTTCTATATTTGAATATGTCCTTTGCCTCGTATGCTGCAGCTTGCTGAACCAAATCGTTGGGATGTGTGGACGTCTTTAGGAAAAACTTGGGTGCTAAGGATTGTAGAAAAGAGAAAATATAGGGAATATTTGTGTCTCTATGGAGTTGATTGTTTCTAACATACCACGGGGCATTCAGAATCATTCTCAAGCACTTGTTCTGCACTCGCTGTATTTTGATAATGTTTGCATTAGAGGTGTGGTTCCAGGCCGGAGAGGCATAGGTGAGTATAGAACGAATCGTCATCTGATATAAGTGCAATTTGATTCTATTAATGAGCTTGCTATTTCTATTAATGAGAGGATAGATCTGAGATATGGCTTTAGATGCCTTTGCGCACGTAGACTTGATGTGTTGGTTGAAAGATAGCTTTTTGTCGAGAATTACACCCAGGTAATTTGTTTCTGTCTGCCAGGGCATTTTAGTATTGAATAGTAACACATCTCCTGCAGGAGACATTGGCCTTTTTGAGAAAAGAACGGCTGAGCTTTTCAGGGGGTTGACTTTCAATCTCCACTTGGAGAACCAGCCCTTCAGCTTTAGAAGGTATTTTTGGAGCTTTCTGGTAACGAAGTGGGGTCTGAGAGATCTGGTTAGTATTGCCGTATCGTCCGCATACAGGGCCAAAATGGAAGTCATCGGATTGTGTGGGATGTCTGACATGTATACAGAAAAGAGCAATGGAGCCAGTAGAGATCCCTGCTGCACTCCAGCAACGATATGGCGCTGGAACAATGTAGAACCGTTGATTTTAACTCGCATTGATCTATTCTGAAGAAATGAATGGATTAGATGAACCATTTTTAGTGAGGTACCGGCTGAGATAAGTTTGTGCAGGAGTCCAAAATGCCAGATTTTTTCAAATGATTTGGATAGATCTAGGAAAAACAGCTCCTGTGCACTGGCGCCAGTTGTAACTGGTGGTGATGTATTCGACAATTCTGTGGATTTGCTGGGTAGTACTATGGTGTTGCCGAAAACCAAACTGTTCTTTAGGAGGGATGTTTAGGTCATTTTCTGAAGTTTGGAGTCGTGAGAGGATGACTTTCTCCGCAACCTTACCCAAATTGGAGATGAGACTGATTGGACGATAATTTTGCGGTAACTTTGGGTCTTTGCCTAGCCAGTGATGATTACATTTAACATTTAACATTTCTGGCTAGATGGGTGAAGCAAAATTGCTTTTCATATTCCCCTTTGTCTTTTAATGGTAGGACTTTAAATGGAATGTTTGTGAGCTTTATGCTCGCCCATTGAGGGCAGTGAAGTTAGTTGTGTTCAGCTGAACTTAAGATAGACTTTGGTCTTTTATATTTGTTGATTTCTTCTTCATTATATTCCGAGGCTTCCTTGATTAAAGGGTTTGGGTGGTTACTTGTCTTGGTAAAGAACTTCTCAGCTAGATTTTTGAGAAGGGAAGAGATATAAGGGATATTAACTTCTCTATGGATCTGGGTGTTTCTTATGTACCAGGGGGCATCCAGAATCATCCTCAGGCTCTTATTCTGTAATCTCTAAAGTTTTAGAATGTTTGAATTTGCGGTGTGGCTCCAAGCTGGGGATGCGTAAGTGATAACCGGTCTAATTGCCATCTTGTAGATTGTTAATTTTGTTTGCATATCCAGTTTACTTTTTCTGTTGATCATAGGGAAGAGCTGTGCTAAGACGTTGGATGTCTTAGAGGTAATGTAACTAATATGTTTGCTGAATAGGAGTTTACTATCAAGAATCACTCCAAGATATTTAACTTCAGTCTGCCATGGAATCTTTACTCCCAATAAATAAATATCCTCCATGGTGTGAATTTTCTTTCTAGTGAACAGTATGGCTGAGCTTTTCTGGGGGTTAACTTGGATCCTCCAGTCTGCCATCCATTTTTCTAAGGTGTGTATGCTATTTTGTAATCTTTTAGTTGCCAGTTTTGGGCTCAGTGATCTTGCCATCAGTGCAGTATCATCTGCATATAATGCAGTGAATGTTGTTCTTGGGTTCAGAGGGATGTCTGCTACATATATTGAAAACAGTAGAGGTGCCAGAAGAGATCCTTGAGGTACGCCTGCCGAGATCCTGCGTCTGGTCGAAACCGTTTCGCCTACCCTGACCTGCATGTATCTGTCTTTCAGGTAAGAATGTATTACCTTTATTAGCCTGACTGGAAAATTAAATTTAATCAGTTTGTAGAGAAGACCTTGATGCCATACTTTATCAAAAGCCTTCTCTGCGTCGATGAAGATGGCAACTGTATTGAGTTTCCAGATTACATAGACCAACTTATTTTTATTATATGAATATTATAATAATTTATAATAGGTGTTGCTAGTATATTTTTATTTATATAATAATTTACTTCAATTATTACTATATAAAGATCAAAATTTATGAATATATTTTATTTGTGTAAATATTACAATATTAGAATTTAATGAACATATTTTGATTTATATAAACATTACAATAGTGTATATTCGATGTTGTATCATAAGTGTGATTTGTATATAATTCCGTATCATTAAAGAGAAGAATGCATTACAGTACTTGTAAATAAAATTATAATTAACATGTTTCATATTCAAAGCTTCATTTCAATTAGTAGTTTCCATTGCAATAATAACTTTATCTTATTACGTACATTCAGTTAGAACAAGGCGAAATAATGCAGTCGATTTTTTTCATACACATGCGTTCAAAGAAGAAAAGATATTTCATTTATTTTAAATAAGGAAAAATCGTTATGATTATGTAACTTTGACAAAATAAATATTCTTGAAATGCAAGGTATACAGAATATATAGAAAATAGCGAGACTCATTAAAATAAATAGTACATTATATATATATATATTACAAATTATATTTCTTCAGATTAAATTAAAATTTTCCAAGTTATTATAAATATACCTTTCTGCCACTTACATAATAAAAAATCAAGTAGCCCACTATAAATCGCCTAAAAGACTTTTGTGTTACTGATTTTTATTTTTATGTTCGACTTTTAAAAGATTGGCGTATAAGAGTAGGACCGTGAGATGCGGTGATTAATACCCTGGGAGGGTAATGGATGGCAATGCTGTACCAGTGAAGTTTAACTGAGGCTCGGCTGTTGCTGTTACCCCCTGGGGCGCAGAGATTCGAGAGTTTGAGTTCGCTCTCTTAAGATTTTTGCCTTAAGGGAGCAATTTGAGTCTCCGGGGTAAGTGTTTTCCGGCACGGCCCGCTGAAGGGCTTTGTCGGTGAATGCTTTTCTTCGGAATTTGAGCAGTTCTGCTCGGTGGTGGGGTAGCCCGTCACTGAGTGGAACCAACGCTGAAATGGATTGTCTTTCGACCACCATGGAGTGGTCTAGAGATCTTCCGAATTTTTAGAGTTCGCTTTTACTTAAACATCGGCTTTTAAACATATCACCCAATTTGTCATTCCAGGTGTGACATTTGAATCAGGGTCATAGACATTTGAATCAGGGTCATAGACAATCCAAAACAAATACTGTTTTGTTATTTGTTGGAGAGAATAAAGGAAGATGAACGTAAAAGGAAGAAAACCATGCTAAACATCAAGCTCCAAGACACGATAAAGAATAAAGATATGAGAAATGAAACAAACAAAAAAAAAACTGTTGGATATGGAAGAAGAGATTTTAAAATTAAAATGGAAATGAGCATGACATGTTGCATGGGAGAAAGTGATTGATGGACAAAGGCAGTCATTCAATGGCATCCATATGAAGGAAGACGAAAGAGGAAAGATTGAAGAATGAGCTAGTGGAGGTGATAGTATTGCACTGGCAAGCTTTTAAAAGAGATAGTTATGATAATTACAAAAAAGAGCTTAGAAGAATAATAAGAAAAGTAGCAATAAACATATCATAGCCCGAGATATTAAAGTGCTTTTTAGTTTATTAGATAATGTTTTACTCCAAAATAAACTCAAATACACTTCAGGTCTTATTAGCTAAATTGGATAATTACAGTAATAACAAATTTGTCGTGACAATCAGTAATCAAAAGAAAAAGTAAGAAAAATAAAAGGCAGAAGTAAATGTAAATGTCAGTTGCATTCTCAATAGAGAATCTATAGAATAAAATATTTCAGCTATTTAAGCACAGTTTTTAGAGGAGATCACAAAATAACATGTAAATAAAAAACAGAATTAGCAAGTACCGTAGGAAGTCATTTGATTAAGTTTATCTGGAATATGAGAAAAAAATATTTGTAATAGGAGAGACGTTAATCGGAATAGCAGCGAAATGAACCAAAAACACTAAATTATCAACATTTAAAATAGTGTTTAACCTTAAGCTATAACTTATGGAAGGGGGAGCTTGATTAAAAGTAAAACAGTTGTCCAAAGACTAGAGACCACATCTAAGGAAAATTACGGGAGGGAACATAGATGGTGGATTGATGCAATTAATAGTGTCATAGAAAACCCAAATATAAGATATGACATCAGAAAAAGACTGAAAAATAACAGATCAATTTAGAAAAAAATTCTTGATAGGAAGCTGGCAATCGTGTAAGTTTAATAATATGGTACTACCAGAGTATCATGTGCCCTCCTTTAGATTAATATCAGGAATTGCTGATGATAATGACAGTGATGTTAAAAACGTATACTGGGTGTCCATTTTCGTGTTAACTGTCATGATGTTTAAGTAGCTACAAACAGACTTGATAGTTTTCAATTGGGTGGCCGACTATAGGAACTTTTCCAAGACCTATTTTCCTGAGTTGGTTGATCTCTGACGAAGGTAAGTAGGATTTTTGTTTTCTCTCTCTGAATAAACATGAATTTTTAACCTGAAAACTTTGTGAAACAGTTCTGAAAACCCATACTATTCACATAATATGATTAACGAACATCAGGACGGCGAGATGATGCAGTTTCCATCATTTCGCGTGTCATTCTTGTTCATACTTGTTACGTGAAGGTCATACTAATCTATTCTACCCGGGGAAAGCGAATATAGACTTTTGGTTCCAAAAGCTATGACTAGAAAGTGCTGTCTACTCTCGTTGGGAATTGAAAAAAAAAAAAAGAGTAGATAATTTATTTTATTTCATTTGTGCATTGCTTTATTGCTGTTGTTGTCGCCAGTCTTCCATAAAAGACTTTAGACTATATAGGACGACAATAGCCTATAGTCAAGATTACTCTGTTTTCTGTTTTATATCCATACAGTACCTCTAACTACTACTAAATATGTTCGAAGCCGTTTTTGTTATTTGCCGTTGGGCTTATCATGATAATAGAAAATAAATTTTATCATATGGTAAGTGATACTATACAGTATTCTTGGGTTTGTTTTGAATAGGTTTTAAATTATATCATAATAACCCACAATGTTTTATTTCCCTAGTTTTAAAATGGAATTCTTTCAGTATAAGTTTTCCAAACTCTTTAACATTGATCGATGACATTCCATTAGCATTTTTATGGCATATCTCATAAAAATAAGAACTCAAACTATGTCTTTGGCATTGTTTATCTGAAAATAACTATTGTTGAATTTAAATGAAGTTGATTATAATATCCACAGGAAAATTACATGATGTTATCAAAAAAAGACAGAGGAATGATTAGATAGTTGATTAAAAAGTTTGTAGTCAAGTTTTTCCTTTTTTTTTCTTCCTTACACCTCTTCCTTATTAACATAGGAATCTATCAACTTTGCAATCTTTAAACCTTGTTTACTGTGTACTGAGCGTAATATTTTTTTTTCTATTTAAAATATTTAAATCATTCCTAGAATATTCTGCTTGTTTAGAATAAATGCATTCAGCTTCGTTTACTCTTCACAAGATAAATTTTATTCGATAACCAGGAAATAAGATAAAAGTGAAATTAGGATTCAGTTCTGAAAAATATGCGATTAATAATTTCTATTATGACCAAAAACGCAAGAAAAAGTAACTGAATTGGATTCTGTTCTTAATCAAGATGATGATGTTTCCATTTTAATTTTAATGTTCGAGTTAGGTTAGTTTACAGCAGCTGATTCGTTAACATTACTCTTCGCAATGTACATATATTTTCCACTGAATTAGAAATTTTAATTTAATACTGTTGGACCTCATTTAGCCTGAATTACAGCACATGTGCGCTTTGGCATAGATTCCACAAGGTGTTGGATTTACAACATAGGGATTCACCAGTAAAGGACTTCGCCCATAACGGTAGAGGACTTTGCTCGAGGATCTATTCTTCTAACATATCCTATGCATTCTCAATTGGGTTCAGATCCGGGCTTTTTAGTGGTCAGAGAAGATGGTGGAAGTTGTTGTCATTATCACTGAACTACAGCTGAACAATTCTTGAGCGATTAGTATCATTGTCATTTATGAAATCAACTGTCACCTGCAGGATAAAAAGTCAACATTGCAAGGGGGACTTGATCGGCAACAATTTTCAGATATTCCTTGGAGGACACCCGACCTTCCAGCAATATCAGAGGACCCTTTCCGTACTAACAGATCATGTCCCACATCATTGTACCACCTCCAGAACCTTCAGTTGTGTTTACAAGGCAAGTGGGGCTCATCGCTTCCATGGGGCTCTTGCCGAATTCTGTCCACGGTCAGTACCGAACAAGATGTAGTGACTTGTCGGACCACATGACTTTTTCCAGTCGTTCAGTATCCAGTTATAGTGTTTCTGACAATACTATAGACGAACTTTATCAAACAAAATGCAGAAATCAGTGATTTCCATAGAGGCGTGCGATTGCCAATCCATTCCATGCGCGTGATTCGCTGAGATATGGATCGGGAACAGCCTTCATAAAATGCTGTGGTCAATTGCTGTACACAAAAAGTTCTGTTTGTCCATACAAGCCTTTTCAGGCAACAGCGATCTCTTTCCTGACAGACTGTCTTGCAGTTACACCTCAAGCAATGCGGATCATTTTCCCACTGATTAAACTCCTGAGATATCCCTCCTTTTGAGAAGTCAGTCAGCTCTGCTGTTTTCAAAATCGAGGCTCCCGCCAGACGGGCACCCCCCACAATAAACCCTTCACTGAACACTCTGAAAGATCCTTTTGTTTTTCCAATTGTGATGAACATTATTGACGATTATGGACCAGCAGCATTCTTAAGTAGTTGCCTAGAACACGTGGTGATGCACGTGACCAAGTATTTTGCATATACGCTGCGTAAATGACGGTTACGTACATCTACATAAAGGTTTCTAATTCGGTGGGGGTTAAAGTTAAGATTAAGATACATTTTCAAGGTGGAATATGTGAAGCGAATCCGAAAGTTTTTTTTTCCCTTGGGAATTTCTTTTGCTCCCTCTGTTCGACTTTTTCTGATTATTTGATATATATGCAGTTTAAGAGAATGAAAATAAGAAAAAGATAAATAAAATTATGAATTTCTTCGATGAAGCAAAAAAACGAGATAATAAATCAAAATAACGTTGCCCATATGACAATATTCTCTGCCAACAGATACAACAATTCTTTTAAAAAACATTTAATTTTCTTGACCATAAAAGCTCTGGAATGACTTCTAATGGGACTATATTGATCAAGTACATATAATAAACAACTATGTTATACCAACTAGTTTCACCAACTAAGGCTGTCGGCATCTTCAGGGTACATAACTGATGTAAGGCACTAAAAAAGTAAAAAACTGTTACAAACTATAATCAACCGATTCCAATTATATTAGACAAAGAACAGAGCGCGTACAATACATGCATAGAGCGTGCATGATCTCACTTGTTGTTATTTTGAAAGTAAAATCTTATCTCAAGTAGACCCTAAACCCACAGTATGGTGGAGATACGTGGACGATATCTTTATTGTTTGGAACCACACAAAAAAAGACCTGTTAGACTTTCTAAACAAGATCAACTCTTTACACCACACAATCAAATTCACTCTAGAACTTGAAAAAGATAACTAATTACCATTTCTGGACACTTTAATTAAGAAGCTAACGAATGGTGGTATCAACCTCTCGGTTTACCGCAAACCTACCAATACAGGACGTTATTTACATTTCACTTCCTCCCACCAAGTTTCTCAGAAACTTAGCATTGTACACGTGCTGAAGAACCGTGCCTCTCTCCTTACAACAGATCAACAAGATCTCCAGGAAGAACTGTTCCTGATATCTAACAACCTTGCCATGAATGGATTTCCTCGAAGACTCGTCCACAAGATACTTTTCTCTGACCCCCCACAAAGACAACAAGATGACATATGTTATATTTCTACCATCGTCATTCCATACTTAGGGACAGTTTCGAATAAGATTGCAAGACTCCTTAGACCACATAAAATAAGAGTGGCCTTTAAACCTACAGAAACGATTAGGCAATTCTTAAGAACTCCAAAATATAGCCATCCTTTCTTCAAATATGCTGGAGTTTACAACATACCCTGATCATGCGGCTTGAATTACATCGGCCAGATTTCAAGGAGCCTTGAAATTAGGCAAAACGAACACATAGGTGACGTCAATAATAACAGAGAAGAAAAATCGGGGTTAGCTTTTCATTTCTCAAGAACGAACCATATCACAGAGTGGGATAGAAGCCCAATTCCTCATATAGAGGAGGACTTCCGCTCCCGAATTTTTAAAGAAGCCACAGCAGTTGCCCGCTGTATAGAAAACCTTAACAGGAACCAAGGACTAATCTTGCCAGTGATCTGGAAAACCCTTATTAGATCTCTTAACTCACCAGAACTGAATTACAGTGCCAACTATAGAACGTTCCTAAATAACAACAAGTGAGATCATGCACGCTCTATGCATTTATTGTACGCGCTCTGTTTTTTTTTTTTGTCTAATATAATTGGAATCGATTGATTATAGTTTGTAACAGTTTTTTACTTTTTAGTGCCTTACATCAGTTATGTACCCCGAAGATGCCAACAGCCTTAGTTGATGAAATTAGTTGGTATAACTTCATCAGTATAGTCCCATCAGAAATCATTCCCCAACAATTCTTTTATTTCAAAATTATTTTAGAAACTCTTTAAAAATCGAGCTAACATTACATTTAATAAATTTCAAAATAAGAGTTTTAAAAGTTTCACGCGAGCAATGAAAACGTATTTGATTTTAAGATAATTTTTCATTTTAAGAATATAATATTCAGATAACACAGTAAGCCAAAAAATAAAGAGAGACATCTAAAAAAGAGTTACATCACACAACAATAATAAAAAAAATTACGAGCAAGAGACATTGTTCATTACAATGTCTCTTGCCCAACAACATTATCATTAAGTTTAATTCTGTATACCAATGTGTATCTCCTTTAGACCCGTGTTCGCAAACATCGGAGTCTCGACACCAAAAATATGAAAACGTTATCTCCTCCCCATCTGTCACGTATATGAGTACTTCGATGACTTATCTCAGCATAATTAAATAAATTTTATCTTTCTATCGCAAGGAGAATATCTGCTCATATGTTTCCGTATGGACCTAAGTAATTATTATTGTATGGATCAAAATTACATCATGTTATCATTTATAAATGCACTTATAATGACACTTTTGGGGAAAAAATTAGAAATATAATATAGTTAGTACATTTTGATACGGTTAATATAATTTTCATAATAGAAATGGAAACAAAACTGTACCTTTGAACAATCTAAAGTGTAATTTAATTTATTTAATGCTAAATATGAGAAATATACTGTTGCTGCTACTAGTATTGTCAAAAATATGAAAACAATCTCTATATAGTTAGATTTGTAAGCATACTTTATATAGAATGTTTTAAATTACCTCTTCTTAATGACTAGAACACTTCTTTCTCTTTCCTTTCATTATTTTCCCGCAACTTCAAAGAGGAATCAACTTGTCATAAGCTCAAGTAGAGCCGCAAGCAGACCTTACCGCAAACAACTACACACGCATATTCTCAGGAAACTAGTCGTAGCTTAAAAGGAATAATTTATAGCAGGAGAGGTAGAACAGGGTTGAAGCCTTATAATTTATAGGTTACGAGGGCCGGCGCTACCATTTAGGGAAACTAGGCAACCGCGTATGGCTCAAGCCGTGAAGGGGCACAAAACTTCAAGCTGTGCTTTATTCATACTTGACTAAAATATCAAAATTAAATAGTGATATATGATTTAGGTATCGATTGTTTTTCCTTATCCCTCACACATCACACCATTTTACTATTTAACTCTTGGTTCTTTTTTGTTCCTTAACTAAATGATTTGAACTTATCGCTAATTAAAATTCAGTTAAGATAAATAATTTAAAACGTTAACCTTTTAAAATATTAAATTTCGGTATTAATTAAAAAATAAAATAAAAAAGCTATTAATTTAACCTGAAAGATAATGTTATTTTGTTTAATGTCAATTAGACACATTTTAGTTTATGAAATAAGGGGCGCACTTGTAAACTTTGTGTAGGGCGCAAAATAACCTGGCACCGATAGTGGTTATAACAGAATATGTTATCATCCTTCGTCGATCCATTTTGGCTTAAATCTCGATTAAATCCATAATTTATTAGAAGAATACTTAAACCACTAGTACTAGATCAACGTGTTTATTTGATGCTTATATTTTCTTTACATTTTTAGATGTTAGTAAAAAAGTTAGAAATTTTTATTAGGTAAACTATAGCACGATGATGCAGCAGCAACTCCCATTCTCTTCACTTTGAGTATGCTTAATATTCTCTGAATAAAAGATCCACCTTTTTTTCCCAATAGATTTGTAGTCATTGTCTTTTGGCATCATTTGAAATTAAAACATACTCTAATACTAGATGAATTTAATTTTAAGAATATAAAATTAAAACTAATATTTTAATAACCACAACTATTAGCATTAAAGAGTAGGTTTAATTTTGCATCCATTCTACTGCTTATCCCGTAGTATTGTTTTAAATCACGAAGTATTATTTAAGAAAAATTAATAGCGAATGAATTGCCTGGTGAAGTATTATCAACAGATACTCTATCATAGTTCATCACCACGGAATTCTTTGAATCATAATCTCAATGATTATAAATCTAGAGAATAATCCGCTCTATAAGACCAACTAATCACTTATAATCATTAACATTTCTTTACCGCACGTTCCTTTATACAAGCCAATATATCTTATTTTATGTGTAGTCATAATCCCTGTCTTCCTTCTTCCTACAGCGTTGATTTCATTACGCTTATAGCCTCAAGTGTAGAAATTAAATTGGAAGCACAATCTATCATTAAAGAACATCGGTAAAAATTCGCTCATTATGAGTAAGCTGCATCTCCACATAGAATTGGTGCCAATGAATCAGTAGATTATTCGAAAAATAAATTATCGCCAAGTGGTTGCGCTGGAATGCCCGCTGGAAGGCGCTGCGTCGTCTATTTTATCAGATCGCTTGGTAATTACTCGCCATTTAAATGCAAACAGACCAGACCACTTAAATTTTTTTTACTATACATTTCATTCCGTAATGACGATATTTATTACTCGTTTTTGTTTTCTATTATTTTAAGTGCTATTTCAACACATAACAAACAATATTCATTTGCCCTTTTTATTTTCTGTTATTAATTTTGGATACTCTGAAGCTGATGTTAAAAATTGATAAAGTTATGAACATTAGAGAAGAATTTTCCCTCTGTGGTTTATTTTATTTAATGCTTCTATAAATCTTTAGAATTTCAGTTTATTAATTTAATTTGCAAACAATTGGTAAATTGTTTTTTACTATCGCTTGGACCTAACTTTTTGTCCTGTTGTCTGCAAGGTTTTTTTTAAAAACTTTTTTATTTAATATTCCTGAATCATTAACATTAAGAAGCATAGTGCTAAGAAGTGCTATGCTTCTTAGATATTAAAGTTTGCCTTGGTAAGTTTTTTACAGTACTTATAAAAAGAGTGGATAAATATTTTAAGCACATTCCGCTAGGGATACGTGATTTGCAAGGTAAATTTGTCTGTGCGTGAGAACTCAAAATCTTTATTTTTTTCTTTTCATTTTTATATAAATAAAATTAACGATTCAAATCAAGCCGTACAATTTACTCATAAAATCAAATTAACTTTAAGATTTTGTATACAAAATATGTTCATATTGGAAAATAATGACTTAAATGAATGAAGTAAATCTAGTTTATTTTTAGATTCTTCAGCTTGCTTTAACTTATTTTTTGATTCTTAAATTTATTCTATTTTTTTTTTAATATTATTAATTTTATTATCAATAATACAACATGAGTATATGTTTTGTATGTGTAGTCATTACACCTAAGTGACGGGAATAAGTATACATTTTATGTTTTAAATCTGAATTATATATTTATTATATAATTCTGAATATTAAATAAGTTTTATATATATATATATTTATTATTTAATTAAGGATTATATTATAGTCCTTAATTAAATTATAGTCCTTAATTAAATGTATGAATTTTCAATACAAAGTGGAAATTGACAAAAGTCATAAATCTCCAAGTCCGCAACATTTCAGAACTATACATCAGAGTTTAGGGCATCTAAATCATTGAGCATTCAATAGACACGCGATTTGTGTGTGGAAAGATGACAAGCATTGTTGTTTTAAATAAATAACTCTTGTATTAAATGCACTTATATTAAATAAATAGACCAGATAAAATAGGTTATTTTTGAAAAATATCATGTACCTACATTTTTAAAAGATACGAAATGGCTGTATAGATTCGCTTTAGGGTTCAATATGATTCAGGGGCGATAGATGTCCAACCTTCCTTAGTGTATGTGCGCAAGAAAGAACATTTATGTAATTTCATTAATTTATGACTATTTGATGATTTAGACGCATTCTCCTCGATAAAAGAATTCAGTTATCAACAAGGTCTCGATGCTAATATGCAACACCAATATGTAAGTATTGGCATGAAGCTGTAATTTGCATATTATTGGATATCAAAATTAAGTCCAGCTATCCATCCTAATAAACCGGAGATTACGTGAGCAAAAGAGATTCTTGAATCTCTTTCAATTACTTTTGTATTACGCTCGGTAACGGCAATATCCTTTGGTAAGACCTGGGATCAAATTTCGTCAAGAATATGAAGAACCTTTATAAGAGCTTTGGAAATGGAGTTGCGTAAAGTACTGTCATACGTTTGTTTCTGGCTGATAATTGTGTGTATTCTTCTGTCTTGTTTGCCTGCTTTGAGAGTTTTCACTCTCAAAGCAGGCAAACAAGACAGAAGAATACACACAATTATCAGACATAATACACTGGTTTCGTAATTTCGACTTTAGAGATTATCTCTAAACAAAGAAACTTTAAATAGCAGCCAATAATAGTGGTAGAAGTTGCTGTAATATTTTAAAAATAATGTTGATTTTGAAAAGCTAATCAACATTATTTTTAAAACACGACAACTAATCTCACTCATGAAAGATTGTAGAAAGATCTTATATATTATATATTATAATATTGCTAATATAAGATTGCTAATATATCTTATATATTAGCAATCTTGTAGAAAGATTGCTAATATATAAGACGGATTAGTATCGGGAATAGGAATTATAAGTGGAAATGAAGGTTATTCCCATTTTGCCTTTATAACTTTACCAAAATTTTCACTGTGTCTTACATAGTGAAACTTCTAAACATTTATTGATTAATTTTAGCTATCCGTTTTCACTTTATCTGGAGAGATTTGCCTCAGATATTCAGTTCTTTAATTATGTAATGGTTTTCATTGTGAAAATTTCATTAGACATAAAAAAGGTGCGACGGTTTTTATCGCAGATGTAGATGATTTCCAGTTTTCAGAAGAGCAGCAATTTAATACACATTCTATTTGAAAAATGGCTATTATCAACTAATTGACTGGAATATACTCTGGCTACTCAGAACAGCTAACTATGGCACTTAACGTTGGCCTCTATCCCTCGATAATGAACAGATACTCAATACTTTCCCTTTCTTCCATAGGAGCTATTAAAAAAAAAAAAAAAAAAAAAAAAAAACTTTTAATGACAAACTGATGCCAAGACGCAGTAGATGTCTTATCCAGAGATTATTTATATGCCTACGCGCATTATTTTCTTTGGAGAAACAAGTTGTAGAAAGTAATTAGGTATATTTTATCTGATTACTAAAATATTAAAATTATTTGAAAATACTTTAAAAAGCGACTTTGGTATTCAACTGATAAATGACATGATACCTTTAATCATTTTGCCTGTTTAAAACCTGATTGCGTTAGTTTTTTCTCTTTAGCCTCTTTTCATTCACTGTTAGATATACGCCGTCCCCTTAACTTTCCATTTCTGTCTGTCCATCTTTAGCCAATGCCCACTATCTTATGTCAATCATTTGTATATCATCCCTCCATCCTATTCTTTGGCAACCTTTCCACTCAGTGCTAAATTTTGTCCACGTTTTGTCTGGCAGTCTACTAATATGTTCAGCTCATCTCCACTTGCTTCTCAATATCTTCTACTCCAGTCATCTGTCTAATTCTAGCATTTCTAATCCTATTCGTTTTTGTTATGCGAAGCATTATTTTCTTCAAAGCTGTTTGGGCTACACGCAACCTGACTTCCTGTTTTTTTTTTTTTTTTTTTTTTTTTTTTGGTTGTTGCCTCTGTCTCACTTCCATGGGTAAACACTGGAATAATGCATATATTAAAAAACTTTCTTTTTAGGCATATATGTAAATCCAATAACAGACAATCTTTATCGGACAAAATGCATTGTTTCGTTATGTGATTCTTCTACTTATTTCTTTATGTTGTTTTTCCTTAAAACTAACTGACCAAAATAAATATAGTGATCCACAAATTCAATACACTTATCTGTTAATTTTCGTTCGGTTTGATCTGAATTTATCGTCAGTTTGGTGCTAAAGTTGGTTTGCTTTAGCTATATTTAGCAAGCCGCTAAGTAAGAGTCGTTTGACCATCTATAAGCAAATTATCCTGGGAATGTGATTGAACAGATGTTATTCAGATTGGAAATTTTTAATGATGCTATTCAGTTTTATTTTCAATAGGAACATTTTATTGGCAAAATCTCGCAAAATATTGCAATACCGATAATAATTATTTCCTACCGGATGGATGTAAATTTCGTTTATTAAAATATGTGGAATCATTTTAATTTTGGTTTCTGTTGGATTATTTGTAGGAGCAAACATCAAACAAAACTTATATTTCACGTTTAATAATAATAATAACAATAATAATAATAAACTTATACCTTTTGGCACACTCTTCGGATTGTTACAAAAATATGACTGTTCCATAGAATTATTTAAAATAAAGTAACTTTATCACAGATCGTGATAATATTGGATTTCACAACCATAACCCTATGCTTATTTCTTTTGTCTGTAAATTGCGTGTGTTCTACTGTCCGGTTTGCGTAGTTGCGGACGAAAAACCCGAGATTTTCATCTTCAACTGAAAAGCACTGATAAGAATTCTTTGCGTCCTAGACAAAATTCGAACTCAGGCCTTTCCAACTAAAGGGCTTCGTGTATAGTTCCGTAGCTCAATCGGTATAGAGTCTATACCGACTGAGCTACACACACACACACACACACACACACACACACACACACACACACACACACACACACACACACACACACACACACACACACACACACACACACACACACACACACACACACACACACACACACACACACACACACACACACACATTTTTGTCATTGCTTTATTCACATGTCCCTTATACTTATCTGATGGATTCTTTCACTAACTTATATGGCTTAATCATATCTCCATCTATACACCTATTCAACATTCCACAGTTTCAAGATGGTCCTAATAATGCGTTTTCTGGACTATCGCTAATGTTTTCTTAATACCTGAAAATCTACGTGACAAGATCTGTACATGGAAAGAGAGCGATGAGGTCTGATCTGATAAGCACCTTATACAATAGTACCAGGGGTTCCCAACCTTTTTGTTTCTTAGAGCACATTTTAAAATACCGGTAGGGCGACGGCAACTATCCTATCTATTTTTTCAAGCAAATTTTTTGAATTCTTTTGTTAAATGACTTCATACAAAGTTTACATTATAATCAAATGTTTTATTACTTGAAAGTTTACATTATATAAAAGTTTAAATAAATATATATGTAAGTTAGTGTGATCTTTGGCATTGCATTTCATTGGACAGTGCTTCATAATCAGGAGAATATGATGATATTCCAGTTCTTAAACAATCATCAAAATGCTCATCAGTGAGTCGTGATCTATATTTTGATTTTATGATATTCATGGTTGAAAACAATGATTCGCAAAGGTATGTGGAACCAAAAAACGATTTTATCTTGTACGCTGCTCTTTTTAAGAATGGAAACTTTTTTCTAACAACTAGATTCCAGACGTTTTCATCTGTTATATGGGATTTTAGCGTAATGTCATTCTGAAGATCCAAAATTTCTAGCTCCAGTTCTTCAGCATTTACTTGAACAAGCTTTGCAATGCATGCAGCTGTTTCCATTATATTTACTTGGCAAGTAAACGGATTGATAAAAAAGGAGATCATTGGCTCGATGATAGTAAATTCCTGAAATCTCTTTTCAGGCTGTTCTTTAAGCACTTGAAGATGTTTAACGTCTTCAAGTGCTTTAAAGTGCCGATTGTTTATTTGAGGGATTTTCTAACAAACGTGGGATTATGTCAGCAATAAAAGATTTACAATTGTCAAAAAGTACTGTCACAAGAAGAATACATGTAATTTCAATGGACATACAAACTCAGTTAAAACGTGACTTGGAAATATGTAACTGGTTCTCTTTACAATTTGACGAGTCAACGGATGTATCAGACACAGCACAGTTAACAGTTATGGTGAGAATGGTATTTAGTAACTTCGCTGCAAAAGAACATCTACTGAAAATATTACCCATGAAAGGACGAACAACGGGTGAATATATCACAACAAACAAACACAATTATCTTTAAAATTAACGAAACAATATGTTTCCTCCCAGTCAGTGGTAAAATTATAGGTTCGTTGTCTTTTACTTGATTCACTCATTTTAGGATTAAAAATCAAAATATTTCATTTAAATACAAGAACCGTTAAAATTATGCGCATATAACTAGCAACAGATAATGAACAACTTCGAATGCGCGTCTACTTTACATTGTATGCGTTTAATACTCGTATTGGGTCATTAACGCATGCGTCCTATAGCATGCCATGAATTGTTGCGTGATGTGCACGTGATTATTTCAAACTATACGGCACACGGTTGAACAGCGGCGGGCACACACAAATTGGGCGCCATGTTGCCCGCGGGCATAGGGTCGGGAACGCCTGCAATAGTACTATCACTTTACGTTATTGCAGCAATTACCTGGGTACTCTTTACATTTGCAATGTGTATTCCTGCACTTTAATTCATCAGCTGCTAACACCCCCTTAAGATCACTTGCTTGCTCTGATTCCGGAAATTACAATACATTTCTTTCCATCTCCTCTGTGTAAAAGTCTATAATTTTATACAAAGCCCAAATTGAACTGATATCCACATCTATCTACTAAAAGCGCCAACTTATCCAAAGAAAGTTGGAGCAAAAGCAATTCAGAATATTATCTTTCTTCCCCAAACTTAGAATCATCAATAAACATTGCACATCTTCGCTTAAACCTTGAACTATATCATCTATATAAAAGTTAAACAACAGCTTCCCCAAAAACAAAAGCCAGTTATGTACTTCTTGTCACTATTTATTGAGGGCACACTCAGTCGGTATTAGCGACCGCAGGTTGGAAGGACTTGAGTTCGACCCCGTCTAGGACGCGAACAACCTTTATGGAGATTTATTTTTCTTTTCATCTGAAGATGAGTTAGCCTATCTCATATGGTAGTAGAAGAGTTTTTCTTCCCGGAAATGCATGTTCTTCATCCCACAAAACAACCATCCAACCAGAAGAACATGCGCAATTTACAGACCACACTACACTTGTCATATCTTGGTTTTGTGTTCTTGTATACTGTTTTGGCCGTACTTCCAAACAACTGATTTACTGATCAATTTTATTATTATTATTATTATTTATTTATTTATTTTTAAGGATAGGCGTCACTGGCAGTGGCTTCTGTCAGCCAATTACATGCCGACTACTAAGCTGATCATCCACCCCATCCTACTCAATTTCAACTGTAGTTGTTCATTTGGTATTCTAGCAAACGGTTTTGCAAAATCTGGAAATATCACTGCATCAGCATCAACTATAATAAGTAATCAATTATAAGAGCCATTTGACGTGATTTTATTACTGTCTGTTGCACGTTTCATTGCAGTAATTAATATTCTTAAAGCGGTCTTTTTCAAGAGTGAAACCAAAACAATTCTCGCTAATACACACATTATGATTCATTGTTATTGGGAAATCAATATGGAATGATTTTTTTTTATCTTCCTTCGCTTTACTGGATCGTTTGTTATTGATAAAACGATTTACAATGATAATAATAATTCCTGGTTTGCCTTGACGAAATTAATTTCATTTCAAATCGCTTTGCTAAATTACTTTATAAAATAGTTTTGTGAAACGATTTTTAATAATTCATGACTGTTTTTTTTTATCTTGAGAGAATTTATTATTATAATATTCTGATAAATGCTTTTAGCGAAACGAACTTAACATGGTCTGTAATAATTAAACAAATCTTTCCTTTATACATTATATATGGAGGAGAGAGAACCCAGGAGAAGACAAATGACTAATGGTGTGCTAAAGGCTCTGTAATAATTGGATCAATGCTGTTTAACTTGCACATATATGACATAGGAAATAACCTGAAGGGAAATATTCAGTTGTTTACTGATGATGCAAAATTGGATAGGTTAATAGTTAATCAAGGTGATGTAGAGAACTTGCAGGATGATTTGAATAGGCTGACAGTATGGGCAAAACTTAATAGATGCCAATTTAATGTGGAAAAGTGTAAAGTTGTGCATTTTGAGATACAATGGTTATATGCTGCGCACTACATTGAGGGAACTGTACTCCATGAAATTTTTAAAGCCAGGGATTTGGGATTAGTAGTATTTAGACGGTTGAAGTTCAGAGGGCATAATGCTGAAGAAGCCAGAATAGCTCAGATGATTACTTGGTTTTAGAGTAACGAGCAGAAATGATGGAGCTATCATTTCTCTTTATAAAACCTTAATAGGACCACATCTGGATTATTGTACTCATGTCTGGTCAACAGGGTTTCTTGGGGATGAGAAAGTGGTGAAGAGGATCCAGAGGCGAGTGACCAAGAAGGTGAGTGGTCTGTGGAATTCTCCCTATGAGGATAGATTGAGGGTTTGCGGATTGCAAAAGTTTGTCAATAGGCGAAAAAGGATGGATATGATAGAAACATTTAAGTTACTTAAAAGATTTTATAGATATTGTGTTAATAGTTTGGGTCTCCCACGATGAGTCTTAGTACTCCATGAAGGTACCTGTGCTATTAATAATAATAATAATAATAATAATAATAATAATAATAATAATAATAATAATAATAATAATAATAATATCAGAATACCCCAGGCCTCTGTACGTTCTCCAAGGCTTTTTCTCCTATTCTTAAATAATCATCTGTCACTAACGCAGAATCCTAACAATAATTTTGACAACGACAGTGCGCTTCATTGCTTATTTTATTTCCCTACCCACAGCATGGATCTGCTACAGGTTTTGCAACCAAATCGTATGTGGGATTGATATAAAACATGAAAAACGGTTAATATTGGCTGCAGGCCATCATTTGTGTATGTCAGTCGTGAGGATAATATTATCTGATTCTCACGACAACGATGGTCCCTTTGCATTAAAGTGCCAAGAAAAAAAAATTATATTAATCCTGAACAATTCCTAGTTGCATATATCTTAACAGATATATAAAAATGACCCACATGATATCAACATGATAATGCACTTTGTCATACTGTAAAGGTTATGAAAAAATGGCTTGAGAAAATGTACTCTGAAACGCCTGTCTAGCCCTTTGCATCAATAGCGTTAGGACACCCAAAGAAACATTGTTTTAAGCAGTAGTCCACAAATTGAGAGATTTTTTTTTCTATGGCTTCTTTGGCCGGTTTCCAGTTAGTCGATCACTCACACGGACATGCGGATTGTTTCTCCCTGAAACGTATTTTTCATTCAATAAATTTATGAAAACAGACCATACGTTTCAAACTATTTCAGTCAATAATACATAGCGCTAGCGTGAGGGACCATAAGATAGCGGCAGCTGTCTGCCTTACTCTTCTCCCTGGGTGCCAGTTAAAGTCACTAATCACAGTTTTTCTGTCATTAGCTAAGGTTGGATTCCAGCGGCCTAGTAGTCTTCGAAAGTTAGTTACGGCTAAATGGTCCTGCTTAATCCATTTGAGGAATGAACGGCGTTAGCATTTTTAAAAATCGGCTCTGAAGAGAGTTAGAATGTGAATTAAAAATAAATCCAACTTTGCTAAAGGAAATGATGATCATTTTGGTGTCTAATTGACTGGCTTGACTGCTTCTTTATCAGTATTTAGTTTGAAGTAAACCCACGAGAATGAAATGTGTAGCAACTGCCAAAGTTGAGCCATGATGTAGTGATGTTTGAGAAATATTCAAGTGTCGGAATAATTTTTACAACAGAGTGTAATTGTGGATTACAATGGTTATGTATATTTTTTTATTCCATTGTATTTCTCATCGAAGAAACAGAGTCAAGATTCGCTTCTCCATCCTCTAATCGAAAACGATAGAAAATTTTAGAGAATATATGTCAAAAATACAAGACATAAAACTTAAATCTTCAGATATTATAGTGAGCGCCATCACAAATATTCCTTATACAGACCTTCGGATTTTTATCCCAATAATTTCCACCTGATGTTTTAGACTTATTGAAACTTATGATTATTTTTGGATATTTCACCTGGAAAGATAAACTTTACAAACAGGCTGTAGGAGCTGTGATGGGCTCACCTCTATCAACAAATTTGGCTAATTTGTATTTGGAACACCTTAAAGTATCTTAACTTTTGCCCTAAACGTTTTCTTTGTCTTGTTTATGCAGATGACGTTTCAGCTCTTTGGAGAGGCACTCAACCGAAGTTCCTTCCTTTCTACATAAAACGAATAATTTACATACATCCCTGAATTGTTTCCCTTATGTGTAAATCCGACCATAAGTAACGTATTTTATAGTTATTTTGTATTCATATTTCTATCAATACTCATCAAATCACCCTCAATAGCCTAGCTAGGTTTTTGGCGCACTTGGCAAATTCTTAGCCAAGCGCATTTTTTTTTGATTAATTAACTTATTTATTTCAGTGTGACAGTTTTGATAGGTGGTAAAATATTCTGTCAGCACACCCTTCTGACACATTCGCGCTTGGAAACTGCTCTGATGTAGCAGCGTTCCTACACCTCTGCTCATACTGATAATGTTTTGTGATGCACAAAACAAAATCTTTATATTTAATTAATGCTAATTATTTCACTGTACATACTTATTTTTGTATAAATAAGGAATTTATATAAATTTCCTTTATTATTCATTCATTTTTCAAATACAGGGTAATCGAAATTAAAGTATAACTGTCTAAGGCATTGTGAAGCGCAATCAAATGATAAAAATGCTACGAACCTTTGCAGGAATACATTATATGTAGGCTGACTATACGTACCGTTTTGAACGGGACAGTATACCGTTTTTTTTTTCATATTTCCCGGCCGTCCCGTCGTTTTAATAAAAATGACAATTTTGTGCCGTTTTTTATAAAAACTATAAATATACTTTAATATTGGTCAGTCATAAATTATTATTCGTAACTATAACTGTATATAAATATCATGGATACCAGTCATTTGTGTAACCATGGAGTCGCATTGTTCGATACTAAATATCGATATCTGCAGTGATTTGTTTAGAGAAAATAAAAAAATACATGTTGGCAACACTTGCCAACGGTGGCTTTGTTATTCAATACTAGCTAGTGGTTTAAATTTCATACTTTTTTAAAGTTTTAAGTCTTATTTTTTAAAGCTTTAAAAAATAAAGCTTTAAGTCTATCTTTGATGCTAAAAAGGTGAAATTGCGTTTTTAATGACGATCTCCAGAGAGAATTCAAATTTATTAAACTGGACAAGCTGTGTAGTGATGGAACAAAAGTGGTATGCCAACATTGTAATGTCCATTTTTCCGTTGCTCATGGAGGTAGAAGCGACATCAACTAACATCTACGTAGCCAGAAACATAAGGATGCCGAAAAGACTCTGGTTTCAGTTAAAAACATCAGCTCGTTTATGGTGAGACGTGATGGTGATAATGAAAACGATAAAATTGCAGCAAGTGAAGCTCACGTTGCTTATCATCCTGTGCGTGGCGCACAGCATGATAGGTATTAGGCAGAAGTTTTCCTGCAAACGACTGCTTGTTAACATTGATAAATAAAATTTATGAACCAAAATTTTCTTCAGCAAGTACCAAATCAGAAGCAATAATTACCGACGTTTTATCACCATTCACCTCCAGCTTTGATTTTTTTTAAGTTGCAGTAATAAGCATAATAATTCCAGCTTTAGTTAAAACGTAGAGGCAATAAATAGTAACGATAACTTGCTATACTCGGTAACATCACTTTTTTACTCGACATTTTACCCTAAAATGACTAGAATCTTGATGCACAAAAAAATGAACTCAAAAAACAATTTAATTTATTAATAATAATAAACTTGAAATTCAAATGCTCTATTTATGTGATATAGAAACTGCTCTTACCCAACTAATTAATACAAATAGCAACAGCAGCACACAAAAAAACCTCTGTTGTCTCTGGAACTTGTTTCAAAATGATCGCAAAATCTTTCTTTAACTCAAAAACTTATCTACTCTGTTTACAATTTCCACTTATTAAACTTCTCGTATACTTGCAAAGAGATTAGCTAACTCTCTAAGATACTTTTACAAACAGTATATCAACTTCTAAAATGCCAATAGTCAGAGCCGGCGCTAGAATCTTTGTCGCCCGCATGCAATGTCTATCTAAGCACCCCCTGTAACGATCCGGGCGTGTGTGGTTCTTTTACAATAATAAAAATTTATTATTTGAAATTTCTTAAATAAATTTTGACAGAACAGCCACACGTGGGTTCGCTAAATGTAACGAACCGCGGTTGTTGACTAGGCAGGATAATCGTTAAAAACTAATATTCAAAAAATTCTCAAAAGTTAAAGCAAATTCTGATAAAGCCACTTCACTTTAATCGTTGAATATAATGTTACAGGGATTATAGCCTTCTCACCGATCCGAATCTCTAACAAAATAAAAATGAATTTTAATTAAAATTAAAATTTATTTGAACTAAGGGTTTAAAAAATTCTTGCATTTTACAAGTTACTAAATTCTTAGTAACTCGTAAAATTTTTTTAACAATTTTTATAAGCGGAACTATCTTTTAGAAAAATAAAAAAAACTCAAGACAGATGAGAAAATAAGAAAAGAATTCAGAAATAATTAGAACATTTAGTATAAGTATTCAAAAAATAACATATTTACAGAATAACAGAAAATAAATTAAATTACATAAATATACTTGAATTTTTTTTAATTAAAATTTTAGGGTTTTTGATTTCATATTCACAAAAGTAGAAATAATGGTCTTAACGTCTAATTTCGCACATTTATCATTTTCAATAGCTATTAACAACAAACCAACAAGCCTTTTTTGTGACATACTTGTTCTTAAGTAGGTTTTAATCAATTTCAACTTGGAAAAGGAACGTTCACCGCTCGCTACACTAACAGGTAAGGTTAATAGTATTCTTAAGGCAATTGAAAAGTTAGGGAAAGATAAATTATTGGACACAATAGAATTAAAAATATCGAAATGGTTTTGAATATTTAAATAATCCTTCCGAAAAATATCCCGGAAAGCACATGTCGTCATATAGTTCTATTGCATTTATGTCTTTATTCTCGCCGTCCTTCAAGAGAATCTCTAAATCGTCACAATTTTTTCGTAAATCTTCGTTATTAATTTGTAATTAATTTGTAGTAATCCATACAAGAAATTGAAATTATCATAATATGTTTTTAGTTGTTCAAACGTTCTATTAACGAACACATTGCAACGTCTATAAGTGTATAAAATACATTCACTCTAAATTTATCTTCTGGAGATTGTGGCGTTTCGTCATGATGCTCGAAGTCAAATTGTCGTGTCTTCTTTCGTCGTAGGACTTCCGTACCAATTTTAAATTCTTGTTCTCCGTCCACCTCTTCACTCAGTTCTTTTGCCGTTTTTAGAACTTCTTTAAAATTTGTATCTGATCGATATGCTTGTAAGAATATTTTTAAGTTTTCGATAGATTCTAAAGCAAGTGTAATGTTCATATTTTTGTCTTGAAGCATTTTACTAACAGGGTTTATTCTGTTAAGTAAATCATGCCCAGTTATAAGAGAGCAAATAAATTTGTAGTCCTTTATTTTAGCACATAATGTTTGTACTTCATGCTGAGTTTCTTTATTAAAATTTTCATTATTTAAAATTTCAAAAAGCTCATCGTAAATTTCTCCTGACTGATATTGTAGAGGGCAGATTGCATTAATTTTACTTTCCCATCGCATTTCTGATGGCTGTTTCAATGTCAATTTTTTTTTACGAACTCAGCATGAAGAACATTTAATTCTCTTACAAACGTTGGGCAATCCTTTAAAAGGATTTCCCAATGTTTGTAAGAGAATGAAATTTCTTGAATAATTGCAAAGAAACTAATTGTATCTGCATTCACTTTGGCTGCATCGTTAATGATTAAATTTAGAATATGAGCAGCACATGACACATAAAAAGCTCGAGGATTTTTGTTCAAAAGCAAATTTTAGAGCCCATATTTATTCCCTTTCATATTTGCCCCATTGTCATACCCATGACCTCACATGTCTTCAATCGGAATGTTCCATTTTTCCAGTTGTTCCATTATTGTTGCACATAAATCACGTCCTGTGGAATCTGATATATCTGCAAAACCTAAAAAGTTTTCCCTGATCTAGACAATTCCATTGTCACAGGAAACAAAGCGAATAATAATGGTCATTTGTTCTGTTTTACTTACATCAGGTGTGCAGTCAAAAATTATGGAATGATATTTAGATTTTCGAATTGATAATAAAATTTTATCCCTGATTGCATTACTTAAAGTTTCCAATATTTCATTTTGACTGTCTTTGCTCAAATAGTGTACTCTATTGTTTCGTTCTAGGGTCCTTTCAACATGATTTTCCATAACGGTATCAATCTTCGCACACAGTTCGACTAATTTTAAAAAATTGCCGTTATTCCTTTCATATAATTTATCAGATGATCCGCGAAAAGCTAAATTTTGGCTGCCAAGGACTTTTATAATTTCAATCAAGCATTCTAAAACTCTCGTCCTATGTTCCTTTTCCATTGAGTCTGGCAATCAATAGTAGTTTTGTTTTTTAAATTTTTATCAACTTCCTTCCATTTTAAGAAATTTTTCATGTTAGTTAAGCTAGTCTCATGTCTATGCAAAGTTGTACTTACATTTCTCCAATCATTATAACCTTCTACAAGACTACTTGATTCGGTAGGTGCGAAAGGTTTGCAACAATAGCAAAAAACAGAATTTAAAGTTTCGGAATAAATGAGCCATGTTCTTTACACGAGCTCCCCATTTTCGATTTTTCAATTATAATACGTATCGCCAAATTTATGACCATATGTATCTCTGGGATATATTATATTTTTATTTTGAACAGGCCCCTATTTCAATTATAACTTCTCGTAATTTTTCATCAATATTTCCCCATTCACCTGGATCTTCTAAATTTACAGACTAACAATGTGTTAGTTTCGTGGTCAACTAACTTCTCGTAACTGTTTTTCACTTAAATCATGCGTCTTGTTATCTTGTTCAATAGTTGCAATAGTACTTTCACGAAAACTGAATGATGTGCACGGTTCTTCAACTCTGATTTCTGATGTATTGAGTTGGTTACCATCTGCATCAGAATATTTTAATATTTTAACAAATTTATTAAGAGCCCCAGTTTGTTTCTTAACATCTGCTTCTTTCGCAGCATGACGTTTACGATTTTGTGCACCAGATAACTTTTTTTTTAATTTTTGATTCCATTTCTATTTTATACCCACAAGAAATTATTACACAACACGACACAGAGACAAAATAATAGTGTGCACTGCGCTACTGTCAGTAGCCTACTGAGATGCTTACCATATGACTGGTTAACTAGCAACAAATGTTTTGTACGAAAATTCGTTTCTGCACACAAAAACCGTTCACCATTTCACTTTAGATAGACTGCAGTAGACACAACATTCTGTAGGCAAGCATTTAGCCTGGTCTCGCTGCAAAATTGTAAACAGCCGGCTGATCAAAGAGGCGGCAATATACAATTTTTTTAAATTTTTATTCCATGTATCTGGCCTTATTTATTTTAATATTGATCATTCTAAGAATTTTTTGTTTTCATGATAAAAATTTTATTTCTTAAAAATGAACTTATGAACGGTGCCCCCGCGGCGGCACCGACTTCGTTGCGGCGTCTGCATGTCCGCTTCTGCTGGCCCTGCCAATAGTATATCTTAATGACACTTCTTGTTACTGTTAATCTAAATCTTAATTGTCCAACTAAAACACATTATAAGAGGAATTGTGCAAAGGTATATAATTTGCAAAAGCTCTGTATCGCACATTCAGTCAAAGGTTTTGCCCAAAAAGTTCTAAGGCAATTCTCTCATCTCAGATCTTGAGCTTCCTTCAGGAAATCTGGCTTCAGAAATATCTCATCGGGAAAACAGCGGACTGTGAACTGCGCCCTACGGTACTCATTTACAGCTCTGGCAAAAAGTTATTTCCCCATGGTGAACAGAAAAACTTCCAAGCGAAGGCACTTTTGGTAATTTGTCTCACCTTTTCTCTTCCGCTTGGGCTCACCAAAAATGCCTGGACGACTGCCTCCTTTTTCTGCCGCCTCCACTAACTCAAATTGCCGCCAACTGTCAACCGGGATTCCTCTCTGGCCTGGAAGCTTTTCTCCTGCGATTGGAACATTCCTTTTGGCAACTCAAAGCCTTCTCTTAAGACTGGAACTGGGAAGCTCCTCTCTGGCAATGTCTGGAAACGGGAAGCCCTCTCTCTCTCTATAGCGACTTCTGGATCCGGGAAGTCCTATATGCTTGGCTCTGTCCCCTTTTATTATGCCTTCTCTGAGACCTCGCAAGAAGTTTGTAACCCCCGATGAATTCGGCATGATTCTTTCATCTTAAGTTTCAAGTTTGGCCTGCTCTTTGTTCTCTTCTGTGCCTTCTTTTGATTGTAAGTTGCCCACCATCGGAAAGTTGTTTGAACCTTTCTGACTGACTTTGGCGGTGTTTACGTACAGAGCTTGTAAGCCTTTCTCATACACACAAAATTTAATAAATAACCTTTCTAATGCTGCCTTGTAGATCAATTACATACAGCTCCGGCGAAAAGCATTGCCTTTGTTTTTTTAACACTCTAACACAGTGTTTCTCAAACTTCAGACATCCGCATACCCCTTCTTAAATTTTCATTATTACCAAGTACCCCCTTATCAAAATAATAATAATAAATATATAAATAAAATATATTTCGTTGTAAATGTCTATTTTATTTGAATTTAGATGTACATGTAAACAAAAAATATGATTTATTTTTAATAGAACAAACTTTATAAAGATACTACAAATTTTTACTTACTTGAAATAATTTATCATCAATGAGAGGAGTGAAATTGCTTATGGTGAGATAAAATTTCACCATAAGCAATTAATAACTATAGAGCAAAATGTGGCTCTATAGTTGTTAATTTCAATCTCAGATGCGGTTCGACATCTATAATGCAATACCTCTTCTTCGTCTTAATATCTACAAGGGCTGAAAATCCAACTTCGCACAGATATGAACTTAGAAATAGAAAAATGAACCCTAGAGCTTTATCTGTTAATTCAAGAAATGCATTCTGTATTTGTAGCCAAAATGATGATAACGTATTCTCGCTGTATTTATTTTTTAGGAAATCATCAGAAGCTAGTTCTAAAAGTTGTTCTTCTTCTATTGACGATAGACCCTTTGGCATAAATTTGTTTATATTGAAAGGGTATCTTATCCACTCAATATAGTAATTGAGTGGATAGTAATTTTCACATCATCATCAATTTGTTCATTCGACAGCAATTCATGAAGACATGGAAACGCGTGAAATTCTCCATTACCAACCCGCTTGTGCCATAACTTCATTTTTGCTAACGGGGCGTTCACTTTATCTTGGACATGAAATATAGAAATTTCCTTGCCTTGTAAAGATAAATTAAGACTATTTAAATTAAAGGATATTACAACTCATAGTAAGGGTGGAGCCCTTACTATGAGTTGCCTCAGTGTTGCACTACCAAATGGGTTATGTGTTGCAATATCCCGGTATTTGCTAATGCTTGGACTCGCCGAACTTTATATAGTTTCTATATTCGGCATGAAACTCTTTGAGTTTCTTTTTAGGCTGTGAAACAATATGGGATGTAATATCCCTTAATTTAAATAATTTTACGTCACCGAATTGAAGCCTTTGGCTCTTCATATATTTAGTAATAAATTAAGACTATTTAATACAGTAAATATATCTGTTAGGTATGCTAATTGACTGAGCCATTTCCAATTATGTAAATGTTTTTTCAATTCAAACTTTTCATCAAGAAAAACGTGAACTTTTTCCACGACTTTTCCACGAGAAAGCCAACGAACATCGGTATGGAAAAGAAGTTGTGTATAGTTACTTCCCATTTCTTTGCAAAGTTGAGAGAAAAGTCTGGCGCTCAGAGGACGGCCTTTAATATAAATTATGATTTTCACAGCTTTACCAAGAACTTTTCTTAGGTCTGTAGACATCATGTGTGTAGCCAAAGCTTCCCTGTGTATGCAGCAGTGTGTCGACTTTGCATCTGGTGCAACAGTTTGAATCCTTGAAACAAGCCCTTTTTTAGATCCGACCATGGATTTCGCTCTGTCCGTGCTTATTCCAGCACAACTTTTCCAATCAAGCTTGTTTTGATGCATAAAGGTATTTATACTGTTGAATATTTCTTCTCTTGTTGTATGTTCTCGCAAGGGTTGGCAATATAAAAGGTCGTCATGAATTTTTTGATTTTTTTCGTACCTAACGAACACTAGAGGATTTGCGAAATTTATAATGTCGGTGGATTCATCTACCTGCAACGCATAATAACGACTCTTACGTGTATAGGATAACAATGTTTGTTGAAAGTTTATTTTTCACTTGGTTAGACTATAATAAATTTAGTTTAATCCTTTATCCAAGTGTGAGCAAACAAAGTTTGCTCTTGAAAGTATCTTCAGGACTGGGGTAAGGTAATACAACACCGGGCAACTCGTTGCAAAGGTGGAGCAAGATAACATCACTCCTATTAAAAAACAATATTTATTTTATATTTTCAGCCATTTCAGTGATTCTTCGATGAACAGTACTATTTGAAAGGCAAATCCGATCAAATGATCTTTTGGCATTATCTCCGATCATAATTTCTGCTATTATTTTTGCTACTGGCTTGACCAAAGTTTCGCTAATTGTTTCCGCTGCACCACTTTTTGCTATTAATAGCGACACACAATATGAAGCTTCTAAAGCCTTCATAGTTCCACCTCCTGACACGATCGACATCACCTTTTCAGATTCTTTTAAAATTTTTAGTTTATTTTGAAAAAATTCGACAGGTTTGTCCTTATATTCATTATGTTTCGATTCAAAATGGCGATTTAAATTAGATGGTTTCATGCTTTCATTTGTTAAAGTTTCACCGCAAATTACACACAATGGAATAGGTTCCTCGTCATTTCCCATCCATAAAAATCCATATTTCAAGTCATTTATATCGTACTTACGAAGTTTTCTCATCTTCTTCCTAGTTGGTTCTTTAGAGATGTCAGACGACACACACTTATCAATTTCACTTGATCCAGATACAATATCAACGTTTTCTTGTTGCTAACAACTACTTGTATCTGCTATGTTCCTCTCTTTTGTGCATTTTAAAAATCCAGTCTTTAACCAATGATCCATACATAAGAATTTGAAAGCTAAAAAAATTACCGTATTTAACGAACAGTCATTCAACAAATGGCTAGTGAAAGCAGAACTCGAAACAGACAGCAATGGTAGGCCAATAGAGATAAAGCAGCTATGAAGACGTTCATATGATTGGTGCGGTATTAACAAAAGATCGCACTACTAAATGACAAAGGCAAGCCGACAGTCGAGTTGAAATGCTAATTCTCTTCAGCCGAATTCCTTATATAACATTTGAAACACATTCACTATATATTTCTTAATTTTAACACGTTCACTCAAACAAAACCATATGGTTTGCTTGAGTCAACTATAGAGCATTTTATGTGGGAGGGAACACGCGATTCATTAGTTAGTGCCGTTTTATCCCAGTTGTCTTTAATTGCACTGTTTGTTGAGAAACATATTACACAGCCTGCAGATGTCTCTGTCCCTTATTCAGTGATACAATAGGAACGTTTTACGATCTCGAACTTCACGGATACATTAAATTTTATTCGATGCGTTAATGATGCATAGCCGAAAATTGCCACAGACTCCCTAAAGACCTTTCACGTACCCCCGGGGGTACGCTTACCACACTTTGTAAATCACTGCTCTAACATATTCTTATTAAAGAAGTATATATAGTTAATTTCCAAAGGGCTATTTACAAAAATATATAATACAAAATATACAGAGACAAACAAGGTTATTTTTTACATTCTTATGGGACTTGACCAAAGTAAAAAAAAAATCGATGTAACGTGCTTTGGAATATTTAAGCTACAATCGAGTTTTTTACAATATTGATAAGAACAATAGTCTAAAAGTCCAGGTAGTCCAGCGAAAACCATATGTGACAAAATGAAACTAGTTTATTTATTTAAAAACACAAAAATACAAATTAATTAAGTATATCTTTATAGAGTTCATAATTAAAAGGACTATAATAATAATAATAATAATAATAATAATAATAATAATAATAATAATAATAATAATAGTTTCTACAGATGTGTCTCATCTTGTTTTGGTATTATCAAAATTATCAAGTTATTCTGAAGCATTATGAATTTTGCTATTTTATTATTATGCCGCTAATATTTTTTCAAATGCATCACTTTTTAGAACAAAACTGGCTAAGTTATGTTGAATATATCTGTTCGCAAATATACTCAAAATCCCTTTGACCTAATAAAAAGTCAGAATGCTGATGAAACTTCATCAGCATTCTATCTGTTAAAATGCAATTACCCTACCCCAGCCGTTAACGGATTATTGCGGTTATGTGCACTGTATTTCTTGGATTGATCCTTTTTTGCTGCACAATTTACTTATTGTGTCTCTTCCCAAATAAAAACGAATTTCACATGTGCTAAAATAAATAATCAAAATGTTTGTTTGCACTGGAAATATTATGTCAAATATTTATATTTTTAAGTAACATTTATTGAAATAAAAGCACGTAACGGAGGGTACACGAGGATCAAGAGTATTGGATTTGATCATCTCATCAGATGATGTTATTATAAATGAGGTGTCAAATCTTCCACCAGTTGGTGAGAGTGACCACGAGGTGATCACGTGTAGGGTGACCAGTCATTCGAAGACGTCTGTTAGAAAGGGATATATGTGGAATTATAAGACTGGTAATTACGAAAAGCTCAGGAAACAGCTTGCGATAATAAATTGGAAACAGGAACTGGATGGAAAGGATATCATTGCTGCTTGGGCCATACCCAAGAACTATTTGGTGGAGGCAATATCAGAGTGTATTCCAAGGGTCAAGAGGGTAAACAGAGTGGGTGTAAAATGGATGAATCAAGAGAAAAGGTATGCAATCTGGAAGAAGAAGGTATTATGGAAGAAACACAAAATGATTATATATAACAACCAGTTGCATGAGAAGTACAAAGAGCAGGCGAGGAAGGTGACTAGCTTGATAAGGGTAGCAAAAATACAGTATGAGCAGCAGTTAGCTAAAGCGGCCAAAAAAAATCCTAAGGAGTTTTTTCGGTATGTCGCCAGTAGAAGAAAGAATGATTATGGTAGGATGGGATTGATTGGTGAAAACGGAGGAATGATAACCGCTGCGGAGGATATAGTTGATATATTTAGTGAGCAATTTCTAAAGGTATTTCATTAGGAATGTTTCTAATATTTCTAAAGGAATGTGACATCATGCAGAACTTGAAAGCAGTGGGAAAGGAGGAGGAGGAGGAACTGTTAGTAAGTGAACAGGAGGTATATGAGGAATTGAATAGACTTGATGTAAATAAGGCTGTGGGACTTGATGCTATTTCACCACGTGTCTTGAGGGAATGTGCCAGAGAGTTAACAACAGCTTTTGTATATCTTTTCAACATGAGTCTCTCACTGGGTCAAGTTCCATAAGAGTGGAAAGAGGGTAAAATTGTTCCAATTCATAAGGGAGGTGATAAGAGTAAGGTTTTGAATTATAGACCAGTCTGTGTGTCTGGAGTTGTGGTCAAGGTATTAGAGAAGTTAGTTAGGAATAAAGTTCGGGATTGGGTTGACAACAGAAAAATACTCTTTGGTGGCCAGCATGGATTTACTAAAGGAAAATCGTGCTTTAGCAACCTGCTTACTTTTTATAATAAAGTGACAAATGCGTTGGATAAGGGTATTGCATATACAGTGGTATATTTAGATTTTGCAAAAGCGTTTGATAAATTGCCACATGACAAGCTGGTAATTAAATTGGAACGGATGGGACTGAACAGTAGATTGGTTCACTGGATTGGAGATTGGTTGTCTGATAGGTATCAGCGAGTTGTCTATGGAGGAGCGATATCCCAGAAGAGGAAAGTTACTAGTGGTGTACCTCAAGGGTCTGTTTTGGGTCCATTGCTGTTTAATTTGTATGTAAATGATATCTGGAGAGGTCTGAATAGTGATGTGCAGTTGTTTGCAGATGATGCAAAGTTGGGCAGAGCTATCAGGAGTAGTGTGGATGCTGTGGCTTTGCAAGAGGACTTGAATACACTATCTGAATGGGTAAATAAGTGGGGATGTCAATTCAATGTTTCAATGTGTAAGGTTTTGAAATTTGGGAAGCAGAGATGGGATGTAAAGTACACAATTGGTGCAAACATCTTCGAATAGGTAGAGGAAATGAGAGATCTGGGAGTGATTGTAGACAAGGACCTAAAATTTCGGGGATATGTTACTAAAATAGTGAAGACAACACAGCGGATAATGGGAATGATGCGGAGGACATTGACATGTAGAAGTAAGGATGTTATGGTTCCTTTGTATAAGGCTTTGATCAGGCCACATATGGATTACTGTGCACAGATCTGGTCACCTGGTTTTCAAAAAGATGAAATTGCGTTGGAAAAAGTTCAGAGGAGATTGACTAAGGTGGTTTCTGGTCTCTGGAATGTAGAGTATGAAGACAGATTGACAAAATGCAATTTGCAGAAATTAGTGGATAGAAGGAGGAGGGGGGATAATTGAGACATATAAGCTGTTAAGTGGTTATTACCAGATTAACGTCGGGGAGGTTTTTCACAGAATGGGTGAGGATAGCAGGAGAACAAGAGGTCATTCCTGGAAGCTGTATAAGGAGGGTGTGAGCAAGGGAGTGAGGAGCAGGTTTTTTGCATGGAGAGTGGTGAGTGATTGGAATGTTTTGCCCGAGAGTGTGGTGTGTGCAGAGACAGTGAATATATTTAAGGCACAGTATGATAAACTGTGTGTATAACAGTGGACCTCCCACGATGAGTCTTTGACTCCATGGAGGTTTATAATAATAATAATAATAATAATAATAATGATGATTTTGCTTCTTTTCCTTGCAAAATAAGATTATATGGGTCGCACATTTCAATTTTAGAAACGATTTTTTATTATTTTTTTATGAACAACAAATGGTGTTAAACTGCATTACTCGGGGTTTCCGATTGTGAGTCTTTTTAATTTATATTCAATGGTATTTTATGAGAGATTCCACGCCTTTTGCTTTTGCTTAAAACTGCAACAGTATAATTACTTTTGAAAAATAACGAATTCAAGCAAAAAGAAAGTGCGCACGTGTTATCTAGCAGTATTTGTGTGTGTGTGTGTGTGTGTGTGTGTGTGTGTGTGTGTGTGTGTGTGTGTGTGTGTGTGTGTGCGTGCGTGTGTGTGTCTGTGGTGATAATTTTTTTTTGTGGGGGGGGGGGGTTAGCCATTAAAGGCGAATTAATTCTCTTATGAAAATTTTGGAAATAAAATTTCATTTTGACGCATACACCTACACATGTTTCGATAAACTGTAGGGAAAATATCGCTACTTCAAAACTGCCGCATAATATCGAAATTAGCCGAAAATATGTACATAACAGTTGACTTCAAAACTGCCGTTTATTTTGATTTGTAGTGAGTGATTAGGGGGGGGGGAACCAAGAAAGTTGAAATGCAAAAACCTACAGATTACGTTATAAAAATTATGCATTACATGATATGATTCAAGATTTACGTATGATAGCTAACCTTCGAACTAAGATTATGAATAAAATAGGAAACTTAATTTGGAACAGATGGAGTCTGTATTCATTTTTAGATTCGGATTTTCATGAATTTATAAAATAATTATTTGACAAAAATAATTATCTTCAATCAAGTTCTTGGAGAATTTTAAAATGTATTGGCGATTAAAATAATTAGTAAAAAATTGATAGTGACATTGATCTTCCAAAGTGATACAATATGAAGTGAAGAAAGTATGAAAGGATTTCTTATTTTACTCTGGCATTAAAGACTATAATTATACGATAAAAACAAGCAGCAAAATGAATATAACTCATATGCATTTAGTCTGATATAACTTAGATTCCGGTTACCGAGCAAAGAGCAAGCAACTGTGTTTCTTGTTGTAAGCCACAGAACGTAGCTACTACGTACTCCAGGTAATGTAGTTAAGTGTTCTTTTCAGCGTGATGGACATGACGGTCAAACAACACTTCTTATCCATGTTCTTTCAGCAGGTGGAGAGAATATTATCCAGGTTTGCTGGACGTATATACACGTCCAGCAAAAGAAATGGTACGCTTACATACATGAAGGAAGCCTCACAAATTTTTCAGCGGCCTCTACTTTTTATATTATGAATTTAATATTTAAAAATAAGTAATTCATTTTGCAACCATAACTACGCTGTTTTTTTTTTATTGTTCTTTGTGAGGAGTAAATTTTTAAAATGAGGCCCCCCCTTAGAGCGTGAGGCCTCATCTTGTGCCTCATGCGCCTAATGGTAAATGCGGCCCTGAGTTCACAGCAAGTGAATGCAGTTGCTATTGTCGTTGTGTTGGGAGGACCATGAATAACAGCGTTAGTTCCTGCAGTGCCTGTGCTATATCAAAATACACTGGACGTGCGTTACACAACTGTCTGGAAAATTCTACTGAAGATTCTGCATTTCTACCCATTCAAGATAACCCTGAAAGAGGAGTTTGAACGTTGACTGACATTCACCTTAACATTCCTTTGCTTGAGTAAAGTTTGACTCTACGTGGCCGTGGATGATTTTGTGAGGAGATGAGACTCACGTTCACCTGAATGGAGCTGTGAATACCCATAATTGTCGAGTATGGGCTATGCAAATCCGCATGCAATCTAATAAATTATTTTGCGTTCACCCAAAGTTATTTCCTGGTACGGATTTGCGGACATTCGCCACTTTGGTCTTGTGACCTGCCCAGTTAATACCTAGAGGTATCGCGATATGATAAACAATCTTTTTGTGCCTATGCATAGTCATTTTCATGCAGGATGGGGCCCCTGCACACGTCGGTGTATCAGACAGGAGGTTCTTCGAGAACATTTCACTGAAGCCAGAGTGATCAGCCGTGCATTTCCCACTACATGGCTGCCTTGTTCACCAGATCTCCCTGTAACTTCTGGCTCTAAGGATTGCTCAAAGACAGAGTTTATTGGGATCATCCTGATAATTTGTAGCACTGAAAGACAGCATGTGCGCAACATCAGTCCCAACGTTGCATTCTGCTGTTGAACATACTTTGCAAAGGATGCAGTTTGTGGCATACTGGGAAGGACAGCCCATTAAACAATACAGCCCATGAATGCATATAATAGAAATGAATAAAAATGTGTTATTTATGCTTCTGTTGCTTTTCTTCTTCTTAACACGCAGAAAAATTACCATTATTACATCTACATTCAGTACATCATATAGCGCCCCTAGTGGTGAATTTGGAACTACTTTTTTTTCTCAGATTTTGCATCCTCATGACATGCAATGTATTACTGCAAAGTTATGCAGCATTTGGATAATTGGGTAGCGCTCTACAAGGCCTTAAACAGGAATATTCTAATTTTGATCACCTTATACTAGATATTGGTATCTACCCATCATCTCCCCATCTTATCCATTTCACCAGTTTCATTTTGTTGCAGTTTATGCAATAGAGTTCCATATAGTATGCTGTGAAACGCCTTCTCAAAATTCAGTAGTATCATCGTGTAGCCATTTCCTTTATCCAACTTAGCTATCACTGTATTATAAATAGTTAATAGATTGCTAAGGCATAACTACCTTTCACAAAACCATGCTGCCCTTCATAGTGTATCATATTCTAATCCATCCGTTCTTGAATTGTTTTTGACCAACTTTTCCAGTACTTTTACCACCATTCTTGAGATGCTGATTGGCCTATAATTTGCTACCACCGACAAAATCTCCTTTATGCAAAAAGGAGTTATTTTCCCCTCTCCTTCCACTCACTGATTCTACAATAACCTAAGTACCTCCAAATAATCAACCTCTGTTCTTCACATTAGTCCCTGTTATCTCTATCATGAGAATATCTTTACTGATGATACACCCTTGTAAAATGATCACTCAGTAGATCAACAATTTCATCTGACTCTGTAACCTCCCTATCATTTACACTCATTAAAGTTATCTTTTCATAGTCATTCTTCCTCCTACTTGTTATATAGTGAAAAAACTCTTTGGGATTTCCTTTTGCCTCTTTGGCTAATTCATCTCATAATCTGATTTTGACTTTCATACCATGCTAGTCACCTTTCTTGCCTGATCGATATCTTCTTCTTCTTCTTCTCTCCCATAGTCCTAAATGGACCGTTGGCACTCATGGCTGGTAGGTGATATTCTTTATTAGCCTCCTCCAATCATCTCGGTCTCTTGTTCTTGATGTCAGTTGAGAAAGGGAGGAATTTGTCCATTTTTTGATGTTATCTGTCCATTTTAATCGAGGTCGGCCCCTAACCCTTGATCCTGGAACGATTCCTTCTAGTGCTTGCTTTGAAATGCCATTAGCCCTCTCCACATGTTCAAACCATTTCATCTGTCTTCTTCTGATGACTGTCAGAATATTTTCCCTTTTTCTACCATCTATTGAATCAATCAGTTTTTCGGACATTTTCATTGGTTTCATTAGCGGTATAGGGAATTCTCAAAAGTCTTCTGTAAGTTATCATTTCAAAAGACAGGAGTCACCTCTCATCTTCCCTCAACAAAGTCCAGGCCTCACAACTATACAAGAGGATAGAATTCACCAAAGTGTCAATTAGTCTTAGTCTAGTTGTGATTGCTATTCTGTTATCTCCCCACAATGGTTTTAACATCTGTAGGGCCAAGGTTGCCTTAACAATTCGGTATTTAATGTCGGTTTTTGAGCGACCATCTTGACTCAATAACCTAATCGATATACTTTCACGTATTAGCTGGTCACCTTTCTCCTTATATATCCTCCACTTCATTTTCTATCTTTTCAGCACATGCTTAATGATACTACCGATCCGTCTAACTGCTATTTGATTTACCCTCCTGGCCTTAGGTAGACAATATGATGGTGTTCTTTCCAGATATCCCTCGACTATCTCCCATGAATGAGATCATCCTTCCCTGGCAGAACTTTATTCCATGACGATATTTCAAGCTGCCTTCTAAGTGTATCATAATCACTTGCATTATACTTCCACATATACCCTTCCTTAACTGGAATTTTCACGTTTTGCTCCCTCCCAAGTTAAAGTCACATGATCATGTTCTCCAGTAGGAGAAAATTTAGCCCTCTAAGCTTCTTCTAAGTGATGGAGTTAATTGCCAATGATTTTTTCTCATTATTTTCTAAATAAGTATTATTTGATGATAGTTGAATTGGCGTCAGTAACAAATGATCATTTATAAATAGGAGAAAAAGCCTCAGGTACTCCGGTATTGATAGGGAAAGTTGGAGAAAGAATGATTCCTATATCGTAACCTCTAGTGAATGACCAAAGAGGAAATTATTAATCCATTTGCGAATAATGGATGATAGACCATATACGATAATTTGATAAGTAGGCCTTTCTGCCACACCTGATCAAATGCATTAGAAATATCTAGAGAGACCACAAGGGTTTCATCAAACCTTTCTATGGTTTGGATCCATAAACTGATGATATTGGTAATATCTGCTGTGGATCGAGTGTTTCAAAATCCATATTAGCAGCCACTGATTAACTGAGCCTCAACGTGATGGAGTTAATTTGTAATGATTTTTTCCCATCATTTTCCCACAGAACTGCAGTAAGTGGAATTGGATGAGAGCTGGATTGTTAGCATTTATCTCCTTTCTTTGGAGTAGGTTAGTTTTAGGTTCGGTTGATGTTATACAAGAAACTGTTCACGGTTCTTTTGAAATTTTTCTCATGAAAAACTACACGATGCATGCATGAGCAGTTTTCGCTAAAGTCGGGAATAATTTATTTCGATTATCAATGAATTTGTTATTATGCTTTAGTGGCTTTATAATGATACCGTCTAGCAGTTAGATAAATTATAACCTACAAGGGTAGAAGTTGCATCTGTTAGTCATAGCAATGAACTAATAGGCTTGAGTGCTTTTTGAGTAGCAGGCAAGTATGTGGTATGAGCTCTCTGGAGGACATTTATGGGCTGATAATGGTCTTAATGCAGTTGTTGTCTGCTCTATTATAGCCTGCATGGAATGTTGGATTTGATTTCATCAAGCCATTTGTGATACACTAAATTATTTTCTTGGATTACTTTGGCAGATTTCTTGGAAAAGCAAGTTTTGGCTGTCTGGGCTTTTTAGGTAAAATAGGGATGGTGGCCTTCATCCTACCATGGACTACTTCATTTATTTGACGAAGCAGGTGTCTAGCTGTCTGTACCTGAAGAGTGAAAACAGGAAAAAAACCGTGAATCGCACAACACTGATAGATTGGGTGAAGGGCAGTCCAGGAAATGCAACTTGGATGAGGATGTCTGAATTACCAATGAGAAGAACTGGCATATACAGCGTGTTTATCAGGAGAACTGGTTAATAAGGAATCAAGGATATTGCAAGAATGAATATGATTTTTAGATATACTGGTGATTAGAAAGACTATTTGTACAGGATTGTTAAAAACAAAAAATATCTCTGCAGTTCTTATAGTTTCATCGTTGCAATACGAGAAAGAAAACATTTTCGCTTGTGAACGTTTATTGCAATGAAGACGACTTCACTCACGAATTCAAGTTTCGCAGAAAAATATATTAAAAAAGTCTGTCTGGTGATCAGAATTTACAGAGTCATAGAGAGAGAGAGAGAGAGAAGAGAGAGAGAGAGAGAGAGATCAAATGAATGTAACTATATGGGGAAAGGAAATTTTTAAGCTAAAGTAAATTCTAAAATAGGATTCAAGATATGTCGTTTTCTGGCACGGATGTGTTTCGTAGTTCTGAAATGTGCCAAACAGTGGTGGAAAATCCCTCATTTCAGGTTCTTTCAAAACCAGCAGAAAGTAGCAGAACATGTTGAGATGGCTGTAAGTGGCGGTAGTGGCGCATATTATTTGAATTAAAGCTTAGACTACAAATATTAGTGAAGTAGATATGGATCTCCTTTTTTGTTTCTTTTGTTTTGTTTTTTGTAAGGGGGTGTTATTTTTATGAATTTCTGTTGGGATCTTTTTATTTTTAAAAGTTTATTGTGATGGAGTTTTGCTATTATTTGTCAGTGTGTTTAGAGGGAGATTTTTTTTTCAGCCTTAGTGATAAAGAAAGATTTTGTTGATTTGCGTTGTTTATTAGTGTTAAGAAAGAATTTTCTTAGAAATGTCTCAATCATATCTCCGCTCCTCCGCCTATCAACCAATTTTTGCAACCCACAAATCCTCAACCTGTTCTCATAAGGTTCATTCCACAGACCTGCTATCATCTTGGTCACTCGCCTCTGGATCCTTTCAACCTCCTCCCCATCAAGAAGAAACCTCGGTGACCAAATCTAGGCACAGTAGTCGAGATGGGGTCTTATCAAGGCTCGATACAGAGGAACAATAACCTGCTTGTCTCTGCATGTCAACGTATTCTTCAGCAACCAAGTGATTTGATGAGCTGATTTGGCCACGTTTGCAATGTGCCCCCTAAACTTCAACTCCTTATTCACTAACACTCCTAAATCTCGTGCCTCACAATTTCCTGGAGTACAGTTCCACCAATGTAGTAAACTGCTGCTAATCTTTTCACCCCAAAATGTATAACCCTACATTTTGCCACATTAAATTGACACATTGGGTTCGATCATGTGTAGTGTTAGCAGCAGGTCGGCAGAACTATTCTACTGCTATATCTGTTGTAATTGCTTTCTTAGTGCAATTGGAAGAACTATGAAAACTGTGCCAAATCGATTGAAAAAGACTGAAGTATGATCTTCTTAGTGACGAGAGAATCTGGACGTTTACAGCTGAGGGTGAGTTTGCATAAGAACACGGAAGTAGCAGGGTTTTTTTTACTCCCGGAAACTTAGATTTTCAGCCGGTGTGTAGACAAAAAAATACTGTTTGTGGCTGTAGATGCAGCACAGATGGTGAATTGCATAGAGTGGGGTGTCCTCCTGCGATGAATCCTCGGACTCATTGGAGGTGTCATGTAATAATAATAATAATAATAATAATAATAATAATAATAAAGAGAGGATGAGCAGAAACTGTGAACCAAGTAGGCAACAGCCACGTGAGGCCTCCAGTAAATATGGTGGCGGTGTTCACCAATAATGAAAGTTATCTACCAGCTATGCACATCGTTAATATTGCCACCATCTTGAGAAGATATGCTTCTATGGTGAGAGAACTCTCCATGATTTGCCAGAACTTCATGTGTGAAATCAGGCCAACCTACTAAAAGGTGGTATAATCTTGGCTGAGAGAGGCTATATGTTGCTCACATTATTAGGTATTTGACTTCCATGGATACCGAAGATGTGCCGTGATAAATCATACTGTATAAGGCTCTAAATACCTATTTAGAGTCTTAATATTATATGAGTTGCGTTACGCAACTCATATAATATTAAGATTATATGAGTAAAGACAATTTTACAATTGTCTTTAAGGACAATTGTAAAATTCCTTTGTTCACTGCTGAACAAAGTTTTGATAGGTCTTGATATTTATATCTCTACTGAATTTTTAGCTAGTTTTAATGTGTTGAGACATAAAAAAAAAAAATATCAGCTAACGCCTTTTTATTCCCGTATGTACAAGGTGTAGGCGAGGCCGTTTTTAGCCCTATCTATGTTGAGACATAGTAGAATATAATTAATAAAATTTATTTTTATTCATTTGCAATTTCTAAAACACAGAAAAAACGTAACCCCGCTATAATACAGCATTTTCGGTGTAAGTTTTCGGTAATCAAATAGACAGTTTTACAAGTGCTGAGGTAACTATTTTGACCAGTAAAATTCTTTTGAAATATTAAGTTGTTTCTTTAAATTATATAATAGTATCTTTAATATATTTTTCGTGTTCAGACAATACCGATCCTTCAGAATGATAAAAAGAAATAAAATTAAACTTTTTCTTCTTCTTTTTTTTTTTTTTTTTGACGCCGTAAATACACTTTTATAGTAGTAGCGTCGATTGAAGTTAAGTAGAACCTTTTTAAAATATTTATATATTTATATTTTAATATTTATAGCTGCAGCATATGAGGAATGAATGTTGGTAATGATCAGTTACATGAAGAGTACAAAAGAGCAAGTGAGGAAGGTAACTCGGTGGTAAAGGCAGCAAAAGTACAGTTTGAGAAGAAATTAGCCAATAAAGCCAAGAAAAATCGTAGTGAATTATATATATACATATAGTGTATATCGATAGGCAAGTAGAAGTAAAAATGACTACGCGAGGATGCTGCTAGTTGATAATGCAGAGATTGCTAACCAATGTGGAGGATACAGTTGATCGGTGCATTTCATCCTCATGAAGACAATATCAGGGGAAGCTGGAGTGTAGAGGATATAGCAGATGAGGGACTGATGGTGAATGAGCAGGAAGTATATGAAGAATTAAATAAACTTGATTGTTAATAAGGCAATAAGATTTGATATATACCACAATATGTCTTGAGGGAATGTCCTACGGAATTAATGGTACCTTTGCCACAACTATTTAACCTGAATCTTGCAACAGGGCAAGTCCCAAAGGAATGGAAGGTGTGAACAATTGTTCCTCTTTTGAGGGGGGGGGTAACTTTATCATGTAACTTGTATGTTAATGGCATTGGGACTGGCTTAACTGTAGTGTGCAGCTGTTCATTGATGATGCAACATTGGGAAGGGCTATGAGAAGTAGAGCAGATGTGACATTGCAGGAGGATCTGAATATACACTATGTGATTGTGCAAATGATTGGAGTTATCAGTTTTATGTTGCAAAGTGCAGGGTCTCTAAATTTGGTAGGCAAGGTTGGGATGCAGAATATATAATTAATGGAGAAATTTTGAAGGCGATGAAGTAGATGAGAGATCTGGGAGTGATGGTGGGCTAAGACTCGAAATTCACATTGCTAAAATTCTAAGAACATCCCAATAGATTATGGCAATAATGAGGAGGGCATTGACATGCAGAAGCAAAGAGATTATGGTTCCCCTGTGTAAGGCTTTGATTAAGCCACATACAGATGACTACTGTGCATGTATTTGGTCACCTGATTTTAATGGGGATGAGGATGTATTGGAGAAGGTCCAGAGAAGCTTTACTAATTTAATGTCGGGTCTTTGGAATGTCAGATATGAGGAGAAATTGAGGAAATGCAACTTACAGAGCCTTGTTAATAGAAGAAAAAGAGGGGATATGATTGAGACAAATACATTGGTAAGTGGGTGTTACCAGATTAATGTGGAGAAGATGTTTCATAGAGTAGAGGGAGAGCAGCAGTAGAATTAGAGGCCATCCACGGAAGCTATCTAAGGAGGGTGTGATCAGGGAGTGAGAAGCAGGTTCTTTACACGGAGAGTGATTGGCGAGTGGAATACATTTCCTGAAAGTGTGGTGAGTATGGAACCTGTGAATGGGTTCAAGGTGTGGCTCTGATCTTTTGGCATGAGAAAGTATAGATCTCCTGTGATGAGTCCTTGGACTCCATGGAAGTCAGATAATAATAATAATATCTGTATATGTAACAGTAAGGCATGAATGTTGCTCATTCATATTGTTACTATTTCCATACCACTTCATGTGATTTTCAGTATGTTAGGACAATTCCGTTTTTATCTTTCCTTTTTTTGTGCAACATATGCTATATATTTTTTTATTTTCCCTGACTGCCAGCACACATTCTCTTTGGCAAAAGTATGAGTATGGAATATGGCATTTGCAAGTTATCTTACTGGTTATTGAGAGCTGTTTCAGTTGTTCAAGGAAATAGCACAGTGAGTTATCAGAATTGACATACTGGTTTAATAACAGTTTAATAACATTCTTGATGTGGGATGATTCCAAAAGGAGTGCAAAGAGGATAAAAATTGTTCTCCTTCACAAAGGAGTTGATAAGATTAAGAGTTTAGATAAATCTGTGTGTATGGGATTGTGGAAAAAGTTCTGGAGAGATTAGTGATGACTGGAATCCAGAATTGAATTGATAACAGCAGGACTAGCTTGTCATATTTTGTCAGCCTACTTATGTATTACAAGACAGTAGCACATGTTGGACAAGGTGCATATACTGTGGTATATTAGGTTTTGCAAAGGGCTTATCTAGATTGCGACATGACAAGCTGGAAATTGAGTCAGAAAATGGCTGTCTGATAGGCATCAGCAATATGTATATAGAGGAGTGATATCCTAGAATTGGAAAGTCACTAGTGGCATGCCCAGGGATCTGTTTTGGTTCTGTTACTCTTCTATTCTAAGTTTTAAAGGAACACATTTTGCTAGAAGAAACTGATCAGGTTAGGGATTTTGGAGCTTTAGTAGATATGAAGTTTAAGGGCCATATAGCAAAGATTGCAAATACAACTCTGCAGATAATTGCAATGCTGAAATTTGATATGTAAAGATAAGGAAGTCATTTTTGCCTCTTTACAAGGCCTTGATAAAACCACACTTGGACTATTATGCACATGTCTGGTCTCCTAGTTTCCATGGTGATTCAGATACAGTAGAGGGAGCATGCAAAATAGTGTTAAAGATGATATCAGGATTGTGGATACCGATAAGGAGTATTAATGGAAAGGAAATTGAACTCGCAGAAGAATTGGAAAAGTACCATGTGGACATAATTGGTATTACTGAGAAAAAGAAGACAAAAACAGGTGAAATTTTACTAAATAATAAGTGTAGGATGTTATTTTCAGGCATTAATAATCAAGGAAAGGAAGGTGTAGTGATAGCATTGAACACCAAACATGATAATAAACTTCTTGATTGGAAGGCAGTTTCACGTATCGTTATGTGAACAAACTTCGAAATATAGAAATGGACAATGAAACTTATTTGTGCCTATCATCCTACAGAAGATTCTTCCAAGGAAGAAGTGGAGGAATTTTTTGAGTCATTAGAACAGGCAGGTGACATAAAGAAAATGGAAAAAGTGGTTCTTGTTGGATATCTGAACAGCAGTGTAGGAAATGAATCCCACTAGGCATATAGAAACATTTTGGGAAAATTTGGAGAAAAGGGCAAAGCTAATAATAATGGTAAGTATTGTTTAAGTTAAGGGATATTACATCCCATATCGTTTCTTAGCCGAATAAGAAACTCAAAGAGTTTCATGCCGAATATAGTAGAAACTATATAAATAAAGTTCGGCGATTCCAAGCGTAAGCAAATACTTGGATACTGCAGCAACTGACCCTTAAGGTAGTGCAAGCAGAGGCAACTCATGTCAAAGGTGGGGCAAGCTCCGATCACTATTCTTGATATTTACCCATAATGTGAACTTAGCTCCTAGGAGCTGTATTACTGTTTAACATTATGAGAGATGGTCACTACCCAGACCGGTTTCAACCTTTATTGAGGTCTCATCAGTGAGTAGGTAGACCTAGTTAATATCAAGTTTGTAGCGAACAGAACTTACAACCCTTCTATGAGGATTGCCGAGAGGTGTCCTAATAAATTATTAGATATATGAAGAGCCAAAGGCTTCAATTCGGTGACATATGACTTGTTTAAGTTAAGAGATATTACATCCCATATCGTTTCTTAGCCTAATAAGAAACTCAAAGATAAGGGTCAGTTGCTGCAGTATCCAGGTATTTGCTTACACTTGGAATCACCGAACTTTATTTATATAGTTTCTACTATATTCGGCATGAAACTCTTTGAGTTTCTTATTCAGCTAAGAAACGATATGGGATGTAATATCCCTTAACTTAAACAAGTCATATGTCACCGAATTGAAGCCTTTGGCTCTTCATATATCTAATAATGGTAAGTATTATTATTAGCTTTGCTGGACTTCTGCTGAGGACACAGACTAGTCTTTACTAACACCATGTTTCAATATAAGGATGTGCACCTTGCACTTATATCCTTTCTATATATGTATTCTAACTGCATGGGAGTCCAGTAATTATGGTAATGATGTGGAATATTCCTAACTATGTAATATCCCTTAACTTAAACAAGTCATATGTCACCGAATTGAAGCCTTTGGCTCTTCATATATCTAATAATGGTAAGTATTATTATTAGCTTTGCTGGACTTCTGCTGAGGACACAGACTAGTCTTTACTAACACCATGTTTCAATCTAAGGATGTGCGCCTTGCACTTATATCCTTTCTATATATGTATTCTAACTGCATGGGAGTCCAGTAATTATGGTAATGATGTGGAATATTCCTAACTATGTGTCTTTTCCCCTTTCCCTTTATGTTTTCTTTTCACTTTTGGGATTTATATATGAAATTGTATCTATTGTATTAATAAATATATCTAGTATCTCAGATTTGTCTAAAGAGATACAATTTCATTACTCATTTTATAAATGATTTCTTGTATTGCAGAAAGAATGAGAAATTGAAATTTCATATCTTTTGAAGATTGGTAATTCAATAAAATGTTTTTGTTACAGTATGTGGCTGCTTTTGCAGTATCAGCATTGGCATCTAATTGGGAACGTTTAAGTAAACCTTTCAATCCTTTACTTGGTGAAACCTATGAGCTTGTGAGGTAAGCATAATATTAATACTCAGGAATAATAACTTATCAAGTTTGCAATGCAAATCAGCATTATGACTATTCCTATATGTCCAGAATGTTTATTCTTTTCTATTAATAGTGACACATTTTATATTAATTGTGGCATATTCAAATGAACAGAAAAGTAGCCATTTGATTTTTAAAAAATGGAACAGTATATGGCTTTTTTTTTATACTGTAAAATTATCAAAACTGGAGAATGGCTATTAAAAAAAATTCATGTTTGGGATCTTATAGTTTATTTATTTTAGTTTTAAACTGACATTCCTGTGCAGCATTTTTTTAATAAAAGAAAACATTGTTTCACATGTGTATTGGCATTCACCTTAATAATTATGTTTGTGTCTAGTTGCATGCTGCTATACCATGTGGGCTTTCAAGCTAAATATGAAGGAATAGGATGGCTGGTACCTATTCCCCTAGTCTGTTATGCATGTTAATTGCTTTATTCTCTGCCCAGTTTGTATGTTATGAAACCCTGCTACCTCTTTATGAGAACAGCTAACTCACTTGAAAAGTTACATAAAGAGGCCTCACAGCATCAGTAAGATCTCAACTTGGATTTTATTAACTAATGGGCAAACATTCACTATTTTTATGAGCTGTGGAAGCTTTTTTATCCATATTATAATTTCCTTTTTTTTACTTTAAAAATCATGGAGAAAAAAGTGTGCATAGATTGCAAAAAGTTGTAAAATAACATATTGTATATATAACGAAGAAATGGTATAGAAAATCAGCATTTGGTGTTAAAAGAATATTCACAAAAATGTCGAAAACATAAGTTATGTCTCAAAGAAGCAACTACATAGCAATGGGAAAACTTTGGGAATAGGAAATAAATATGAAGGTGGGAAAATGTTTTGTGGCTTCCAGAAAAAAAAATTATTTATTTATTTCATATCTAAACACAAGTGGTATAGTAGTAAGTAAGTGGTACATCATTATTTACAACAAATTAGGATACATTACAAATGAGAACAGCTTAAATTTGGTAGGTGAATTATACAGGGAATAAGTAAAATATGAAGAAAAAAAATTGATTCAAATAAATTAAACAGTAGAAAAATACATAATATGCTACAAAAGGAATAAATATATTTCATAACTGTTAATTTTTCAGAAAATAACAATGTATACCAAAATATTAATTATAAAAGACTTTAATTAATTCTTTTTTTATATTTCAGCAACATTACATTACCATCATCAAGGATGACAAAAAACAATGATATGTGCACACAGGTACTAACACTGGGCAAATGTTATCAAAGAAAGGTAACAGAAGTCAGGTCTAGAGCCCTAAATAGTGTTCCCTAGTGGGCTAATTGGGTAGTCTTGGTTGTTGGACTGATGATCTTAAAATGTATGCTTCCCAAATTTGAGAAAGTTTCATGCACCCAAATTTGTTGAAGTTTGGAAAGTTTTTCATGACTTAGGCAGATTCAAGGAAGCTTTTCATATTTGTATTTGCTGTGGCCTTGTTCTAGCATATCCTGTGGTGGGTGTCCAAAGCATAGATACCAAATTCCGAGTGACTGTATTGGTGGAACCGTATGTAGTCCTTGTGTTCAGATATTCTGATATTGGCTGCCCTGCCTGTTTGGCTGTGGTAACACAGTTTGCAACTGCAAAGGACCTGGTATACTCCTGGTAGGTCTAGGGGATGTGGCTTGTGTTTGGTGGAACAGATAAGAGATGCCAATTTCTTTTGTGGTCTGTAAGTGGTTGTAAGGTCATATTTCCTTAGGATTTTTGCCAATTTTTCGGATGTGCTACCCCCAGATATATGGAATGGTGATAGATTTTGAGTAATCTTTGCTCTGAAGGGGGGAGGGATGGGATTGCATTACAGGGTTTTAATATTTTTTGGGACTTGTAGCCATTGGCTAAGAAAGTGTTAAGGATGTGGTTAAGTTCAGTAATCAGAACCGATTAATTTTGCACTGTTATGTAGGGTTTTTATAATCTCATATTGTTGAGGGGGAACTACTGGTGAATGCATCTACCTGTATGTTGAGGTTTTCTATACATCTACAAACAGATACAGGGGATAGGCATGGGTTCTCCACTTTTCCCTGGCCAACTTCTTCATGGAGACTTTGAAGAAAAAGTCTTAAACTCTGTCCCACCTAAACCTACTCTCTGGCTATGCTACATGGATGATGTGTTCTCCATTTGGCCACATGGCTTAGGTACACTCCATAAAGTGCCTTGAAAAAGGAAAACAACAACAGTCTCCCACCAGGGATCCATCCAGCCTGATGGATCCCTGGCATTCTCCATTTACAGAAAACCTACATATACAAGTAAATACATTCACCAGTAGTCACCCCCCCCCCCTGCTTCCCAACAATATGGAATTATAAAAACCCTTTATTACAAGGCAAAATTAATTAGTTCTGATTAATCAGTTCAATATCCAAGCAATCCTCTGAGCTATTTTGCCAACTTTTGCAATATGTTCTCTGAATTTCAAATCTCTATCCACCATCACCCCTAGATCCCTAGCTTCAGCAATTTCCTGTAAACTAGTACCATCAATATGATACAAACGTATGTAACCTTTCATCCCAAAGTGCATTGCATTTTACAACATTCAATTGACAACCATTGTTATTTTCCCAGACCACCAATTTATTTAAATCATCCTGCATGATATCTATATCACCTTTATCAACTACTGCCCTCCCAGCTGCATCATCAGCAAACAACTGAATACCCCCTCTCAAATCTTCTGCTATATCATTAATGTACAAATTAAAGACTAGTCCTGGTACAGAGAGAGCACTAGAGTACTCTGCTAATGACCCTCATTCACCTTAATTCCACTCCAACATATGCCACTCCCTGTCCATGCCACCAACCTTATGTTCATTCCCATTTGTTCCAACTTATGTAATAATTTTCCATGCAGTATTCTGTCTGATGCCTTTGAAAAGTCCAGCAGTATCATAGTATAGCATTTCCTGTATCCAATTTCACTCACCTTATTATAAAATGTAAATAATTACTGAGGTAAGATCTCCCTTTTACAAAGCCAAGCTGCTCCCTATAGAGTATCATATTCACATCCACTCATTCCTGAGTTTTAACCTACTTTTCCAATACTTTATCCACTATTCCAGAGCCACCTTTATGTAATAGAACTATCTTACCCGCCATCCACTCTCTTGGAACCTTGCCAGAGCTGACATTCAGATTAAACAACTTCATCAGAGGCACTGCCAGTTCACTGCACATTCTCATAGCTTACATCAATCACTGTCACATCAGTAACTGGAAAGTCACCACCTGGATGATACCTTTGCAGAATGATCACTTGGTAACTGAACTATTTCTTCTGCCTCTGTCACTTTCCTACCATCAGCACTGAGTAAAGCTATCTCTCCATAATCATTCTTTCTCTTACTTGCTACATACCAGAAAAACTCTTTTGAATTTACTTTGGCCTGCTTAGCTACTGTATTTTTCTGTGTATAAGATGATACTTTTTTCTAAAATTTTTAGACCAAAAATTGGGGGTTGTCTTATACACAGGGGGTAATTGGTTGAGAGACTCGCGGTTACCATGGTGAAACTGCCAGTACCTTGTCTCCGTGAACAGGCTTCCACCAATCAGCCTTTGTTAACTCTGTCGATTGACATCATTAACGGGTGATTCTGAATAAACCAATCAGAACTCTGAAAGCATTCATACATCTGCAACTCATTGGTGGGGTAAGTTAATGCATTAACAATATTTTCAGTACTAGCCCATAAAAATGTCCGAAAATAATAAACGATTGTCATATCATATAATAAAAAAACGATTGTCTTGCATTTGCTTTATATTATTTATGAGCATGCTATCACCTTTTTGTTTATATTCTTTCCACAGTGCTTTCTTTTTTTGCTGGCCTGGTTGGTCGAGTGGTTAGTGTATCCACTCTCCCGCCAAAAGGCTGTAGGTTCGAATCTCGCCATGGGCATGGATGTTTCTGATTGTCTGTGAAAATACTAGGGGTGGTGGTCAGGACCGGTGCATAGTATTTTTCTTGTGTGTGCGATGAATGTTCAGCACCTTTCCAAAAAAGTTTTTTTTGAATAAAACGAACAGGAAATGAAAAACAAATGAAAACCGCTTTACAGTATAATGTTACCTACGGATTAGTCCTGCTTATACAAATTTTTTCAAGTTTTATGAATTTTTAAAATAATATAAAATAGTAATATAAAGTTAAGATTTTTATTCAAATATTCTTTATATTATCATGAAGGTTATTTTCTTGATCATAAATTAGTAAATAATAATATTTGGTTAACCGATCAAGTGTTGATCAATTTTATTATTAACTGAACCAACTAGTTTCACCACACATATCTGTTGGCATCTTCAGGGCACTTACATATAGGTTTAAACACTCTCATAATTATGCGTAACTGCAAAACTGACAAGAATAAAAACTGACTAGAATAATTACAAATAAAATAGTATCGAACGTGAGTGAAACACGTATCGCGTGTACAAGATCAGCTAGCTGTTGCTGAGGAACTTTCTGTAGTTTGTATTAAAGTTCATTTCTTCCGTTTTTAAGGTTCTGATTAGGATTTTCCATATCTCTGGGAGTATTAGGCCTTGATTTCTGTTAAGGTTCACAGTAGAATGGGCGACTGTGGCTGCTTCTTTGAAAATTCTTGAATGGTAATCTTCCTCTAAGTAAGGAGAACAGCTTTTGTCCCACTCGATGACATGGTTAGTTGTGGAGAAATGAGACAATAGGCCAGAAATGTTCTGTCTGTTGTTTTTGACATAGCCAATGTGCTCCTTTTGCCTGATTTCGAGGCTTCTCGAAGTCTGTCCGATGTAATTAGAGCCACATGAGCATGGAATATTATAAACGCCAGCATATTTATAGAAAGGATGGTTGTCTTTTGGAGATCTTAGTAGTTTACGAATAGATTCTATAGGTTTAAATGTTACTCTTATTTTGTGTCGTTTGAGGAGATTGGTGAGCTTGTTGGAGATGCCACTTACAAACGGAATTGCAATCGTTTTTATATATTGAATCTCTTCTTGTTCTCTTTGTGGTGGTTCAGAGAAAAGGATTTTATTGACTAGTCTTCTTGGATAGCCGTTCAAGTACAGATTGTTGGAAATAAATTTTAACTCATCTTGAACGGTCTTGTTGTCCGTTGTGATGCAAATAGCTCTTTTCTTTAACATGTGTATAATGCTGAGTTTATGTGATATGTGGTGAGAGGAGTTAAAATGTAGGTAGCGACCTGTATTGGTCGGTTTTCTGTACACCGATAGATTTATACTGCCATCAGTTTGTTTTTTGATTAAGATGTCTAAAAACGGAAGTTGTTTTTCTCTTTCAAGTTCCAGAGTGAATTTAATAGAATGATGGAAGGCGATCTTTTTGAGAAAATCATATATGTCATCTTTGTTATTGTTCCATATGATGAAGATATCGTCCACATATCTAAACCAAATTTTAGGTCTAGGAAAAATTTGTGATAAGATTTTGTTTTCTAAATCTTCCATAAAGAGGTCAGCACATGAAGGTGAGAGTGGGCTTCCCATTGCCAAGCCTGTTAATTGTTGATAGATTTTATTTTTCCAAGAAAAATAATTGGAGTTTAGGCAGTGAGCAAACAATGCGGTTATATCTTGTGAGAACAAGGTACTTAAGATGTCAATGACCTCTACTACAGGAACGTTTGTAAAGAGAGAGGTGACATCTAAGCTGGCTAGAAGATCATTATCCGATATCTTGATGTTTTTTAGCTTTTCGACGAAATGTCCAGAGTTTTTGATGTAACTCTCTGAGTTGTGGATGTGTTGCTGTAGGAGTTTCGAGAGATGTTTTGACAATAGGTGGGAGAGTTGATTGCATCAACGATTGGGCGTAAAGGAATACCCTCTTTGTGCACTTTTGGAACGCCATAGAGTCTCGGAGTTAAAGGATGCATCGATTTTATTTTTTTAATCAAGTCTGTTGGCCAGTTGGATAAATTGCGTAGTAATTCGTTGGTATCATTGTGATTTTTTAATGTTGGATCTTTTGTTAAAAGACGGTATACAGACAAGTCAGATAGTAGATGGTTAACTTTGTCCTCATAGTCCTTTGAGTTCAGTATCACAGTACTGTTTCCTTTATCTGCTTTAAGTATTATGATGTCTTTGTTGTTTTTTAAATCACAAATAGTTCTTTTATCTAGTGATGAGAAGTTTTGTTGTGTGGAATAGGGCGAGGAAAGTATTATGCAACTTTTTAATCTTAGATCATTTGCTGTGTGAGGCGGTAATAATGAGATTCCTTTTTCTAGACTACAGATGAAATCTACCTTGGGAATCTGTTGTGGAGCTATTGCATAGTTGAAACCCTTTTTGAGAATGTCGATTTCAGGTTTCTTTAAGATGTCGTTTGAAAAATTAAGAATAACTTGGTTGTCTGGTAGAGAAGGTTTAGACTCATTGTGGGTGGTATAAAGGTGGTTAAATTTTTTAATCTGGGTCTGTCTGCTTTTGTTAAAAGCTTTGGTGAAACTGGTATTAATCATTTTATCTAAGACTTGCCAAATTTCCTCATCTAAAGAGCTGGAGAGATCCATGATATGTTCTTTATATTAATTTTGCTAAAAGAGACTCATCTGGCTTTCATTTTAGCAAAATCCTGTTGCAGTACATCAATGTTGATAGACTGAGCAATATTATTTTCTATTGAAATTAGTGCCAAATCATTTAGTTTTTCTTGACTCATGCTTGATCGCAGGTAGTTCTTTATTAATTGTAATTTAGAAAATGTTCTCTCTTTGCCCGTTTCAGTTGCTTTCCTTAGCAACTGAAACGGGCAAAGTCAATAGTATTCTCAATGCAATCAGTGAATTTGCAAAGAGTTCTTCAAGGTTGTTGTTATAAATCCACTTCAAAACCATTTCTGGTTACTATTTTCTTCAATTTTTCTAGATAATAATTTCAGCTCTATTTGCAGTTCTTCTGCTTCAATGTCCTTGTTTTCTTTGTCACTTAATGCTTTTTCCAACGAACTACATTTTTCTTCCAATTGTTGGTCTTCCATGTTATCACATTCTGTAATGTTGTACAAAAATTCGAAGGGCTCCAAAACGCTACTAAATGAATCAAAACACTCCTTCAGTGAAGTAATTGCTGTTGTGAACAAAATGTCGAAAAATTTGGTTTTGAATTTCCTTTTTACATCAACTGGCTATAGGGTATCTGGTTTCTCATCAAAGAATTTCTTTCTCTTTCGGATCCGATTATCTAACTAAGGACTAAAATCTTCTGTTAAATCTGCATCTATTGTGATGCATTTTGCTTTGGAAATATAATTCTCGAAGGAATCTTCAGAGTTATGAGAAATTCAGTTGTCCTTTTCAACAATTGTTCAGTATAACTTGTTGGAAATGTTACATAATACTATCCTACTTAGTTCTCTCAGGAAGATTCAACGAAATGTTTTGAATTGGACTCAAGAGTTTGCCGATTATTTTGTGTTGCTGACACCACCCTAACAGCCTGCTAATATAACAGGCTCGAATGTCGAAAAGAATGAGTTATCAGTAGTAAGCCGACTTTTAGGGCTGGACCACATGGATCCGATCTGATTAAAATTAGGATACGGCCCTTACACAGAACTCAACAATTAATCATAAGTTGATTTATGATACATCAAAAAATAAAGAACTATTTTAGGTATATTTTCGTAAATTTTAATCAAAAATTACAGTGATATAATCGGGTCCAGGATACAATTTCAGAATTTATTTGTTTTCATTTCTGGCAAGATCTGAAGGGGCCCGAATGGAAGACGACATACATTCTTAATTATGTGTACCATTCGTTGTTCGTTTAAACTCTTATCTGATATTTTTTGACATCTTTTAGGCACCTTTTCTTCTATGGCGCCTGTGTATATTGCACACTTTGCACACACTACCAGCCCGGCCTGGTGGTGGTCGACGGTAGATGGCATTGGTGTAGATGATGAAGGTAGTTGTGGTTGGTGGAGACGGAGAGTTGTAAAGTAGGTGCCCTTCCTCAATGAGTTCCTGGAGGGGTTACGTAATAATAATAATAATAATCTTCAAAATTCAAGTTAAAAGTCATCATTACGCAAAAAAACATGGAAATAAAGCTTCAGAGAAATAGTTTCGACCTCCTCCCACTGAGTCTATGATTAGACAGCGGAGATGTTTAAAATATTGATTTCTTAATTTTGGGTTTCGAAAAAGTAGGGTTTCGTCTTATACATGCAGAGGGGGGGGGGTCTTATACATGGAAAAATGTGGTAATTTTCTCTCAAAATCTGGTTTAGCCTTCCACATCATACTAGTTATTATCCTTCTTGCATGTGCTTTATATTATTTATTAGCATGCTATCACCTTTTTGTTTATATTCCTTCCACAGTGAAAGCATTGTTTTTGCAGCTCCTGTTTTATATTACTACTCATCCACTTAATCTTACTCAGTTGATCCTTATAATTCTGGGTATGCAGTCTGATACTGCCGAGCTCAAACAATTAAATTCAAAAAATGTTTGATACTACACTTTGGAAAACATGGCCTAGAGGACAAACAACATTCACATAGCATACTTAAAATTTTTGACAGTGGTTGGGATTATCTGGTATTCTGGTAAGCATATGAACAATTTGTGTATGATAATTGGTGGCATTAAATGTCCCAGCATCCCTACCTGATTGAGCTGTGCAGTTGGAAAAGTGAAACTAGCTAGAGTTGTAAACATTACAATCTTCAAGTAAAATAAAATCACTATTAGAAAATTAGACTGGAGAAAATCAACATTTAAAGAAAGGAAATAGAGCAAAAGGTTCCAAATGGCTTGTGGTATTGGGAGAGTGAGAGGGATAACAAATAAATCCTGTAGAATACAGCTGAGAGATTTTTATCCATGAAGATCAAAAAGAGGAGATTCTAAGTTGGAAATTCTCTGACATGGAATATATGCACAAATACCACCTTTGAGATGAAAAGAGTCAAAGAGAATGTAATTGAGAAAACTGGTTGGTAGTGCTTAAAAAAAAAAAAAAAAGCTGAAATTAGAGTTTCTATAGGTATATATGTTTGCGTTTTTGCAGAGTAGAAGAGGAAATGAATTCATTGATATTAGAGCTAAAACCACATGTATTTGTGAAGTGAATCTGGAAACTTTGGGAAGTATGTGCCTTTATCTGCATGTATAATCTAATTCTCTTTTCTTGACTTTTTGATGAATGTTGTTTTTAGTTAACTTGAAAGTGGAAGGGACATGAGATATTACTTATTATTAGATACCTCCAGGGAGTCCATAGACTCATCGAGGGAGGGCACCTGCTCTACAACTGTCTCCATTAACTGACCGAAACTACACCAGCGCCATCTGCCACCATCCACCTGTATTTCCACAGACAATCACAAACATCCATGCCCACGGCAGGATTTGAACCCACAGCCTTTTGGCTGAAGAGCGGATACACTAACCACTTGGCCAGCCAGGCTGGTAATACAATAATGGATTCCTTACTAATCCATACACATGGAAAATTTTATCCATCTTTGCAAATCATTATCTCTACAGTTCCTCCTATATACCACAACTTGGACTTCTTCCATGCACACCTAACAGAATAGTGGCAGCAAGATTATTCACTAGCTGACTTGGAATTTTCATGAAATATTTCTTTTGGTTTAGTCACACTATTTAGTTTCCAGTGTGCATAACGACTGTTTCACCTATTTTAACTATCCATCTGTCCATATGGAAAAAATATATCAACTATTTAAACTCTGTGTTCTTGTTATTTCAGTGGTATCTGAATGTTATTTCAATGTCATCGTTTAGTATCCATGTTTTGATTGACATGAAACCACATCATGGTCAGTGGGGTGGTTACACTGTACCCTTAAAAAGAAGATATGTAGGGTCTCTCCATGATGTCTGACATAATTCTGGAAACATCACCTATATTACATGCCGGAAGAAATGGTGAGGAGGGAAGTAACCATGGCTTTCCTGTGGAATTCAGAGACATGGTTTTTGGTCACTTCAGGCCTCCAATGAGCAAAGTGGTGATATTACGCGAAGCAATAAAACTTATTTACCACCTAGTGATGCCTAACACCACTCATTGACCTCTGTCATTCATTCCAAGACTTTTCCCCCACCAGTCTGGTGTTCTAATGTTTGTTGGCTGACTGGCTGGGTAATATATCCATGACTATTAATGGGCCCACCAATATTGAAGGTGTAGGTAGAGGATTTGGTTGCTGTAGACTGATCAGAAGTTTACATAGCCCATATAGTGATGACCACATTCTAAGTTTAACTCTAGACACTGCAGCCACACAGTCTACTTGGCTGTCCCCCAGAAGAATGTCTTTGTCCTTCTTTTTACGCCCAGGAGCTTCTTAGAAGCAATATCTTTGAAAGGTTATTGAATTTCCATAGATGCCTATTCTTAATTTTCTATATTCTCAGCAGCTGAAATGTTGGAAGCATCTTAAAGGATTGTGTGGGCAAGTCAAGTCATGATTAGAACCAAATTGTTTCTCTAGACACTAGCTTGCTTGTAAATGCACAGGGTTCAGCAGAAAACTTCAGGTTCGAAATGATGTTAATGACATCATTTCCAATGACCATTTCAACTAATGAGATAAAAACTAAGATAACATAACTAGCCTGCTATGTTATCTCATCAGTTTGTTTGTTAACAAACTTATTTGCCCTACATGCTACTAAATTTCTGTGAATCATGACAAGCCTTGGGTGCAAGCTTATAGCTTAATTATCACTCATCTGGATATTTTTAGAAAACAGGTAAGAAAACATATGATATAACAACTAAAAAATTTAATTACCATTTTTATTATTTTGGCAAAGTAAAATTGGCATTGTCAGAGACAGTTAAATGTATATGCGTGCATGTAGGCTCTATGCTCACCACAGAATTTGCTAACAGAGGTCATCTGTTACTACCTTACTCCATAGAAGTAAATAAAAATTAGAGTGAAAAAATGTTTGCATATCTGGGAGACTCATTTTTAGAACTTTATTCCAATGACTATGAGTTCCTAATAACACCTTCTAGGCAGCCCAATTTAGGAGTGTATACTTTGCTTTTTTTCCTTATATCATTCTTTTTTGCTATATAGTAATTGTATGCATTTATTTGTATACCTATGTATTTTTTCGTGATGATGATCATAATGACATGAAATATTGGAATTAGTAATTAAAGTGTTGGTTAATTATATCATGGATAATTGTCATACAATTCCTCTGTAGCCCTGTGGAAATGGCATTTGCTTCCATAGCACTAGAATAGTGCTGAGAAAGACTTATTAGGTTTGATTCTAGTTGCCAACTAGAACTTTTTCTAGGCCTTTCTTTGGCCAGTTCCTGAGTTAGGCAACTTTTTGGCAGAGAAAAGTAGGATTCTCTATCCTGGAAACTTGGATTTTTAACCCTGCATCTGAAAATGTCAGCTATATAACTTGCACTATTTAAGTCATAATAAATACCTGTTATGTGTATGAGATGGCAGTACTTGTCATTTATAAAGTTTCCTCCAAAAGCATGTGATAGCTGAAGAGTGAATAAAACTGTTCACCATCCTTCAAAAAGTTAATGAGGACTAAAGGAGCTCCACCTATTATTCCACTAAATTTCTGTAAATCATGACAAGCCTTAGATTTATTTACTTATTTATTTTGTAAATTGCTATCTGATTCCTAGAATACAGGCTTGAATAATAATCATTGTATAAGCTTGAACTCAAAACTCTTATTCAAAATAAATGTGAAAAACCAATTCTACCATCTTCACATCTTTATTCTCTTGTAGGGAAGATATTGGATTCAGGATAGTCTGTGAGCAAGTTAGCCATCATCCACCAGTTAGTGCATTCCATGCTGACTCCACCCACTTCAACTTCTATGGATCCATTCATCCAAAATTGAAGTTCTGGGGAAAATCAATTGAAATCAAGCCGGAAGGAATATTTACTGTGGAATTGCTTAGGTAAATGTTTTCTAATATTTAACTTCTAAATGTGAATAGTTATAAAATGATAGTTCATAAGTTGATTATGTAACATTCCTTTGTTGATGAACAAAGGAATATTCCAGAAAGGAATATCAGTTTCTGGATTGGTCATCAATCCAGAAACTGATAGGCAAAGATTCTTCTCTTATTATTACAGCTTTGTGGAATTAGTTACCAATTTGAGTAAAATAACTTTCTATGCATTATACAGAGGCTCTGCTTTCTGCTTAAGGGGCATAGCTAGATAACTGACTTTAAGGATGTAGAATACTTGGGGAATTCTGAAATTTTGAATTGGGAATTCTGAGCTAATGTCCAATCCTCAACTTCTCATGGTGCACCCATATTAGGAGTTATCTGTGCAAATACTGAACAGTTGAGAATAGTTAGTAATTTGGTACTTAGCTAACCAAATTATATTCTGTATTGGCTTTAATAAGGAATATGTGGCATACAGATGAATGATTTTATTTTTAAAAATATTTCGTGATATTGCTGATCATTATTGGTAGTATTTTGCTTGTTTTGTGAATGTGTTTGTTTGGTCATCACATTGTGTAAACAATGTTTTACGTAATGTCATTGTTAATAATTATAATAATAATGGTGGCCCAGGTATCTTTGTTCGCAGAATTTAACACAAGCAATTTCATATGATGTTGTATGTTCAACATACTCATTACAAAAGATGAACTTATGGTAGATGTGAGAGTGTCAGAAGTAAGAAAATGAAGTGATGAATGTTAATGATGAAAGGCTTGACAATGAGCGTGTTCAAAAGCATGTAGGAGTGAATGATAGTAAACAAAATATTATTATTATTATGTGACGCCTCCAAGAACTCATGGAGGGAGGGCACATACTCTACAACTCTCCGTCTCCACCACTCAATCCACCAACTACAGCAAACTGCATCGATCTACATCAACTGCCCATCACCACCACTGTTTTCACAGACAATCACAAACATCCATGCTCAAGGCAGGATTCAAACCCGCAGCCTTTTGGGTGTAGAGCAGATACACTAGCCACTCGGCCAACCAGGCTATGCGAATGAGACTATGAAAGAAGTGGTTGAAGATAATGTGAATGACAAGCTGACAGTTATGAGAGAAATAGTATGCTTACATGAAGTCCTTCATAGGATAAAATATGAGTGACTTGAGAAGTGTCCAAAATGTGGTTGAGCAGGGAGGAGAATGAAAGGAAAAGTGAGTGAGAACAATAAGAAAGAGAAAGAAACTGAAAACATGAGAAAATATTATATTGAGATAAAAAATGTTCTAATGAGAATGACACAAATGCATGTTTCCCATGTTCAGAGATCAAGGATGTCAGTGAAACTGTTAGTAAGCAGTGAGGGGGAAGTAAATAAGTTGAATGTATTTGCAGACATGAATAGCTTGAAAGACAAGAGATATGCAATGAGAAAAGATATGAAAGAGTTATTAGAACTAAAAAAGAAGAGTGAGAGAGTAAGGATTGTTAGTCTGCTGCTATAGTATAATAAGAATGAATTGAGAAGAGGGGCCATGATTGTGAATGAGTCAATGAGAAAATTGTACAGGAGAATTAGTGTGCATATTATGTCTGGAATGAATTTGATGGTAATAAGAACTTGCATATGCCTAATGAATTGCATTTAAATGGTTTTGGAGTTAGATGTTTAGAGAACAAGTTGGTCATTGAGAAGTTAGAAGTGCAAAATTAGGAAAACTATAGAGATGTTGAGGATGGGGAGAATGCATCAAGCATGTGTCTAATCACCCTGAGAAAAATTGGTGTGTGTTCAGAAATTATCATGCAGTACCATTGGTGCACCCAGGGAGGGGGCCAAGGGGCCCTCCCCCCCCTCCCCCCCCCCCCAAAAAAAAAAGAAAAAGGAAAAAAGACTAGAAAATTTTCCAAAAATCTTTTCCTAATTAAAAATATTTTTTTTATTATTATTTATGTTGTGTCGTGTCTTCTATAACTATACTACTTATGAATTAGCAGTCACATAAGGTGGGAATAACCTCTGGCTCTCGGGAATCATGGCCATTGTGAACGCAAGGCGAACGAAGTAGTACTCGGGCGATACTTTGTTTGCCCGAGCCGGGCCAGAAATCATGGGTATCATCTATTGGCGATCACCACAGATGCTCAGTCATAGGTCGTATGCAATGCATAGTGTGTATCCTCAAATCGTCTACTTAACTCAGCCCCCCCAAGATTATCTTGAGTACTCACCCCCTCCAAGATTAAATCCTGAGTGCGCCACTGTGCAGTATAGTGCACAGCTTTCATATCTGAATGACTTGATAATTTCATTGTGTATGGATAATTGTAGGCCCAATGGAGCATTAAAATGCATGGAACATGAATGATGGATGCATCAGAAATAAAGAAGTGGAGGAGCTTTTGGCATTGATCAACTGAACCAACGGCAAATGGCATCATTGAAAGTTGGTTGACAGAATATAACATACACTGCCTTGCCTAAAGTATCCAGACACCCCTAGATATAATGTACTTGTCTCCTATAAAGCACTGCATGAGATCTGCTATAAAAGGAAGGTAACAGACATCCAGGGCAGCAGCTTTCTAGAACACAACTGTTTTCATGCTGGACATGTCAGCTAAGTGATTTTGAACAAGGCATGATCATTGGGTGCCGTGTAAGTGGCAAGGCCAACCATGAGATCAGTGTTCTGACCATGATCTCATGGTCAGAACAATTTCATGTACAGTGGATCATGGATCCACTGTACATGAAATTGTACAGAAATACAAGGAGCAAGGTGCTGAAACAGTCACACCATGATCAGGAAGATCATGTATCCTTTTGGACTGTGACAAATGGGATTGTCTGAGAGGTCACAACTCATAGGACCACTCTTCAGGCCATCACAGCTGCTGTATTAGTGGACCCGGAAGGTTCTCCTTCTACCTCCTGGTGTGGCCTATCAACATGAACAGTGCAGCATGCTCTTCATGAGATGGGGTTTTTTGAGTGGGCTGTGAAAATGAAGCCTTTAATCTCAGAGGCGAATACTTGGCGGTGTCAGCACTGGATTAGTGGCCAGTGGGTGAAAGTGATGAGAGTCACTTTACTCTCCACCAATAAGGTAGGATCGATGTGTGTGGATCGGGAGGCTTCCTCATGAGAGATATGACCAAGACTGTCTTGCTATATCCTTGCACCCTTGCACAATCCTTCACTTGCCCACAGTGGGCCCAATATCTACTGTGGGCAAGTGAAGATATGAGCAATGTTCATGGTATGGGCAATGTTCTGTTCTGCAGGTGTGGGCACGAGACAATGCCTCTAGGTACCAGGATGTGCTGGCTAACTATCTTCCTGGAGTGATGGTGAAGTTCTGTGGGAATGCAACTGATTGTTTCTTCCAGCAGGACAATACACCATGCCATTCTGTGCGTATAATACAAAGATGATTCACAGAGGTTGGCATTAATCTGTTGTCTTGGCCCTCCCAGAGTCCCTGATTTGAACCCGATTGAAGTGATTGATATGGAATATTCTGGCATATGCCTGTGCAAGCCACTTGTCACCAACCACCATCAATTGTTGGAATATTTGCAGGCTGAATAGTAACGTATCCCACCAGTTGTTCTGGTGGGATAAAGATATCCACAAAATTCTTATATAAAACACATTTCAGAATGCATAGTAAGAAATGTTCGTAAATTTCAACGTATTGCCACCTTTAACCCAGTTGGTAAAGCCTTCCCATCTATCACCCTTCTCCTCAAGACAAACATCCTTGTAGACAGCCTTCCACAATATGTTGCAGCAGTTATTGCTGCAAAGGATGGCCCAACATGTTATTGACTGCATCCATCATGTATGGCTTTCCAGACAAGTGGCGCCCAGATACTTTTGCCAGGCAGTGTAGTTATGAGAGGAAAAATGTAAAAGATAATGTATTTTCAGAAGTGGTGGGAATATTAGAGGAAGTAGGTAGGAGGAGGAGTATTGCTAATGAAAGCTGAAGAACAGCAACTACCAAAATTAGAAGTTAAGGAAGATTTTAATACTGAGGGAGATGGTACATTTGGGTCTGGTGTGAGATAGAGCTAGATAAAATATATTGTTAGTTGCTGCTGCAAACTCAAGGTAGCAATAATTTGACCACTATATATTTTACTGGAAAGATAAACTTTACAGACAAGTCTGAGGAACTACCATGGGTTCATCACTGTCCCCAAATCTGACAAATTTTTATCTACCAATGTTTGGAAGAAAAATTCTTAAATTTTAATTCAACACCATCTCTTTGGCAGTTCTGTGTGAATGACATATTTGCTATTTGGAAAAACACAGTGCGACAGATGATCCTTTCTACAAGAAATTAGTAAAATGTACACTTTTGAATAAAATGTACTTTGGAAAAGAAATCATCAGGAACAGTATCATTTTGGTTATTTTCCTTAAACTGATGACCCATCATATACCCCTGTGTACTGCAAACATATTTACAGGCCACTATATACCTCACTCTTCTCAAAAGTATGAAATTATTAAACCTTAAGCGTCTAGACCTTTTAAACGGTCACAATCCAGTAACTACTTATTGGCATCTCTACATCCTCCAAACAAAGAAGATATCCACAAAATTAATATCTTTCCTTGTTTGTCTCTAATGACACGCAGGGATTGCTTTTTTGTTACCATTGATTTGTTTTATAATCTGATAAAGTTGTCTAATTTGTCCATTTTCTGCAGCATGTTGTGCTTCTTTTGCTAATTCATCAATATATTTTCTCTTGTCGGCTCTTGCAGCTCTCTTTATGCTTTTATATAGTTCATTATAGCGATTGCTATGCACCTTATATAATTGTTCTGAATTTGTATTGTTCATTAATGATTTAATCTTTTTTTTTCTTCAATGATCTTCCAAGTTTCTGCAGTTAACCATTCTTTATTTTTCTTTTTTCTTTGTTTACCAATTACATCTTCAGCAACTTCATTATATGTATTCCTGAAGTTTTTCCAATATTCTTCTACCTTGTTGTTTTCTACTGTTACATCTTGATTTTCCTCTATTTCTAATATATTGAATCTGTTCTTTATTTCCAAAGCAAACTCTTCTCTTGTTTCTTTAATTTTTAATTTTTCAATATCAAATGCAGTTCTTGAACTTCTTTTCTTTCTTAATACACTTTGAAGTTTTAATTTCAACTTTGTCACTGACAAGAAGTGGTTAGAACCAACATTTGCACCACGTTTGACTCTCACATCAAGCATGGATCTTACGAATTTACTATTGATAGCAACATGATCAATTTGATTTCTTGTGCTGCCATCCGGTGCGATCCAAGTCAATTTATGTACTGTATTTCTTTATGCTTGAATTTACTTCCTCTAATGACAAAGTTGTTCATTTCACAAAAGGATACAAACATCATGCCATTTTCATTTCAGTCTCCACAATCCTCTAAACCTAAGGATTTTTCTTCTACACATGACCTTTTACCCACTTTTGCATTAAGATCACCAATGAGTATTATCATATCATGTTTTGGAATAGAATTTATTACTTTTTGGAGTTGTTCATAAAAACATTCTTTTATTTTTTCATCTGCATCATTAGTAGGTGCGTAAACCTGCACAACAGAAAGTTTGGTAAATTTGGAATAAAACCTGGCTTTTATATTACTGGTTCCCATTCCATCAGGCTTTTGGTTACTTTTGTGTTCAATATTTGTGCAACTCCTTTTTCATGCTTCTCCTCTGATCCAGAGTACAATATTGTCTTGTTGTCTTTAGTTATAAGTTTACCAAAACCAGTCCATCTGAGTTCACTGATGCCTAAAATGTCTATTTGTAATTGTCCATTTCATTTGTTACCTGCCTAGTTTTTCCTACTTGGTACAGTGTTTTGACATTCCATGATCCAAACTTTAAAATTTTTTGTGGCTTCATGAGTGACTCTTTCAACAACAAGGGTTCTGATAGGCTTCCCCCTTTGGTGTGCCATATATACGTTATTCACATCAGACCATCAGACCAGGCTAGATAGCCGTCTTCTGAGGGGCTCGCAAGTCACGTCTGTTGCCAGGAGCATTTGTTTATCCAGATTTGCAGTTTCCATTTATCAGATAATTTTTACAGGGAGGAGTGATTAGCCCTTCCCCCAACCCCCAAAGGGGACCCAGCTATACCCCCTGGGATTGGGTCTCCATTTATTGCCTCTTACGATATGCAGGAGTGCAGTTGGGGTATTCTGCTACCCATCCCAACATGGGGAAGTGACATTATACAAAAAGGAAATAAGCTAGATGTAAAAATTGTAGAACAATTTCTTTGACAAGTCACCTTGGTAAGGTGATGATGATGATGTTGACAGAAAGATTAAGAAACAATTGGAAGCATACCTTGCAGATGAGCAAGCAGGATTTAGGAAAGATAGAACTACAGTTGAACAGATTTTGACAATGCGGTTAATAGCAGAGAAAGCTAGGAGAAAAAACAAAAACATATATACAGTACTTGCTTTGTTGACTTTCATAAGGCATTTGACAGTATCGACCAGAAAGTGACATTAGCAGTGCTAGAATCCTATGGAATTGATAGAAAACTAATAGCTATATAAAAAGATGTGTATAAGAATGCAGTTGCAGCAATTAGAATAGGTGATAATTTAGTGAAATGGTTTAGAACAAGCAGAGGTACTTGATGGGGGGGGGGGGCAATATCACCAAGCATTTTCATTGCACATTTAGAAAGAGCAATGGATAAAATGAAGGAAGATGCAAAAGGAATGTCAGTACACAGGATGAGAATTAACAATCTGAGATTCGCAGATGACATTGTTATTATTGAAGAAGGTGAAAGAGAACTACAAAAAACATTGAAACTCTTAAATGAGGAAGGGAAGAGATTTGGACTTGTTATGAACTTGGAAAAAAGACAATGGTATTTGGTGAGAAGAACATGAAACAAAAGATACAAGTGAATGGAATTAATATAAAAAATGTAGAACAATTCACATATTTGGGAAGTAAAATGACATGTGATTTGGACTAAAAAAGAAATAAAGATCAGGATTTCAAAGGGAAGAACAAATCTGAAGGCCATAGATAACATCTGAAAAGTGAAGTGATCAGCCTGCAAACAAAACTAAGATACTGGAAACATGCATCTTAGCAGTGTACTGTATGGACTAAAATGGGGTAATAAATAAGGAATCAAGAAAAAGAATACAACAGATGCTGCAATTATTTGGATATATCTCAGAATGAGTGAGGATAGGAAGATAAAGATATTCATGTTTGGTATTATGGATGGTGTAAACAGAAGAGGTAGACCATACAGGGAATGGATAGACAACAGAAAGGACTGGTATGGAATGGGTTTACAGAAACTGCAATACTGTACACTGGACAAAAAAAGGTGGAAGAAGAAGTGAAGGAGGCATCGGACACCAACGGGAAGTAAGCCCATTTCTCGTGATGATGAATATGATTACTAACAATTAAGGAATTGACAGCGTACACTAGAAATATAAATTAAATAAACTTTAATATATACTTTCTGATATTTCAGCAAACGTCACATTGCCATCTTCTTGGGAACTTAATACAAAGACAAGTGCACACAAGTCTTTGTATTAAGTTCTCATTTGCTGTTACTACATAACAGCAAATTAGAACCAAAGCTAGGAAGCTAACATTTTCCTAACGTCCTGATGGTGGTCCCTGGCGGGCTATATTGGTAGTTCTTGGCCTTTGGGCTGAAGTTCTTCTGATAAATGTTTCCTAAATTTGGGGCAGTCTCATGCATCCAAATTTGTTGAGGTTTGGCATGTTCCTAAGGGCTGAGGCTGATTCCATGAATAGTCTTTCATATTTGAACTTGCTGCGGTGTATTACTGTGGCTTTTTTCCATCTTATTCTGTGGCGAGTATCCAGAGCATGGTCAAGCCCAGAGTGGCTGTACTGGTGAAATCGGATGTAATCCTTGTGTTCTGAGATTCTGATATTTGCTGTCCTGCCTGTTTGGCCAAAGTAGGACAATTTACAGCTGCAAGGGACCTGGTATACACCAGGTAGGTCTAGGAGAAGTGGTTGGTCTTTAGTGGAGTGGATAAGGGATGCCAATTTTCTATGTGGTCTGTAACAAGTGGTCAAGTCATGTTTTTTTAAGATTTTGTTGATTATTTCCGAGGTGCCTCGGATGTAGGGAATGGTGATGGATTTAGAGTAATCTTTTTTGTGAAGGTGGGGTGGAAAGGGGGGGTTATGGATAACTGGTTTAAGTATTTTTTTGGATTCATTTGGGGGGGGGGGGTAGCCATTGGCTGAGAAAGTGTCACGGATGTGATTTAGTTCAGTGGTTAGGGCTTGATCATTTGAACAGATTATTTTTGCCCTGTTGAATAGTGTCTTAATAACTCCATATTGTTGTGAGGGGGGGGGGGGGAGATGATGGGATTGTTGGTGAATGTATCTGCCTGTATGGGTGGGTTTTCTATAAACCAGTACAGCCACTCTGGGCTTGCAGACCACACTCTGAATACTCGCCACAGAATAAGATGGAAGAAAGCCACAGTAATACACTGCAGCAAGTTCAAATATGAAAGACTATTCATGGAATCAGCCTCAGCCCTTAGGAACATGCCAAACCTCAACAAATTTGGATGCATGAGACTGCCCCAAATTTGGGAAACATTTATCAGAAGAACTTCAGCCCAAAGGCCAAGAACTACCAATATAGCCCACCAGGAGGCACCATCAGGACTTTAGGAAAACGTTAGCTTCCTAGCATCGGTTCTCATTTGCTGTTATGTAGTACTTGTGCACACTTGTCTTTGTATTAAGTTCCCAAGAAGATGGCAACGTGACGTTTGCCGAAATATCAGAAAGTATATATTAAAATTTATTTAATTTATATTTCTAGTGTACGCTGTCAATTCCTTAATTATTAGTTATCATGTTTAACCAGCGTATAAGCCTCTCTACAAGTGATGATGAATAGTGCTTATATTAGCAATTTGTGACAAAGAGTGAAACACGTGCATTGTAAAATGCATGTGTTTCACTCTTCGGTTATATTCATATTTCTAGTGTTGTTCTTCAACCTGCACTGAAGATGTTTCATGAGACATGAAATGAAATATCTGTAATTTTCTTTTATTAAGAAAGTTATTTCTGATTGACACATTAAATGTAGAGTTAATTTGTATTAAAGCAGTTGCAATAAAAATGTAACACAGAGGATTCTTGCTCGAATGCAAAGAATTTTGACATTTTCATTGTTGTTGGTATGAGTAGAATTATAAATAAATAAAAGAAATTCATACCTAAAAATGTTGGTATGAGTAGAATTATAAATAAATAAAAGAAATTCTAGTTACCAAAAATCTCACAAAACACTTCTTTTAAAATAAAAGATAGCATAACATAATTATTATTATTATTATTATTGTTCCGGGAAACTCCAAGGAGTCGACAGACTCATCGAGGAAGGCCCTAACATCATGTCAAGAACAACTATTCAACATTCACACAGTATCTATCATACCTTGCCTTGAACTCATTCACGGTTGTAGCACCCACAACAGACTGTGGAAGCTTATTCCACTCATTCACAACTCTCCAAGTAAAAAACCTAGCTCTAACACCCTTGTCAACCACGCTCTTGCCCAGCTTCCATGCATGGCCCCTAGTCCTCCCACCACCAGTCATATTTTCAAAAATATCTTCTGGATCAATCTTATAAAAACCCTTCAGTAATTTGAATGTCTCAATCATATCACCCCTCCTTTGCCTATTGTCCAATTTCTGCAACCAACAAATCCTCAACCTATTCTCATAAGGTTCATTCCACAGACCTGCTATCATCTTGGTCACTCGTCTCTGGACCCTCTCCACTTCCTCCCCATCACGAAGAAACCCTGGTGCCCATAACTGGGCACAGAAGTCCAGATGGGGTCTTATCAAGGCTCAATACAGAGGAACAACAACTTGTTTGTCTCTGCATGTTAAAGTATTTTTCAGAAGCCAAGTGATTTGGTGAGCTGTTTTAGTCACCTTTGCAATGTGCCCCCTAAACTTCAACTCCCTATCCACCAACACTCCCAAATCCCTGGCCACATCAATCTCCTGGAGTACGGTTCCACCAATGCGATATACTGCTGCTATTCTTTTCATCCCAAAGTGCATAACCTTACACTTTGCCACATTAAACTGACATCCATTTTTCCTAGCCCAGTCCTCCAAACCATCCAAATCATCCTGTAAAATTTTGACATCCTGTGCACTCACAATTGCTCTACCCAACTTTGCATCATCAGCAAACAAGTGAACGCTTCCTCTCAAATCCTTTCCAATGTCATTGATGAACAAATTGAAAAGCAGTGGTCCAAGAACAGAGCCCTGCGGCACTCCACTAGTCACAAGACATCTTTTAGACTCCGCTCCTGAATAAACCACTCTCTGGTATCTCTCCTTCAACCACCCTCCTATCCATCTCACCAACCCTATATCTATCCCCATCTGCTCCAGTTTACTGATTAGGGTTCCATGTGGTATCCTGTCAAAGGCCTTGGCAAGGTCCAGTAGTATCACTGTAAACCCATTACCCCTATCCAGTTCAGCCATCACTGTGTTATAAAACGTGAGCAAGTTACTGAGTCATGATCTACCCTTCACAAAACCATGTTGTCCCCCATACAATATCCCATTTTCATCTATCCAATCCTGTATTCTTTTCTTGACTAATTTCTCTAAGACCTTGACAATGATTCCTGATATGCTAATCGGTCGGTAATTTACAACAGCAGTCTTGGAACCACCTTTATGCAGTGGAACTATTTTCCCCTCTTTCCACCCACTCGGGACTAACCCAGACCCGAGACTCAAATTAAACAAAATGGTCAAGGGTACTGACAATTCTTTAGCTGCTTCTCATACAACACGAGCTGGTATACCATCCAATCCCACAGATGTATTGACATTGAGGTTATGCAATAGACTACTCACCTCCACTTCATTCACCACAATTCCCATATAATCTACTGGTTTATTCGTTTCTGCAATGTCACCACCTGGATGATATATTCTTGCAAAGTGCTCACTCAGTAACTCAACTATCTCAACTGATTCAGCTACCTCCCTAACATCGGAATTCTTTAAAATCATTCTGCCATGTACATTTTTCCTTTTACTTGCTACATATCTAAAAAACTGTTTAGGATTCACTTTAGCCTGCATGGCCAATGTTCTTTCGTAATCCTTTTTTGCTTTTCTTACCACACTCGTCACCCTTCTGGCCTGCGCTTTATACTGTTCATGTGCCTGCTGGTCACCTTTCTCCTTAAATTCCCTCCATAGTTGTTTCTTTTTTTGCAGCTCAAGCTTAATGGTGCTATTCATCCATTTAACCCCTAGTTGATTAATTATTCGGACTCTAGGTATACAGTCAGCCATTGCTTCATGCAAGCACTTCTTAACTACCTCCCATGCACTATCAACTTCTAGTCCTTGCAGTTGTACATGCCATGGCACTGAACCAATCAAACCCCTAAGCTTGTCATACTTTCCAGCCCGATAATTCCACATGTACCCTGTCTTAATTGAAAATTCTACACCTTTAGCCACCTCTCAAGTCAAGACCCTATGATCACTCTCACCGATTGGTGGCAATGTGGTCATATTTGTTACAGCCAAATCCTCAGATGTAATTACTAGGTCAAGCACTCTCTGACCCCTAGTATTTTCCATTACATGCTGTTGCAGATAGTTATCCCTTAATAACTGCATAAAATCCAATTCCTTCCTCCCGTGTGTCCTCTCCTCACTCCAATCAATGCAACCATAGTTGAAATCTCCCATAATAATCACTCTCCTTCCACTCATTTCTTCTATTTGTTTGTGCATACTGTCAGCACCATCTTTTCCATCACCTGGTCTATAGCAGCACCCAATTGTATATTTAGTTCTGCTAGCCACAATCTCACACCAAATGGCCTCAAATGTGCTCTTTTCTCTATCCTACAATTCAACTTCTATTCTCCTTGGCTGTAGCTCATCAGCTATCATCAACAATACTCCTCCCCCCATTTTATTCTCTCTGTCGTTCCTGAACACACTATACCCATCACATTCAATACCACTGGCTATATCATCTACAGTCAGCCATGTCTCACTAATACCAATAACCTGTGGTCTGGAAGTGCCAACCATGGCCAAAAACTCTTCCTTAGAACTATATCTAATGTTCTAACTATATCTAATATCTAACTATATATAATGATTATTAGGTACAGTTTGCATGGTAAGCACTTTCTTTTATGAATAAATTTTCTTTTCTTATGCTTTTAAACAGTTTATATATTTTTTTATTTTCTTATATAGCATTCTAATATTATTGTTTAAAATATTCATGATCATTATAACAATTTTATTTTGCTGCCATTTTCTTCTATAGCCATAATGAAATATATACTTGGGCCAATGTCAACTGCTGTGTACATAATATTATTGTAGGAAAATTATGGTTTGAACAGGCAAGTATCATGATATTTCTTTCCATAAATTTTTTATTTTACATATCATTAAAACAATTTAAAAACATTTAAGCTGAACTTATAGATATAGTATTAGTATTGCTTCCGTTGAGTCCGAACTCATTGCAGGAGATCAATTCTCACAGACCACAATAACTATCATACCATGTTTTGAGCACATTCAATGTTGGAGCACTCACCACCCATCCCAGCAATGTATTTCACTCATTCACCACCTGCCAAACAAAAAATCTCTTTCAACTGTTTACTCACATGACCTTTGTACAGCCTCCAGGGATGATCTCTAGTTCTTACATCACCCATTATGCTATGCAGTAATTCCTCTTTTCTTTGGTAGGCTCCTCTCACCAGTTATATGTCTCAGTCATATTACCTCTCCTTCTCCTCCTATTCACTGAGCTCTGAAGATCACATTTCCTCAATCTGTCCTCATACTCAATATTCCAGACTTCTGAAACAGTCTTAGTTCTTTGCCTCTGCACATTCTTTCTCTCTCTCCAGTGTTTCCTTATCACCAGTATAGCTAGTTACCAGATCTGTGTACAGAAATCCAAATAAGGCCTAATTAGCACCTTATAGAGTGAAACCTTATCCAAAACCTTATCACCTTATCCATACCTATCAGCATTCTTCACATTATAACAGTGATTTATTGGGTAACTTCACAACTTTTGCAATGTGTCCCCCTGAACTTCAGTTCACTATACACCAAGATGTCTAGATCCCTTGCTTCCCACCTCCTGAAGCAAAGTTCCTCCAATGTGGTAAACCTCAATCCATCTTCTCTGGTCAAAGTACATAGCTTTACATTTAACAACATTGAAATGATATCCCCATTCTTCAGCCCAAATCACCAACTTATTCAAATCCTCTTGTGACAACAACATATCGGAATTTACTGACATTGCTCTTCTGAATTTAGCATTATCAGCAAACAACTGAATATCTCCTATCACACTACAGCTATTTAGTATATAAGTTAAACATCAGTTGGTCCTAGAACAGAACTCTACAGCACCCTACTTGTCACCTTCCTTTTTTGGGACATTGCATCGCCATATACAACTTGCTGGCTCCTGTTAGTCAACCAGCCTTGTATCAAGCTATCAAATGACTATCATTGTGTGTGCATGCATGCATGTGTGTTTGGATTTCTGTAAGCTGAAGAAAATAATGAACCATTTGAAAGATGTGTAACTAATGATGCTATGAAGCACAGATATTTGTTTGTTTTTCTATTGTGAAGTACTTTTTTATGTTAGGGAAGTATTGCAATTTTTAATTTACTAAAAATGTATCAGACGTGTCTTGTTCATGAAGCCATATTGAAACATCATTTGCGTATTGTAGCCAGACTGTTGGTTTTCAGTGCATGCTTTGTTCTCTGAATGTTCTGTATAGAAATTGGCCAAGGGGAAAGAGAGGAATTCATTTCAGTCCCATCTAATTGTATATTTTTCTTTTTCTTGTAAAGTAATTCAGGTGTACTATGAATTTGAATGATTCAAAAATGATGGGGTGAGGGAAGAAGTTGAGGGAAAGTCAAGGTGAGGATCTATTCTAGTCGTAGTACATAGTAAATAGAGATGTGATAGCAAAGCTAACCATGATATCTCAATTTTTTATAAAGGAGGGGATAGTTTCTTGTAATGGGGATAAGGGATTTGCAAACTGTTTGGCAGGTTATAAGTGGGACTGCCTATATTACTGATTTGTTATAGGACAAAGGGGGGTATTGGATTTGTGAATTTTTAGGGCACCATATATATCCAAAGTAATTTAGCCTTAATGTAGGTTTCCTTGTATTTATGATGTTTATTGAGCTGGGACACAATATTTTTTAAAATAATTTTTGAACCATGTTCTTTTGTATATTAGTGTTATCCTAGTCTAAAATTTGTTAAGATAAATGATCTTTTAATAGGTTATTCACTTTTTTGTTATTATTATTATGTGACACCTCCAAGGGATCTAAAAATTAATTGCAAGGGGGCATTCTGCTCCATTATATGCCATTTACCATCTCCACAACTTAATCCAAACACATATTGCCACAACCATTCTTGATGTGACATTAAATTAAGAATTATAAACATGTTAACACAAGAATATTTTAATGTTTGCCAAATATTTCAGTCTGAAACTAACAGACTATCCTCAGTGGCTTGATAGGAACAGTTTTTACAAGGTGGAATACAAACAATTGATCATTCAAAAGTAGAATGAGCCGCATGATGTTACATTGCTAAGCATTAAAGAGAGGTAAATTTCATCAGAGCGACGAATAAATGATAGATATTAATTCACAGTTTCACATAACAATCTTAATTTATAAATTCAATTAAAGATAACATTAGACTAATGTAAGAATTAAAGGTCTCAATTAAAAAAAAATAATTTTTTTTTTTTTTTTTTAGTGTGTTATCAAGATTAAATTTTTTCATATTTTTGACAAGGATATACAGTAATTTCGATTTGAGTTAGGGTGTTGAAGTAAGGCCTCAGCACTCTCTTTGAATAGGCATTCGAATTTATAGCAACATCTGTGTAGAAGGCGAGTCTTGGACCAGAGAATGTTGTGGCTTGTCTCTATCCCTTGCTGCACCAATCCAGAACTTATCGGATTTGTTGTGAAGAATGTATGATTGATGTTCTTGTATTCTTTTTTCTATAGAGTGTCCGGTTTGTCAAAAGTACGACTGATTGCAATTACAAGGTACTTGATAGACACCAGGCAGAGACATAGTTGAGCGTTTATCTTTAGAAGAGGGGAAACAGGCGGATATTTTGTTAATAGGGATATAAGTGGCTGTTAAATCATATTTCTTCAGAATTCTGGAAATTGGTTCTGAAATCCTGGAAATATATGAAATTGGAACTCGACGTAAAAAAAAAAAATTTTTTTTTTAATTGAGACCTTTAATTCTTGCATTAGTCTAATGTTATCTTTAATTGAATTTATAAATTAAGATTGTTATATGAAACTGTGAATTAATACCTATAATTTATTTATCACTCTGATGAAATTTACCTCTCTTTAATGCTTAGCAATGTAACATCACGTGGCTCATTCTACTTTTGAATGATCAATTGTTTGTATTCCACCTTGTAAAAACTGTTCCTATCAAGCCACTGAGGATAGTCTGTTAGTTTCAGACTGAAATATTTGGCAAACATTAAAATATTCTTGTGTTAACGTGTTTATAATTCTTAATTGTCACAAGAACTATCTACATACAGTGTCACAACTACACAGTGCCATCTACCACACACCACCGATTGTATTTTTTGTCTGTAAATTGTGTGTGTTCTTTTGGTCAATTTGTCTCTATGTGGGATGATAAACCTGACTATCTGGGAGGAAAAAACCCTGCTACCTCCATTGAGGTTGCTAACTCATCGAAGAGCACACAGTGTACTGTTGTTCTTCCAGTTGTGCTATTCTATGGAGGCACTTAATTCTGATTATATTCTGATTGATTCATTATGACAGTACTTTATCTTTATCAGCTTTAGTTATAATAATTTTCCTTGTCAATGTATAATGTTTCTACGTTGTTGTATAAATTTGTTTTCCCTCCCCAAATTGACTCCCTTAATAGTAATGATAAGTTTTTTAAGAATTCGCTTTCTTTTTTTGTGGAATATTGCTTTTAGGAGGATTGGATTTAGTCTGGATGTTCTCTACATCTAAATGCCACTGTTGGTCACTGTGGCAAGTAAATTATTAATCTTGCATTCAATATCCATCATAATTTCTAATTTAGATACCTTCTGTGTGATGTGATGTGATGGCAATTAAGATGTGACCAAGGATGTTGACAGGTTCTTCTGTTAGGGAAAATAAATTAACCACTGCAAGTCTGTCATAGCTGCCTGGCACACTTTCAGTTTTGAAGGATTTTGAATTTTTTAATGGCTGTCAGTGATATTAGCAACTTTATTGATTTTTTCCCCTTCTTTTAGTGTTGTTCCTAAAGTTAGTATATAATGGATGTTGCCAAAATTCAGTCCTTTCAACAGTTCTGAAAATGCACTTATTAATACCTCGGACACCAACTCCACACAACTGATCATGTTTTAATAATAACCATGAAATAATTACTATATTTTTCTTATTCAGAAAATAACTGTTGTATAGTTAACTTGAAAACAGATTTTAGATGTTTCAAATCTTAATTTGAAACATCTAAATTAGTAATTTTAAGCTGCAGTCTTGCAAGACATGATTTGAAGAACATCTGACCATTGTAAAAGATAAATTCATTTTAATTACTTAAACATTAATTAACTGGTATTTCATTTTGTGTTTCACAAAACATCATCAGTTTTGTATAAAAGAATGATAGAAAATTTGAATCAAAATCTAAAACACCAAATAGTGGTTAACTCACATACAGTCAATGTGCATCCCAGGTTTAAAACTTAACACTATTAGGATCCCAATGATGGTATTGGGAAATTTAATAAAATTTTCCAATACAATCGTTGCAGTTATTTTTGAATAGCCCAAAGTGGCCGAAACCTCCTGAGAAATGAAAGCGCTACCAAAAGCCAACAAAAATTGTATTATAATGAAGATGAGAATGACATCCTAACAAGATTAGTGATGGAAGGGTATGATGTGTTTTGTGAAAAGACAGGGTAAAGAGTGAGGGGGAGTGCTATTGATGACAGAGAAAGAGTTTTGGAGGATTTTATGTCCATACAAAGCAGAGATGCAAGTGGGAAATAGTGCCAGTGATTTTGAGGCAGTGTGGTGTGAGATAGAGGTGAATAGAATGAAATATTTAGTTGGATATTATAGACCTGGTAATGTGGATAGTAGTGACTATTAAATGCATAATCAAATTAGCCAAGCAAATAAGAGAAGAGTGATCATTATGGATGATTTTAATTATGGCAATATAGACTGGGATGATAAGATAGTAACTGGAAGTAAAGAAAATAAGTTTCTTGAGTTTTTGAGGTACAACTACCTCAGACGGTATGTAACAGAGGGCACGTGAGGATTAAGGGTCTTGGATTTGATCACCTCATCAGAGAATGTAATTATAAATGAGGTGTCAAATCACCCTCCAGTTGGTAAGAGTGACCATAAAGATCGTTACCAGCAGTGTGGGGGCCACTGTGAGAAAAGGGTATATGTGGAATTACAACGCTGGTGATTATGAGGAGCTCAGGAGACAAATTGCAGGTATAACATGGAATGAGGAATCAGCTAAAAAGGAGATCAATGCAGCTTGCGGGATATTCAAGAATTGTCTAGTAGAAGCGATGTCTAAATATATTCCAAGGCAGAAGGTTAAATAAGGTAGGAGTGAAATGCTTGAATGAAGATATTAAGCATGCAATACAGAGGAAAAAGGCATTATGGAGGCAGTATAAGAGAAGTGGTAATAATCAATTCCATGAAGATTACAAAAAGCAGGCAATAAGAGTGACTTGGTTGATAAGGGGAGCAAAAGTGAAGTATGAGCAACAATTGACTAATGAAGCCGAAAAGAATCCTAGGGAGTCCGTTTGATATGTAGCTAGCAAAAAAATTTTTGAAGGATGACATTGATTGGAGAAAATGGTATAACAACAACTGCTGTGGAAGATATAGCGTAGATACTTAATGAGCGGTTCATAAAGGTCTTTCATTGTTGTGAATGTGACATCATGGAGAACTTGAGAGCAGTTGATGATGAGGAGGAAAGACTGACTGTAAGTGAGCAAGAGGCATTTGGGGAATTGAGCAAACTTGATGTTAATAAGGCTGTGGAATTGATGATGTATCACTGCATATTTTGAAAGAATGTGCAAGGGAGTTGGCATCTGCCTTGACATATTTGTTTAATATGAGTCTTACATTGGGTAAGTTCCAAAGGAGTAGAAGTAAGGAAGGCAAGATTGTACTGCTTCATAAAGGAGGTGACAGAATTCAATCATCAAATTATAGGCCAATCTGTGTGTCAGGTGTCGTGTTTAAAGTGTTGGAAAGGCTGGTGTGAATCAGGATCCAGAATTGGTTTGACAAAAGTGGTATTATCTTTCATGGACAGCACCGATTTGTTAAAGGGAGATCATGTTTTAATAATCTACTTATTACAATAAGGTGACAGGAGTATTGTATGTTGGTGATGGATACATAATATTATACTTAGAACTTGCAAAAGCTTTTGATAGATTACCATATACCATAGTCAAACTAGAGCAGATAGGGTGGACATTAGACTAGTGCATTTTATTGGAGATAGGCTGTCCGATAGGTATCAACAAGTTGTATATGAGGGAGCAATATCCCAGAAGAGGAAAGTGATGTGCCTCAGGGGTCTGTTTTAGGGCCATTACTGTTTTACCCGTATGTTAGTGATATTGATATCGGCTAAGATTTGGATGGGGATATTAATTTGTTTACAGATGATGCAAAGTTGGGACGAACTATGAAGAATAGAGAAGATGTTGTGGCCTTACAAGAAGACTTGAATAGATTGAGTGAATGGGCACAGGAATGGGGATGCCAGTTCACTGTTGCAAAATGTAAGGTTTTAAAATTTGGGAAAACAAAGATGGGATGTAGAATTTACGCTTGGTGGGGATATATTGTTGGAGGTGGGGGAAATAAGATATCTTGGGGTGATAGCGGATAAGGATCTAAAATTTAGGGTACTCATTGCCAAAATTTTGAGGACAACACAACAAATTCTGGGAATGATGCGAATGAAACTGACTTGTAGAAAAAAGGAGATTCTTGTTCTATTGTATTAGGCCACACATGGACTACTGTGCACAGATTTGGTCACCTGGTGTACAAAAGGATGAAGTTATGTTGGAATGGGTCCAGAGGTGACTGATAAGTTAATTTCTGGTCCCTGGAATGTCGAATATGAGAGAAGGTTGAGTCTAGTGAAGTGAAGTATGCAATTTACAGAGTCTAGTGGATAGGAGGAAGAGGAGTGATGTGATAGAAACCTAGAAGTTAGTAGGGATGTATGTCTTATATAGCAGCATAGACCAACCATCTGATGACACAAACATATATATATATCAGTATGTTTTATTCTGAAACAGGGAGTATTCGATATTTATTTTAGCATAGTATATGTTTGTCAAACAGAAATTATCTTCATGAAATATAGCTTAGTTTCTGCTAATGTATTTTTTTATCCATAGTATGGAGTTATGGAGATCGTGTGTCACACATCTGGTTTGTGTGCTCATCTGAATTTCAAGCCTGCTGGGTGGTCATATAAAGATCTTCACCGTATTGAAGGATTTGTTCTTGATCCAGAGTAAGTGTTCTAAAAATTTTAATACAAATGTTTATAATATGGAATTGTAATTAATACTCATTCATTAAAGTTAATTGTTTCTCTAGTACTACTCTAACTGTTGCCATTTTACATCAGTTTTTTTTTTTTTTTTTTTTAGTCTGTGGTCACTGCTATAAAATTTATTATGGCACTTTATATTCCTTGCAAATTCCAAATATTCCTGGTTATGAAATATTGCTCCCATGTTTAGGGAGGTCTACCCAAAATTGCCTTGAAAATTCTTAGCTTCATTCAAAACAAAAAAATCATACCAATGATCGATTCTTTACCAACTCATTCTGCTGTAGTAACACATTATGTGCTCTGTGCCTCTTCTACAGACATAGAGGAGATTTAAATTAAATGAGCTGAATAGTGTTCAATTCCACGAGCAGTGCTCATCAAGCTTAGCATCTGTAGTTTTACTACTCTCCTTAAACCTCTTAAATTCCAAGAAGTAATCAATCAGTATAAAATTTTCAGTTAAATATCAGGCTCATCATACCAACTTTCATTCATTTCTGCTACCTCCTTCCAGAAATATTTCCAAAAAATTGTAGTCTTCCAGTATTTAAAAAAAAAAATGTGTATGTGCGTACACGTACTACAGTAGAGCAACTCTCTAGGCACCATAAACATATTCATTATAATGCCATGTTTCCTGCAGTGAATTTAGAGTAAAAACACTACTCCACCACTCCATTCCCATGAAAGACAAGAAATTGTGAGAAGTAAAACAAACCTAATTGCCAGAAATAAAAGAAATCATGGGAAATAACAAAAGAAATCACAAAAAAACAAAGGAAATCAGTAGAAAAGAAGAAATATCACGTGGAAACAGAACAAATAAAATCATGAGAAATAGAACAGAAGAAATCACAAGAAATGGAATAGTGGAAATGATACAAAATCGTCCATTGACAAAGAACACAAAGAATTTGCTGGAACTATATACGAAGCACACAACTTGACAATTTCATAGCATGCTACACATGTGTGACTTATGCGTCTGGTGTTTTAAAAATGTATACAAAGTGAAGAATAGGAACATGTATGTATGTATGTATGCATTAAACATAAGCAGTGGTGGGAAGTACTGGGTAACATAGTGTTTTAATGGATTCAGCAGCAGTGGAGATAGTGCTTCAAACATGGGTGAGTGCCAACTTGTGGATACTAGTAGCATGGAGGGAAAGAGAACATAAAAAACATGTTTATGGATTTGACCTTAAGGTATGGCAGAGGAAGGTGTTTTGTTTGATCATCATGATTGTGTGAGTGAATGTCAGGTGAAGGCAGGATGTGTAGAAAGAGAAATAGAACTGCTGAGAAAGGAGATGGAGAACAAATAGACTGAGTTTAGGAGGATGGAGAGATGACCTAGTGCAAGGAGTATGAGAAATGTGAGAAAAGGGCATGAGAGAGAGAGATGAGATGAGAGCAAGGAGGGGAAAGTGAGAGAGATTGAAATCAGAAAGGGTCAGAATTCCAGTGAGAGAGAGAGAGAAAGAAATTGAATCTGTTTAAAGTATCATGCTTGAAGATTTGTTGATTTGGGGTGTATAGAGTAGAGTGCTTGCCAGGAAGAATGACAGAGAGTGTGGCAGTGAAATGAGGAGAAATGTAAAGGAGATTATAATAATAATTGTGTAAAATGACATTCATATAAGGAGATGATAATAATAATGATTGTGTAAAATGACATTGATATGAAAGATAGTGCAGCAGAAATATATTTAAGGGAATATAGTGAGTGTGTCTTCTTGGTATGATAATGCAGAGTGGAAGAGAAGAGCAGTGATAATGAATGAAATAATATTGAGAATGTGTAGGAAGAGGGGATATGTATGAAGCATGTTTAAGGATAGAAGGAAGCTGTATGCCTTCTCAGAGTAGAGAATCAGAGAAAAAAATATAATATTAGCTTTGAGAGCATATGCCATGAGAAGTTTATAGGAGAAGATATTTAATGGGATGTTGCTATAGACCAGGAAGTATAGATGGTAATGACCAGGAAATGTTCTGGCAAATTAGGGTGAGTGCCAACACCACTCTGGCAAGTGCAAAGCAAGTGATTATTATGGAGCCTTCATTTATAGCAATATAAACTTGGCAGAGGAGTAGCATACAGTATTAAATTTTTTAACTTTTTAGGGGCAATAGCCAGTATGTGGTGGAAGGAACATGAGGATCAAGAGTTTTGGACTTGGTCATGGCATCAGAGAATCGGATTGTGACTGAGATGTCATACATATCCCCTGTTGGTGAAAGTGACCACGTAGGCTTGGAGAATGAACAGGCAAGTAGCGGTATCAAGACAGAAGGAATGTATGTGGAATTATAAAGCAGGGACTTAGAAACTAGCTTGTGGGTACAATGGATGAAAGAATTTGAAGGAAGAGGGAGGGGGGAGAAGGGCATTGATACCTAGGTGATATTTAAGAAGAAAAAAAATGTTTGACAGCAGTGGCGGTTTGCATACCTAAAGTGAAGAAGATACAGCAATTTAGAGTCAAATGGATGACTCTACAGAAATTAAGCAGGAATTAAGATGAAAGATATTATGGAAAGCACATAAAGGGTGAGGTGGAGAACAGCTGCATGAGGAAAATAAGGAGAGAAAAATTAGAATACAAGAAGAGATAGCACTGCAATTCAAGGAGAATCACAGGAGTTTTTTGCTATGTGTGCAGTAGGAGTCTGTTACTTGTCAAGACTCCAACATTATCAGATCTTATATTTCTATCGTCTAAGGCACTTTGTACCGTATGAATCCCTATATCTTGATCTTCCTCTGGGTCGTTCACCTGTCATCCTGGCAGAGAACACTTGTTTTGCTAATCTTTCCTCACCAATTCTTTAAGTGACCATACTACCTGAGATTAGCTCTGCTAACGCATTCCTGGATGCTGACAATGTCAAGTTCTTTCCTAATATCCTTGTTTTTAATATGATATTGCCATTGATGCCATCTGTTCATGCCTCTAATCTTTCTCAGGACTCTCATATCTGCAGTCTCTAGTCTTTGGTCAAGTGTTTTACTTCTGACCCAGCTTTCAGATCCATAAGTTAAAACTGGTTTGAACACTGTCTTGTATACAGCTAATTTAGTGTTCCGACTAATTTCTCTCTTATTCCATATGAATTTATTCATTTGACTTCCTACCATACCAGCTTTGTTGATTCTGTCTATTTACATATTTAATTTACCTCTGTACACAATTTCATACAAACTGATTGAAGTAGGAGGAAACATCCAACAAGAGTAATGAACCCATTACTCTTGCTGGATGTAGGCAGGACTTTGGTGACCAATGCAGATGACATACTTGAGCTATTTAATGATCATTTTATTATAAAGTGTTCCATCCTAGAAAAACAGGCTTTCTTAGATGTTAGCAAGGCAGAATGACTAGATCGAATTATGCCATGTGTTTTAAGGAAATGTTCTGTGGAACTGACTGTACCATTAACCTGGCTGTTTAATGAAAATTTTGCAACAAGGCAAGTTCCTGAAGAGTGAAAGGAGGGCAAGATAGCTATTGCATAACATTGGTGTAGAATAGAAGTATCAAACTATAAGCCAGTTTCTGTTTCTTCTGTAGTTGTTAAGATTTTGGAGAAATTGGTGAGAACTTTTATGCGGTAGATGAGCTCAATATTATTTATGCAGGCTAGTATGGATTTGTTAAGTAATATGGATTTGTTTTAGTAATCTGGTTGCCTTTTAAAATAGAGTAACAAGTGCAGTGGATGAGGGCAAGGCATACACTGTCAGCTTTTTTTTTTTTTTTTTGCAAAGACATTTGACAGGATACCACATGACAAGTTGGTTTTTAATTTCCAGCATATGGATTTGGATATTATTATTATTATTATCCTAAGATTTCATGGAGTCAGACTCATCTACCAGGTCCTTTTTGTCATACACACAACTCATCATACCATGCCTTAAACACATTCAAATTCTTTGCAGACACCATGCTCTCAGCAGTGCATTCCAATCATTCACAACTCTTCATGCAAAAAACCTTCTTCTCACTCCCTTGCTCACCCACTCCTTACATAGTTTCCTGGAATGCGCTCTTGTTTTCTCCCAGTCTCCCACCATTTATGAAAAACTTCATCATCATCATCAAATTCCTGATATGTACCCTCAAGGGGTGTACAGGAATGATAGTACTACATGAAAAATTTACATCATTACTAACTTCCTATCTACAAATTTCCTCCAAATCAGTCTGTTAGGGGTGCTTAAGGGTCAGAGCTGTATAACTGAGAGGAGACCTCCACATAACCTTTAAAGGAATGCAGAGAACCGACCAGGGCTTCTGACCTAATGTCCAATCCTCACCTTCTCGTGGTGCACCCTGTTGGGTATCTACTTTGATACTGAACGAACGAGGATGGGCTGGCAATTTGGGATTTAGCCGACCAAATTCTATTCTTATTGGTTAAACCAAAATAAAAAATGATGGTACAACATGACAAAATTTCATGCCGGCTGGGGCGTCGTCCGGTTAAACAAGGCCCCCGTTGTTTTCGCCAGGGAACCAGGGAGAACAGCGAAAAGTCAGCTACTAGAACAAATCTGAAAACAAACCCCAACTCAACATCACCAGAATTAAAGATCGGTACTATCAATGTAAGAAGCCTGAATGGCAAAGAAATGGAGCTAGCTGAGGAATTAGATGAGTACCAGATCGACATAATAGGGGTGACTGAAACAAAAAAGACCAAAACTGGTGAGATCTTTCTGAGCAATAAATACAAAATGTTATATTCAGGCAATGACAATCAAGGAAAAGAAGGAGTAGCCGTAGTATTCAACACAAAATACGAGGCTAATCTTCTTGAATAGCAGTCAGTCTCAAGTAGAGTAATGTGGGCAAATATGAGAATGGGGAACTGGACAATGAGACTTATTTGTGCATATGGTCCCACAGAAGGTTCTACTAAGGTAGAAGTGAAGGAATATTTTGACGCTTTAGAAAAAGCAACTGACACAATGAAAAAGGAAAAGTTGGTCCTTGTTGGGGATCTAAATAGCAGAGTAGGAAATGATTGTGAGACATACAAAAATATTTTGGGAAAATTTGGAGAAAAGAACAAAGTTTATAATAATGGCAAATATCTGTTGGATTTCTGCTCAGGACATGGACTGGTTATTACTAACACCATGTTCCAACATAAAAATGTGCACAAATTCACATGGAGAGAAGAGGCTAGGAATAAGAAAAGTCTCATTGACTATGTTATTGTTGATAATGATGTTTTCTCCCTGGTGCAAGACACAAGAGTGTACAGAGGATTTGAAATTGGAAGTGATCACTATTTAGTCTTGAGCAGGATAAAATTGAATTTCATATTGAAAAGAATAACATGTAAGAAAGTTTTAAAGCGAATAAAAGTTGAGCAGCTCTCAGATGTGAACTATAGACTAAAATACACAACGCTTATTGAAGAAAAAATGAAAGAGTTTGAGAGCAGGAACCAAACCTTGGAGATTTAGTGGCAATTCTTGAAGAAAACCCTGATTGATTCAACCAGAGAGGCATGTGGTGAGGTTGTCTGCAAGGATAGAAAAATCAGGACTCCGTAGCAGACACAGGAAGTTAAAGAGGCAGTGAAGGAAAAGAAGAAGTCATATCAAAAGTTCCTGGCAAATAAGTCAGCTTTTGCTCTTAGAGAATACAGAGACAAATGTAAGAAAGCTGAACATTATATAAAACTAACTAAACAAAAGTCATGGGAGGACTTTAACAAGAATATAGAAAATAAATATCAAGAAGGTGGCAAAATATTCTGGAGGTTGTTGAAGAAGCTTAGAAATGAAGGAAAAAGAGTGCTGTAAAAGGAATTAGAGATGATAAAGGTGACATGAAAACGGGAGAAAAAGATATCCTTGAAGTATGGAGCAATTACTTCGAAAAATTGCTAAATGAAACAAGCAGTGATGACAGCACAGTGATAAAAAACACTGACCAGGCATGCAGTCAGGAATACATATCCATACTTGAAGTAGAAAAAAGCCATCAAAGGCTTGAAATGTGGAAAGGCAGCAGGAGTAGATGATATTCGACCAGAAATGGTGAAGTATGGTGGTATAAAAGTCTTACAGTGGCTCCACTGCATAGTTCAGAAAGCCTGGACAGAGGGACGAATTCCTGATGATTGGAGTAGAGCTCTCATAGTACCCATATATAAAAAGGGAAATCAAACTGAATGTGAGAATTACAGAAGTATTTCCCTACTGAGTGTTCCTGGCAAGATCTATGCAAGTATACTTGAGAAACGGTTGAGAAGAATTGTGGAAGAAAAGCTTGGTGAAGAACAAGCTGGATTCAGGCCAAAAAGAGGCTGTCAGGATCAGATCTTCACTTTACGACAAATAGTCGAGAAAGCATGGGAATATAACAAAGATCTGTATTTAAGTTTTCTCGATTTGTAAAAGGCATAGGACAAGGTGCCAAGAGAGAAGCTATTCAATACACTGCAGTTATATGGTGTCAATAGGGCATTATATCAAGCAATACTTAGTCTTTATTTGAGTTGTAAGTCAGCAATTAGAATTGAAGGAAATACAGGAAGATGGTTTAATGTTAAATCTGGTGTCAGACAAGGATGTACATTATCGCCTCTGTTATTCATTACCTATATGGATCACATTATGAAGGAAAGTGGTATTAAACATGATATCCGAATTGGAGATGTTAAGGTTAGCTCTTTGGTTTATGCGGATGATGTTTTACTTCTAAATAAAATCGCTACAAGTTTGCAAGATTCTCTGACTAAATTGAATACCTGTTGTAATAGATATGGTATGAAGGTCAGCAATAAAAAGACAAAGACAATGAAAATAGGTAGAATCATTGAAAATGTCAACTGCATTGTGAATGGAGAACCTGTGGAACAAGTAAAACATTTCAGCTATTTAGGCACGATTTTTAGTGAAGATGGTAAATTAAATATAGAAATAGACAACAGAATCAGCAAAGCTGGTATGGTGGGAAGTCAACTGAATAAATTCATATGGAATAAGAGAGAAATTAGTCGGAACACTAAATTAGCTGTATACAAGACAGTGTTCAAACCAGTTTTAACTTATGGATCCGAGAGCTGGGTCAGAAGTAAAACACTTGACCAAAGACTAGAGACTGCAGATATGAGAGTCCTGAGAAAGATTAGAGGCATGAACAGATGGCATCAATGGCAATATCATATTAAAAACAAGGATATTAGGAAAGAACTTGACATTGTCAGCATCCAGGAATGCGTTAGCAGAGCTAATCTCAGGTAGTATGGTCACTTAAACAGAATTGGCGAGGAAAGATTAGCAAAACAAGTGTTCTCTGCCAGGATGACAGGTGAACGACCCAGAGGAAGATCAAGATATAGGTGGATTGATACGGTACAAAGTGCCTTAGACGATAGAAATATAAGATCTGATAATGTTGGAGTCTTGACAAATAACAGACTGATTTGGAGGAAAATTGTAGATAGGAAGTTAGTAATGATGTAATTTTTTCATGTAGTACTGTCATATCCTGTACACCCCTTGAGGGTACATGGCAGGAATTTGATGATGATGATGATCAGTCTGTTACTTGTCAAGACTCCAACATTATCAGATCTTATATTTCTATCGTCTAAGGCACTTTGTATACCGTATCAATCCCTATATCTTGATCTTCCTCTAGGTCGTTCACCTGTCATCCTGGCAGAGAACACTTGTTTTGCTAATCTTTCCTCGCCAATTCTGTTTAAGTGACCATACTACCTGAGATTAGCTCTGCTAACGCATTCCTGGATGCTGACAATGTCAAGTTCTTTCCTAATATCCTTGTTTTTAATATGATATTGCCATTGATGCCATCTGTTCATGCCTCTAATCTTTCTCAGGACTCTCATATCTGCAGTCTCTAGTCTTTGGTCAAGTGTTTTACTTCTGACCCAGCTTTCAGATCCATAAGTTAAAACTGGTTTGAACACTGTCTTGTATACAGCTAATTTAGTGTTCCGACTAATTTCTCTCTTATTCCATATGAATTTATTCATTTGACTTCCTACCATACCAGCTTTGTTGATTCTGTCTATTTACATATTTAATTTACCATCTTCACTAAAAATTATGCCTAAATAGCTGAAATGTTTTACTTGTTCCACAGGTTCTCCATTCACAATGCAGTTGACATTTTCAATGATTCTACCTATTTTCATTGTCTTTGTCTTTTTATTGCTGACCTTCATACCATATCTATTACAACAGTTATTCAATTTAGTCAGGGAATCTTGCAAACTTGTAGCGATTTTATTTAGAAGTAAAACATCATCCGCATAAACCAAAGAGCTGACCTTAACATCTCCAATTCTGATATCATGTTTAATACCACTTTCCTTCATAATGTGATCCATATACAGGGTGTTCGGGATAAATTTGACATATTTATAATTAATTATATTTTTCCGTAAGTTACATGTATTAACACACACTTTTCTTCATTTAAGTTTGGACCCTTCTTCATTCATATACAAGATGTCAGAAAGGATGGATAGCTGGAACCCACCTGAATCATGGAAGAGAATAACTTGTATCATGATGATTCGTGCCCGCCATCAAAATAAGGATATTACGACTGCTGCCCAATGCTCCCTGAATACAGTAAAAACAATCAGGCATGAACTAGAGACTTGCAATGGTGACTACGAGGATGTAGCAAGAAGAAAGATCCCTAGCAGACGATCTGATTGCGTTCGTACAGCAGAATTCCTCGCAAATCTGCAGGAACAGGTGTTGAAGAACCCTGGCATTGGAATTCGGGCTTTGTTCGTGGAGTTGCTAACTGTAGTCAAGCCCTGGATAACAAGGGTAGCCAATGGTAGGCCGTATGTATGGCAGCAGGATTCGGCCCCTTGCCACACCTCTGGGAAAAGTCAAAAATGGTTGTCTGAAATTTTCTACGACTTCACCAGTCCAAATGTTTGGCCTCCAAACTCCCCAGACCTTAACCCCATGGATTATTTTGTATGGGGCGCAGTTGAAAAAGACACCAATCGCACTTCCAGTAATACAAAAGCCCAGTTAATGGATAAAATTAAAACAGTTTTTGCGGCCCTTCCCAGGGAGACTGTAGCATCAGCTTGTTCGAGGTTCCGAAGCAGAATTGAAGCTGTGATCGATGCTAATGGTGGTTATTTTGAGTAAATCTTGTTGATAGTATTGTAATTAACTCTGCCTGTAATGTTTTTTTGTCAATTCATTAAATTTAATAGATACAAAGAAGATTTTCTTTTTCCTTACGAAACTGTCAAATTTATCCCGAACACCCTGTATATAATGAATAACAGAGGCGATAATGTACATCCTTGTCTCACACCAGATTTAACATTAAACTATCTTCCTGTACTTCCTTCAATTCTAACTGCTGACTTACAACTCAATAAAGACTAAGTATTGCTTCATATAATGCCCCATTGACACCATATAGCTGTAGCGTATTGAATAGCTTCTCTCTTGGCACCTTGTCATATGCCTTTTCCAGATCGACAAAACTTAAATACAGATCTTTGTTATATTCCCATGCTTTCTCAACTATTTGTCGTAAAGTGAAGATCTGATTTTGACAGCCTCTATTTTGCCTGAATCCAGCTTGTCCTTAATCATGCTTTTCTTCCACAATTCTTCTCAACTGTTTCTCAAGTACACTTGCATAAATCTTGCCAGGAACACTCAGTAGGGAAATACCTTTGTAATTCTCACATTCAGTTTTATTTCCTTTTTTATATATGGGTACTATGAGAGCTCTACTCCAATCATTGGGAATTTGTCCCTCTCTCCAGGCCTTTTGAACTATGGAGTACAGCCAGTGTAAGACTTTTATATCACCATACTTCAGCATTTCTGGTCGAATATCATCTACTCCTGCTGCCTCTCCACATTTCAAGCCTTTGATGGCTTTTTCTACTTCAAGTATGGATATATATTCCTTACTGTACGTCTGTTGAATGTTTTACCACTCAACAGGCATACTTAATTTTTTACCACTGTACTACCACTGCTTGTTTCATTTAGCAATTTTTCGAAGTAATTGCTCCATACTTCAAGGATATCTTTTTCTCCCGTTTTCATGTCACCTTTATCATCTCTAATTCCTTTTACAGCACTCTTTTTCCTTCATTTCTAAGCTTCTTCAACAACCTCCAGAATATTTTGCCACCTTCTTGATATTTATTTTCTATATTCTTGCCAAAGTCCTCCCATGACTTTTGTTTAGTTAGTTTTATATAATGTTCAGCTTTCTTACATTTGTCTCTGTATCCTCTAAGAGCTGACTTATTTGCCAGGAACTTTTGATATGACTTCTTCTTTTCCTTCACTGCCTCTTTAACTTCCTGTGTCTGCTACGGAGTCCTGATTTTTCTATCCTTGCAGACAACCTCACCACATGCCTCTCTGGCTGAATCAATCAGGGTTTTCTTCAAGAATTGCCACTAAATCTCCAAGGTTTGGTTCCTGCTCTCAAACTCTTTCATTTTTTCTTCAATAAGCGTTGTGTATTTTAGTCTATAGTTCACATCTGAGAGCTGCTCAACTTTTATTCGCTTTAAAACTTTCTTACATGTTATTCTTTTCAATATGAAATTCAATTTTATCCTGCTCAAGACTAAATAGTGATCACTTCCAATTTCAAATCCTCTGTACACTCTGGTGTCCTGCAGCAGGGAGAAAACATCATTATCAACAATAACATAGTCAATGGATCTATAACAAATCCGACAGGTATTTGCCATTATTATTAGCTTTGCTCTTTTCTCCAAATTTTCCCAAAATATTTTTGTATGTCTGACAATCATTTCCTACTCTGTTATTTAGATCTCCAACAAGGACCAACTTTTCCTTTTTCATTGTGTCAGCTGCTTTCTCTAAATTCTCACAAAATTCCTCCACTTCTCCCTTAGTAGAACTATCTGTGGGACCCTAGGCACAAATAAGTCTCATTGTCCAATTCCCCATTCTGATATTTGCCCACATTACTCTACTTGAGACTGCCTGCCATTCAAGAAGATTAGCCTCGTATTTTGTGTTGAATATTATGGCTACTTCTTCTTTTTCTTGATTGTTATTGCCTGAATATAACATTTTGTATTTATTGATCAGAAAGATCTCGCCAGTTTTTGTCTTTTTTGGTTTCAGTCACCCTTATTATGTCGATCTGGTACTTATCCAATTCCTCAGCTAGCTCCATTTCTTTGCCATTCCGGCTTCTTATGTTGATAGTTCTGATCTTTAACTCTGGTGATGTTGAGTTGGGGCGTGCTTTCAGATTTGTTCCAGTAACTGACTTTTCGTTGTTTGACCTGGCGAAAACAATGGGGGTCTTGTGTAACCAGGCGACGCTCCAGCTGGCATGAAATTTTGTCATGTTGTACCATCATTTTGTATATTGGTTTAACCAATAAGAATACAATTTGGTCGGCTAAATCCCAAATTGCCAGCCCATCCTCATTCATTCAGTGTCCAGGTAGATACCCAATATGAAAAACTTCTCCAACATTAATCCTATAACAACAATCCCATAACAACTTGTACATATATTATATCACCCCTCTTCCTCTTATCCACTTGACTATGCAAATTGCATCATCTCAACCTTCATATTCAACGTTCCAGAGATCAGAAATTATTTTGGTCACTTGCCTCTGGGCCCCACTCCAACATCTCTTCATCTTTTTGAAAAGTAAGTGAACAAATCTGTGCACACTGGTCTGTATGCGGCCTAATCAGAGCCTTATACAATGGAACCAGAATCTCCTTACTTCTACAAATCAGTGCCCTCCACATCTTTGCCAGAATTCATTGTGTTGATCTCACAATTTTGGGAGTACATCTTCTAAATTTTAGATCCTTATCCATAATCACCACAAGATCTCTTATTTCTTCCACCTCCAACAATATTTCCCCCACCAAGAGTAAATTCTGCATCCCATCTTTGTTTTCCAAATTTTAAAACCAAACATTTTGCATCATTGAACTGGTATCCCCATTCCTGTGCCCATTCATGCATTCTGTCCAAGTCTTGTAATCCCAACTTTGCATCATTTGCAGATACTGTGTATCCTCATTCAAATCTTCCCCAATATCATTAACATACAGGTTAAACAGCAATGGCTCTAAAACAGATCCCTGAGGCCCACCACTTTATCTTCTGGGATATTGCTCCCTCGTACACAATTGTTGATACCTGTCAGACAGTCCATCTCCAATCCAGTGTATTAGCCTCATGTCCAACTCCATCTGTTCTACTTTGACTATGGTATATGGTAATCTGTCAAAAGCCTTTGCAAGGTCTAAGTATAATACTTTGTATCTATCTCCCACATACAATGCTCCTGTCACCTTATTGTAATAAGCAGATTAATAAAACATGGCCTCCCTTAAACAAATCTATGCTGTCCATCAAAGATAATGCCATTGTTGTCAAACCAATTCTGGATCCTGACTCTCACCAGCCTTTCCAACACTTTAACACAACACCTGACACACAGATTGGCCTATAATTTGATGCTTGAATTCTGTCACCTCCTTTATGAAGCAGTACACACTTGCCTTCCTTCTACTCTTTTGACATCTGCCTTGACAAATATGTCAAGGCAGATGTCAACTCCCTGGCACATTCTTTCAAAATACACAGTGATATATCATCAAATCTCACAGCCTTATTAACATCAAGTTTGCTCAATTCCCCATATGCCTCTTGCTCACACAGTCAGTCTTTCCCACTCTTCATCAACTGCTCTCAAACTCTCCATGATGTCACATTCACAACAATGAAAGACCTTTATGTTTTGCTCATTAAGTATCTTCCACAGCAGTTTTCATTATACCATTTTCTCCAATCAGTGCCATCCTGCCATAATTATTCTTATTTTTGCTACATATCAAAAGAACTCCTTAGGATTGTTTGGCTTCATTAGCTAACTGCTGCTCATACTGAACTTATGCTACCCTTACTAACTGTCATCCTCCTTGCCTGTCATTTGTATTCCTCATGGAATTGAGGAATACCAAGAATTCCTTCTTTTATTTGTATTCTTTTCATTCATCCATTTTACTTCTACCTAATTTAACCTTCTGACTTTTGGAATATATTTAGACATTACTTCTACTACATAGTTCTTTAATATCATCCAAGCAGCATTGATCACGTTACCAACCAACTCCTCATTCCATGCTTCAGATGCAAGCTGTCTCCTGAGCTTCTCATAATCACCAGCCTTGTAGTTCCACATATTACACTTTCTTCATGGAAGTCCTCACATGATTGGAAACCGCCCAAGTTAATCACTTTGTGATCACTCTCACCAACTAGAGGGTGATTTGACACCCCATTTAAAATAATATCCTCTGATGAGATGATCAAATCTAAGGCTCTCAATCCTTATGTAACCTCTGTTGCATACTGCCTGAGGTGGTATGTAACATCATCAAAAACTGACTAATTTTCTTTACTTCTGGTTGTTATCTCGTCATCTGAATCTATATTGCTCTAATAATTAAAATCATTAGATGATTCATAATGATCACTCTTTTCTCGTTTGCTTTTACATTTTCTGGTCATCACTGTCCTCCACATTACCAAGTCTGTGGCAACATCCAATGAAATATTACATTCTATTCACCTCTCTCTCACACCATGCTGCCTCAAATAATACTAATACTATTTCCCCCTTGCATCTATCTCTCTCTTGTATGGACATAATTTTTTTCTCTCATCAATAGCACTCCACTTTACCTTTTTTACCCTTTTTATACTCATTATGCCCTTCACTCTCTATCCTTATCAGGATGTCATCCTCATCCAACCATGTGTCACTTATACCAACAGTTTTGGGTGAACAAAGTCAATCAATAATAAATTTAGTTTTATCCTTCATCCAAGTGTAAGCAAACAAAGTTTGCACCTGAAGTATCTTCAGGACTGAGGCAACTCATGGTAAAGGTGGACCAAGCGCTCATCACTCCTTGTCTCAGTATCTCCCATAATGCAAACACATTTCCTTGCGGACATGTATAATGCTATGCATTAAGGGAAGGGCCACTACCCAGACCGGTTTCGATTTTTATTGAGGTCGGTGGTACACCTTTTGGCAACTCGTATAGGTAAATATGACTTCTCCATTGCTTCTGCCTTAGTATCACCACTTCTGGGTCTGGCTTCCGCTGACGAGACCTCAATAAAGGTCGAAACCGGTCTGGGTAGTGGCCCTTCCCTTAATGCATAGCAGTATACATGTCTGCAAGGAGATGTGCTTTGCATTATGGGAGATACTGAGACAAGAAGTGATGAGAGCTTGGTCCACCTTTACCACGAGTTGCCTCAGTCCTGAAGATACTTCAGGTGCAAATGTTGTTTGCTTATACTTGGATAAAGGATTAAAGTAAATTTATTATAGTCTAACCAAGGGGAAAAAAAAAAAAACCTTCCAAAGTCAATCAATGCAACCATTTCATTTCTGTTGTTTTTGATACTTCTAGCATTCGTATATAAATATAACAGCTCATTCCTGGATCTATAACAAGTTCCACTGTTACCACTTATTAGATGTGACTTCTCCATACTTTCCTCAATTCATTTCTTTTTCTCCTTACTCATCCCAGAACCTTCTGCAAATCCAGCTGTTTTCCCTACATCCCTTCCCCTTTTTGTCTACACACACACACACATCCTCTTGGAGCATCAACCTTTCTCATGCTGTGTTCCCATGTCCAACTGGAGTCTCTCCATTTCCCTGTTTATCTTACACACATTTTCTCATTCTCTACACTTATGCTACCCACTCCAATCTCTCCTTCCTTACTCTCCTACTCTTTCACACTGCTTCTTACTTGCTCAGATTCATTCTCTGCTCTCATTACTCTCTTTTTCAGCAGCAGTCTCTCCAAATGATACACCAAACTATTCAGATGCAGTTTATCATGAGTTCCTTCAAACTCATTCCACACAGTAACAAACTGCACTCTTTTCTTTTCACACAATTCTGCTGACACATCATTCATAATTCTTGCTCTCCACCTCATCTCATCACTATCATACCTGGGCAACATACTGACTACATTTCCTATCACACTATTATCTTTTTATCCTTCTTAACAACCTCCTGATATCCAATCTTACATTCTGCTTGTGTTCCTGGTGAAGTCATTTGTCCCTACTACCATTCCCAACTCCTTTGCTCGCATACTCCTCATATCCAACACCTCAATCACTCTATTCATTTTACCTCTAGGAAAACAAACCTTGTACATCTTCTTGTTTACCCCATCTCTAATAATAAAATCACCATAAAACACCACTTGTTAGTCTTTCGTTGCCTTTTTCATACCAGCATCATTTGTTTTCATCTTCTTCATTCTTCCATACATATCTCCAATTCTATTCATTTCATTCTGCATCTGCCTTATTTCTTGCCTCATCTTCACCATCAGCTTTCAAATCTTGCATCCTCTTTTTGCTATCATTCACTCTATATCGCCAGGCACACACACTTGTTTGCTGTCATCCCCGCTCGCCACTTTATCTTTAATTTCACTCTATTTTTTAACATCATTAACACCCACTTTATTGTCTTTTTTCCTCACTATCACATCTACACTATCTGAACACTTGCACAATCTTCAATTGCTGTATTAGTTACAATGCCATGTTTACTACTCATATTTAAACTATTTAAATTCATATTTAAGCAAGCCTTGTGGTCCATAAGAAGATTTAATTTCCTGCATACCCACATTCATTCTTTTCTCTTATTCAGCCTCTCTGCATAAATATCCACAATATCTTCCCATATCATATATGCTACATTCACGGCACCATACCGTTTTGCAGAAATCCATGCCGTTTACTTTATTTGTCTTCTGCACAGACCTACCTAGTGATTTACCTTTCACTCCCATGTTCTGTCAGTGTGCTAGCAAAAACAATGAATTTATGATTAATAAATATCAAACCCACATGCGGCAAATTAATGGACTGGATTGGAAACTGGCTTTCCAATAGATATCAGGGAGATTGTACATGGGGGGGGGGGGAGCAGTATCAGACAGTAGTAAGGTTAGAAATAGTTCAGTTGGGATTCAACACTGGGACTATTACTGTTCAGTCTTTATGTCAATGATATTCTCACTGGACTATAGAGAGAGCTATTCAGCTGTTTTCAGATGATGTGAAACTTGAGAGGGTTATTAATAATAATGTTGACACTGGCTCTTCAACAGGATTTGAATAAGCTGAAAATATAGGCAAATGATTGAGGATATCAGTTTAATGCAACTAATATAAAGTTTTGAAATTTAGGATCTTCAGATGGGATGCTTCATACTCACTTAGTGGAGTTATATTGGAAGGGGTGTAGGAAGCATGGAATTTTGCGATCATTGTAGATAAAAATTTGAAGTTCCAAGGATATATTGCAAAGATTTTGAAAACAACTCAGAATTGCTGCAATATTGAGGAGGAAATTGGCCATGAGAGATGGGTGGGTTTTCTATGTATAGCTTTGATCAGACCACCTCTGTATTTCTGTTCTCATATCCAGTCTCCAGGATTTGAAGGGAATGAAATAACCTAGGAGAGGATGCAGAGACAAGTAATGAAAATGATATCCAGTTCTGTACAATGTTGTTTATGAGACTAGATTGAAGGCATGCAAACTACAGCATTTGTAGGATAGAAGAGGAAAGGGGTGGGAATATGACTGAGACATTTAAGTCGTTGAGAGGTTCTTATTAGATTGACACTTGCTAGATTTTTTATTTGGTAAAATGCACAGAAGGAACAAGAACACAGAGCCATCCCTGGAAGTTACAAAAAAGAAATAGTGAAAAATAGGTTTCTTATGTGGAGAGTGGTAGGAGCTTGAAATGCATTACTTAAGAGATTGGTGAAAATACAAATGAAGGATTAATTTAAGGAGTGATATGATCAACTTTGTATTGTCTAGTGTTGACCGCTTGCAGTAAGTCTTGTGACTCCATGGAGATTAGGAAATAATAAGAATACAATGACAGCATGACAAAGTGGAAATGTAAACCATAATGGGCAACAAAGGAAAGAATGAGAAGATCACGAAATTATAAAAATGAAAATCCAGAATTAATTTTTAATTTCAACATGTTACATGAGCTTAAATTAATATCACTTACCTGAAATTTTCATAATAAAATACATATGTGTATTTTATTATGAAATAGTTTGTACCATTAAAATAACATAACTTCAGTAGTCAATCAACTTGGTTACCTCCATCTTTGTTATTCCAATTGGTGGGATAGGAAAAGTGATAGATGTAGCTGATATGAACATTAACTTCCTCGTTGAACCAAAACCAGCTGGCATAAATTTTTACTGTTCCCTTAGAACTGGAAATTAAAGGAATATCGCACAATATATAGTATTTCTTTAATTTAAAGTTTAAGTAAGAGTTATAAAATTTGGGTAGCAGCTCATTTCATGTTTGGAAGACTATCTACAAGGTAAAATCTAAATTTCTGATTTAGAATGTTTTAGCTTTTGACATAAATTTTCAATTTTAATTGTAGTTCATTATGATTTCAGGTAAGTGATTTAATTTTTAACATTAATTCTAGATTTTTATAATTTCATGCTCTTCTAGTTCTTCTCTTCTTTTTAAGTGGCTTCTCTAATTTGAAGGTTCGTAATAATCACAGTATGCTAGAGTGTCCCATCCTCTGCCATTCTTTTGATCTCATAATTTGTTTGCATTTGTACTTTTTCATGTTGCCATTTTGTGGGCTTCGTGTAATGGTTCCCTGCCAGTCCTTTGTGTTATGTTCACAATGCACAATTTCCTGCCATTTCTTTTGTGTTTTCTTGCAATTTTCTTTTTGTTTTATTTCCTGTGATTTTCTTTTGCTGTGTTTCATGCCATTTCATCTAGTTTGTGATTGTGACATCCTTTGCTAGCAAATTCATTTCATCAGGTTTAAATTTATAATGAGCTTAAATGAGTAAAATAGTTCTTAGGATTTAGAGTGGTTCTTTTCTATAGTTTGTAATAGTGCATGTGTGTGTGTGTGTATACGTATGATAACCCATAGTAGCACAGTGGGAAGAACTATAGGATGTTGGCCCTTTGGAACAGATCTGAGTTCAATTCTCATCATGACATGAGGAATCCTTCATGTTCTGTAAGCACTTCTGTAGTGCAATTGGAAGAACAATGGAATGTTGTACCCTTTGATTGGCACTAAAAATATACATATGTTGCTAGATGCAGAATATATCACCTGATATTACATTATCATGATATATTACTGCCTGAAACAATAATAGTTCTATAGTGATATTCTTCAGTTGTAGAGATAAAAGACTTTACATAAGAAAAATAGATCAGTTAACTTTTTAACCAGTCAAAGAAAAAGTCTTAGAAAAAGTTCTAACTTTAGTCAGCTGTATTTCTTGATTTTTAAGAAAAAAAAAGTATTTTTGTGTGTATATCCTAAGAGTTCAATAATTTTTAACCTGGGTCTTTCTCTTTTTGCTACACATAAAAAGATACCATTCTTCATATGCTCATGTAGCTGTTTTTGAATTTTCTATTCATTGGTTAATACTAGTGATAAATCAGAATAGTTTTCCATAAATTAAGGAACAAGAGAAAAACTTTAACTCTGGGGGGGGGTATTAAATTTGGGTACATTATGGAAAAAGTGATGCTGAGTCTAGTTATCATATAAGTAGCATTATTGATGATATATGCAAATGAGCCATGGCATAAAAGTAGGTATTTTGGAGTGGTTTTCCATTTCGTGTCTGGAGTGAGAACAAGTCATTTCATTATAGCAAAATTCTTCGATATGGCTGCAAGACATTTTAACTGATGAATTCGTATGGTGAACCAACATAAGACTAGATAGGCCTGCTGAAGTCAGGTGGAGGGTGATTGCATGTTAGTCATTCTGTGGTTCACAGACTGTGGAACCAATTCCAACATTCATAAAAAAAAAAAATCATTCCACAGATACAGTGAAAGAATGCCATGGGCTACAACTGTAGCGAATAACTGATTATCTCCAATTATGTTTGCTAAAACAAGAGTGCTACCTGAATCAACTATGATTTGACCTTGCATTGGCTATGGAAACATTGCTATCTACTTCAACTGTGCACAGAAGGCTTCACAAAGATGGTATATATGCTATGCACCCAGTAGTCTGCATGCCCCTATCCTCATGCCACAGGAGAAAACATTTGAAATGGACCAGGCTCCACATCAACTGGACCCAAGACACTGGGACTTGGTGTTGTGTATAGATAAGTCCCAATTTGCTCTACCAGGCTTGCTCTAATCTGGAGAGAACCAGGGACATGTTATCATCCCTCTAATATCCATGAAAGGGATGCTTATGATAGAGATAGAATGATAGTTTGGGGACTCATTTTGTTGAGTGGATGCACCAGCCTGTATGTGCTTCCTAGCAGAACTATGAACGCTGCAACTTATAAAGATGAGATCCTGGACTCAATTGTTCATCAGTATGCAAGTGGGATAGGAGCGACATTTATCCAACAAAATGATAATGCTTGTCCTTATTGAATGAAGCTTGTGGACCAATATCTTCAAGAAGAGACTATTGTATGTATGCACTAGTCTGCCAGGTCATCTGACCTTAATCATATTGTGCATGTCTGGAATATTCTAGGCAGATGTGCTGCTGCTCTCAACCTCCCCGTACCCTAAATCTTGAGGGACTTAGGAGAGTTTTGCAGGAGCAATAATTGTTATTATCAGTTGAGCTACCATTATACACAGTATGAGACATTGTTATGAGTGCTGTATTTTTGTGAGGGGGGGTGATCACATTCATTATTGAGGCACTTTGACAATCTCATTTTTACCTCTTGTTTTTGACCATTGTCTCTTGTATCCATTTGTTACTGAATTAAATTATTTATTTGCAATTTTTGTGGGTGTTTCTTTCACATCTCATATCATGCTACTTTTCACTGAATTGCATAAAAATTGATTATACAGTTTCTGATTTATCATGGTTTTTCTCTTTGTTCCTTAATTTATGGAATCAGCATATTTGTATCTAATTTATATTTTTAATTAAACTTATTTATTGTGGACACATGTTCTTTTATCTTATTCTAATTTTTGAAACTTACAAATGTAATTTAAATCTTTGTATCTACATTAAACAAGCTAATTAACAGAAGTACTATATGTTAAGTCTCAACTCTTAACATAAAATTGCACATATGATAGAATAAATAATCAATTCCTAATGGATAAAATCTTTGTCTTAAAGTGTTTTCATTTTTTTATTTAAGTCAATAATTAGAACTAGATGAACACATTTCTTTAATTACACCAGTTTGAGGTGTATTTGCTTAAACACTCAGATTAATGTGGAATAACATTCCTGCCTTATAAGTTGCAGGATATACATTTAATCCCAAATACAGATCCTTGTTGTCTGATCCTTGTTTCTTTTATCTTTCACAGAAAGACTAAGCTCCGGTTCCTGTATGGCAAGTGGACAAATTGTTTAATGTCTGCCAGCATGAAAGAGTATGAAGAATATATGAATACTCATAGCTACAAATCCCGCTCACCAGATTATCCGGGAGAGGGTACACCAACTGGCAGTCCCTCCAACACACCAAAGAAAGTGGTTTCTAAATTCAATATGTTAACAAGATCATTCACAGGAAGTGGGACATCCAGTACATTACCACCACCTTCACCGACACCACCTGTAAGTGATATTTTTTTTATTATAACCTATTGAGAGATATAATGAATTTGGTTAGTTATTTATATATACAAAAGTGACATAGTGTTATAATAATTATCATGATGCTAGATATCAGCAGAAGAAAGAATTATAGGTTCATTTGTAGTCACTAACCAGACAAAATTTTTCTGGTTTTTTTTTTCATCTGTTTCCCAAATTTGTCAGTCTTTGGCATGGGTAAGTTGGGTTTCCACCCTAACCCCCTCTCTTGGAAAAAACACGGTGTTTTAATTTTGTAACTCTAAAAAATTGACTCTAAAACACACAGTAATATGAATTCATGTAAGAAATACAAGGTGGTTTGCTGTAGTTTCATATAACCTTTTTTTTTAATCACGCAGTATAGGAATGCATATAACTGCACAGTGATCAGGAGTGAAAGTTGGCAAGTTTCCGAAGTTAGAGAAACGTTGCTGCCTATTCCCTTGGGATGAAAAGGAATTAGAAGATTTTTTATATTTTATTTTAATATAAAATAATATATTAATAATATATTATATCTTACTTCCAGATGTATTGGTGGAAGTGAGATCTGGTCTGGCTCAGGCACCTCATGTTTGATACGACTGTACTCACCAGTGTGAGTCCCTGAGAGTCCTCTTATGCAAAATTCAGTTTTCCTACATGGAATTACCACAGTATTGAAAATAGAGTTTTTCTCTCTTGAAATTCTGTATAATCTTTGATGAGAACCAGCAATTCAAAAAAAAAAAAAAAAAAAAAAAACATCTGTCAGACCAGTGAAGCCTTAATTGCAGGCACTAATAAAAAGCAAACATACTGGCTTCTGTGCTGATTTCATATCTTTTAAGTAGTGTCCTACCAAAGGCAACCCTGACCTTTTGCATCAGAGTTGCCTTGCTAGAGCACCAGACTTAAAATCTTCAGAACTTAATTCAAAGTTTCAAAATGAGGTGATTTGTCTTTTAAATTAAGTAATGATGAATCTTTAAAATCCTTTCAGTTAATAGTTGGACTAATATTTTCATTTTCATGTGTTCGATTTTTCCATTGTCCTTTATGGATTAGAAATGCTTGTTGTTGTTTTAATAAAGCCACTAATTTTTTGTCAATTTTTTTAAAAAAATGGTTAGTATTGCTGCTTCTATTTTATAAATTCTATATGAATAGCTGTGATTATTATTACCATTAAAATCTCCATGAAGGACTCATGATGATAATAATATATATGCATTTTTTAGCATCCATTGAGTAAGAAACATTTTAAAGAAATAATGGCTCATTATGAAAAGAACACCCAATGCAAATTTTAGCTGATAGCCGCACAGAAATAAATTTCCAGAAATAAATTTAGGATATATCTATTAATTATTCTACCAATTTCTTTTGTTCAGAAAGTTTCTCTTCACTTTATAATATGCTTATATCATGTTTGTAACTTTTGTTTGTACTTTTCTGAAACAGGATGAGGTGAACTGATTAAGCATTTTGGTCTTTTTGATAAAAATATATCTAAAAAATCATTAACAAAAAAAATCATTAAAATCAATTATGTGATATTTTTTGATATAGAAACATGGTAAGTGCATGATTTTATTATAGTTAATAATTTCATTACAGGAGCAAAAATTATAGTGACTAGATATAGCTTTTCATTATTTACTGTGTAGGAGCCAGCAACAATAGGTAATGGTGAAGTACCAAAAACTGATTCCACCTTGTGGATTGACATTCCCAATGCAATCCAGCTCTGGCAGGTGGATCCACGGCCTGACCATTCAGAACAGGTAAACACATTAACTTATTATTCAGTACAAATATTATGTTTATTTGTATATCTGGTTATTATTTTGGAATCAGGGTTTAATTATACATTCATATTTACAATATATTAAGCATTGTTAAGTATATCAGTATTACGTAAGGGAAGAAATTCCTGAAATACACAATATTTACAGACAGCACTTACACACAAATGGTATGTGCAAGTCAACACTCATCCCCATGTTAAAGTAACAGCCAGCATGAGAACAACCATGATAACAAAAAAAACAACAACAAAAACATGAAGGTGCACTAGCAGAGATGGAAAAATTGCTTACAATATGGATGGAAGACCAGATCCAAAAATGTGTTCCTTTGAGCCTTATGACAACACAGGCTAAAGCAAGAAGTTTATTTGAGGACCTTAAGGGAAAATATCCTGAAGGAACATAGTCATTTGCTGCAAGCAATGGTTGGGTTGCACATTTTAAAAATTGTGCTGGCTTTCTTAGTGTGCATATCTGGCGAGGCTGCTAGTGGTGACACTGAAGTAGCCAAAAATTTTCTGGAGTAGCTACAATCCATAATTGACAAAGGTCCATATTTGCCTGAGCAAATATTTAATATGGTTGAAACAAGCCTGTTTTATCAAAAAATACCATCTTGCACCTATATTTCCATAGAGGGGAAAAAACTATGCCAGGACACAAAGCATCGAAAAACAGGGTAATGCTTGGTGGAAACACATCTGGAACATGCAAGTTGAAAGCACAACTTGTTCATAACTCAGAAAACCCACCAGCATATTAAAAGGCCTCATCAAAGCAGCACTTCCAGTCTATTATTGATCTAACTAGAAATCACGGATGACTCTAGCATTATTTGAAGACTAGTTTATCAACTGCTTTATTATTGAAGTAGAAAAATATTGCAATGAAAATGACATTCCCTTTAAGTTGACTCATGCTGACTCAATGAGGAGAGCAATTAGATTTATCAATGACCCATCTCTTACCAACTCACTCCCCCACTTTTGCACAGATGTTTGGTTTCCGCAATATGTGTATTCTACAAATATTTCCATGGGAAATGTTCATCTGAAATAGCATCAATAATTCCCCTACTTACTACTAAGCTTGTTGGAACATGTGCTGCTGCTGCTCAACATCCCTTCACAGTGCACCTTGAAACCCACAGAACAAGTTTATTTTTCCTCCTCCTTCATCCTTGCATCTGTTATATTGTGGAACAGTCTTCCCTTCTGTTGTTTTTCCCCAAGGAATACAATATGCAGTCATTTAACTCAAATGTGAACAAGTTCCTCCTTTCCCAACCCACTACTCATACATGGTAGTAACATACTATAGGTTTATCAACCAACCTCTTGTGTATGGGCTTAACATAAAAAAAAAAGTTTCTTGCTTTAAACAATTCTCCTGGTCATCTTGTCCATTTTGATGATTTCCACCCCAATTAAAAGTTGTCTACCTTCCACCCAACACTACATCATTACTGCAGTTGATGGATCAGGCTGTTATATTGAACTTCAAGGTGTACTATTTAACGGAGAAGATTTGCTCAAGCAATTGAAGCACTGGACACAAATCCTAAAATAGCACTTAGAGAATTCTGGAAATCTTACAATATTTATCATGCAATAAGGAATATTGCAAAAGCTTGGAAATATGTTACTCTGTATTTGAAACAAGTGACTATTATAGTTGATAGTGATGTTTTCCCACTGGTTCAGGACACAAGAGCATACAGAGAATTTGAAATAGGAAGTGATCACTATTTAGTTTTGAGCAGGATAAAATTGAATTTCATATTAAAAAGTAAAGTGTGTAAGAAAGTTTTAAAACAAATCAAAGTTGAGCAGCTTTCAGAAGTGAACTGTATGCTCAAATACACAAACATCATTGAAAAAAAAAATTAAAGAATTTGGAAACAAGAACCAAACTGTGGCGATTCAGTGGCAAACCCTTAAGAAAACATTGATCGATTGATTCATCCAGAGAGGCACAGTGTGTGGTTGTCTGTAAGGCTATAAAAATCCGAACTCCGTGGTGAACTCAGGAAATTAAATAGGCAGTTAAGGAAAAGAAGAAACCATTTGGAAGGTTCTTGGCAAGTAAGTCAACTTGTGCTCTGGGAGAATTCTGAGAAAAAATGTAAGAAAGCAAATCACTGTGTAAAACTAGCTAAACGAAAGTCATGGGAAGACTTTGGTAAGAACATAGAAAATAAATATCAAGGAAGTGGTAAAATATTATTATTAACATCTGACCTCCATGAAGTCAGAAACTCATTGTTGGAGGTAAATATTATTGCACACAATGCTCATCCAATGGTTTAAAATGATTCAAAGTGTCTATATTCACAATACGAGCAGGCAGTGCATACAACTCACAAACCAATCTCCATGCAAGAACCTACTCCTTGCTCACACCCTCCTTATACAGTTTCCACCAATGGCCTCCTGTTCTATCCCCTCTCCCATTATATGAAAAATCTCTTCTATGTCAACCTGATAACAACCCTTGACTAGCTTATATGTCTCCATCATCTCCCCCCCCCCCTTCCTTCTCCTATTCACTAGGCTTTGCAGTTTACATTCTTTCAATCTATCCTCATATTCCACATTCCAAAGACCACCTTTGTGAATCTTCTCTGTGCCCTTTCTAACATATCTTTGTCACTATGAAAACCTAGAACAGTAATCCATATAGACCTTGCCTCATACAGATTAGTAGCATCATAACCTCTTTATTTCTGCATGTCAGGATCCTCACATCATTTCCATTATCTGATGTGATATCTTCACAACTTGTGCAGTGTGACCCCTAAATTTCATGTCCTTATCCACCATTACTCCCAGATCTCTCATCTCCTCTATCTCCTTTAAAGTTACCATACTAAGTGTATACTTTGCATCCCTTTGTTGCTTACCAAATTCAAAACCTTACACTTTGCAACATTGAACTGATAGTTCCACTTAAATGCCCACTACCCATTCTTGCAATCTATTCAAGTCCTCCTGTAAGGTCATAACATCTGATTACTCTGCATTGCTCTTTTGCCAATTTTGCATTATTTGCAAACAGCTGCATATCACTAGTTAAACCCATTCCAATATTATTTACAAGCAAATTGAACAACAATGGTCCCAAAACTGATCCCTACAGCATGCCATTAGTGACCTTTCTCTTTTGGGATACTGCATTCCCATATATACAACTTTCTGATACTTCTCTGACAGCCAGTCACTGGTCCAACTCACAGGTTTTGTTATCCAATCCCATCTGTTTCAATTTATTTAACGGAAGTTGGAAGTTTATTTTGCACTTGGTTAGACTATAATAAATTTAGGTTAATCCTTTATCCAAGTGTAAGCAAACAAAGTTTGCACCTGAAAATATCTTCAGGACTGAGGTAAGGTGGTACATCTCTTGGCAACTCGCAGCAAAGGTGGATCAAGCTCTCATCACTCCTTGTCTCAGTATCTCCCATAATGCAAAGAACATCTCCTTGCTGACAGTATACTGCTATGCAGTAAGGGCCACTAACAACAACAACAGGTGGTACACCTGTTATTAACTCGTATAGGTAAAAATGACCTCTCTGAGCTCTCCATTGCTTCTGTCTTAGTATCACCACTCTGGGTCTGCCTCCCACTGACGAGACCTCAATAAAGGTCGAAACTGGTCTGCTGGGTAGTGGCCCTTCCCTTAATGAATAGCAGTATACATGTCCGTAAGGTGATGTGTTTTGCATTATGGGAGATACTGAAACAAGGAGTGATGAGAGCTTGATCCACCTTTGTTGCAAGTTGCCAAGGTATGTACCACCTTACCTCAGTCCTGAAGATATTTTCAGGCGCAATCTTTGTTTGCTTACACTTGGATAAAGGATTGAATTAAATTTATTATAGTCTATCGGGAGCTTTGGCAAAAGCCAAGTACACCACTGCATATGCATCTTCCCTGTCCAAGGTGTTTGTCACCTTTTAGCCTTTGGAATACATTCATACATTGATGCTATTATGTATTTATTTGTCAGTTCCCAAGCAGCATTTATTTCCTTACTGCTCAACTCCTCATTCCATGCTATAGCTCCAAGCTGTCTCCTAAGCTTGTCATAATCACCAGCCTTGTACATGTCCTTTTCTCACAGAAGTCTGCATATGGCTAACTACAACCCAGGTGATCACTTCCTTATCATTTTCACCAACTGGAGGAAAGTGTGAAACTCCACTGACAATTACATCCTTCGATGAAATGATCAGATCTAAAACTCTCTATCCTCGCCTGCCCTCCTTTACATGCTGCCTGAGAGTTATTTCTCAAGAACTGGAGCAATTCATTTTTCTTATTCCCATATGCTGTCTCTTCATTCTAATCTATACCTCCATAATTAAAATTGCCCATAATAATTACCCTTCCTTTGTTCACTAATCCAAATTATTTATGCATTTCTTCATCACCACCCTCCACATTTCCTGACCTATATCAACATCCAACAAATATGTCTTCCTGTCAACCTCCACTTTACACCACTTCCTCATAACCATTGCCACTATTTCCTTCTTTCATATCTACGTTCTTCTTCTTCTTTCACTACACGTTATTCCTGCTTCCTATGCAGGGGCCGCATGTTACTTAGATGCATCTTTTTGTTAGTACCACTCCCAACCGATCTGTCATCTAGCCTGCTGCTGGGTCCTTTCATATCTACGTTATGTGGACTTAATGTCCCTACTATCATTAGCAGCACTTCCCCCTCCCTTCTTGCCCTTTCTATCCTTGCAAAAAATACTGTATCCTTCCATTTCTATTCCCGTTACAATATCATTTTCATTCAACCATGTTTCACTTATTCTAATAATTTTGGGATGAATAAACTCATTGCTGAAATCATTTCATTCCCCTTATTTCTGATATGTCTGGAATTTGTAAACAAACACAACAGTTCATTTTTAGGTCTATAACCAATCCTATCCAATTCACTTGTGGGTTGTGATTTCTCTACCACACCTGCCCAATCACCTTTATCACCACTTACCACACACCAGAGGGCCATAAGTTGTGTAGTGTCAGAAAGAGCTCTGGAAAAATAAGTTCTATTTTGAATAATAATTGGCAGTGTTTCATAAATTTTAGGGTTCCATTATTTAATTTTTGAGAATGAAGTGTGTCTGAGTGATATTTGGTGTGAATTTTATCAGAATTATTAGTCTAAATTGATGTTTTAAATATCACACAATGCCGATCAGGAGATCAACCACGCTGGCATTTACTGGTGCTACTAGGCAAATGCCATGATAGTCAAGTAGCATTGGCAATATAGACTTTTCAAAACTGATTCGATGTCCTGAGTGTGATATGTATGCATGGCAGAATGTAAGAGATGTCTTTGTGGAGAGGGAGAGAATGAGCAAAAGATGAGAGAAAGTATGGATTTGTCGTAAGTGCAATATACTGTTGGACCACGATACACAGAATGCGAAACTGACTGATAAGATCGATAGTGTACATGGAAGAAACGGAAATGAAACGAAAGATAGAGAGACTGACGGAGTGAAAGAATGCAGGAATCTAGAAGTGAAAGTTATGAAAAATCAAAAAGAAATGAAAACAGGAGAAACTGAGGGAATAAAAGAATGCAAAGATGAACAGGCAAAAATTAGTGATACGGGAATGAAAGAAAGTATGAATGAGGAAAAGGAAGTAAAGTGTGGCCGAATGAGAGGTAGCGAGATAGAGAGTGAAATTGTCGGAATGCAACATTTAATGAAACAGATATTGGAAATGAAAAATGAAATGAAGAATATGTTGAGTGATGTTAGACATCTAGTGGAAATTGATGAAAGTATGCAAGAAAATAGAATGAAAGAACAAAGAATAAATGAAGTGACGAGTGATTCCAGGATAGCAGTATATGGAGACTCCATAATTAGGGAGCTAGTTACTGATAGAGTCATAAGGTCTGCTGGCTGGGTGGAAGAATGAGTACAATAATTAAGCCTTTGGATGTGAGGAAGAAATGAGCAAGAGAGTTAGTTGTGATTGTAGGGACGAATGATCTAACTGGACATAAGGACGAGGTGAGGATAAATATCAGGAGACTATTCAGAAGAGTGAAAGATAACAGTGTAGTAGGAAAGGTTGTCAGTGTGTTACCCAGGTATGATGAGTTGCAACGGAGAGCCAAAATCATGAATTGTATATTGGTGGAGCTGTGTGAGTAGAAGGGAGTGGAGTTTGTGGATGTATGGCATATGTTTGAGGAAAAAATGAAATTATACAGGTGTGATGGGTTGCATTTAAATGGCTTTGGAGTGAGTGTGCTGGAGAAAGTGTTGCTGGATGAAAGTATAGTGTGTGATGTGTGCCAGAGATCAGAAGGAAGAGATGAAGAGAAAAATCAGGAGAGTGGTACTGAAGAGACAGCAGTGCTTGGCAGTGGAAACAGTAGTGGTGTGTGAGAGAGGAAGAGAAAATGGGAATACAAGAGGAACAGAGACATGACATAGAGAGAGTGAATGTTGAAAGTGGCAGTGAATGTGAGTATGAAGATGGAGTATATTGCAATGTGGGTGGAGAAGTGGAGACTGAGGAGGTATATGTGGTAAGCAGTGATATAGGTGATTTGGCTGGTGTAGTGGGGAAATCACAACCAACATATGGCTGGATAGGACTGGCTATAGACCTAAAAATGAACTGTTGTGTTTGTTTACAAATGCCAGAAGTATCAGAAATAAAGGGGATGAAATGGTTTCAGTGATTGAGTTTATTCGCCCCCAAATCATTGGAATAAGTGAAACATGGTTGAATGAAGATGATATCGTAATGGGAACAGGGGCACGCCAGTGGTGTCCGGCGCCTGTGTGCAAAACTTTAGTTGCTGCCCCTATCTCCCCCCTCCAATAAAAAAATCACTTTAAAAAAACGTTTTTTTAAAAATATTTCCTCCTCTTTGGCGCCTTTACTATCCTGGTGCCTGTGTGCGTCACACACACATTGCACATATGGCCGGCTGCCCCTGAATGGGAATAGAAATGGAAGGGTACAGTATTTTTCATGAGGATAGAAAGGGCAGGAAGGGAGGGGGAGTGCTGCTGATGATAGTAGCGGAATTAAGTCCACATAAGGTAAATATGAAAGGGGAAATAGTGGCAATGGTTATAAGGCTGTGTAGTATAACGTGGAGGTTGAGAGGAAGACATATTTAGTTGGATGTTGCTATAGGCCTGAGAATGTGGAAGGTGGTGATGAAGAAATGTATAAACAACTTAGATTAGTGAACAAAGGAAGAGTAATTATTATGGATGATTTTAATTATGGTGGTATAGATTGGAACGAAGAGTTTTGGGAATAAGGAAAGTGAATTTCTCGAGTTCTTGAGAGATAACTATCTCAGACAGCATGTAAAGAAAGGCACGGAAGGATCAAGAGTTCTAGATCTGATCATTTCATCAGAGGATGTAATTGTTAGAGGGGTTTCACATTTTCCTTCAGTTGGTGAAAGTGATCATGAAGGAATCACCTGTGTTGTGGCTAGTCATATGCAGGCTTATATGTGGAATTATAAGGCTGGTGATTATGACAAGCTTAGGAGACAACTTCGAGCTATAACATGGAACGAGGAGTGAGCGGTAAGGAAATAAATGCTGCATGGTAACTTACAAAGAAATACATAACAGCATCAATGTACAAATGTATCCCAAAGGCCAAAAGGCTGAATAAGGTTGGTGTAAAATGGATGCATGTGTAGCTTAAGCATGATATCTGGAAAAAGAAAGTCTTTTGGAGGAAGGTACAAGATGAATGAGGAAGGGAATCAGTCACATGAAGAATATAAAGAACAAGCCAGGAGAATGACTCAGTTAGTAAGGAAAACAAAAGTAGAGTATGAGCAGAAATTGGCAAATCAGGCTAAGAAAAACCCTGGAGAGTTTTTTAGATATGTGGCAAGTAGAAGGAAGAATGATCACGGAAAGATGAAGTTAAGGGATGAAAGTGGTAGAATGGTATAACTGCTGCAGAAGACATTTTTGAGGTATTCAGTGATCAATTTATAAGTGTGTTTCATCCTGATCAGGATGGAATCATGAGGAACTTAAGTGTAGAGGACATAAGAGAGGATAGCTTAATTGTGAGTGAGCAGGAGGTATTTGAGGAAATAAATAACCTTGATGTTAATAAGGCGATAGGATTTGATAAAATATCACCACGCATCTTAAGAGAATGTTCCAGGTAACTGGCAGTAGCATTGGCATGCCTGTTTAACAAGAGTTTTGCAACAGTATAGGTTTCAAGGGAGTGGAAGGAGGATAAAATTGTTCCACTGCATAAAGGCAGTGATAAGACTGTAGCTTCAAATTATAGACTGGTCTGTATATCTGGAGTTGTGGTTGAAGGTCCTGGAGAGATTGGTGAGAAGTAGGATATTTCACTAAGTTACTTATGTACTATAACAGGGTGACAAATACCTTGCACAGAAATCCAACACTTGTGTCCCACATGTTGCCTCAACTATATACTGCATAACATGGTTATTCCCAAGTAGCTCAAGGAATTCAGTCTCCTTACTCACACATTATTTCCTGCTTCCAATCAGTGCTTCCATAGTTAAAGTCATCCATTATTATCACCTTCCTCACTCGCTGGTATAATCTGTCTGCACATTTCAGAATCATCTCCCTCTGCATCTCCTGGCCTGTAACAAGACCCCCCCCACTTCTATGTAATGAACTCTATGAAATTTCTAGAAAGACGAAACTAGTAGTGCCTTGAGAAATAAATCATTATTTTCTGTTTCATTATTCAGCTATGTAGTCATATAAGTTAATTTTTTGAAAAATGTTCAATAGCTGTGAAAAGGTACTCTATGAAATACACACACACACACACATAAATAACTGCATTATATTCATAGTGATACTCCACCATTTGTACAATATGTCCATATTAACATCAATCTTGCTTAAAATTCTAAACAATTTGCATTCATTAATTTCTTCTGCTAACCACATAACTATAGCATTCTCTTGGATTTTGGTCTACTGCTTCAAAATCTCTATTTTATATGCCAGTTTCTCCTCCTTACTGCACTTATTTCCTTCTAAGCTAGTGCTGAATATTGCTCATGATGCTTTTTCTTTGTTACTTCTCTATAACATTATTTTTCTTAACATCTGCTGTACTTCTTCATGATTCATCTATTTCAATTCACACTGTATTTATCCATCGTAACCTTAGGAATACAATCTGACATTTCCTAAGTGATCTTGAATAAAGTTATAGGTACTACTGATTTTTCTTCCCAGTTCATCATGTCACAGCAGGTCAGTTTCCATAGTTTACAGGCACTGCTGATTTTTCTTCTCTCCACTTGATTATGTCACAGTGAATTGGTTGTCTGTTTGGCTATAGGCCCTACTTTGTAGTCCCACACATCTCCCTCTGAAGTTTATTGAAGCTTGTACTTGCCTAGTCACCTCCCACGAACGTCCTTCCATTCAGGAAGACCTATGTGGGAGGTAGCTAGTCTGGAAAACACCAGGGTGTTTTTCCTGGTGTTTCATATTTTTCATTTTATTTAGTGTATTATTTAGTTATGACTTGAATATTTTCATAAGTCATTTTTTGTTTTATAGGTTTTTACTTCTTTGTTACCATCTTTGATTTTGAAAATAACTATCCTTTTTTCTAAGGCTTCTTGTATTTTTACATACATTTTCTTTTATTTCTTTATTCATGTATTTTATTATTTTGTTAGTTATTATTATTATTACATGATGCCTCCAGGAAGTCCAAAGACTCATCGAGGGAGGGTACCTACTCTACAACTCTCCATCTCCACCACTCAATCAACAACTACAACTACTTTCATCATCTACACCAGTGTTTTCCAAACTGCATTCCGCAGAAGGTGAATAAGTGTTCTGCGAGAAATTCTCCGAATTTGTCATTTTAGTTTTCTAAGCATTTTTCATGAATAAATATTTTATAGTGGAAATATTCTGAGGAGAATAATATTCGTGAATATGTCGAAAAGCTCAGACCCAGAACGCCTGATAACATCTGTGTAGCAAATGCTAGTGACCAAGCCATGTATTTTTAAATGTGGAAATATTCATGAATTATCGTTAATTTTCACTCATCAAACCTTTCAACATTTGGGAAAGGGAATACCGCTGTTTATGACCAGTCATAAAAATTGCCTGCAAGCGGATTATAACAATGGGCAGTATATCCTCTGTTCTCAAAACTGAAGGAAATGACATCTGTGTAACAAATGTCAGTGACCAAGCGAAAAATTTTAAACATGGAAATATTCATGAATCATCGTTAACTTTCACACATTGAAATCTTTCAACAATCGCGAAAGAGAATACTGCTGTTTATGACCAATCTTAAAAATTGCCTGCAAGCCGATTACAACAATGGGCGGTGTATCCTCTGTTCTCAAAACTGAAAGAAATAATATCTGTGTTGTAAATGTTACTGACCAATTAGCAAGGAAGTATAAAGAAAATATTTCCACTGAAATTGAAGATCAAGGTAGTCTGTATTATCCGGTTCTCAAATCTAGTAATACTGAATACTTTCTTCGCAAATTCATACTGTAGGGTTAAAGTTTCTAAACTGTAGTGCCATGATTTTTTAAAAGTAATAGACCTGCATATTTAAATTTTAATATGAATAAGAGACAAGGGACGTTGTTTAATTTTGGATTAAGAAATCTCTTATTGAAGATGTTTGTGACACAACAGATATTGAGTTATCCACCACCAGCCTACAAAGCGATCTCCAGGATGTACAAAAGGAGGGGAAAATTGCCAGCACACAGGAGAAAAAGTCTGCATTCACTTGTAAGTACTTATAACAATGCTATAAATTTTTGGTGATCAGAATGGGATATGTGAATGAAAATCAGCACAAATTAATTTATTGATGTTTAATTAATTATTGATTAATAATTAATAATAAAAATCAGCTAAATTAACAATTAATTATTAATTAATACATTACAAAATAACCAAGGTGTTCTGTGAAAATTTCAGGATTTGTGAAGTGTTCCATCGTAGGAAAAATTTGGGAAATGCTGATCTACACCGATGCCATCTACCTCGGACCACCACCACTAGTATTTTCACAGACAATCACAAACATCCATGCGCCTAGAATTGAACCCGCAGCCTTTTGGCTCAAGAGCAGATATGCTAACCACTCGGCTAACCATGCCAGCAGTTTATTGTGATAGTTTTGATACACATTATTTTGTTCTAGTTTTTTTCCTAGGTTTTCCATTTTGTCCTGTGTTTTCTCCTTTCCTCTCTCTCTCTCTCTTTCTCCCAAAATAGAGCACAAAATAAATAGAGCACTATTTATTTTGTGCTCTATTTTGTTTTTGTCGTCTTGATTTAGCCATTTTAGTTCTTTGTCATTTGATCTATGGTTTGTTTTTTCTCGATGTCGTTAATACTGGGATCTCATAAAGAAATTTGGTAATTAGTTGATAGCTATTTTTCGTTTTCTGTTATCCAAGTTTAAATCAGATTTTTGCCATCACCTTAAAAAAAAATTATGAGAATTTAATTTGAAACCATGACATGCTTTTATATACAGTAGTATTAGTAGTATTAACTCAAGGTGAGAAATTTTCAATTATGAAAAAAAAGTGCCATGGAAAATTATGGTTCCACCATAATTTTCCATGGCACTTTTTTATTTTTTTTTATTTATTTCTTTTTTATTTATTTACATGTACTCCTACTTTTTTTGGCATTAGTTTTTCTGCTGTCAGTGATAAAACACCTCTGTCCATCCTGTTCTCTCTCTGAAAATACTATATATCCCTTGCATTCTGACCATGTGATTATCTCTTGTTCACCTCTCTCATTGTTCTCCTTTTCAACAAAAGGCTTGCTAGAATTCCATCCATCCATCCCTGCCCCAAAAGTCATCCTACATATTCACAAATTGCATCAAATTCACAACAGGTGAAACTTTGGAATACATTGCTCGTAATTTGTGCTCCTAAATTCTAATGCTTTTTGAAGTGTTTTTCTACAAAACCGCCACCAAACAAAATCACAGCAGGTCTTAAAGCGCTCGGTATTATTCCTGTACAGTCCATAAGTATCCCAGAAAAATTGTCAGCATGTGCCTCTGCTTGTTTTTGTACCTACAAAAAAAAGAAACAATAGAATGAATTTCCTGCACCTTGTAAAAGAAATCTGTGATATGCCATTGAGCACATCAGATTTAATAGTGGCAAATGAACTAGTTCAAAGGCACTTTTCTCCAATCATGAGTACAAACCTGGCCTGACCTTAACATCACTTAGCTGCGAACAAAGTCATCAATTATGAGAATTGGAAGGAAAATGCCAGAGTGGTGATGGATATTATAACACCAAAAAAGGAATGTTAGTTTAGAAATACAGTGCTATTTCTGGCCACTGTAAAAACTAGAATATAAGCATTACATAGGAAATATACATGACCGAGGTGGTCAGCAAACCACAGAATCTTCCAAATTTACTTCACAAATATATGTAGTCTCAGTTCCACACATTAACAGTATTCATTTCCATCTCTAATCTGTAAAATTCCTACTTATCTGCAAAATTCCTACTTATCTGAGCAGAAACTCAAATCTTACTACCCCACGCAATGCTCATCTCAAGTTTCCCAACTGCACACTCTTTGATGCGTTTCATCTGCATATGTTTGCTGTGTACATCTGTATGCCAGAGAGATTCCAATTTAGAATCATCTGACTTTAATTCTCTTTGGCCAAAAATCCCTCTGCTATCCCACTGAATCAAATTCATCTGCTGCCTCTATTGCCTTTCCCCCAATGCCACCATCCATTCCTAACTCATCTCCTTGAATGTTGATTTCCTCGAGTTCTACTTTCTCAACAGTGAAGTTATCTTCTTCAGAGACATGTTCACAACACTCAGCTTTCCTCCTCCAATTGCACAGACCAAACAGGTAGAAAGATACTGAGACATGTGCCATCACAATTGTTCATATGCCTATCAGAATACAAGATGACCCGAAGCACTCCTGTAATGCCCTGGATCTCGTCCTCACTAGTGACCCCTTCCAAGCACACTGTGAATGTTGCATGTTTTCTAATTCAGACTACAATTTAGTTTTTATTTCTTCTCCCACACAACAACACTCATACAACCACTCTCAATCAAGAGTTGTCTTGCATTATAACAGTGCTAAGTGGGATGACCTTTGTAACTTCTGGGTCTGATTTCCTTGGTTGTACTATTGTTTTTGACCTTCCAATCCCATCATATGCATTGAATGTATCACTGAAATAATCCTTACTGGTATGGAAACATATATTACTAATTCCACTCCAAACCAATCTCCACTATTTAAATCTTGGTTCTCCGAAAGGTATGCCAAGGCTGTACAAGCAAGAATCCAGCATGCCACTGCTGACTTGGCTCACCCTGTTATCTTTTATGGATTACACCAAAAAGGGACGCTTTCTGCAATTCTGTATAGAACATTTGCCTCCTGTTTTCCATCTTAGGTGGAAACCATAAGGCATTGTGTGTCATCAGTAGTTGTTAAGATCTTGGAGAAAGTAGTGAGGGACCGTGTACAGCATTGGGCAGATGAGGGTAATGTTATCTGTGAGAATCAACATGGATTTGTGAAAGGACGCTCTTGTTTTAGCAATATGCTAGCCTTTTATAATAAAGTTACAAGAGCATTAGATGAGGGAAAGGCATATACTGCAATTTTCTTAGACTTGGCGAAGGCATTTGACAGGGTGCCACATGATAAGCTGATATTTAAGTTGCAGCACATGGGTCTGGATGTCAGATTGGTCAACTGGATTCAGGATTGGCTGTCTGATAGGTATCAGAGAGTTGTGTATGGTGGAGCAGTTTCCAGGAGGCAGAGGGTTACAAGTGGGGTCCCACAGGGCTCAGTACTAGGACCTATATTGTTTAACCTTTATATCAATGACATAGCCAGTGGATTGCAGGGGGATATTCAGTTGTTTGCGGATGATGCGAAGCTTGGAAGGATTATTAGTAATAGTGCAGATGTGGTAGCCCTGCAAGAGGATTTAAATAAGCTAGATAGATGGGCAAATGAATGGGGGTGTCAGTTTAATGCAGCAAAATGTAAGGTCTTGAGGTTTGGGAAACATCGATGAGATGCTGCATACTCTATGGGAGGAATTATACTGGAGGAAGTAGGGGAGACAAGAGATCTGGGGTTGATGATTGATAGAAACCTGAAGTTTAGGGGACATATTGCAAAGGTGGTGAAGGTAACACAGAGGATTGCTGCTATTATGAGAAGGACACTGACCTGCAGAGATAAGAGGGTTATCGTTCCGTTGTATAAGTCTCTGATCAGACCACACTTGGACTATTGTTCTCAGATTTGGTCCCCAGGATTTGAAGGGGATAAATTAACCGTGGAAAGGATACAAAGACGGATGACAAAGATGGTTTCAGGACTGTACAAGGATAGTTATGAGGATCGGCTGAGAGAATGTGGACTGCAGAGTTTGGTGGATAGAAGAAGGAGAGGTGATATGATTGAGACTTTTAAACTGTTGAGAGGTGGTTACAGGGTTGACACTGGGGAGTTCTTTCGCTTGGTTGATCAGCGGGAAGGAGTGATGACAAGAGGCCATCCCTGGAAGTTACGAAAGGAAACTGTGAGCAAGAGGGTAAGGAGTGGTTTCTTTGTGTGGAGGGTGGTTGAGCCGTGGAATGCATTGCCTGATGGAGTGGTGGGAGCGAGAACGGTCAGTGGGTTTAAGGAGTGGTATGATAAACTTTGTGTTTCTCAGGGGGGGACTTCCCCTCGATGAGTCTTGACAGACTTTATGTCTTAGAAAGGACCTCCCTCGATGAGTCTTTTGACTCCTTGGAGGCCTGAATAATAATAATAATAATTTAAATGTGACTTTGTAATGTTATGTGGTCTTGTAATTTTTTTTTGAGTCTCATTTCTGATATATATATATATATTTTTTTTTTCCAGTGGTATTTTCTTGATAATATCATGCATTATAATCATAATATTTGTTCTTTTCTTTTTTTGCTATAAATGTGCATATAGTTGATACCTTTTATATTTTTCTTTGTTTATTATTTCACGTATCTTTATATTAGTTTGTTTTAGCTGTTCATCTAGTTGATCTTATTTATGAGCAGTACTTCTCACATTTCTTGTTGCAACTTTCTTTATGTTTTTGTTTTTTCCCCAGTTTAATATACTGTTTCCAGGTTCATGATATTTTCCCAATAAACTATTCAGCTGAAACTCTATAACAGGTTCCTTTGTATAGAGGTATGTCTTTCTAAATCACTTAAAGAATTGAACAATGTAGATCCGAATATAAATTAAATTACACTTTAATAAATATTTCCGATATTTCGGCAACGTCACGTTGCCATTTTCAAAAGGAACTTACAAAAAGGCACGTGCACGCAGGCACTACAACACAGTAACTGAGAATGAAGAGATGAAGCTATTGTTCTCCTAGAAGTCCTGATGGTGCCCTCTAGCGGGCTAAGTAGGTGTTCTTGGCCGTTGGGCTGAAGGTCTGCTGATGTATGCCCCAAATTTGGGAGGCACACCTACTTAGCCCGCTAGAGGGCACCATCAGGACTTCTAGGAGAACAATAGCTTCATCTCTTCATTCTCAGTTACCGTGTTGTAGTGCCTGCGTGCACGTGCCTTTTTGTAAGTTCCTTTTGAAAATGGCAACGTGACGTTGCCGAAATATCGGAAATATTTATTAAAGTGTAATTTAATTTATATTCGGATCTACGTTGTTCAATTCCTTAAGTGATTTAGAAATGCATAACCAACGTATAAGCCTGTCTACGAGAGGCATGTCTGGTAGTAATTACTACCAGACATGCCTCTATTCTTGAGATACTATACGAGTATCTCAACACTTTTTCAGTTTTTGTGATAGGGGATTCATACTGCTTCTACTTTGCCAACATTGACTCATTTGAGTGGGAAAGCTGTTTTGCTCAGCACTATCCTTCATGCTCTCCAAAAATAATTTACTGACATAGATTTTGAATTACTTATACAAGATTTAAAGTACTAATTTAAAGTATTTTTTCACCTTGCATATTAGAGGAAGTTTTCAACATTTTAAGGAAATATAATTATATCATTTTCACATTTATTCCACTGATTTATTTGTGTTCATTGGAAATTATGCAAAATTCAGCAGCTAAAGTATACAGTACATAGTAAAAGAACAATAATAGCAAAAACTTGTACATCACAGCCTGGGATAAGGGAATTTTTCTTCTCATACATACAGCAATAATTTCTAGCATGCGGCATAAAACTGTTGCTGCATGCTAGAAATTAATATTAATAAATAATATTATTACTATTTTTGATGGTGTTACATAAAATAAGAATCTACCAAACTTTTGGAGAGAGAGACAATCATTGCAATTCAGATTTGGCCAATGTAAAAGGGCTTCGCAACTTTCTTTGAAAAGGCATTTATATTTAAACCTGCTTCGATGGAGTAGACGAGCTTCATCCCACTGGATACTGTGTTTAGTGTCAATACTATGTTGTGCCAGACCAGACTTTTCAGGTTTCATGTATTCAATATAATACTGATGTAGGATGAAGTTCATCTTCTCCATAGAAGCAAGTTTAAACATGAACGCCTTTTCAAAGAAAGTTGCGAAGCCCTTTTACATTGCTCAAATCTGAATTGGAATGATTTTCTCTCTCTCTCTCTCCCCCCTAAAAGTTTGGGATATTCCTATTTTGTTGGTTGTTATTGGTTATTTTATGTAACCATCAAAAATAGTTTTTAATATTATTATTTATTAATATTAATTTCTAGCATGTGGCAACAGTTTTTAAACTGTTAAATTAGTAAACCACCTATTGCTGTATATACCTTGTATTCCCATTTCTTTGATTTGCATGTTTCTACACACTGATGATGTACTGTTATTTTCAGTACAAAATATCTGTACTTTCATTTCATTAAAGTTAATTACAGTGGTATCTCGCTAATCTGAACTAATAAAAACTGTGCTCGTTCGGATTAGCAAATTTCCCCCCAAGAGACAACAATAACTCTAGCGTTTAAGACAAAAATAATCAGATTCTAATGGTACATCAATGATAGAAACTGATAAAAAAACAGCTACTGTACTGTAATGTAAAACAAAAAAATAATACAGTACACAAGTTTATTTTAGTAAAACATTTAATTTCTTGTACCTGTATTGTTGAGGATTCTGATTTAATAAAATTGCATAGTTCAGTACGTAACTTAATTTGCATAAAAATATCACTTTCTTGTACACAACACAAAAAAAGTTTCACAAAATAACACACAAAAAAGATTTTTATTTCTTTGTCACTGATTTTCTTTTGTTTCTTCGAAGCTAAACCTTTTTCGAATGCTTCTTCTCGGAGCTGTATTAGCAACAAAATTTTGTGGAATAGCATATCATTCTGCCTTAGCACATTCTATACACATATTAAAACTGTCAGCTGCCTCTTCATGTTTTACTTTTTTTTTCTTCGAGTTCATCGTTATCATCGTCTTCTTATTCGTTAGAAGATGACGATGATTCTACATAATACATCATAAATATGTAGCATCATATTTATAATTTAAGCATCTGATTTGATTTCGATTTCACTTTTGGTTCTACCTGTAATCCATTCCATAACATCTGTTTGTGAAATTTCATCATCTGGATTTATATTTTTTACTAAATTATGCACGTTTTGAATTTCCTCTTTTTGTGTATATTTGTGATTCATGCCGACAATACAGTATGTACTGTACAGTATAAAAAAGCAAACATGAACACACAATACATCAAAATAGGCCTCCAGTGTAACTGTACAATTGACGGTACAAAAAAAATACCGTACTGTAATAATAATAAAATAAATAATAATAGTTAAAATAATAATTATTAAATAAAAATAATGGTACTCAAAATAATAATACGTAATAAATAACACTTTTTTTCTTTCAAACTTCAGATTCAGATTACTGGAGGGTTTGGACTAAAGAGGTTCGGATTAGCGAGATACTACTGTACTATGGTTATCATGTAATTTATTTTTTATAGTCATTCCACAGGTACCTTTAAAGATTAATGCATTATTTATGTTATTTAGCTTATATATTATCAACATTACATGTTGATAATATAGAAGCTAAATAATATAAGCTAACTTGCATTAAATGATGGAATTGAGCATGCTTATTTTACTTGGCATTATGAAAAACTATCAAAAATTAAGCACACTGATAGAAATGAAGATATGAATGTAATGTTTAATTTTTGTAGTGCATCTTAGCTATACCCTTATATTTTGAGTGCTGAAAAGAAATTATAGTAATAAGATTATATGAAAAAATAATAAGAATATATTTTTCTTACAGTATTATCATTTTACATTATTTGCAATGTCCTTGAATGAATTACAAGATGAGAAAAGAAGCGATCTGCCTTCTACTGACTGTCGTCTTAGACCAGATATCAGAAAGTTAGAAGAAGGAGATATTGGTAAGCTCATTGAATTTGAAAAACTGCAAAACTGCTGTTAACATTATTGTTGGTTAGAATATTTTTTTAAATTTAAAATTTTTAAATCTTAATGACATTCACTGGTTGTGTTAGGAAGTTTCCATGAAGTATAGAAGATCAATATTTACATTTTTTTTTTTTTTTCCTTTGTCATCTCCGTGGAGACAAATACTCATCAAGGAATATCCACACTAACCATTAATAACACAGTACTTCTCCTCTCCTTGATCCTTGAACTCATTCAATGACTAAGCATGCACAACTACCTCAGACAAACCATTTTGGTCATTCACTGTTCTCCAAGTAAAAAAATCTGGACTAAACACCTTTGTAAACTGCAATTTCCAATGTGGATAGGGATCAGGAGTAGTGCGATCTATTGATATTCTGAAACAGTTGGAAGTTGTAATCCTCTGAAAATACTTCATGGGGGAGGCCATTCCACACAAGAGTTGGATGGAATAAAAGATGACTAGGAGTAACAGGTTTGAGTATGCAGTTCAGCTGTAAGGGATATTGAGCATTTTGCTAGAATTCCTGTAGATCTGGCAGAAATGGATGCTAGTTTTGCTGAACAGCAGCTGAGAAAATATCTGTAGAAGAGAGACAATGCAAAAATGGATCTTCTATGAGACAGTGGCTGAAGAGCACATTTTTCTGAACAGCATCAAGAATTTTTATGGAGGTCTTAGGTGCACCACCCCAAAAATTAGAGTAGTATTTCAAGGTTGGCAGAATTTGGCAGTAAGTAACTAGACAGAAGAAAAGTATCATCTTGAGTGACAAAGGATATCAAGTTTTTTGGAAGCCGATAGTGCTATAGAAGTGATTATGTCAGGAAAGATTTGAAGTAAGAATCATTCCAAGAAAAGACAGTCTTGACTGTGGAGTTGAACATTATCAAAAGTAAGTGGAAACGATCTGTTTTTTGAGAAAACATCTGTGTTTTGGAAGCATTGAATGTGAGTAGGTTGTTTTCATCCCAATCAAGGATACTTCAGAAATCAATGATAATGGCACTCATTACAGATGATCTTAAAGCTTGAGATGTTTGTGCGCTACAAGGCTTGTCATATGAATAGGATGAGTGGAAAATACTATCATCAGCTAAACAGCAAAAATTAAGATTTGCAGTCAATGAGAACCAGTCATTTACATAAATCAGGAAGATGGTCAGTGAGATGACAAAACCATAAGGGGCACCTGCATTAACAGGAAAATCTAAAGTGAGAACACCATCCACCATTACACATAGGGATCAGTCTGAGAGAAAACTGGCAATCCAATTACAAAGGGAGGAAGGCAGTCCATAAGATGGTGATTTGTTGAAAAGCCCTGAATGCTAGACCCTGTCAAAATCCCTGGAGATGTCAAATGCAGTGGCACAGTTTTCTCCAAATCTTTCCATGTGAGTCCATTGGGTGATGTAGGCCAGATCTCCCATGGATCTAAATTGGCAAACTCCATATTCTAAGCTCTAAGATCTTAGTTAATAACCTTCTCCATTACTTTGGACAAAACTGAAGTGAGAGCAGTAGGTTGATAGCTTGATGGTAAACATCACCTTTTTTAGGAATTGGTTGTATATGGCCTTGCTTTCATGCTGTAGGGTGGATGCAGCCAAGTACAATATAGTATATAGATGAAAAAGAACAGGTATGAGTTCAGGAATACCTCTTGAGCATAATAGATGGGATTCCATCATGACTGGCTGCCTTTTTTGTATCCAGGTTTTTCATGATTCTTCTGATGTCTTTCTGGCAGAAGATCACAAGAAATATATGATGCAATGATCTAGGCCATCGGTTCCCAACCGGTGGTATGCGTACCCCCAGGGGCACATGCTGGGCCGTTCAGGGTATATGAAAAATAATCAGTAATAGCAGAAAAACAAGTAAAGTAAACAAAATGCAAAACATTAATTATGAAACAATAAATGTTAAATTTTTGAATCACTACTATTTTAAAAACAAGGGGTACAATTTATAAAAATGGGTTTAAAAGGGGTACACAAGTGGAAAAAGGTTGGGAACCACTGATCTAGGCAAAGAAAGAATTAATTTTCCTCTCAATGTATGAAGGAGTTTGAAGAGAAAAATGAATTCACGATGTCAGCCTTATCTTTGGAGATGATACAATGCTACCATTAGGGTGATAAAGAGAAAGTAGCACACACACAAATACAAGTGACACTCAACAGCTTTGGCAAGGGACCAGAATGCATGACTGTCAGTGGCACGAGCAGAGCATTTTCTACATTTTGCCTTGTCAAACTTAAGACTTAGTGCTTTTAATGATGGTTATGAGAGACAAAAATAAAAAACTGTACTGCTGTTTTATTGACTTCAAACAAGCTCAAGCTTTTGACTGAATAAACAGAAGCAAACTCATTAAAATTCTAGAAAATAGAGGGTTCGACAGAAACCTATTAAATTGTATCAAGAATTACTATTCAGAAACACAAGCAATACTGATAGAAACAGATCATATAGCAATTAAAAAAGGAGTTATGCAAGGCTACCCATTGTCACCATATTTATTCAACCTGTACCTAAAAGAAGTAGTAGACAAAGGACTACATATGTGTGAAGGCATAACTGAAGAAATATAGCACATTTAAAGTATGCTGATGACATAGCAATCACTACAGACGGCCAACAACAATTAGAAAATATCTTGACCAATCTGCATTAAACAAGTAGCAAATATGATATGAAAATCAATTTTAGTAAAACAAACTTAGTGATAATAGGAAGAAAATGGGAAGCAATCCAAATGAAAATAGGAAACAATAATATAGAACAAGTAAAGCAATTCAATTACCTAGGATTAATGATCACTGAAGACTATTTTGAAACCATAAAAAACAATCAATGATGATGGATAACAATGAGTAGACTACAAAAAATATGGAACAATAAAAGATTAACCAAAGAACTCATATTAAAGATATATAAAACAATGATAATTCCCACAGTACTCTATGGCCCAAAATGCTGGATCTTAAGAAAAAGAGAAATGGATAAACTCAATGCTTTTGAAATGAAATGCCTAAGAAAAATCAATAGAATAAACTGGACAGAAAGAAAAACAAATGAAAAAGTCAGAGAAGGACTTAACTTTAAAGAAACAATAATTGCAGCACTAAAAAAGAGCCAACTAAGCTGGTTTGGACATGTTTTAAGAATGAACCCAGAAAGACTACCAAACATATTATTAAATGGCAGAATTGAAGGACAGCCAGCAAAGGAAGACCAAGAAAGAAATGGATTGACAACATTAAAGAAAGCACCTACTTAAACTCCATAATAGAACTTCATAAAAAGACAGCAGACAGAAAGAAATGGCAAAAATTCGTCTTTGAGGAACTCAACCTGCCATAAGCAGAAGAGAAAAATGCTGGTTATGAAAAGGTTGCAAACATCTGTGAAGGAAGCTGAGGTTTTGTCTTAAGCCACTTCTAATAACTCTTTTCTTAGACTCCTTTTCTTAGGATTCATTTCTCATTACTCTTTGATGTCTATCCATCAGTCATCTTCTTATCCACATCTTCACATCCATCTCCACATACTAATTATGTAACAGAGTTCCATGTGGAATTCTGTCAATTGCCTTTGCAAAGTTCAGGAGTATCACTATGCAGCCGTTTTCTCTATATCAAACTCAATAATCACTTTATTATAAAAAGTGAGCAAACAACTATGGTAAGACCTACTGTCACAGAATCATACTGCCTGCTATGGAATATCATATTCCTGTTTGCCCAGTCCTGCATTCTGTCTTTTAGCAATTTCTCCAGTGCCTTAACTACCACTCCTGAGATAGTGATTGACCAATAATTTATTATAGGTCAATCACTATAATAAACATAAAGGAGTCTCCAGTGCAATGAAATTATTTTTCCCCTCCTTCTATCTTCCCAGAACTGAGGCTTAATATAAATAAATAGCTTGGTAAGAGGAGCTGCCAGTTCCTTTCACATTCTCATAATGCTCTGGTTGATATTCCATCTAATATCAAGGCCATATTTGCATTAATATTCTGCAATTTTTCTATTCTATTCTATTCCAATTCTGTTCTCACATCAGTCAGTGCAGTAGCTCCCCCTGAACAGTATACTCTTGCAGAATGATTACTCAGTAACTCAACTCTTTCATTTTCTTCTGTTACCTTCCTCCCATCAGTCCTTAGGGTCATTCTTCCTTTTACTTGTCACATTGTGAAAGAGCTCTTTGGCTTCATCAGCTAGCTTCTTCCCATATTTAACATTTGCCTTCCTTACCATACAGGTCACCCTTCTTGCCTGTGCATTGCACTGCTCATAGGTTTGCTGATCGCTTTTTTCTTTATATACACTCCACAACGTTTTCTGCAGCTTCTACCTAATGATGCTCATCCATCTAAGTGTCCAACACTGACATTTAATTTTTCCTTCTGATTCTGGGTATACAGTCATATATTGCTTTCTTCAAATGCCACTTGACCATTTCCAATGCATTTCTAAATCTTTCCTTTCCAAATTCTTATGTTATGGCACTGATCTAAGTTGGCTCCTTAGTTTGTCATAATCACCTGCTTTGTTTTATTTCCATATCTATTCTTAACTAAAATATTTTGCATGTCAGGCAGCATCCCAGGTCATGACTGCATGATCACTTTCCCCAGGTGGAAAGTGTGGCTACATTTACTAAGTTTGCTGGTGCTCTGATGAGATACACAACTCTTAAACCTTGAGTCCACTCCATTACATGTTTTCTCAGGTAATTATCTCTAAACAGCTGTATAAATTCCATTTTCTCTGCTTCTCATAGCCATTTCTCCTTCCAGCCTCTGTCTACATAATGGAAGCCCCATTAATAATTACTTGCTCTGCACTCATTGTGCTATCCTGCTGTCCATATTCTTCCTTGTACCCCCTCTGGCCTATAGCAGCAACCAACTATAATCTTTCATCCTCTTTCTCTCTCTCTCTCTCTCTCTCTCTCTCTCTCTCACACACACACACACACACACACACACTAGTTATCCTGAAATGAACTGTCCTCTGCATCCCATAGTCCTCATGTACTCCTACTTTTTTTGGCATTAGTTTTTCTGCTGTCAGTGATAAAACACCTCTGCCCATCCTGTTCTCTCTCTGAAAATACTATATCCCTTGCATTCTGACCATGTGATTATCTCTTGTTCACCTCTCTCATTGTTCTCCTTTTCAACAAAAGGCTTGCTAGAATTCCATCCATCCATCCATCCATCCCTGCCCTACACAATTCACAAATTGCACTTCTTTCTCCTTACTCATTTCAACCAACATACCATTTGGGATCTTTGCTTGCAGTCTCAACTCATTGTCATACCAGGGCAACACACACTGACTCCCATTTCTACCACAATGTTAGTTTTTGCTCTCTTGAATAACCTGCTATTGTCCATTCTCATACTCTCCCTCTGCCTCATCAAATCCTTACTACCACTGCTAACTCTCTCTCTGCTGAATGAAGTGAAAATGGATGTGCAGAACCAGGGAAACTAGAACTACCAAGGAGGGGGGGGGGAGTGAATATGCGGACATCAGTGAAATAGTTGAGTGTAAGAATGTATATAATGTACCTGAGCCGGTACTAAGGACAAAAAATGGGAATGGGATATTTAGAATAACGCATCAAGATAGGGGTGGGACAAAGGGATCACTGCATTTTATACTAATGCCAGGAGTATTAGAAACAAGAAGGAAGAATTTTTGGCCTTGATTGGCTCTTCCTGGCCACAGGTTATTGGCATTAGTGAAACATGGCTGACGGAAGATGATATAGTTAGTGGGATAGAATGTGTAGGTTATAGTGTGTTTAGGAGAGACAGAGAAAATAAAATGGGGGGGGGGAGGGGTGCTATTGATGATAGCTCATGAACTGCAGCCAAGGAGAATTGAAGTTGTATTGCAGGATAGTGAAAAGAGCTCATTTGAGGCTATTTGGTGTGAGATTGAGACAGGCAGAATAAAATATACAGTTGGGTGCTGCTATAGACCAAGTGATGGAATAGATGGTGGAGATAGTATGCATAAACAAATTGATGAAATGAGTGGAAGGAGGGTAATTATTATGGGGAATTTCAACTATGGTAACATTGATTGGAAGGAGGAGAGGACACATGTGAGGAACAAAATGGATTTTATTCAATTATTAAGGGATAACTATCTGAGACAGCATGTAATTGAAAATACTAGGGGTGTGAGAGTACTTGACCTGGTAATAGCATCTCAGAATTTGACTGTAATGAATATGACCATGTTGCCACCTATTGGTGAGAGTGATCATAAGATCTTGACCTGGGAGGTGGCTAAAGGTGTGGAATTTTCGATTAAGACAGGGTATATGTGGAATTACCGTGCTGGCAAATATGACAAGCTTAGGAGATTGCTTGGATCAGTGCCATGGCATGTACAACTGCAAGGGCTGGATGCTGATAGAGCATGGGAAGTGGTCAAGGAAAGGAGGTTATGGCTGATTGTATACCTAGGGTCCGAATAGTAAAACAAGTAGGGGTTAAATGGATGAATAACATCATTAAGCTTGAGCTGCAAAAAAGAAACAACTGTGGAGGAAATTTAAAGAAAGGGGTGACCTGCAGGCACACGAATGGTATAAAGTGCAGCCCAGAAGGGTAACGAGTCTGGTAAAAAAAGCAAAAGCGGATTGTGAAAGGAAACTAGCTATGCAAGCTAAAGAGAATCCCAAACAGTTCTTTCAATATGCTGCAAGCAAGGAAAAAACTGTACACTGCAAAATGATTTTAAGGAATGACAATGGTAAGGAGGTCACTGAATCAGTCGATATAGTGGAGTTACTGAGCGAGCACTTTGCAAAAAGTATATCATCCAGGTGATGACATTGAAAAAATGAAGGAACCATTAGTTTATACGGGAATTGTGATGAATGAAGTGGAGGTGAATAGTCTATTACAGAACCTTAATGTGAATACATCTGTGGGATTGGATGGTATACTGGCACGGGTCTTGCATGAAGCGGCTAAGGAATTATCAGTGCCCTTGACCATGTTGTTTAATCTGAGTCTTGGGTCTGGTTTAGTCCCGAAGGTGTGGAAAGAGGGGAAAATAGTTTCACTGCATAAAGGAGAATCCAAGACTACGTTTGCAAATTACCGACCGATCAGCATATCAGGAGTCGTTGTCAAGGTCTTGGAGAAAGTGGTCAAGCGAAAAATACAGGAATGGATTGATGAAAATGAGATACTGTACAGGGGGGGGGGAACAGCATGGCTTTGTGAAGGGTAGATCATGCCTCAGTAACTTGCTCAAGTTTTATAACGAGGTGACGGCTGAAGTGGATAAAGGTAATTGGTTTATGGTGATACTGCTGGACCTGACAAAGGCATTTGACAAGATACCACATGGAATTCTAATCCATAAACTGCAACATATGGGAATGGATATAGGGTTGGTGAGATGGATAGGTGGGTGGTTGATGGAGAGATATCAAAGAGTAGTTTATTCAGGAGTAGAGTCCAAAAGACATACTGTGACTAGTGGTTTGCCTCAGGGTTCTGTTCTTGGATCACTTCTGTTTAATCTGTTCATTAACGATATAGGGAAGGATCTAAGTGGAACAGTTCATTTGTTCACTGGTGATGCAAAGTTGGGTAGGGCGATAGTGAATGCAGAAGATGTCAAAGTCTTGCAGGATGACTTAGATAGATTGGAGTTCTGGGCTAAGGAGAATGGATGTCAATTTAATGTGACAGAATGTAATGTTATGCATTTTGGGGTGAAAAGTTTAGCAGCAGTATACCACATTGGTGGAACTGTACTCCAGGAGATTGATGAGGTTAGGGACTTGGGAGTGTTGGTGGATAGGGAGAGGAAGTTTAGGGAGCACATTGCAAAAGTAGCTAAATCAGCTTATCAACTCACTTGGTCGTTGAAAAATACCTTCACGAGCAGAGACAAGCAAGTTATTGTACCTCTGTACTGAGCCTTGATAAGACCTCATCTCGACTACTGTGCCCAGATTTGGTCACCTAGGTTCCTTCTTGATGGGGAGGAGGTGGAGAGAATCCAGAGGCGAGTGACTAAGATGATAGCAGGTCTGTGGAATGAACCACATGAGAACAGGTTGAAGATTTGTGGGTTGCAGAAATTGGTTGATAGGTGGAAGAGGGGAGATATGATTGAGACATTCAAATTGCTAAAGGGTTTCTATAGGATTAATTCAGAGGATATTTTTGAGATCAGGACTGGTGGTGGGAGAACTAGGGGACACCTATGGAAGTTGGGCAAGAGTGTGGTTAGCAGGGGTGTTAGAGCTGGTTTCTTTACTTTTAGAGTGGTAAATGAGTGGAATAAGCTGCCAGAGTCTGTTGTGGGTGCTATGATGGTAAGTGAGTTCAAGGTAAGGTATGATAGATACTGTGAGAATGTCGTATAGTTGTGTGGACATGATGTTTAGGGCCTCTCTCGATGAGTCTAAGGACTCCCTGTTGTCGCCCATAATAATAATAATTACTTGCCTGCCCCTCATATCCAAACTTCAATTGCCTCATTCTCCCTCCTGAAAAGAAAACTGTGCACCTTCTCATTCATAACACCTCCAATAATGGAATTCCCGTACAAAATATGACTCGTATTTTGTTATAGAATACAAGTCTAAATAAATATCAAGTAGTCATGTGGACTTGGCTGTACAAGTGGAACTAAGGGAATGAATGTTGAAAATTGGATGCAATTTTTGAGAGAGGTAAATGAGAAAGAAATTTGCTATAGTGCTCTATATTGAAATGTATTCACAGTAACCTAGATAACATAATTTAACAGAACTACATTTCTTAGCATGCTAATGCTAATTGTACAAATGAATAATCATTTGTAATTAAAAGTGCAGTTACTATTAAACATGAATTAGACTCATTACACTACTCTATCTCCACTTAGTTTCTCTGGTATGTTGGGATAACAATTGTAATACCCTAGCATGTATATGCCATTGTGATGAATTATTAAATGTCTTTTTCCTGTTGAAAAGGTCCTTCACCTGCATATGCCACTGAAAGCAGAGGATTGATTCAAGATTTCTGCTTATATTAGAGGATTATTGATAACTCAAAATGTGTTGTTTATTATGTAAGCTGAGCCCTATTCATTCTGAATAAAAGAAGAAATACAAAATTGCAAACATATGTTCTCTGCTTCAGAGATCACCAGTTTTGTTTAAAAAATTGCAGTTGTTACGTCGTTGTTTTCTCATATATTTTACCTCCATTGTTCTCTTTGTGGCAACTGAGATCTGGCTTCTAAACTGACTTTCTGGGGCCGTTTCTCTCTTTGAGCTCTGACAAAATTTATTTGTTAATGCTGCGCCAGTCAGAACTCTAGGATAGAAATTCTTATAGTTCGCCCGGCGATTAGAGGTCCCTCGACACTTCTGCGCATGTCAGAAAAAGGAGAATCCATTCCGATAATAGGGTAATCAATCTGTCTTCTGGGATGTGTTTGTTTATTATTACAGGTCGGAAAATTTAGGTTTTCTTTTACGAACATTGTAGTTTTTAAAGTGTAACTATTTTGCTTGTATAACAGTTGGAAAAATGTACGTAGAGTATTAACAAAATTAAAAAAGGATAGCATAAAACAAAAATTTAACTAAGTTTATTTTTAAGAAAGTTTTCTATAAAATAAAAATAATTATAATGAAAAACAGAAAATTTTTAAATGAACTTAGATATTCTAAACTTACAGTTGAGAGAACTGAGACACTTTAATGTCCTAAACCGATTAATTATTTATGACTTGTTGTGACTCTTTTAACAAACCCATGCAAAAAAAGGTTGAAAAAAAAATACCATTATCAAATCCTTTTAATCTTCATAGTCATCTGAATTGGTGTCCGAATCGCCATCACTTTCACTTAAACTGATCACCAAAGGTTCGCATAATTCTTCGATAATTCCATATCTGTCCCAATACATATTTTCCAATGAGGTGACATGAAAGATATTTTCCCCAGTTTTGAACTGTAATACTTTCAGTCGCCTGTTCAGAAAGCTTAAAAAGTTTCGACATGTCAATATCTCCAGTTACGTTGCGATGGCGAATGAAACTTTTCACTTCTGCCCAAACATACTCAATAGCATTAATATCGCAATGAATATGGTGGTAGCCTCAAAGCTAGAAATTCATGCTCTTTGAGCATTGTGTCGAATTTAAATAGTTTAGTTGTGGGCGAGTTTCTTTTGACCAAAATAAGCAATTCAATTTTTCACATATCTGAGGAATGAAAAATGTTATTTGCAGAGAGCCAATCCATAAGAACTTGCGTCTTATTAGACCAATTTGAAACTTTGTTTAATCAAATAGAGTGATATGAAGCGTTATCAATTATAATAACAGCATTTTTAGGAAAGTTTGGAATCAGTTTTTCTTCTGCCCGCTTTTCGGAGATCGTAGAATTCATTACCTATGGTAATTGGCTTTGTATAGTAAGTTTGAATTCGGTAAAAAAAAACCATTTCTCCACCTGCACACCAAATTATTATGTGCCGTGAGGCATTTCCGGTTTGTAGCACTCCACATTCTTCTTTAGACTGCCAACATTTTCCATAAGTTAAATTACTATCAATCCAAGTTTCATCTAGATACACAATCGGTCTTTTCTCTTCCCTGAAACGTCTTATTGCTCTCAAATACTGCATTCTAGAAAAAACAATGTCACTTCGCTTCATGATAAGTTTCCTTTTATTCTGGGACTTTTTAAAACAAGCGTAAAGTGTTAACTAAAATAAACCAGTGGACCAGTAGAAGGCGAATATATGGATGCTTAGGCAAGTAATCATGTCTCCTATAAGATCTGTGCTAGGGCAACTCGTAAATGCCAGTAGTAGTAGTAGTACGGTAGCCACTAGTGACCAGAACAAGATAAGATAACGAATCGTGACGTGATTGGTTGTTCATTTGATTACGTCATTGTGTGTGACATCATGAGTTTGTAATGTTTGGAATTTCCCTGGGGGCATATGTGTCAGTGATGTCAGTTCTTGTGTTTTGGTTCGCGTATGGAATTATGGGTGATGGTAGAGATAAGGATTCATGTTGTGATTGGTGGGGCACTAGTGACCAGATCAAGATAAGATAAGGAATCATGTCGTGGGTGTGTGTTGTTTTCAGATGTAGATAAGTGACATCATTTGTTGTTCTAAATAAGTGACGTAATTGTTATTTGTAAATAAGTGACGTTATTGTTTTGAATGGAAAAGGAAGATATTATTTTCGTGTCGTGATTGGTGGGATACTATGAACAAAACAGGGGTAGGGTGAATGGGGGAAGCGATGTCAGTGTCTTGGATGTGTATTGTTATGAGTTGTAGATAAGTAAATGGTTTGCGTATGGTATTATGGGTGATAAGATAAAGTTTGAAAATGTTTGGAATTTCGCTGGGGGCCCCCTTCTGTCAGGGACATCACATGGTGTGTTTGGTTCGCTTTATTGCATTGTGTGTGATGTTTAGAGATATGAATCGTGATGTTATGTGTTTGGAAATTTCTGGGAAACATATGTCTCTTTGTGATATCACATGGTGTTTTGGTTGGCCTATGGAATTGTGGGCAATGTTTTTGAGATAGGATATCTTGGAATTTTCCCAGGGTGACAAACATCCGTCATTGTCATGTTTTGTCTTTGGTTGTCTATAGATGGCTGTACTAATTTTCCAATACATTTTGGAGTATTTCTTTCCTGTTAAAGGGTGGGAATTCTTAGAGTAGAGTCATGATGGCAGCAGTGATTAGGCTTTTCTGAATAATTTAATTATATGCTGGTGTCCCTCAAACACACACACACGCGCACACACACACACACACACACACACACACACACACACACACACACACACATATTAGACATGAAAAGTAGCTAATGTAGCCATGTTGATACTCTAATATGTACCCTATGATTAATTAAGACTTGGTTAAGGTTAGGACTGATTAAGTCCTAACCTTAATTAGTACTATAAATATACAAGAAATGAATTTCAATACAAACTATAGAAAGTTCCTTAGCAACAGTTAGCCAACATTGTACATGCGATACATGTTTCACTCATTTGATACTATTTTATTTGTAATTATTCCTGTCAGTTTTACAGTTACTCATAATTGTGGAATTGTTTTAAGCCTATATGTCTGTGCCCTGAAGGTGCCAACAGTTAAAGTTTGGCGAAACTAGTTGGTTGGGTTAATAAATTTTATCAACACTTGATCTGCAAACCAAATATTATTATACTACATTTGGAATTTGTTGTTTCACCTAAAACGCAAAATACGAGCATCGAAATGTGTTCAGGGAAAGAACAAATATATTTTTTAAGATTTTGATGGTGATATATCAACTTTCCAGTCAATCTTTTCTGATTCTTAAAAACTATAATCCTTTCTTATTATAGAGCAAAAGAAAGAAAAGTGAACAATTGTTGGGCAGCAGATGGCATTGATGTGGTTGATTGGTAATAATAATAATAAAAACAATGAAAAGCAATGACACATCTTTGCAGGTTAGAAATTCAGTCGCTCTTGTTGTCTGACTCAAGTTTCTCATGATTACAAGAAAAGACGTTCATTGCATGCAGATAATTACGTAAAAGTTATCTCAAAAGTAATCCTAACCTGATTTAATTATCACATTACGATAATGCAGGCATTTCAAGAAATAAAACTAATCGGTACACAGGAAAGTTTCCATTCGCAATCGAAATTTTGTTAAAATGAACACATTTCACATTCTTTCTTATTCAAAACCTTATTCAATTAAAATCCTACCAGCTGCTCTATTGTTATGTCATTACTTTCTCTATATATTCCGTTTTATATATATCTATTCTATCTGTCTATCGCTATTTTACTTCTTCAGATATCGGACCTAATATGCTTACATCTAGGATTGTTTCCTCTTCGGATACTGGCAAATTTATATTTTACTGCGCCAGCCAGTATCCTATAGCAGAAAAGGATCCTTACTCAGGGAGACAATACTAGATTCTTAGGCGTTCTTACACAATGATCTACTTTAACACTGCTGTATAGATTCAGATTATTGCAGTCGTGATCTAAATCTATAATTATATACACTTTCTAATTCCTTACTGCCAAATCTATTTTTATAAGTGGTAGTTTGGAATCGTAATCAGGCATGACTCAGGATTAGGTAAATATGTCATGTTTATTGGAATATCTAAACAGAATACAAAATTCATACACTCAATTATGACTCAATACTAAATGAAAACTCGAGTTAAGAGGTTAACATATTCTAAAATAATTAAAGGTCATAAAGCATGCGAAACACTATAACTGCATCTTGGGATAGATAGCAAATGATATGAAGTTAAACTAAAATTCCTTTCTGTAATGCTATTCATAAGATAATTATAAACAAACATTCTAATGTTACTCAGTTACTAAAATCCACAATTCTGATCTCATTAAGTTAATCCTATCACATACAATTACTAAAGATCTTTTCCAAACAATTCTTCTTACTCTCTCAAAGGAGGTTAACTTTCTAATTAGAGACTGTCCACAGAGTTCTTTAGAATACTGTTCTTAATTTCACATTCGCAAACAATCTTCTCTCTTCTAATGAATTTTATACACAAAAATAGAGTAATTTCACCTTACCGAACTTTTTCCGTGTCTTTCAGCACGATGTGTACGTCTGGTTACTTCTTGTCTATTGGCTGTCCATACGGCAACGTAGGAGTTATGCTATCTTCATTATATCTGCCGAAAACGGACTTAAATCTTTGCGTTTCAGGAACAACTCAATGGGATTTCTCAGCGAAGGCTTGATTCTGCTAGGACTGGAAATTTTTACCTTCAGCTCTGCGTAGAATCCTTCTCCATTTTCAAGAAAGCCTGTTGTCCGACATCTTATCTTAGCACAGATGCTTCATCCCCTCCCTTTACGCAAACTCCTGCTAACTTCCAAGCCACCAAACAGGAAAACGATACGGCGCTCATCCCCCTTATATTCTTCGTTAGAGCACCCTTTTCTTCCTCAGTCCCCTTTGCACACGACCCATATCTTTTCACCCCTTGGGTTCATCCCTTTCTTTTTCCTGACGCTGTTATGCTCTTGTATTCCCAGAATTTGCGTCAATACGTTCCACTTAAGCAACTGCTGCCAGCGTTTCGCTGTACACGTGTAGTTTTATACCTTCCAAGAATTATTATTTAGTAACTATTTGATGACTTACAGTTAATTTTACGCAGCTTAAGTGAGGCTTAAATTAAGTCATATTATCCCTCTTTTAAGACATACTCTAAATAAAATCTTAATATGATCACCATAGCCAAGTTAGCCAGTCTTGGGCGTGGACAGCAGGGTTTTTTCCTCAGTTTATTCTGGGGTTTTTCATCCTGCAAAGCAGGCAAATTGGCCTTGAGAACTTAACACTACAGGTCATAGGATATACCGGGGTATATGGCTGACCACCTTATCCTGTAAACAGATTGAGGTCCGATGATCAATGGACCCTCGACACCGCAAGGTAAAAGAGGGTATAAAGAAGATGAGATGAGATGAGATGAAGATGAGAAAGATGAGAAAGTGAAGAAGTTTCACTTTTAATTTTAGCTGATGTGCAGGTATTTCTGTTTTTTTTGTAAGTTTAATATGTTGGATTCTGAATGAATGATTTCTTTGCAAGATTCCTTCATTTAGGATCTAACAAAGGCCCCCTCTTTTTATAAAAAAGTTTTTCTAATTCCTTTATAAAAACTATTTTTGCTTCTCCTTCAATCCTCTGGGGATGAACCTTGCATTCTTTCTCGGCCTTAGGTCATATCTAGATTGGACAAACCTCTCTTCTATCACTGGCTGTGCTTCCTTCTCTTATCTCTGTTGAACTTAACACATATCCCACATTACTCTGTACCTTATTCTTCCATTTACATTTGACAACACTGCTCTCTTGTAATGTATTGGACCAAATTCCATTTTTATCTGAAATATTCACAAATTTTGCACGATGTGTGAGTATGTGTACAGCCTTCATAGCAAGAGGTAAATCCCAAACTAATAACTGACTTATTGCCCTTCTAAGCTTGAAAAGAAAACATAAGAAGTGAGCATAAATTAACTGCTGCTTAGATTGTACATTTACTTTGCGTCTTCTGTTCCTGTTCCACCTTGAATAGTTAAAGGAACCTCTAGATCTTTCAGATTTCTCAATTAAATTCACAGCGATTGTTCCCTGACTATTTTCTCCTAATTTCCCTTCCTCTATGCTCTGATCATCTACTACTTTGATGTTTGTTATGAGGTAAGTCTCAGTCTAACTGTTGTCTTTGGATATTGAAGTTAATGAAGAATCAGTTTGGTTATCTATACATTCTTCATTATCCCTCTTAGACTGTATCTTAGACATTGTACAAAGTGTACGATGTTAGTCTCATTTTGCATTCTGCCTTGATGTGATTCCCTAACTTTCCTTCCATTATTATTTCTCTCTTTACCTGAACGTTTTCTTCCCATAAGGAACATTTCATTACAAGAGAAGTCGCATGAGAATTTGTACTTCTCCAGAAATCTTATTCCCAAGATGATTTGTGAACTTGGGCGAGATATCCTAGGGAGGACCAACAAATCTTGCCAAACACTCATGATAAGTACAATTTTACTCTAACCTTCTTTGTTACATATATCTCTGATGTTGAGATTCCTGATAATCTAATCGGTCTCTTTAGTTTATAACTACCTTGCCATACGCTGGATTTTATTTCTTGAAGATAATCTTTAGTAATTACAGAGGCCCAGGAACCAGTATCTTATAATAACATCCCTGTATGTTCCCCTTGATTATCATGCTCGATCCTCTTAGATGTTCATGATTCTTTTGTCCGCTCCTCCATTTTTTACCTTTATAATTATGAGGAGTGTGCCCAAACCTCGACTCATTTCTATTATTTATCATGGGGAGCCTCTTGTTCTTAAAACAGTTGCGAGCTATGTGCCCAATCTCATTGCAACAGAAACATCTAGGAGGCTCCCTTCTGTTCTTTATCTCATTGGTCTTCTCATTTTGAGGTATAGTTGATTCTGAAGTCTTTTCTGTAACTGCCGCCAGCTGTTTTAATACAGTTTCAATATGACTCACAATCGGTTGTTGTAGTCTTTTGACTTTTTTTCTTATCATCTCGTCAGTCTTCTCTGTTTGAGAGGCCTCTTCAGTTATTACCGCCAGCCGCTGAAGTGCAGCATCAAGATGGTTCATTATAGGCTGTTGTAAGCGTTCAGCTTCTTGTTTAATCATTGAACATACATCTTCAATGTCAGACAGTCCTACTTCCTTTGTGGTGTTGATCTCATAGTCAGTCACTTGATTGAAGTCGATTGATCCTTCTCCATCTTTCTCACTACTCATTTGATCATTAGTAGTCATGCTCTCACATGTGCCTGATTCCCTTTCAGTATTGTTCACACAAGCGGAATCATTCGCCTCTTTAATCATGTAAACATTGCCGTTTTTCTCTTCTCTAATGACATTGTCGGACCCAGTTGAGGCTGCGGGACAAATGTCTCCAAGCAGTTGCTCTCTTTGTTTTACTGCTGTCACACACTCCTCTAAATTTGTTATGTCCCTCCCAAACGCTGTTTCCTTCAGTTCTTGTCTCAATCCCCCCCCCCCAAAAAAATGTTGGAAAACTGCCCAGTCAATGTGGTGCCGGTCTTTGTCAGAGACACTTAAAGTATTGGCAAGAGCTAAGACTTGGTTGTGGTAGTCTGACACACTTTCCTTGTCTTTCTGTACCAACTTCTGGAGCTTCCATAAATTTGGTTCCACATTCCTTACTTTAGAAAACTGGTATATTAGGACCTGCTTAAACTTATAGTAATCTCTAGTTTCTTTTAAGACAGGCGAGGAATAAAAGTATGTCTTTGCCTTCCCAATGAGCTTACTACAGAGATGAATTAGCAGTTGGAGCTCACTCCATCTACCAATTCTTCTTAGTTCTTCTATGTACTCAAAAAACGCCAGAACGTCATCAGACTCCTCCCACGAAAGCTGAGGAAAAACCTTTTCAGGATTTATCGTCCTAAAGAATTCAGTCATCTAAATCTGAGCTCAATGGTTGAGGCATACCTGCATTCATCTTACAAACTTAATTATTATCTCTTTTCACACTCTTTGTTATTCCAACAAATGCCTGATTGCCTTATACGAATCCAAGACCTACTTATAGTGATTATTCCCTATTGACCTTAAACTTTAGGGGCCCTAATCACATTCTGTCAGTTGCACCATTGTTATATATTTTTATTTATATGATTTATGTTTAATTAGCTTGTTTACTGTATTATGTCTTTTCTTATTTTCAATTAAAATCCTACCAGCTGTTCTATTGTTACCTCTTCCTATTCTATCTTTCTGTCGCTATTTTACTTCTTCAGATATCGGGCCTAATATGCTTACATCTAGAATTGTTTCCTCTTCAGATACTGGCAAATTTATATTTTGCTCTGCCAGCCAGTATCCTATAGCAGAAAAGGATCCTTACTCAGGGAGACAATACTAGATTCTGAGGCGTTCTTACACAATGATCTACTTTAACACTGCTATATAGATTCAGATTATTGCAGTCATGACCTAAATCTATAATTATATACACTTTCTAATTCCTTCCTGCCAAAATAGGTTCTATTTTTAAAATAGGTAATCAGGCATGACTCAGGTTTAGGTAAATATGACGTTTATTGGAATATCTAAACAGCATGCAATATTCATATATTCAATTATGACTCAATACTAAATGAAAACTCAAGTTAAGAGGTTAACATATTCTAAATTAATTAAAGGTCATAAAGCATGCGAAACACTATAACTGCATATTGGGATAGATAGCAAATGATATGAAGTGTTGGTAGCTTGCTCCACCTTTGCTATGAGTTGCATGGTGTTGTTCTACTTACCCAGGTAAGATGTACAATACTATATTCAGTCCTGAAGATATTTTCAGGCGCAAACTTTGTTTGCTTTCACTGGGATAAAGGATTAAACTAAATTCATTATAGTCTAACCTAGTGAAAAATAAACTTTCAACATCTCTCTCTAAATCCAGAGTAATTTAACAAAAAAAGGTGGCAAACCTTTTGGCAACTCCTATAGGTAAAGATGATCTTGCTACTGCTTCTGCCTGGTATCTCCAACTGTGGGCCTGGCTCTCAATGAAGAGACCTCAATAAAGGTCGAAACTAGTCTGGATAGTGGACAATCCCTTAATGCATAACAGTATATATATCCACAAGAAAGAGATGTGTTTTGCATTATGGGAGATACTGAGATAGGAGTGTTGGTAGCTTGCTCCACCTTTGCTACGAGTTGCCTGGTGTTGTACTACTTGCCCAGGTATGATAGTACAACACTATATTCAGTCCTCAAGATATTTTCAGGCACAAACTTTGTTTGCTCTCACTGGGATAAAGGATTAAACTAAATTCATTAAATTCTTCTTATTCTCTCAAAGGAGGTTAACTTTCTAATTAGAGACTGTCCACAGAGTTCTTTAGAATACTGTTCTTAATTTCACATTCGCAAACAATCTTCTCTCTTCTAATGAATTTTATACACAAAAATAGAGTAATTTCACCTTACCGAACTTTTTCTGCGTCTTTCGGCATCACGTGTACATCTGGTTATTTCTTGTCTATTGGCTGTCCATACGGCAACGTAGAGGTTATGCTATCTTCATTATATCTGCAGAAAACGTAGTTAAATCTTTGCGTTTCAGGAACAACTCAATGGGACTTCTCAGTGACGGCTTGATTCTGCTAGGACTGGAAATTTTTACCTTCAGCTCTGCGTAGAATCCTTCTCCATTTTCAAGAAAGCCTGCTGTCCGACATCTTATCTTAGCACTGACGCTTCATCCCCCCCTTTACGCAAACTCCTGCTAACTTCCGAGCCACCAAACAGGAAACCGATACGACAAGAGAGCGCTTGATACAGCGCTCGTCCACCTTATATTCTTCGTTAGAGCACCCTCTTTTTCCTCGGTCCCCTTTGCACACGACCCATACCCTTGGGTTCATCCCTTGCTTTTTCACAACACTGTTATGCTCTTATAATCCCAGAATTCGCGTCAATATACTTTCCGCTTAAGCAACTGCCGCCAATGTTACGCTGTACACGTGTAGTTTTATACCTTCCAAGAATTATTATTTAGTAACTATTTGATGACTCACAGTTAATTTTACACAGCTTAAGTGAGGCTTAAATTAAGTCAGATTATTTCTCTTTTAAGACATACTCTAAATAAATCTTAATATGATCACAATTGATTAAATATATGGTACATGAAATAAAGAATGCAAATTTTATACATAAAGTGATGAAGTTTCACTTTTAATTTTAGCTGATGTGCAGGTATTTCTCTTTTTTTTTTTTGTAAGTATAATATGTTGGATTCTGAATGAATGATTTCTTTGCAAGATTCCTTTATTCAGGATCTAACACCAGTGAGTGTATTGCCATAAGCTCTTCTGTCAAATTTCTTATGAAATTTTCATAGTTTCTGCATTCGGCTTTGAAATAATAATAATAATTATTATTATTCAGGCCCCCATGGAGTCAAGAGATTCATCATGGGAGGTTCTTCTTAGGAAACACAAAGTCTATCACACCACTCATTGATCGTATTTGCTCTCGCCACTCTCTCAGACAATGCATTCCACAGTTCAACCACCCTCCACACACAGAAACCACTCCTCACCCTCTTGCTCACAGCTTCCTTTCATAACCTCCAGGGATGGCTCCCTTGTCATTGCTCCTTCTCACGGTTCCACCAAGCAAAAGAATTCCCCTCTGTAACTGCCTCTCAGCAGTTTAAAAGTCTCGATCATATCATCTCTCCTTCTTCTATCCACCAAACTCTACAGTCTGCATTCCCTTCAAATCCTGGGGACCAAATTTGAGAACAATAGTCCAAGTATGGTCTGATCAGGGTCTTGTACAACGGAATGATAACTCTTTTATCTCTGCAGGTCAGCATCCTTCTGAGTATTGCAGCAATCCTCTGGGTTACCTTCACCACCTTTGCAATATGCTCCCAGAATTTAAATTTTCTATCAGTGATCACCAGATCTCTTGTCTCCCCTTACTTCCTCCAGTACAGCTACTCCAATCGAGTATGCAACCTCCCATCGATTGATCCCAAACTTCAAGACTTTACATTTTGCTGCATTAAACCAATACCCCATTCATTTGCCCATCTGTCTAGTTTATTCAAATCCTCTTGCAGGGCTGCCACATCTGCACTATTACTGATAACCCTTCTCAGCTTCACATCATCTTCAAACAACCGAACATCCCCTTGCAATCCATTGACAATGTCATTAATGTAAAGGTTGAACAATACAGGTCCCATTACTGAGCTCTGTGGAACCCCACTTGTAACCTTCTGCTTCCTTGATATTGCCCCACTATACACAACTCTCTGATACCTATCGGATAGCCAATCCTGAATCCAGTTGACCAACCTGACATTCAAACCCATATGCTGCAATTTAAATATCAGCTTATCATGTGGCACCCTGTCAAATGCCTTCACTAAATCCAAGATAATGGCAGTATATGCCTTTCCCTCGTCTACTGTTCTTGTAATTTTATTATAAAAGGCTAGCATATTACTAAAACAAGAGCACTCCCTCACAAATCCATGTTGAATCTTACAGATAATATTACCCTCTTCTGCCCAACGTGTATATAGTCCCTCACTAATTTTTCCAAGACCTTAACAACTACTGATGACACACAAACTGGCTTATAATTAGACACTTCTAGTCTGCTACGGTCCTTACGCAATGGCACCATCATACCTTCCTTTTTCCTTTCCTAAGGAAAAATGCTGTTTTCCAGGCTGCTGCTTTACAATTGTTTGTGAGGAAGCATTGTAGTGAAGAAAGGTTAGATTTTGTGAAGAGAAGGATTTTGATAGATTTGGAGCAGATGATATGATAAGGAAAGGCTTTGTCATGATTAGGAAGAGCAGAGTGAATGTAGCAAATAACTTTGGTAACCAAAAATCAATTTATGCAGAGTAGTTTTACCCAATGTAAGATAATCCAGCACAGAACTAAAGCATTTAATAAAAATTACTAGCATTTCCTCTGATAATAATTTATTAGAAAAAATAATAAAGAAAATAATGAAATAACATCCTATAAGGTGAAAATATTTTTTAATAATCATATTTTAAAATTCTGAATATTTTTAAGAATTGTTTATGTTAGCATGTTTATTAGTTTTAGTTTCACTAATAAACATTCTAACATAAACAATTCGTAAAAATATCCAGAATTTTAAATTATGATTATTAAAAAATATTTTCACCTTATAGGATGTTATTTCATTATTTTCTTTATTATATTATTTTTTCTAATAAATTATTATCAGAGGAAATGATGTGCCCGTTATTGAAATTGTTTTGTCAAAGTGATATGTAAAGCATTTAAAAAAAATTGTGTACTTACTGGGTTTGATATTTGTATTACTTACAGGAATTTTATTGTAGTTTAAAATTATCAAAAGTTGTGTTTTATGGAGACATTCTCTTGTCACTAACGGAGACAACGTGCCAGCCTAGTTTCTCGCTTGCCACTTTCATGGAGTGCGCGCATTCTCGCCGAGAAATTTGATGTGTGATTGACAGCTGACAAGAACAGTGTTCGATATCAAAGTAACCGCTGTAAACAAGAGGAAAGAAATTAGAATGCAGGCTGGCAGACATTTAGATTTGGAGGAAATTGAGTTTTTTTATGTGACAGTCGGAGGAAAATTAATAGTATATTCCAAAAAAGGAATTGTGGAACTATGAAGTTTTAATGTGGAATAAGTATTGATAAATTAAAGGGAAATATTGCTATAGGCGTTTTAAAAGGAATATTGGAGGAAACGCTAATTGGAAGATTAGTAGTAGATTCCGAAAAGGGAATCGTATTACTGTGAATTTTTTAAAGTGGAAGAGTTAATTGTGTCAATAAGCACATTAGTGAATAAAAGAAGAAATTGCTATTTACATTCTAAAGGAATGTTTGAGAAAACTCTGATTAGGAAGTTTCATCTGTATTAAGGATGCCGGATCTAACTATTATTTCTACTAAAAAGAAACAGAATTGAGTTAGGAAGAATTAATGTGTGCTACACGAGTGATGAAAAAAGGATCCTGTGAAAATGAAGAATAAAGTCATATATCTTCAGAAAAGGGCCTTGACAGAGAAAGAAACTGGCTATGAACATTTTGTCATTGTGCAAACAAAGTGTTTAGTCTAGTCTTGAGTGTAAGTTTATTTTTAAAAGGCCTTGGATCCAATTAATTCTGTTGTTAGTTATAGTTATGTAAAGTTTTTTAAAGTGTGTGTATATATTGTTTTATTTATTAAATGTGTTTATTTTGTATTTTGGTCTTGAGTTAGTGATTTTTGGATTCTGAAAGCAATAGTAAAAAAGAGGTCATTGCACCAATTGGAGTGAACCCTTGTGCATATAATAATATATAGGTACACTCGGAAATAAATTTAAAATAATTAAACAGAGATCATTTCTATATACAGAATATTAAATAATTAAAAATCCTATATTTAAACAATGGCATAGCCGGTAGGATTAATATTACATAAACATCTCTATATAAAAATCTCTAATTATAACAACATCCTATAAGGGGAAAATATTTTATTCATCTAGATGGTGCTGCTAGTGAAAAGAATCGGTTAGAAGAAAAACAAAGAGATGCAAGAAAACAAAGAAAGAAAAAGAAAATTCCATGGGAACCAAGGTAAGTGAGAGAAAAAAATGCAATAAACCATAAATCAGGTAAGGTTAAGGTATTTAATAAGTAATTCATTAAAGATACCAAAAAATTATATACTTCATCATCATCCTCAAATTCCTGACATGTACCCCCAAGGGGTGTACAGGATATGATAGTACTGCATGAAAAATTTACATCATTACTAACTTCCTATCTACAATTTTCCTCCAAATCAGTCTATTACTTGTTAAGACCCCAATATTATCATTATCATATCATCTATTTCTATCATCTAAGGTACATTGTACCATATCAATCCACCTATATCTTGGTCTTCCTATGGGTCATTTTCCTGCCAACCTTGCAGAGAACACTTGTTTTGCTCATCTTTCCTCGCTCATTCTGTTTAAGTCACCATACCATCTGAGATTAGCTCTGCCAACACATTCCTGGATGCCAACAGTGTCAAGTGTTTTCCTACTATCCTCGTTTTTAATATGATATTGCCATTGATGCCATCTGTTCACGCTTCTAATCTTTCTCAGGACTCTCATATCTGCAGTTTCTAGTCTTTGGTCAAGTGTTTTACTTCTGACCCAGCTCTCGGAACCATAAGTTAAAACTGGTTTGAACACTGTCTTGTATACAGCTAATTTAGCATTCCAACTAATTTCTCTCTTATTCCATATGAATTTATTCAGTTGACTTCCTACCTTACCAGCTTTGTTGATTCTGTTGTCTATTTCCAGATTTAATTTGCCATCTTCATTAAAAATCGTGCCTAAGTACCTGAAATGTTTTATTTGTTCCACAGGTTCTCCATTCATAACGCAGTTGACATTTTCAACAATTCTACCTATTTTCATGATCTTTGTCTTTTTAATACTGACCTTCATACCATATCTATTACAACAGTTATTCAATTTAGTCAGGGATCTTGCAAACTTGTAGCAAATTTATTCAGAAGTATAACATCGTCCACATAAAGCAAAGAGCTGACATTAACATCTCCAATTTTGATATCATGTTTAATACCACTTTCCTTCATAATGTGATCCATATAGATAATGAATAACAAAGGGGATAATGTACATCCTTGTCTCATACCAGGTTTAACATTAAACTATCTTCCTGTACATCCTTCATTTCTAACTGCCGACTTACAACTTATGTGGTGTCCCATTGACACCATATAACTGTAGTGTATTGAATAGCTTCTCTCTTGGCACCTTGTTATATTCCCATGCTTTCTCAACTATTTGTCGTAAAGTGAAGATCTGATCCTGACAGCCTCTATTTGGCCTGAATCCAGCTTGTTCTTCACCAAGCTTTTCTTCCACAATTCTTCTCAAGTATACTTGCATAGATCTTGCCAGGAACACTGAGTAGGGAAATACCTCTGTAATTCTCACATTCAGTTTTATTTCCCTTTTTATATATGGCACTATTAGAGCTCTACTCCAATCATCGGGAATTCATCCCTCTGTCATGCTTTCTGAACTATGCAGTGCAGCCACTGTAAGACTTTTATATCACCATACTTCACCATTTCTGGTCGAATATCATCTACTCCTGCTGCCTTGCCACATTTCAAGCCTTTGACGGCTTTTACTACTTCAAGTATGGATATGTATTCCTGCATATCCATACTTGAAGTTGAGTGGTAAAAAACACTTGTTTTTTATGCCTGTTGAGTGTTTTTTACCACTGTGCTATCACTGCTTGTTTCATTTAGCAATTTTTTGAAGTAATTACTCCATACTTCAAGGATATCTTTTTTTTCCTGTTTTTGTGTCATCTTTATCATCTCTAACTCCTTTTACAGCACTCTTTCCTCCATTTCTCTTCTTCAACAACCTCCTGAATATCTTACCACCTTCTTGATATTCATTTTCTATGTTCTTGCCAAAGTCCTCCCATGACTTTTGTTTAGCTAGTTTTACACAGTGCTTTGCTTTCTTACATTTGTCTCTGTATTCTCTAAGAGCAAAAGCTGACTTATTTGCCAGGAACTTTTGATATGACTTCTTCTTTTCCTTCACTGCCTCTTTAACTTCCTGTGTCTGCCACGGAGTCCTGATTTTTCTATCCTTGCAGACAACCTCACCACATGCCTCTCTGGCTGAATCAATCAGGGTTTTCTTCAAGGCTTGCCACTGAATCTCCAAGGTTTGGTTCCTGTTCTCAAACTCTTTCATTTTTTCTTCAATAATCTTTGTGTATTTTAGTCTACAGTTCACATCTGAGAGCTGCTCAACTTTTATTCGCTTTAAAACTTTCTTACATGTTATTCTTTTCAACATGAAATTCAATTTTATCCTGCTCAAGACTAAATAGTGATTGCTTCCAATTTCAAATCCTCTGTACACTCTGGTGTCCTGCACCAGGGAGAAAACATCACTATCAACAATAACATAGTCAATGAGACTTTTCTTATTCCTTGCCTCTTCTCTCCATGTGAATTTGTGCACATTTTTATTATATATAATTATATACTTGGTTTTAATAATTTACCCAAGATAGCAAAACAATGTTTTGTGCATGAAATATATTCACATCTGAGCTACTTGTATATAGAGGTTAATGACTTTACAACACTTACCTTAGTATCCCATAATTGCAAAGCACACATTCGTTCACACATGTAAAATGCTATGATAGGAGTTGTCACTACCCAACCAGTTTCAATCTTTATTGAAGTCTTATCAGTGGAAGCTAGACCTGGCAGAGTACCAAGGTTGAAGCAATGCAGAAGTCATATATTTCATATACAAGTAGCCAAAAAGTGCTAGACCTTATTAATAAAAAATTCTCTGAATGAATGAAAGATGTGGAAAGTTTTTTACCTTGGTTCTATGATACATTTATAGATCTATAATAAATTTTTGGCATCTTTCATTTATTGAGCACTCGTTAATTTAACAATCTCATCAGCTTTTGACACAGCAGTACCATCTGCATTCAGTAAAGTTATTTTTCTACATTCATTCTTTTCACACAATACTTCTAACTTTTCTAACCTGTGCTTTATATAGTCACAACTCCTCTAAATCTTATTCCTACAATATTTCTTGCACATCATCTTCTTATGGATCTCTTGCATAATAAGGTTGCACATCCTTTCACTCCCACCCTATTTGTTCTTCGAACTCTATTTGTACATTCAGATACTTCCTCATTTAAGCACATTACCTTTCCCATTCAGTAACTGATACCTTATACCATGAGACCAATGATAGTATTCTTCTGAGTTGGCCATAATGAACCACATGATAAAGATGTTTTACTTCCCAAAAAATGTACAGCATGGTCACTTTCACCAACTAGTGGTAATATAGTTGCATTCTTAATTGATATCCCTTCTGACAGTATGATCAAATCTAACATTCTTTCTTCTTTCGCATGCTGCTTGAGAAAGTTGTCTCGCAACAGCTCAATAAATTCTCCATCTTTCTTATCATGTGCTTTCTTTTTATCCAATTAATGTTTGTTTAATTTAAGTCACTCATAATGATTACTCATTTTGTACCCATCAGCATAAATTGGCAGTGCATTTCATCATCCCTAGAAGTTGAACCACCAGGTCTGTAGTAACATTCCACCATATATTTCATCCTATTAGCCTCCACATCATATCAGATGGCCTCATACTCGCTACTGTATGGAACATTATTATCATTATTCCTTTCATGCATTTCTATCCCAATTTCTACCCTCTTCTCCTGTCTCTTCTATCATTACTAAAAATACTATACCTTTTTTTGAATTTACCTTAGTTTCCTGCCTCCACATCCCTTCTAAGATTTTCATATCACCCTGGCAATCAGACTACTAGATTTGTGCACAATAGTCCAGATGTGTTCTGATCAGAGCATTTTATATATATATATATTTATCCTTATTTTGAAACTTTTCCCAGTTTTGTGTTATCAGAAAACAACTGAATATCTGAATATCAAACATTTATATAGAGATTGAATTGTGGTAATCCAGTGTCACCATGAATGCATGGTAACAATATTTCTCAAGTGGGAGTAATTGACAAGTAAACTTATAGATGCTTACTTTAATTTTCCAGTAAAACACCTTGAATATTAGAGGCCTAAAGTGGCTATTACCATTCTTGATTTCCAGACATGATTCCAAAAAAATTAAAGTTTCTGCCCTCTCCCCACTTCCTATATGCATTTCATTTTAAATTACTCACTGTTTGAAAGCCTTTAAAGGCATGCTAAAACACATTCTGGAGACAAAGAATCCCTTCCAGTGTGTGAGTACAGTACAAGCAGTAGGCTGGCTTTTAGATACCCTCTGAAACTAAATTGGATGGTAATGAATCAGGAGACTTCCTAACAAGTTTGCAAATAATCCTTGTACCACTTAATCTTCCAAATTGTGCCCTGGGGGATGAAAGCATGGAGGAAGCACAGTGTTGAGCCCAAACGTTTACAAGAATACGGGTGAAAGCATAGTGTTCTTGGGTCTTTCTCCTCTCACTGGAAATCCCTGTTGTTAAGTTGAAGATAACATTAAAAATTACTCACTGTTTAAATATTCGTAAAATATTCAAACACCGAGATGTTTTGGAGGACTTCACTGTCTGTAGCTCCTGGCATTCCTTCTCAAATTCCAATACTGAGTATTGACAGTTAGCAGCAACAGTAATTTTCACTTTCTTCCCAATATTTTTGACCTTCTCTTAACCAGTTCTCTTTACAGATGTGGCAGCTCTCATCTTAGGAACTCAGACCGTAACCTCACATAAGTTTTCTTTTTTGTGGAGCATCCTTTATCCAACTGGTGTCTGTCTAATGCCCCTTGTCATTACAGTGGGGCTGAATTTGATGACTTCTGTGATCTCTATTGCTCCCTTTCTATGGGCTGATTACTGTTCCACATGATCCAAATGCCAAATCAATAACAATATCTGAAGACTTTTATTCCCCCCTTTCCTCTCAAAATCCCCAACTACTACTCTTTTTTTTTCTAAATGTTACCTCGACCTTATCACTTTTGATTGTCACTTTTGATCGGCACTTTTGATCTCAACTTGTCAGAAAACAAATTTGCAAGGTCAAGATCAGAACTCCAACTTTGCACTCAGCCTAAACTGCTAGTTCATTTTTTTTTTTTTTTAGGACAAAAATGTAGAAAACTTGCCTAATGCTCACATGGTACTCAAACCTTCTGGTCTCTTCACTGGGACCACCTGAACATCATTCTCCTCTTCATACAACTGTCTGGTTAACCAAGAGAAATTACATGACATTATATCAAGAACAACTCATTTTATATCTTCTATGGTCCTTTCCAGAGAATAATCAAAAACAAACCTGAATAGTATGGATTATAACAAGTCTTCTGATCCTGAAAGTAAATCGCCAATCTAGATCAATACTTGTACTGCAGAATTAATGGCCATCCTGTATTATCCTTACAGCATTTCATACTCCATGGGAAGCAAGCTTAATTTAACCTGTTTCAAAAAGGGGTGATAAAAGTCAGCCAGCTTCTGGAGGCCATTGAACAAATTAGTGAACAGCAATGGTGATTTCTCCCCCCCCCCTTGCCCACACAGTTTACAACAGATCTCCTTGTCATCCCTACCAACCTTTGGACACAAGCCATGGAAAGGCTTGCAGAAACTTATGTGGTACTGTTATGATTTCCAGGGCATTTGATAGCATCTGGCAGAGATGCTTATAGTAGTTTACCTTCTGTATTTTGCATTTGGATTGCCACTTTCTTATCTGGTCATTCACTGTATGCCTCCTCTTTTTAAATTTCCACTCCAGTATCAGATTTACTTCAGGGCCCTGTACTTTTACCATGATTTTCTTCCTGTTCATAAATAACCTTCTTTCACTGACCACATGACTTCATAGTTTTGTTGATGACTGCACCCTGTCATTTGACTAACCTTACAGTATACAATCAATCTGATCTCCTTGTCTTTCTCTTTCCTTAGTGGGACAAGTACAACCTTATGAACTTTGGTGCTGCCAAAATGCAATCTGTTCCATCTTATTTAAGAAAGAACGCTCTCCATTTGCAATTTGTTTTAGCCAAATAGAACTGAAACTTGAAAGAGTCAAAATTTTACAGAGAGCTTATTCTCATAAAAAATATTCTCTTACAGCTTATTCTCATTAACAAAAATACCAGAGGGTTTATTCTCATGAGCTGTTTGGTAATTTAAAAAGAAACGAAAATTTTGCTGTCTACTGATGGGAATATGCATTCAGCCATTCATGGATTCCAAATTTTCCAAATTCATGGATTCCAAATTTTCTTCCTGTTCATAAATAACCTTCTTTCACTGACCACATGACTTCATAGTTTTGTTGATGACTGCACCGTGTCATTTGACTAACCTTACAGTATACAATCAATCTGATCTCCTTGTCTTTCTCTTTCCTTAGTGGGACAAGTACAACCTTATGGACTTTGGTGCTGCCAAAATGCAATCTGTTCCATCTTATTTAAGAAAGAACGCTCTCCATTTGCAATTTGTTTTAGCCAAATAGAACTGAAACTTGAAAGAGTCAAAATTTTACGGAGAGCTTATTCTCATAAAAAATATTCTCTTACAGCTTATTCTCATTAACAAAAATACCAGAGGGTTTATTCTCATGAGCTGTTTGGTAATTTAAAAAGAAACGAAAATTTTGCTGTCTACTGATGGGAATATGCATTCAGCCATTCATGGATTCCAAATTTCAAGACCATACTGTACATTTAGTTGCATTCTACTGACATCCTCATTTATTTGCTTCCTCTTCGAGCTTCAGTTCTATCTAGCTAAAACAAATTGCAAATGGAGAGCTTTCCAGTGACCAGAAAATCAGGCAATCCAGTGACCAGAAAAGAGCTGAAAATTGCCTGAAAAGAGAGCTGCTGTGGTTGCAGTTAATGTAGTGATTTTGGCACACTCAGAAGAAGAGCTACACAAGATAATGGACAACTTGAAATGTGTGATTCAGAATTATGGATTATATTAATAGCAGGAAGAGTGAGAGCATGGTTTTAAATCATAGAGAAAATGCAAACATTAATGGTGTTTGACTCAATGGGCAAGTCTTGAATTCAAAACTTCATTCATCTGAGAGGTATATTTTCTGGTGATGGAAGTTCAGATCAGGGGATAAGAACTTCACTGGGCTAAACCTTTTTTTAACAGTGTAAATAGTCTTCCAACTTAGGTGGGAGATGAATTTCATTGCCCAGTGTGAGATCCCCACTCTGCTTATTTAGATGCCTGAAGTGGCTTGAAAAAAGTTCCCTGTTAGGTCTCTAGAGCAGGATTTTGAAAAATACAAAAAATTATAAAACTCAATTAAACAACAGAAAAAATACCTTGGCCCACTCACAGTACTAATATACTATTGGCTTACAACCTTTGGTAATTGGGAATCACATAATAAAAATAAAAAACTTTGAATAGTGAAATCCCACTGAAATGCAAGCTTTGATTAACAGAAGTTACTTTTTGTCCATTTTTGTCTTTTGATAAGTAGAATACATGCAATGGAAACAAAAGTTTTAAGAAGAAGATTGGCAACGACAAGGAAAAATGGAATAAGAAATGTGGACACTAGAAATGGTTCGGTGCTAAAACATGTTGAAGAAATTCTTGTGAATAATTTTTGAAGTGGTTCTGACATATGATGAGAAAATTTGCAACAATGGAAAAGGTAGAGAGAAATCAGATAAGAAATGATGTAGCAAAAAGAAACCTAAAGTGAAATAATATTCATGAAGAAAGAATTTGGGAGTAGAAAAAGAAATTGAGAGCTTTGGTTTTCCTGACAGTTTCTTTTGGAGCAGTTGTTGATAAAGAAGAAGAATCTGGTGACAATAACATTAACATAAAGGTCAAACAGCAAAGAACCCAGTACTGAGCCCTGTGGGATCCAGAAATCAGGGCTTTCTATCTGACGAGAACACCAGAAGACATCATTTTTAAAGCTATGGCAAATTAGTTCTAAGGGATCATGTTCAGCAGGTAAAGTGGAAGGAGAAAAAAAAAAGATTCAAGCCAAAAATGAGCAGTCAACTAGCTTCACAACCAAGTTCCAACAAATAAGAATGGCATAGGATTGACCAATTAGGACACCATTAATGTTTGAAGATATTCTGATATCTGAAGTAATTACTTTGAAAGATTTCTATGTGAAACAAGCAATGAGAACATAGTGAAAAACATTCAGGAGGAATGCAATCAGAAGAGCATAACAATACTCAAGGTAGAAAACCATCAAAAACCTGAAATGTGGAAGAACAGTTGTAATAAATGATACATGACCAGAAATGATCAAATATTAAGATATAAAAGTTTTATAATGGTTATACTGCATAATTCTGAAAGTCAGAGGGTAAAACTTCCAGATGATTGGAGTAGAGCTATTACAGTACCATCTATAAAAAGAGAAATAAAAACAAATTAATGTGAGTGTCAGAATTACAGAGGAATTTCTCTAATTAATGTTCCAGGTAAGATTTATTCAAGCATTAGAAAAGCTAAGAAAAATTGTGGAAGAGAAGCTTGGTGAAGAACAAGCTGTATCAAGGCCAAAAAAAACCTTGTTAAGAAATCCAAAGAAGTAAAAGCTAGACCGATTAAAGGACAAAGATCTGCTAAACAAATTAAGGATATGATTATTGGAACTTGGAATGTTTTATCATTGTATAGACAAAAAGCTTTGATGATGCTCCTGGATGAACTTAAACCCTACAATATAGACATCATCTGTTACAGGAAATAAGATGGAAAAGGGAAGATATTATTGAAAAAAAGGACTGTACAATATTTTATAGTTGTCAAAAAAAGGAACACAAGTTAGGCTTTATTGTTAACAACAGGGTTAAACACCTTGTTTTAAACTTCAAAGCAATAAGTGAAACACTGTGCTGGTTAAGAATAAGAGGAAAATTTTTTAACTATAGTATCATTAATATACATGCACCTACTGAAGAAGAAGAAGAAGAAGATGAAAATGATAAAGATAGTTTTTATGATGCTCTGGCCAAGTTATGATACATGTCCAAGACATGATATAAAAATCATCATTGTAAATGCACAAATAGGAAAAGAAAAATACTATCCTATTATAGGTATGAATGGACTACATAATAAAATTAATGATAACGGAGAACGACTTATGAACTTTGCTGCCTCTAGAAATATGGTAATAAGATTCACTTTGTTCAAACATAAAGATATACATCTAGCTACCTGGAACTCACCAGATAAATTATATTTTAACCAGACCATGTCCTAATTGAAAAGAGAAATATCTCTGACCTGATGGATGCAAGAAAATCAGTGTTCTCCCCAGAAATTTTTACCAGCCGGATTGGAATGAAGCATTAGCCAGGCATACAAAAATTTTGAATCAGTTAAGAAAGACCCTTTTTTATAACAAATTAAAATAGTAATTTTATTAGAAATTACTTCAAACAAGGATAATATTTTATATAGTAATTATAACAAACAAGACTAGGATTTTTCTTATTTTCTCATTAAGTAATGAAAAACCTTGTAATGCTCACAGCTTAAAATTCTATACATTAATTCTTCTCTTCTTCTTAGAAGCCCAGTTTCAGATTATTGAGTGTTCTGACTGATGAGATTCCTCATACAGGTTTTTATCCTTTTTAATGCAGAGAAATCCCTTTCACATTCAGCTGTGCTCACACGTATGGCCAGTCCAACAGCAGCTAGTTTTGCTAAATTTGGAAAAGACTCTTTGAGCTCAGATGTTGTTGCTAATTTCAACAGTATTTGTCTTGGATTTAGATTTTTGTATGACTGTCCATTAATCATTTTTAATCAACTTCCCATTCTAGTTTAGTACTTTCATAGTTTAAACTGCAGCTCTTCCATTTCTAGAATAATAATCAAAAAGAATCTAAGACACCTCACTTTGATCATGACTTTCTGCATTGAAAAGTCTTGAAAAACAGGAAATGATTGGCATATCTGGAAATCTTGCTTCTAGACTGCCTAGATTTTCCAGGCTGCCAGTCTATCCAAATCATCTTACAAAATTTTAAAATCATCTGTGTTAACTATTGCTCTACCCAATTTTGCATCATCGGCAAACAACTGAACAGTTCCTCTCCGATCCTTTCCTTTAACATTAATGTGCAAATTAAATAGTAGTAGTAGTGGTCCAAGAATGGAGCCCTGTGGCACACCACTAGTCACAGACCTTCTTGTGGACTCTACTCGTGAATAAACTACTCTGTGATATCTCTCCATCAACCATCCTCTTATCCACTTCACCAACTTTATATCCATCTCCATGTGCTGCAGTTTATTGATTAGAATTCTGTGTGGTATCCTGTCACAGGCTTTTGCAAAGTCCACTGTAAAACATTACCTTTATCCAACTCGGCTGTCACTGTATTATCTGAGCAAGTTACTGAGGCATGACCTACCCTTCATAAAACCATGTTGCCCCCCCCCTCCCCCCATACAGTATCCCATTTCCATCTATCCATTCCTGTATTTTGTTTTGACAATGACTCCTGATATGTGTATTGGTCAGTAATTTTTGCTACATCAGTCCTGGAGCCTCCATTATGCAATGGAACCCTCATTTTAGGACTAACTCAGAGTTGAGATTTTGATTAAACAATGTGGCCAAAGTCACTGACAGTTCCCCAGCATCTTCACGTAAAACTTGAGCTGGTATATCATCTATCCCATAACTATATTCACATCAGAGTTCTGTAATATGCTGTGCACCTCCATTTCCTCAATTTACCTCAGCTCCCATATGTCTTTGTGCCTCTTGTTACTGCAATATCTCCACCTGAATGATATATTCTTGCAAAGTGTTCACTTAGTAATTCTATTTCAAATGCTTCAGTTACCTCCCTACCATTGGCATTCATTAAATCATTCTGCCATAAACATTCTTTCTTTTACTTGCAACACATCAAAAGAACTGTTTGGATTTCTTTGGTCTGCACTGCTAATTTCCTTTCATACACTGCTTTTGCCTTTCTTACCCCACTGGTTACCCTTCTGGCTTATGCTTTGTACTGCTTGTGTTGCCTTATGGTCACCTTTCTCTTTGAATTCCCTCCACAGCTTTTTTTTTTTTTGTATCTCCAGCTTAATGATCATATTCATCCATTTAACTCCCACTTCATTTACTCTCCTGACTCTAGGTATGCAGTCTGCCATTACTTCCCTCAAACACTCCTTTACCACTTCCTATGCACTATCAATACCCAGCCCTTGCATTTTCACATACCATGACACTGATCTAAGCAATCTCCTAAACTTGTCATACTTACCAGTCCTGTAATTCCACATATACTCCCATCTCTTAACTAAACATTCCACCTATTTAGCCACCTCCCTGGTTAAGACCATATGATCACTCTCACCAGCTGGTGAGGAATAATTGCCTAAGGTAATTATTCCTCAATAATTGCATAAATTTCATTTCCTTCCTACCATGTGTCCTTTCCTCCTTCCAATCTATATTCCCATAGTTGAAGTCCCCTCATAATAATTACCTGCCTTCCACTCATCGAGATTATTTGCGAGTGTATACTGTCTCCATCATCCTTTACATCTCCTGGTTTATTGATGACAATGATGAAAGAAGTTCTGCTAAAACATGTTACAGTGGGGAAAAAAAAAATGCAAGACACATTTTCAACAATAAAAGGCCCATTTGTAAACATTGGAAAAAAGTGACATACAAAACTACATAACTGAGCATTCTTTATTATTCTGGAAAGCCTATGTAATTATGCACATACTTACGTATTTTCCAGTGTATAAGACGCACCCAAGAAATTTAATATAATTTTCTGGAAAAAAACCTAAAAAAAACTTTTTCTGTAGGCGGAGGTCCAAAATATCTTTCAGCTTCCTTATTCCCGTGTTCTTCTGCATATTTTACAACCTGAAATTTGTAACTTGAAGTATATGAATGTCACTAAAATCTATGGGGAAATATCAAACTGAACACAAAATATCTCAACACGTCAACTCAATACTGATAAACATCAGTAACTGATTACTCGGATAAGATATTATGAAACTTGAATAGGGACTCCCCGTTCTTAGCCAATGACGCGCTAGAAGTCACGTGAAGGTCACGCATCAATTTGATTGCACCATTAACCGCCTACTAATCTTGGAACATAAAAGGGAATGCGTATGACTTTGAAAAGAGGAAACAATCTTTACCTTCATTATATAAGATGCACCCCATTTTTAAGATGAATTTTTAAGGTAAAAAAGTGTGTCTTATACACTGGAAAATACGGTAGTTTTGCATGCAAAGATGATCACATTGCAATTCTCTACTTCTTTGGTAACTGTAGACAAAATACTGGTACCGAAGTTTTTTTTCATACTAGTTATGTGTTTAAATCTATTAAATCATCATCATTCTAGTAGCAATACTGACAGTAGTATGTATCTCTTACAGATGATGGAAATAAGGGAATTGCGTAACACAATATGTAAAATCAGTTTGTAAAATTAACTAATTTTTAATGCCTTTTTTTTTTTTTTTTTTCATAGGTGGTTCAAGCTGGGACAAAATCCAGTTACAAAGGAACCTGCCTGGTTATCTAATGGTGAATATTGGAAAAGAGATTTTTCAAATTGTCCTGACATATTCTGATATTTTAATTATAGCATTGCTGTTATAATTTAGATAACTAGGCAAAGTTACCAGGAATGGCATAGTTTGTCAAAAATCCTGTTTGCCTTCAGGTGCAAAAAGGCTGTACATCTTTTGAAGCACAGCTAAGAGTACAAGGATGTTTATTCTTGGACTGATGTTTTTACTATTTATTGTTTTATGCAGAGAAAAATGGAATAAGTGACAGCAGAGAAAGACAATAGAATGTTCGAGTGCAAGTAATTGAAGCTTCTAGTCAGTGCTATGGCTTGGGTCCAATTTATCCTTAACTTTAGTGTATTAGACACTGGAAAGTATAGTTAATCAAATAATGGACTCTATTTATATTTTTGCTCAGGAAATACCTGGCTCATGCTTACATATAAATAATCAGTTTCTGTCTAACAGAAGTATGTCGGTACATCCTTGTTTATGCTTTAGATCGTATAGTAAGAAGTTATAAAAACTTCTGATTTTATTGTTCAGTTGTGCAAATTGTGTCATATTTTACATTGAGGAAAGCTATTAAATGATAATTTGGTAATTATTGCCATATAAGTTATTGGCAATATAACAGATATATGAAGAAAAAAAAGCATTTGTCTGTAGTAATTTAGGAATGTGGTATGTTCTTGTTTTTGTGTAATTAAAAACAACCAAACAGAAAAAAGCAGTTGTATACAGTTTTTCTTTAATTGTCATGATTATATTTGCTTTGTACTTAAGGAACACTGGATTATCATTGTTGCATTTTTTCCAGTAATTTGTGAAATTCTCTTTGCTTCTAAAAGCATATTTTGAGTATGAGGGATTGAACAATTCTTATTCATTTTTACAGATCCTGCAAAGGTATTAACTGATTTACACTTCAAATTCTGAAAGAGGGAAAAAACTCTTAAAAAAGTAGAAATTAATATTTATGATTTTCAAATCATTGTTTGCAAGTCTAATCTTTAGAAGATAATAGTGGCTTTAGATCGGTCATTATTCTAAATTACTTGAAACTAAATATGTACTTTTGATAATTTTTATTACTATTATTTCAAATATTCAAAGTAGATGGAACTTTTGCATTCAGTTTCATATCCTTAATGCACTGGTTTGCAATCTATGGGCTTTATGTAATCCTCTAGATCAGTTGGTATTCTTCTTTTTTTTTTTCCGGTAGGCCATATTCATGCCCTGGCTTCATGATGGGAGGTGGAGGCATTCAATTATGTTAGCAGGTTAAAAAAAAAGTGGCAATAGATATTTTGTATATATTATTTAAGTGTTTTCAAATGAGATAATTATTTTTCTTGCAATTTTATATTTTGTACCTAAACAATAGCATAATAGTTTCAAGACAAATATAGGATAAAAGATGGATATTAGATATTAAAATTATTAAGAAAGCTCTAAACTTAGTGGAAGTATTCAACTGGACATTATATCAATGAACACTTCCGAAGAACGTTTTTGAAGTTTTATTAAGAATTTTTTCTGCAGTGATATTTTTAAGTATTAAATTACCGTATTTTTCCGTGTAAAAGACTATACTTTTTTTCTAAAATTTTTAGACCAAATATTGGGGGTCATCTTATACATGGGGGGGGGGATACCGGTTGAGAGACCTACAGTTGCCATGGTGAAACAGCTGGTACCTTCTCCACGAACACGCTTCCGTCAATCATTAGCCTTTGTTAACTCTGTCGATTGACATCATTAATGGCTGATTCTGAATAAACCAATCAGAACTTTGAAAGCATTCATACGTACGTTTGCAACTCGTTGGCGTAAGTTAATGCATTAACAATATTTTGAGCTCTAGTCCATAAAAATGTCCAAAAATAAAAACGATTGTCATATTTTTTAAAATTCAAGTTAACAGTCACCAATTATGCAAAAGAGCATGGAAATAAAACTGTCTGGAACTGATAGTGATGAAGGAAATGATATGCCCAGAACTGAGAGTGATGCATAATTTCTTAGTATGTATCTTAAAAATATTACCTAATTACTAAATATACTTTGAATATTTAAAAAAATATCAAATGTGTACTGTTTTATGTTTAAAATATTGATTTCTTAATTTTGGGTTAGAAAAAGTAGGGTTCGTCCTGGGAGCATCTTATACATGGAAAAATATGCTATATAAGGAAAAATATGATTCTCGTAGACAGGCTTATACGTTGGTTATGCATTATTAAAACACTTAAGGAATAGAACAACGTAGTTAAGGATATAAATTAAATTAAACTTTAATAAATATTTTCCGATATTTCGGCAAACGTCACGTTGCCATCTTCTAAAGGAACTTACAAAAAAGTTACGTGCACGTAGGCACTACAACACAGAAACTGGGAATGAAGAGATGAAGCTATTGTTCTCCTTACAGTCCTGATGGTGCCCTCTAGCGGGCTAAGTAGGTGTTCTTGGCCGTTGGGCTGAAGGTCTGCTGATGTAGGCCTCCCAAATTTGGGGCAGTCGCATACAACCAAATTTGTTGAGGTTAGAATTATCTGGCATTCTGGTAGGCAGGAACAGTTAATGTGATAGCATTGATGAGAACAGATGCCTCAACATTTGTTATCTTCAATGAACCCAAAAGTGGATCTGGAAGGTTTGCATATTCTACATACAATCTCTTTCTTTTTGCTTGATTTCTCATGGATGTTGTGTAAAAATTTTAAATGGGAGGGATATGGAATATGTAGTAATAGATTGTTTGCTGAACCATACACAGAATAACATGGACAGTTACACATCTCCTCTGCAAATCATGATGCTAGTAGTTTCCCCATCAGCACATACACACCATTACCTGGACTCACTTCAGAACGGCTTGGCAGAATAATAGCAGCAAGAATATTGCTAAGTTTCGTGTCATTAAAATGTTTCCCAAAATCATCGTTTGCTTTGATGAGAAAATGATGTGATTATAATCACATATGAATTAACTTCTGTTTAAATGGTTACTAAAGAACTATTATAAATAAGATTCTAAATGATTGTTTACCTAACAATTCCCAATTGGGCAGATGAGGATAATATTACTTATGAAGACAAGCACAGATTTGTTAAAGGATACTCTTGTTTTAGTAATCCTTTTACAATAGAGTAACAAGAGCAGTGGATGAAGGTTATGCATACACTGTCATTTTTTTGGATTTTTCCAGGGCATTTGACAGGGTGCCACATGACAAGTTGATTTTTAAGATGCATCATATGGGTTTGGATTGGTGATTGACTCTCTGATAAATATTAGAGAGTTATATATGAAGGAGCAGTATCTGCACAAACAATTGAATAGGGAGATGTTCAGTTGTTTGCAGATGATGTGAAGGTTATTGATAATAGTGCTGATGTTTTGGCCCTTCAAGAGGATTTGACTAAGCTGGAAGGGTGGGCAAAGGCATGGGAATGTCAGTTTAATGCAATTAAATGTAAGGTTTTAAAATGTGGGATCCTAAGAAGGGATGCTTTAATACTCACTTGGTGGAGTTATACTGGAAGAAGTGGAGGAAGCAAGGAATCTTGGGGTGGTTGTGGATAGAGATTTAAAGTTCTGAGGACATATTACAAAGGTTGTGAGGACATCAGAGAATTGTAGCAATGTTTAGAAGAACATTGACCATGAGAGATAAGAGTGTACTGGTCCTGTTTTATAAAGCTTTGATCACATCACATCTGGATTTCTGGTGTCAGATCTGGGTCACCGGGATTTGAAGGTAATGAAGAAACCTTGGAGAGGGTGCAGAGATGGATAACAAAAATGATGTCATGATTGTACAACATTGATTATGAGGATAGACTGAGAGTATGCATACTGCAGAGTTTGGTGGATAGAAGGCAAGGGGAGAGGGGGATATGATCAAGACATTTAAGCTGTTGAAGAGTTATTATCATATTAACATGGATGAGATCTTTCATATGGTAGAATGGGTGAAAGGAACAAGGACAAGAGAACTTCCCTGGAAATTTCAAAAAGATGTGATGAGTAAATGGGTAAGGGTAAGATGTAAGTTTTTTTGCATGGAAAGTGGTAAGAGCATGGAATGCATTGCCTGAGAGGATAGTGAATATGCAGACTGTGGATGAATTTAAGGAGTTTATGATAGACTTTGTGTTCAATAGTGTTGATCTGTTGTGATAAGTCTTGTGACACCATGGGGATCATCATCAAATTCCTGATGATGATCCCCAGGATATGATAGTACTGCATGAAAAACTTACACCATTACTAACTTCCTATCTACAATTTACCTCCAAATCAACCTGTTACATGTCAAGACTCCAACGTTGTCAGATCTTATATTTCTATCTTCTAAGGCACTTTTTACTGTATCAATCCACCTATATCTTGGTCTTCCTCTGGGTTTTCCTGCTAACCTGGCAAAGAACATTTGTTTTGCTAATCTTTCCTCTCTCATTCTGAGATTAGCTCTGCTAACACATTCCTGGATGCTAACAATATTAAGTTCCTTCTTAACCCTTTCTGACCTGAATTTTTTTTTACAAGTGAAAAAAATTTTTCTTTCTATTTATTTTGTCTTTAGGTCTAAAAAAGCAAGGATATCAAGTATTTTTCTGAAAAATACATTTTCATTTTTCAGAAAATGAAAATGTATTTTTTTTCAATGATTCATGGAAATTTCATTTTCAATGAATCATTGAAAATGAAATGATTCATTTTCAATGAATCATTTCAGAATTGGAATCATTCGCCACGTAATATGGGCTATGAAGGCCAAGAAAGTTAGTGATTCCAATTGGAATCACTAGGACAGAAAGAGTTAATATCCTCATTTTTAATATGATATTGCCACTGATGCCATCTGTTCACCCCTCTAAACTTTCTCAGTACTTTCATGTCTTTGGTCAAGTATTTTATTTCTAACCCAGCTCTCAGATCCATAAGTTAAAATTGGTTTGAACACTGTCTTGTATATGGCTAATTTAGTGTTTTGACTAATTTCTCTCTTATTCCATATAAATTTATTCAGTTGACTTCTTACCATACCAGCTTTATCGATTCTGTTGTCATCATCATCAAATTCCTGCCATGTACCCTCAAGGGGTGTACAGGATATGATAGTACTACATGAAAAAAATTACAGCATTACTAACTTCCTATCTACAATTTTCCTCCAAATCAGTCTGTTACTTGTCAAGACTCCAACATTATCAGATCTTATATTTCTATCATCTAAGGCACTTTGTACTGTATCAATCCACCTATATCTTGGTCTTCCTCTGGGTCGTTTTGCTGCCAACCTGGCAGAGAACACTTATTTTGCTAATCTTTCTTTGCCCATTCTGTTTAAGTGACCATACCACCTGAGATTAGCTCTGCTAACGCATTCCTGGATGCTGACAATGCCAAGTTCTTTCCTAATATCCTCGTTTTTAATATGATACTGCCATTGATGCCATCTGTTCACGCCTATAATCTTTCTCAGGACTCTCATATCTGTGGTCTCTAGTCTTTGGTCAAGTGTTTTACTTCTGACCCAGCTCTTGGATCCATAAGTTAAAACTGATTTGAACACTGTCTTGTATACAGCTAATTTAGTGTTCCGACTAATTTCTCTCTTATTCCATATGAATTTATTCAATTGACTTCCTACCATACCAGCTTTGTTGATTCTGTTGTCTATTTCCATATTTAGTTTACCATCTTCACTAAAAATCATGCCTAAGTAGCTGAAATGTTTTACTTGTTCTATAGGTTCTCCATTCACAATGCAGTTGATAATTTTAATGCTTCTGCCTATTTTCATTGTCTTTGTCTTGTTATTGTTGACCTTCACACCAAATCAATTATGACAGTTATTCGATTTAGTCAGGGAATCTTGCAGACTTGTAGCGGATTTATTTAGAAGTATAATATCGTCCACAGAGCTGACATTAACATCTCCAATTTTGATATCAGGTTTAATACCACATTCCTTCATAAAGTGATCCATATAGATAATAAATAACAGAGGGGGGGTAATGTACATCCTTGTCTGACACCAGATTTAATATTAAGCCATTTTCCTGTACTTCCTTCAGTTCTCACTGCTGACTTACAACTCAAATAAAGACTAAGTATTGTTTGATATAATGCTCTGTTGACACCATACGACTGTAGCACTTTGAACACCTCTCTCTTGGCACCCTGCCATATTCCTTTTCCAGATGTACAAAACTTAAATACAGGTCTTTGCTTTATTCCCACAATTTCTCAACAATTTGTCATAATGTGAAAATTTGATCCTGACAGCCTCTATTTGGCCTAAATCCAGCTTGTTCTTCATCAAGCTTCCCTTCAACAATCCTTCTCAACCGTTTCTCAAGTGTACTTGAATAAATCTTACCAGGAACACTCAGTAGTGTAATTCTCAAATTCAGTTTTATTTCCCTTTTTATATATAGGTACTATGAGAGCTCTACTCCAATCATCTGGAATTCATCCCTCTGTCCAGGCTTTCTGAACTATGCAGTGCAGCCACTGTAGGACTTTTATGCCTCTATGGGGATCAGGAAAATAATAATAATATATATTAGAATTGGATAATTATTCCTCAGCAATAGTGTTTCTGAAAATGTTTCTCATATTTGATAAAAATTCTAGTTTCCTATCTCCTCTCCAGTTCAGTAGTGTTCTTTCTTTTTCCTTCTACAAAAGACAAGGGATGCCATTGGTCATCTCTTGGTGAATATATTCCTTTGGTCATGTGACCTCATCATGCTAAGGTTAACTATGAAGTACATATAAATTATATTCATTTCCACCAACCTGGTATATCTGAATATGGTAACCATGGTATTAACCCTAATCCATTATATAATAGTCCTTCATTTCAGTTCTTTTAAAGTTTCAAGGTTATTTGAGGAATATTCTGAAGACTTTGTAAGATTCATTATTGGCGGCCCCATCTTAGATAACCTGGTCTATCATGCCATTCCTTAAACTTGTCTACCATCTACACTTTCACAACTATGATAGTCCATTGCAGTTCAAATTTTATTTCTATTTTTGTATCAGCTACTCTGACTTTAACATTCAACAAAAGTGTAAATACAGCAAATTGTTTACTATTAAATATTTTTCTTTGTGTTTATGTTTGTTCAAATATATGATAGCCAGTCTGGTTGACTGTGTGGTTAGCGTATCTGCTCTCCAGCCAAAAGGCTGTGGGTTCGAATCCTGCCGTGGGCATGGATGTTTATGATTGGCTGTGAAAATACCAGTGGTGGTGGTGGTGGGCAGTAGATGGCTTTGCTGTAGAAGACGCAATTTGCTGTAGTTGGTGGATTGAGTGGTGGAGATGAAGAGTTGTATAGTAAGTGCCCTCCGTTGATGAGTCTTTGGGACTCCTTTGAGGTATCACATAATAATAATGATAATCTCAAACATATTTTAGATTCGAGTCGTTTTTACCTGTACTATCTTCATTCTTTAATAAAGTTATACAGATCTGAATGGAGTAACTTCAAAATTTGAAGAGAAATTATAAGAGAAAGAGAGAGATGTACTTCAAAATTTAAAGGGCAATTATAAGAGAATGGTGCCATCTTAATTAGTATAAAATGGCATCTTTCTCTTATAAGATGCCATCTTAATTTGTATATTCTTATAAATAAGTACACATTATAAATAACTAAAAATTGCCAATAAATTAACTTTATTACTGAACAGTATAATTATTTGCAATGGTTACATGTGTGTGGTATTCAGTCATCATAAACAAACATGAAAAATTTTGAATCAGTTTGGAAACTTTGCACTCTCCTTATTAAAAGGAATGCATCACTTCACACTTACTTTGAATATTTGCTTTGCATTCTTTGTGTAAGTCAGGATCAGCAAAAAAAGCCTTTAGAAGTTTGAACTCTATAAGATAAGAACTTTAGTTTCCCATAACCTTCAAACAGAAGCAGGTGAAAATTTATAATTAAAAGTCAATTTAGCAAATTAGTGGCAGTTACATTAGCACCAATTAACACTTCCCAGATTTGTTTCCCCACATTTTTAACAGAATTTACTTTGTGTAAAGGAAAGTTTAACTCATTTAATATTTATTATTATTTTTGGGTTTTATGGATTTAATATATCAGATCCCAAACTTATGAAACATTTAAAAAAGATGAATAACTTTTGGTGAAAATCATTTATCGGTTTATCTTTTCTTTGTCTGTGTAAATATCAAATCAAAACTTGTTTTGGTTTATATCAGGGTTGTCCAACCTTAGGTAATCTGAGGGCCGCATTAAAAAAAAAGATTTATCCATGGGGCCACATCCAGATTAATAAGGTACATATATTATATATACAGTATATTATATATATATATATATATATATATATAATATATGTACATACATTATATACGTTGGGACAAAACAGTGCAAGGACGCTTCTTTGACACATCTAATATTTGAAAACACATGGGTATATAGTGATGTAAAAACACCAAATAAAATTGCCAACATCGAGATTATCGATTAGTGATAGAATTAAAATATCGGACATGCATTCGATTCAAATTGTTATTTTATTTTCTCACTCGTGAAAATCAAAACCCACACACCGTGGCCGTGTTTTGGACAGCCCTGGTTTATATAATAAAAGGCTTAAATATATGGCTGCCAATAAATTGAAAAATGAAGTATGTGATAATCAAAAACATTTATTCATTTAAAATTATTATAATGACATGCTATCTGTAAATATTTTTCCAGAAAAATGAGATGTGAAAGTAAAATCTTTATTAAATTACTGTTATTTATTTTATCATGGCTTCTTTCAGCCATGATAACAGAGCTTATATTATCATGTGATATATAAATTGACGTATATTTTATATCTTTCATGAAGTTCCTACCACTGAACAAAATCATCCTTACCTTTCTCCTTTTTTTATTTTTTATTTTTTCCAAGATTCATAATTTTTGTTGAGTCATTAAGTGTATGGGTATACTCCACACACAAATATATGCATAATTGTTGCCATGGAAATTGCTTTATATGGTGCTCATAAGCTGTCTTTTAATGTCAAATCATAGTAAATATTGAATAATGTGAAGGGTTGATTCAAGTGAAACAACATCCTTTAGTATTCACTCTCTCTCTCTTTCTCTACACACACACACACATATATATATATCCCAAAAAACTTCTCATCCTCTAATAATATATCACCAGTTTGATTTTATTGAAAATAGCCTAATTCCATTAGAGATCCTATGATTTTCTATTAATATACGAGCATTTTGATTTAAATGCAAAATAAATTAGACACTAAGAGGTGATGAGTTCCTGTTTTCTAACATGTGCAGTTGAGCAGATAACCTCTTCTGCTCCTTTTTATGAGGTTACATGAAGGATATAGTGTTTGTGAGGGCAACCTAATTCATGTTGTATCAGTATTGTACCTTAAATTGTCATCAAATTTCTGATATGTACTTCTAGGAGGTATATATGTACAGGATGCTTTATATGCATATCCTAGAGAGACGTGTGTACCTGTACCTCTGGGGAGTACATATGATATGTACAAGATGCTATTTATAGTCCAATATGATTAATTTACATTATTACTAGCCTACTATGAACAATGTTTGTCCAAGTTACTCTGTAATTTATAAGGATTCCAATATTGTCAGAACTTACATTTTGGTCACATTTAAACTGCATCAATCCACCTAGATCTTAGTTTTCATTTTAGTATTTTTTTCCTGCCATCTTTCCTCTGCTTTAAAGATCAAAGACCACTCTCTACTCTTTGGTCAACTGCTTCTTTAACTAATCCAACTTTTTCTGACCCATAAGTTAAAATTGGTTTGAATACTGTGTATACAGCTGGTTAAATGTTTTGTTAATTTTTCTTTTATTCCATATAAATTTATTCTGCTTGCTCCATGGCAATTGAAAGCAGAATGTGTGGTGAGAGAGAAATGGAACTGTTGAGAAAGGAGATGGAAGGAATGAAGACAGTGGAGGAGGGGAATGAAGATCTTGGGAGGATAGAGAGGTTGGCTAGTATGAGAGGAATGAGAGATGAGTGAGATAAATGAGAAAAAGATGAGAGAGTGTGGAAGCAAGGGATAGAGAGAGAGAGAGAGGAGGGATGAAAAGGGGGGGAGAGAGAGATTGCAAGCTGTAAGAGTCAGGGATGCCAGTTAGAGAAGAATGAATGAATCTATTTGGAGTGCCATATATGGAGATTCAATGATTCAGGGTGTGTAGAATAGAATGCCAGAGGAGCGCTTGCCTGGTGGGACAATAATGTGTGTGGTAGTGGCAGTAAAGAGAGATGAAAGTGTGGAGGAGATGATAGTAATGGTTGTTGGATGAATAACCTGAGAGGTAGTGTGAATCATGTGAGATTTGAGGTTGATGTTAGACATAGTGAGTAGAAATGTGTCTCAGGAAAGATAGCATGTTTTCCCAGTATGATAATGTAGAGTGGAGGAGAAGAGCAGTGATGACGATTGAGATGATTGCAAGAATGTGCAGAAAAAGGAGTCTGGAATATGTGAATGTGTGGAGTACATTTGAGGATAGAAGAGAGCTATATGCAAGAGCTGGATTGCATTTGAATGCAGAAGGGCACATGCATTTGGAAAGACTGTTGTTTTCTGGGCAAGTGAGTGTGTTTGGGACAGGGAAACTAGAATTTCACAGGTAGAATGTTGCAGGGATGGCCTCATGTGGAGATAATGGCTTGAGAAATGGGGGAGAGAGGAATGTACACTATATTTCAGAGCTAGGTGGGGTATGAGAAGAGTAATAATGGATATAAGAAGGCTGGTAATACACTGTTTTTTTTTTGTATACAAATGCCAGAAGCATTAGAAATAAAGGTAATGTGTTTGTGGCATTGATTGACTGAGGAGGATGTTCTGATAGGGATAGAAATTGAAGGGTATAGCATTTTTCACCAAAATATTGGGAAGGTAAACATTGGTGGTGAAGTGTTACTCATGATAAGAGATGAATTGTGTGCTTTCAGGGTGGAGAATCTCAGTGAAAATAACACTAATAGTTTTGAGAGTATATGGTGTGAGATGGATGTTTATAGGACAAGGTTTTTAGTGGGATGTTGCTACAGATCAGGGAATATAGATGGTGATGAGCAGGAAAGGTTTAGGCAAATCAGTCTGACAAGCACAAAGTGAGCAATCATTATGGGGGACTTCAACTATTGCAATATAAACTGGGCAGAGGAGACAGCATGCAGTAATAAGGGAACTGAAGTTTTTGATTTTTTTGAGGGACAGCTATCTTAGGCAGCATGTAGGTATCAAAACAGAAGGAAGTTATGTGGAATTATAAGGCTGTTGACCATCAGACTTAGAAACCAACTTGTAACCCTGCAATGAATGAAAGAATTTAAAGGACGAGGGGTCATTACTGCATGGGAGATACTTAAGAAAAAATTACTGTCAGCAATTGGTATACAGATTGTATACCGATTATATACAGATTGTAGGAGGAAAAATGATAGTGGACAGATTATCTTGCAGGATGCAGATGGAAATTGGATGACCAAAGCAGATGACATGTGAACTGTTTAATGAACGTTTTATTAGAATGTTCCATCCTAGCACTACAGGCATTATTCCTAGAAGGATAATGTGTAGTGAAGTGTTAGAAGTGAAAGGATGTATTTTCCAAATACTGAATACACCAAATGTCAATAAGGCAGAGGAACTAGATGGGATTTCACCATGCGTTTTAAGGGAATGTGCTATGGAACTAACTGTGCTGTTAACTTGGCTGTTTAATGCAATTTGGCAGGTTCCTAGAGATTTCTCTGAACAATTATCTACAAATTACAAATACAAGAGACAGCTGACACAATCCATGCAACATTGCATTCATGTTAATGAATTGGTTTGTATCTTTTCTAATGATTTATTTAGTGTTAACAACATCTGCTGTTATCTATTTCTATATCTAAAAGCCCTGAAAAGCTGCCAGTTTGGACATTGGCAAAACTAGTTGGGTTGGTTCCAAATTACAAAATGATTAATAAATATTCTTTAATAGTTATCTTAGGCAAAAAATTAATTTTGTTGTTAAAATGTGAAAGTGTAAAGGTATTGTATAAACTACTGTGTATACAGTATAGCCTATCACAATTTCCCTGGCATATTTGTGCATATCTAAAATTGAGTGGGTCTATACTAATATGACTCTTACACCATCTCTAAACATGCTGTTATATACTATAATATTTTATTGTAGTTTAATTGCTGTTGAAACTTAATATTTCTGAAACCTATACATAGATCAATAAATAAAGTATTTTTAGCTATGAGGTATGTGTCATTCCAGGTCTATTCCATGTTAATTCTGAGCAGACAGCTAATAAGGATTAGTTTCTGTTAACTACTTCAGCCTCTGTTTCTGCCTTTGGAGGAGAGGGGGGGGTCTTTCTTTCTTCTTAGATAACCAATCAAATGAGAAAGAATCAGAAAAGGAACAGTGTTTGCAAAAAAAAATCTCTACAGATACAGAATGTTCATTGTCATATGTATCCAACATCTTTAGAAACATTAAAAGTTTTACAATAAAACTTGGATCCTTGTCAGCAATAGATCCTTAGTTAGTTTATCAGAATTAATAGAGATAAGGCAGGGGACAACAGGTTGACTAGAGGACAGCTAGGAGAATTAAAACAAAACATTAAATTATCAGTAAATTTCAGATACCAAAATGTATTTTTTTAAATTATTTATGCCTATACATTTGGTATAATGCAGAATTATTATATTACATCCTTCATGGAGTCGGCAGACTCATCGTGGGAAGTTCATTCAACTGGCAACATATTTATCATACTGAATCTTAAAATCCTTAGCATTCTCTGCAGTATTATTATTATTATTCATGACACCTCCAAGGAGTCTGAAGACTTATTGCAGGAGGACACCCACTGTACAACTCTCCGTCTCCACCACTACACCAAACCTCTACTACCAATCGTCAGCATCAGCGCCATCCACTGCTGCCACCACCACAGCTACTATTTTTTTGTCTGTAAATTGCATGTGTTCTGAAGGGCCGATTTGTTTGTATGTGGGATGAAAAATCCAAGTGTCCGGGAGAAAAAATCCTGCTACCTCCATATGAGATCGACTAACTCACCTTCGATTGAAAAAGTCCATATAAAGATTCCTCCCATCATGACGAGAATCGAAACCAATCAAAGGGCGCAACGTACCATCATTTTTCCAATTGCGCTTAAGGGAGTGTTAAGGATTTTAAGAAAACAGAATCTGAATTAGAACAGAACTCTTGTTAGATTAGATTAAAACATGATATAAAATTAATCCAGCCACAAAAGAGAAAAGTGGAATTTTGGAATGACACATATCACACAAAAATTTTCAAATAAGGTGCTATATTCTAAGTACTGAGTTAAGTAAATAATAAATATAAATTTTTAATGAACTGGTGGACTTGTTGTAAGGCTATCAAATCTGAATATTCTGTAATAAAATACATGTGAAGCCAATAAATGTGTATGTCTCTGAAACAGAGCCAGTGTGATGGCATTTGTAAATTACACATCATTTGAATGCTCTATAAAAATTCAGCAAACAGGTAACTTATTGTAAATGAGTTTTATAGGTCATTGCTGAATAGGCTAAACCATACTGTTAGCCAACATATCATCTGATATGCTAATAATAACTGTTTGATGTTAAACTATTTGTGATTGACTTTGAAAATCAAAGTATTCCACTTAACACAAAAGCCAAAATAAGTTTTTAAAGGAAGCCTATAAGTAAAAGGAAATGTGCACACACACACACATTATTATATCCATGCTGTTGTATTGTATATATCAATATATGGATAAATTCATATTTGTGTACAATTAATGTAAGGCCAATGTAGCTGTACTAGAGTATAGCTGGTTTTTGTAAACAGAACTAATCAAGCCCAGGTGCAGTCCTGTTATTAGATGCTGCCATCTTGTTTACATTGCATTAAGCAATAGATGACTGTGTCTTTGTATATATATGAGATATTAAACAGCATGGTTGTTTGGTAGTCAAAATAGAATAACGTATTTTTCTGTTAATTTAAATTTTAAACAGAAAGAACTGTTTTGCATTATGTACAGGAATGTAGAAAGAAAAATTTTCCCTAAAGGAAAGCATAATTTATTAATTTTTTTTTTCCAGTTTAATGTACATATATTAGAGTTAAAAATATTTTTAAAAAAAGTTAAAAACAAGTGCTTATTTGCATAATTTAGTTCTTACATTTATTTTTTTGGTAATCAGAGTGAGGTCCTTCTCTCTTCCTCAGATCATTCTTTTTAATTGTGTATAATTATATAACTAATAAGTAATGCTAAATGACTAATCCATGAGTAGCATTGATTAGTAGTCATAATGAAAATATAGTGATTCATATAGTACTGAATCCATAGTTTTCATTCTAGATTGTAAATGAATGAATGGAAACTGATCAGAGTTTCAAGAGGCTGGCCTTGAAGTGCTTTGAAATGAATTCATGCTGCCATTTCTGGTCTATAACAGAATTTTTGGATTTGGTTCTATATGAATCATCCTGTATAAGTTCGATATGAGTCTTTGACTCCATGAGGTCTTGGGGTAATGATAGAGTAAGTATATGCTTGCTAGCTGAAATCCATTTAAAGTCTAATCTACTTAAATAAATGCTGAGTTTTGATTATTATTGGACTGTGAAAAGAAATTTTAAAAGAAGGTTAAGGAAGAATACTAAAGCAAATTATGTTCATAACAAGTTTTTGTTGTCTGACTACTACCTTTGTTTAAAGATGTACATCAGATTAATGTTAGTTGCTTTTTTGAATGAAATAAAAGTAGGATGGACTGGGACAGTTTGAGAACTTCCACTGGCATTGTTAAAAAAAAAAAATTGTTTAAAAAGTTTAAGCTACTTAACATAAATTAATTTTGTTAAATAGTTTAAACTTTTTCTATCATTTCTATAATGAATGTTAGTTCACATTTCCAGCCAATCTGCATCAAATACTCTCAAATGGTTTAGACCAATACTGCTTCACAAAAAAGTCAAAATGCCCATATATTCTTATTTCATATTCTCTTATATTTTATTCTGTAAAGAAGGCTCAATAATAAGTTTAAAGAAATTTATTTTATATTTATTTAAATTGTGTTGATTTATTTAAATACTTTTTGGAAAAATAAATGAAGTAGAAAGGTTGTTTTGTGCAAAAAAAAATTATTTTCAGCTTTCAAAGTAAACTGAATTTTTTAAAGAAAATAAAGTATCCTACATTTCTAATAATTTTTGATGCATTTCTTTTATGTGTTCATAATTAGCGAAGCTAATATATCATATGGCCTTATAGTGATTTATGAACAAAAAGTTCAAGAGATACACAATAAAAAAGATTAATTATATTTTCTTCTTCCTTTTACAGGTGTCTGTACAAATCAGCCTTTATTGATCTTCTTCTTCTTTTCATTTATTGTATGTTTACAAGTTAATGTTCAGTAAACTGTTATCTGTTTGATTTAAATTTTCTGTTCAATTTTGTCTATAATTTTTTCATGAAAAATTTATTATTGTATTTTCATATTATTATTATCATCATCATTAAAATAACTTGTTTTTGAGCCAGTAAATTATTTTTTGTTTTGTACTCTGTTCTCAGTGTGAAACTGAAAAAACTTCAATACTTCAACAAATTCGAATTTAGATAGTTTTCAGCAGACATTCTTATTTATAATGTTAAGCTACCTTACTATTAACCATCTAATGATTTAAATATGCTGACCATTTTTACTATCAATTTTTTATTAAAAAAAATAATATATTTTTGTATTATTATTATTAGATTACTTCCATGGAGTTCAGTGCATTGGTTTTTGGTTTACACTCCTCATCATTAAAAACCAAAGATTTTAATGATAAGGAGTGAAAGGATCTTGATAAGGATCTTTTATCATATTAAATTTACAATTTATTACTAACCAAGCATAAGTCAGGCATATTATTTTCCCCAATAATTTTTCTTTAATGATATAATTTTTTTTCATTAAAGATAAGAAAATATTCACATGCTCTTATCTTCCTATTCCACATCTACATGCACTGCTGAAAATGTAAAGCTAATTGAATATCCTTAGTAGGTCTTCCAAAAAGAATTTCTGTATATTAAAAGAAGATATAAAAATTAGTAATTTTGCCATGTTAGTTTTATTAGCATGATAAAATTAATCTTCAGAGAATGCTTTTATATTTTAGAATGTTTTTATAGGAGGAGGAATGTTTCTCATAATACACCTTTCCTGAAATGTATCAGTATTCTTACAGTAATCCCTGAATTATCTGACTGCAGTAGGAATTTTTTGCTTAAAAGTTACATGTTGTACCAGAAATCGGTTGACATACTGACTATTCAAGGATCAGTTATTTATTATGTTGGCCGAGTGGTTAGTGTATCCGCTCTCCAGCCAAAAGGCTGTGGATTCAAATCCTACCATGGGCATGGATGTTTGTGATTGTCTGTGAAAATACTTGTGGTGGCAGAGGGTAGTAGATGCCATTGGTGGATTGAGTGGTGGAGACTGAGTTGTGGAGAAGGTGCCCTCTCTCGATGAGTCTTTGGACTTCCTGGAGGTGTCATGTAATAATAATAATAATTTGAAGGTTGGATAATTGAGAGATCACTGTATTTCCTTTATTTCATGCTTTCATTGTTCAAAGAATAATCTCAATCTCAATCATCGGGATAAGGAGACATTTGGTTTTATATAATTATTGATGAAGTAGTGGAGAGGATCCAGCAGTGAGCGACCAGGATTGTGGCAGATTTATTGAATGCTCCATAGGTTGATAGATTGAATGTCTGTAGTTTCAAAGACTAGTTGATAGGCAAAAATAGAGGGGAAATGATAAAAACATACCAATTACTAAATGGGTTTGATATGAAGACCTTTTTTCATTGTATGGTGGTGGGGGGGGGGGAAATGAAGGGTCACCCATAGATATTGTGTAAGAGCATGGTTAGCAAGATTGTCAGGACCACATTTTTGTTTGGAGGGTTGCTGAATGGGCAGAGTGAGTTGCCATTAGATAGCTGCGAGTTCATTATCGGTGAATAAGTTCGAGGAGAGGTATAATAAATATGTGTAAACGTTTAGTGAGGGCCTCTGTGATCAATCCTCGACTTCATGGAGATTTCCAAGAAAATAGGTAATAATAATAATGTAAAGTGGAGGTGGATATAAGAGATATTTAACTGGATATTGCTGTAGGCCAGGGAATGTAGAGGGTGGTGATGAAGAAATGTATAAGCAACTTGGGTTAGTGATCAAGGGAATTGGTGATCATTATTTGATAATTTTCATTATGGCACTATGGATTGGAATGAAGAAATAGAATTTGGGAATAAAGAAAATGAATTTCTTAACTTCTTGAGAGACAGCTATCTTAGGCAGTATGTAAAGGAGGACATGTGAGGATCAAGAGTTTTTAGATTGATCATTTCATCAAAGGATGTGATTATGAGTGGAGTGTTACACTTCCCTCCAGTTGGTGAGAGTGATGATGAAGTGATCATCTGTGTTGTGGCTATCCATATGAAGACTTCTGTGAGAAAAGGATATATATAGAATTACAAGGCTAGTAATTATGAGAAGCTTAGGAAAGAGAGAACTTAGAGCTCTAGAGTATAATAAAAAGTTAAGCAGGAAAGAAATAAATGCTGCTTGTTAACTGACAAAGAGATACTTTACAGCATTAATGTGCAAATGTATTCTGGAGGTCAAAAGGTTGAATAAGGTATGTGTTAAATGGATTAATGAAGGGATAAAGTATGAAATCTGGGAGACAAATTCATTTTGGAGAAAGTACAAGATGAATTACAGTAAACCCTCGATTTAACGGACAAAATTTCCATCTGTATGTCATGTGAAAATTAACACCCTGTTAATTTTAAAATGCTTTTAACCAAGATTTTCTTATCATTAAATTAACAGGTTATTTTTTGTTATTAATTTCCTGTTATTTTTAACAAATTTTTGCGAATAGGCCATCATTGTATGGCAGTTTTAACACATGCCGGCCGATGTTCCGACGTATACGCTAAGCCACGCCCAGTAGTATGCATTTGTTTACTCGCGGTGAATGGTTTATGTACATATGCATTTTATAGACCTATTCAATATAAATTTAAAATTGCAACTTTTCTGTGAAATTAAACTTTTCATAGATACAGTTCTTAATTTTAATTACATAAAAGTTTCTACATAAGTAAAAACATGTAAATTAGCTAATTTGTCAATTTTTTAACATGCGTATTCAGAAAATGTACTTTATTATATAACGGACACCCCCCCCCCCTCACCCAAATTAGTCCATTATATCGAGGTTTTACTGTAATGGTAATAATCAGTTGCACAAAAGATATAATGAGCAAGCTTGGAGGATGACTCATTTGCTAAGTACAGTATGAGCAAAAACTGCACATCAGGCCAAAAAAACTCTGCAGATCTTAATATGTGGCAAGTAGATGAAAATATGTACCATATTTTTCTGTGTATAAGATGATACTTTTTTTCTAAAATTTTTAGACGAAAAATTGGGGATCGTCTTATACACGGTAGGTAACCGGTTGAGAGACCCGCGGTCGCCATGGCGAAACTTCTAGTACCTTGTCTCCATGAACAGGCTTCTGCCAATCACTAGCCTTTGTTAACTCTGTCGATTGACATCATTAACAGCTGATTCTGAATAAACCAATCAGAACTCTGAAAGCATTCATACGTCTGCAACTCGTGGCAGGATAAGTTAATGAATTAACAATATTTTGAGCACTAGGCCATAAAAAAGTCTGAAAATAAAAAATGATTGTCATGAGTGATGCATAATTTCTTAGTATGTATCTTAAAAATATTACCTAATTACTAAATATACTTTGAATATTTTAAAAAAATATCAAATGTGTTCTGTTTTATTTAAATTTGGGTTCAAAAAAGTAGGGTTCATCTTATACACGGAAAAATATGGTAGTTAGTCAACCCTAACCTAGCTTAACCAACCATTAGCTAACACATTAAAATATGGTCAAGATTCAGTCACCTTCACAAGAGATCGGAATTTAAAATTAGACTCGCCATATATATGTGTGTGTGTGTAGAGAGAGAGAGCCTCCGTAGTTCAGTCAAAATAGACGAAACCCTTTGGTCAGAAAGACCTGGGTTCAATTCCCGTTGGTGATGTGAGGAACCTTTATCTGGTCTCTTTCGACAAAAAATGAGTTAACCAGCCTCATATAGAGGTGGGGGGGGGTTCACCTGGAAACTCTGGTTTTTTGTCCCCCAGAATAGGGAAACTGGCCCAGTGAACACATTGGATTACAGTCATGAATACATCCCAGCCATATGCTGGTCCCAAGCCTGGATAAAAATTGAGGGGGGGAGGAGCAATGGTGAACTACCCTCTAAAAATCTCACCAAGAATACTTTGTGGGCAATGCCTACAAAGTCACATAAAGTCGAAAACGACTGAAAGGAAAAAACCATCACCACCACCAGAAAGAAGAATGATTATGGCAGAATGATATTAATGGATGAAAGTGGTAGGTTGGTAACTGCTGCAGAGGACATAGTTGAAGTATTCAGTGAGCGTTCATTGGAGTATTTGATCCTCAGTGTGAAATCAGGAGAAGCTCAGGTGAAGAGAATGAAATAAGAGAAGACTTACTGGTCAGCAAGCAAGAGGTGCATATAAGGAGTTAAGTAAGCTAGATGTCAATAAGACAATAGGACTTGATGGCATATTACCATGAGTTAAAGAGAATTAGCATCACCCTTGGCCTACCTGTTTAACAAAAGTCTTCAACAGCACAAGTCCCAAAGGAGTGGAAGGAAGATAAAATTGTTCTACTTCACAAAGGTAGCAATAAAGCGAAGGCTACACAGTATATGCTAGTCGGTATTTGTGGAGTTGTAGTTAGGATATTGGAGCAGTTGGTGAGAGATAAGATATGGGTTTGTAAAAAAGGGAGGTCATGTTTTATCAACTTATGTATGCAAGGTAATAAATGTATTGGACAAGGTATATTTAGATTTTGCAAAGGCTTTTGATTTTTTTTTTTTTTTTTTTTTTTTTTTTTGTGTGTGTGTGTGTGGGAGGGGGGGGTTTCCTGCCCATGAAAAGTTTAATAAATTTACAGTACATTTGTACCATGGATGGGCTAAGGAATTTTTTCCATTTTTGTCAATTATATATATATATATAATTTTTTTTTGTGATTTTTATTTATTTTTACATAGAAACCCAGATCTTGAGACCAAACATGGAACTATTTCAAGCCACTTCAGGTCTCCAATAAGCAGAGTAGTGGTCTCGCACTGAGCAATGAAATTCATCTCCCACCTAAAGACAGTCACGAACATCCATCCCCACAGTAGGATTTAGACCTGCAACTAATTGGTCGATATGCTAACCACTCAGCCAACCAGGCTGGCAATTGTGGTGTAAACCAAAGACAGAGATGACAGTTTTTCTTTTGTAGAAGGCAATAAGGATGAAATTTTGTTGATAGGAATATAAGTGGGAATCAATTGGTACTTTTTTTAAAATTCTACATATAGGTTCTGAGATTCCTGGAATGTAGGGGATTGGAACTCTGCGAACTGTTGAAAAAACCTTAGGTATTGGAACATAAGATTCAGTTATCTGTTGGATTTGATTAGAGTGGTAATTATTAGATACCATTAACTTTTTAATGATGGAAAGTTCTTGTTGTAAGATTTCTGGAGAAGAGCAAACTTTATGTGTCCTATTAACTGATGATAAACTGTCATCTCTGTCTTTGGCTGGCGTTTACAAAATTCCTTGTGAATGCGATGTTTCTTATTTTGGACAAACTGGCCATTCTGTGGAAAAAAGAATTAAAGAACATCAATATTATATTGATTACAACAAACCTCAGAAGTCTGGTCCAGCACAACACACTATTACCACTACCCATAATATCCAGTGGGATAAAGCTAGTCTACTTCATAGATGCAGGTTCAAATATGAATGCCTCTTTAAAGAAAGTTGTGAAGCTTTTTTACACCGACTGAATTTAAATCGAAATGATTGTCTCTCTCTCTCTCTCTCGAAGATCTGGGAGACTTTTATTTTATGTAATCATTAAAAAACTAATTATCTTAAATATTATTTATTAATTTCTTTGATTTCCTAGCTCGCGAGAACGTTGTATTTTAATAGGTGATCCACCGAATATTCGTTATTACTTATATTCTATTCCTATCTGTTTGTAACACTGAAGATGTACTATTATTTTTAGTACGAAATACCTACCTTATTTATTAATTAAAGTTATTACTGTGGACTTACGTGTTGTTTTTAATAATTATACTATGCCACAGGTCCCTCTAAAATAAGAATTGTGGTGTAGCAATCTTTTGATAGATTGACACACACCACAAATTTGCAAAAGTGTGTGGCAATCACTATATTAGAGCAGATGGGATTGGATGATAGATTAGTGAGTTGGATAGGCAGCTGGCTCTCAGATAGGTATCTGCAAGTTGTGTATGTGGGTGCAATATCCCAAAAGAGGAAAGTTACTAGTGGTGTGCTGCAGGATTTGTTTCGGAAACATTGTTATTTAACTTGTATATTAATGATATTGGGATTTGGATAATAAGGAATCTCCTTACAGGAGAACTTGAGTAGATTGTATGAGTGGGCAAGTGTATGGTGCTGTCAGTTCAATGTTGTATAGTATAAGGTTCTGAAATTTGGTAGGCAACAATAGGATGCAATGTATACACTTGGTGGAGAAATTCTGGAAGAGGTTGAGGAGACAAGAGACCTTGGAGTGGTGATGGACAAGTATCTCAAGTTCAGAGGTTACATTGCATAAGTTGTGAAGTCATCACATCAGATTATGGCAATGACACTGAGGACTTCAACATGCAGAAATAAAGAGGTTATGGTTCTTTTGTATCAGGCTTTGCTGACATGTTAGCTGGCCTTGATCAGACCTTGCATTGATTATTGTACACAGATTTGGACACATGGTGATGAGGATGTAACAAAAGTTCCAGAGAAGACTGACTAAGGCAGTAACTAGTCTTTGAGATGTGGGATATGAAGACAGATTGAGGGAATGGAATTTGCAAAGCCTTGTGAATAAGAGGAAGGGAGGGGTATGATTGAAATGTTTAAGTTGGTAAGGGATTATTACTGGGCTGATGTGAAAGAAATTAACCCTGTAATTTAGAGTAGAAGAAGGGGACATACCTGGAAACTATATAAAGGGAAGGTGTAAACAAGGGCATAAGGAACAGGTTCTTTACATGGAGAATGGTTGGTGAGTGGAATGCATTGCCTTGACAATGTGGTGAATGAAGCTACACCACATTGTTGAATGAGTTTAAAGCATGGTTTGATGAGCTTTGTGTGTGACATTGTGTACCGTCTGCAGTGAGTCTTTTGACTCCATGGAGGTCTAGTGTTAATAATAATATGTGGCACAGTGACTGTGACTTTTTTTTTTTAATTTGCAAAAGTAAACTGCACTTGTAGCCTTTTTTCTTTCATGTGGTTGGTTTATAAATTCAAAATGTTATCTGCAATAAAAGGAACTAATGCTGGTGAAGGGTGAAGTAACCTTTGAGAGAGTACTGGCAGATAACAGAAATGACCACCCAGCCTGGTTGGCTGAGTGGTTAGAATATCTGCTTTCCAGCCAAAAGGCTGCAGGTCTGAATCCTGCCATGGGCATGGATGTTTGTGATTGTCTGTGAAAATGCTAGTGGTGGTGAGCAGTAGATGATGTGGTTCACTTTAGTTAGTGGATTGAGTAGGGGAGATGGAGAGTTGTAGAGTAGATGCCCTTATATGCCTACTCGGTTGGTCGAGTGGTTAGTGTATTTGCTCTTAAGCCAAAAGTTTGCTGGTTTGAATGCCACCATGGCATGGATGTTTGTGATTGTCTATGAAATTACTAGTGGTGGTGGTGGTGGGCAGTAGATGGCATTGGTGTAAATGATTAGGTTTGCTGTAGTTGGTAAAGACAGAATGTAGAGTAGGTGCCCTCCCTCCATGAGCCTTTGGACTTCCCTGGAGGTGTCACGTAATAATAATAATATCAGGACTGTGCAGTATTGAGAATAAACTGAGCTCATGCAAAGTGTAGAATTTGGTAGATATGAGACCAAAGAGTGATATAATTGAGAATAAACTGTGGAAAGGTACTGGGGGATTGATACTGGGGAGGCCATTCCTGGAAATTGTGAAAGGAAGTGCTAAGTGGGTTAGCAACTTGTTTATTCAGTGTGGATAAACATTGTTTATCAAGAATTGATAGAATGACAGTACATTCACCTTTCGATTTTGAACCCAAGTTCAGTTCATCTCACTGTGAAAGAAATCTTTATATGGACATTTTCAGTTGAAGGTAAGTTAGCTGACCTCATATGGAATTAGGGTTTTTTTTATCCCTAAAACTTTGGTTTTCATCTCATCCCACACATATAGGCAAATAAGCCTGAGAACATGCATACACACAATTAACAGACAGAAATTACTATTAATTGGTGATAGATAGTCTTGTTTAGATGGTTTTATTGAATGTGTAGAGCAGCGGTCGCCAAAGTGGTCGATCCCAACCCCCAGGGGTCGATTCGGGCTCAGGGGTCGATAGAAAAATATAAGACATCAAGCCACAGTTAATATTTCATTCGGTTAACTTGGATTACCTCCATCCTGAATGAGAATGCAATTAAGAGTGAATCGTGGGAACAGTGACATGAATAGGACCTGTAAGATGGAGAAAGGTCATGAAAATAGTTATGGAAGCCAATCAAGTAGGCCAAATTAACGTATTTATCAATAAACAGATGTCGGTGGTTCCTGCCCAGCAACGAAGCACACCCTTCACATTGACAACGTTAGTAAATTGTATACTAAGTTAAAAGTCTTATTTTCATATATGTAAGGAAGATTGTATTATTGTTATTTTGTTATTTAAATTAAATTTTATATTTTATATATTATTTATCCCTCCTATCAAATATGTAATGTTAACAAGGATGTCAAAAACAAAAACTTATCCCTTTGATGTTAAGCCAATATAATAATATATGCTATATTATACATACAATAAACCCTGTAATTATAAAATAAACAATCTAAAAACTCACATAAGCGTCATTTTTGCTTGTCCTATTATAATTATGTAATAGTAAAATAGAGGGGATCGATAAAAAGTCAAGAAACTCTTGAAGGGGGTCGACGGTCAAAGAAGTTTGGCGACCCCTGGTGTAGAGTGACCTCTGTGATGAGTCCATGGAGGTGTCATAATGTAAAATTTTCTTTTTCTTATTATTTATTTATTTATTGTATGTGTGTGTGTGCTGTTCACTTGGGGGAGGGAATGATTGGAAAAGAAGACCACCACCTCCATGCAAGAAGATTGACTAACTTCATCTGAAATGCTGTTAGGCATGTTTGTGCATCTTAGGATTTCAGCCCTTGTCTTTCCAACCAGAGAGTGCATTTTTCTACTTGTGCTACAGAGCCACTCTTCTCCAATTTTTTGGAGAAGAGTGGCTCTGTAGCACACTCTGTAGTGGCTCTGTAGTGGCTCTCAAAATTGTTTTTGGTATATACATGTGTATTGTTTATTTGATCAGGAATAAATATTTGCAACTTTACATACTACAAAAAAAAAATCACATAACCATTAAATGATTCTTCTGCAAGCTTTAGAAACCATCCACCTGTAATGCACATATTTTTCATTATCTAGAAGCAGCAACTATTACAATATACAGTTATCATATAGGATAGGAAGGTTAAGCTTGAATAATTATCTCAGGGACTTTTCTACAAACTCTTCTGTTGCATGTATTTACATTGTTCCTGACAGCCATTGTTTCTTTCATGTTCACGTTGTATGTTTTTCTGATCTCTGTGAATTAACTTCCAGTATTATTGACTAAATTTGATAGATTGTTATAATCTAAAATTTGATGTGCTGCATTTAAAAATGTCAGATCATGAAAAGAAAAAAGTTAATGGCAGGTGTTTCAGCAGAATTGCTCACATTTTTCATTATGTAAAACACATCATGATTCACAAGTAATATGTGTACTATGAGTGGTTTACAGTTCCAGTTGTGCTTTTTTTATGGTACGTTTTTTTATTTATCAAAATCTGTATAACTATCATCTTAAGGGTTTGTAGGTTGTATTCATAGCTATATTGTTATGAGTCACTGACTCCGCTGGTTAATAATAACAGTAATCTGTAATAAGTCTTTTGACTCCATGGAAGTCTGATGTTAATAATAATAACATGCTGATATACATTTTATTTTTAAATATATAATTTTCATTTATCACAGTTAACAAGAAATTGAACTAGTACCTAAGAAATAAGTAATAAAAAGTAAGGAAACCATGTTGAAAGTTTTTTCACTTGGTTATAACATAAATTAAAGATGCCAAGAAATTATATTCTTGGTTTAATCCTTTATCCAAGTGTAAGTGAACAGAGTTTGCACGTGAAGTCACTTCACGACTTGACTACTTGAATATGGAGGCTGATGACTTCACATCAATCGTCTTAGTATCCCTTAATACAGTATTTCCCAACGTTTTTTGGATCATGCCCCACCTCAATGCCTCAAAGATTTTGATGTCCTCCCTCGCCGACAATGGTGAGTGTTTTGAGTATATCCGTGATGAGATGACGAATGCAACATCATTTTCTAATTGTCCCCCTGTGGGGCGTACTAAAGTATTTCCCAACATTTTTTGGACCATGCCCCACCTCAACGCCTCAAAGATTTTGATATCCCCCTTCCCCTCGCCGGCAATGGTGAGTGTTTTGAGTATATCAGTGATGAGATGAAGAATGCAACATCATTTTCTAAATGTCCCCCTGTGGGGCGTACACCCCACATTGAGAAACTGCCTTAATACAATGCACATATCCTTATGGACATGCATAATGCTCTGCATTATGGGAAGGGTCACTATCCAGGCTGGTTTCAACCTTTATTGAGGTCTCATCAGTGGGTGCAAGACCCAGAAGTGATGCCAAGGTTGAAGTAATGCAGAAGCCATATTTCCATATACAAGTAGCCAAAAGGTGTCACACCTTATTATTAAAATACTCTGGATTAGAGATAGATGTTGAAAGTTTTTTCACTTGGTTATGCTATAAATTAGAGAAGTGAAATGACTTCATGCACAAACTTTGTTTGTTTACACTTGGATAAAGGATTAAACCAAGAATATAATTTCTTGGTATCTTTAATTTATAAGAAAACCATGTATTAATTGAGGAGTACAAATGGTTCAGTGATATATAAAATCACTGATATAAATTAAACTGCCAAAGAAGAGTTTAACTGTATTGTTGCAATAGTTAATTACAATTTAGGAATTTATTTGTTACCTTGTTTTTTATATGACTTTGACTAATGAAAAATTGTCAAAAATGTTGGTAAATCACTAATGAGTAAAATCTTCTTAGTGCCTGTTGTGGTATTGTTTTTTTTGAAATGAGCAAAATGTTTGTAGAAATTTTTTTCTATGGATTTATCTCTATGAAGCATCTAGCTGCACAGCACTACATAGTCTTTTCAAGTGCCAAATGAGATATTTTAGAGCACTGCCATTATGTTTTTTTTGTAGTTTGTCATATTGGCCGGTGCTGCCTGTGGCCACCATAGATACCTCATAATTCTCTACTGCACACCGCTGTTTCTGTACACATATCATTTGTATTTGTATATACTTTAGAACAAAGTGTCTAAGTTGTGTTGAAAGTGGTGGCAATAAAAAAAATATAAAATAATGTGATTAATAATATTATTTCATTTTTTTTGCATATTAATAATGTACACAGTATATTCTTATTATTTGCTGCTGAAAAAATGTTTTCAGTGGCAAAAGTTATAATACTTTTCTTAATTATTATTATTATTTCTATTATTATTATTATGAGTCTTCCAACTCCATGGAGTTGGAAGGCTCATCATAGAAGGCTCATACTAAGTAACCATTTTTCACACAATAGCTATCATATTCCTTAACACTTTCATTGCCAAGCTGAAAATTGGAATTTCGTGTGGTGGCCAAATTTTTTATATTTTTTTATTTAGTTAGCGACATCCACGCGATAACGGGTGATCGGCCGTTTGGTGAGAACTTGCATCGCGTGATCGCGCGATATCGTTCATTGCCAAGCTGAAAATTGGAATTTCGTGTGGTGGCCAACTTTTTTTTATTTTTTTATTTAGTTAGCGACGTCCACGCGATAATGCGTGATCGGTGGGCGGTGAGAACTTGTATCACGCGATATCGCGTGTTTACAATGAACATGTTAGAGTCATTCACTCTCATAGCACTAACAGTTCCTCTGGCACTCCATTCCCATCTTTAACAATTCTCCAAACAAAAAATTTAGTTATCACACCTTTACTAACCATACTCTTACACAACTTAGGAATAACCACAGTTCTTTTTATACTTGTCATGTTTTGTACCAGTCTTTTAAAATGCCTTTAGTAATGATACATTTCTAGTATGTCCCTTATTTTCTACCTTTCAACTAAACTTTTCAACTCCACATCTTCAGTCATAGGGAGCATTCCAGAAACCTTTCACCATTTTTGTCATCTCTGGCTCCTCCTCATCAACCATCTCATTCTAAGAAACCTAGGTAACCAAATCTGAGCTCAGGTGTAGCCACATCATCACCCTATAAAGATGAATAATTACTTCTCTATGTGTACTTATCAATGTGTTCTTCAACATTTAAGTGAACCTTTTAGCTTTTTTTTTCCTCTCTTGTTATCCAGGTTATTTTAGTTTGTCTTCACCGAGTGTGTGTGTTAAATCACCTCTGATAATACTAGCTTAAGCTAGCAAAATGTTGGCTGTAAATAATTAATTTTAGCTAGTATATTATTTGTTTGCATTCCACTTTCCACCTAGATTTTTGTTCCAGAAACTTTGACATGAATAATGCTTTAAGCTATTTTGCCAATTTTGCATTATGCCCTTTGAACCTCAACTCTCTGTCCACTATCAACCGAAATCCTTAATGTCTTCAATTTCCTGCATTACCATCAATGTAATGTGCAATACGTAATCTTTCATCTTATAATGCATAACATTTAACATTTTGCTACATTAAACAACAGCCATTATGCTTTACTTACCTCTTTAACTATCCTGACTATACCTTGCATGATTTGTTCCTTCATGACTCCTCCCTTCACCTGTACATCTGTCAGATCTGACATTCATTCATTATTCAAATATTAATACCGAATGAATATTTGTTCAGATCATATTCCTGAGGATGAAGACACCCACAACTCAAATTAGCTTTCCTTCTTCAGTTCTGCAGATAAGGGAAACTAATTTGCTATATATCCTGTAAGCAATGAATATTGTTCATCTGCCAGATGATCATTCTAATGCCTATCACTATTTCTTAATCAGTTTTCTTTCCAAACCATACTATAGATCATTCATGTTGTTTAATGGAAAAACACGTTTAAAGCTAATAATTAACTAAATTTATTTAGCTAATTAGATTAATAAGCTAATATTTCTCCTTGATCACCATGGCATCATGAGCACAACAGATATGAGCACAGACATGCTAGTAGGAAAGCAAACACAGAGTGCTTGTAAAAGATTGTGCCCTATATGGGTGTGGTGATGGACACTTGTTGATGGTCTCAAAATGTTCTTCCAGATTTTTATAGTGTGATGCAGCCAAATTTGTTCAAGTTTGAGGAATGTTAGTGTTGTGGTGGATTCAAGAAATAGTCTTTCAGATTTAAATCTGTTTTTGTATAGGTGGGAGGTTTTCTTTCATTTGATCTGGTAATCTCTATCCCTGTCATGGTCTGCCACCCAGAAATGACTGTAGTATAGATGAAAGACACATTTTCTATGTTCTTCTAGATGGATGTTGACAGGTCTTCCAGTTTGTCTTAAGTATTTAAGCTTGCAGGTGCAATGGATACTGTAGACCCCCAGGATAGTCCAGATGGTGGAGAGGATCTTTTTTTTAGGTAAGTGGACAAATATAGCTCATCTTAAGACTTGAGGGATATCTCTATGTTATGAGAGCATGCATTTTTTTCTGAGGTATCCCAGGTTTAGGGGGACGGAAGTGGATTTTTTGTGTTCTGCATTTTGCTTGAGGTTGGGTTGGGCAGATGAGTAGAGCGCTTTAGGCTCTGGACCATTAATAATAATCAACATCCATACCAGATAAGTAACCATACTGTTGATGTCAGCTGTTGTATTGGTAACTCAAACGATAGCCTGTCCAAGCTTTCTTTTCTGCAGTACATATCCTTCACCTAGTAAACAGTCTTATGTCCTTTGGCACATTGACTCCGAATTGGATGACCTCCATAATCTCATCATTGTTTCTGCTCTCTCTTGATCCAAGCACCTTTCTCTGACCAAATAACTGAAATAATCTTTCTAGAATAAAGGGTTTCATCCCCAAATGTTACCAAATCCCCTGACTATTGTTCAAGTTTTGTTTTTCCAAAAATTTGTAATATGCCAAATAAAAGTGGCTTGAGAAAAATAACCCCTTGAGAAGCAAGTATGAAACAAGTTGCAAAATGGTCATTCTGTTCATTGAAGGCTGAAATGGGATTAAAAAGTACTGTTTGTTATCTAGAGCAGGGTCTCCAAATTTAACATTTATCCCACTATCCCACTCCAAGTACAAAAATGTACATTAAGCTCACAAAAGAATATATGAAGAAAAAAAATCCTATAGCATAAAAGTAAACTGATATTCTGTTTATATAAAAAAAAAAAAAAAAAAAAAAAAAGAATTTCATCACTCACCAACTCATTAGGACAATGATATAAATTTCACCACATTTAACAACTAACAACCTATGTGATTGTATTAACTGTTCAAATTACACTGATTTCATTCATTCCAAATTCCAAAACACTAAATTCATCTTTCTTTGATTTTAATGTCCACAACTCTAATTGACTCCCTTTTTCTAATTGCACGGACCAGTCTGAAAGGGAGGCAGAGATTTTTGCTTTAAGCAATCATCTCCCTACCAGAATTCCTAACAATCACCTTCATTCATCTAACACTATTGGATTTCTTTTTAACTATGCCATTAGAGGTCATTGCATCTCTTGCCAATTTATTATTATTATTCCTGACACCTCCAAGGAGTCCGAAGACTCATCTCGGGAGGATACCTACAACTGTCTCAACCATTTAGATCTCATCCAAGTTTTATCTCCAGTAGAACATCCTCGAACCATTCACAAACTAGTACTATTCCATTACAGTGATGTTAAGTGGGAGGGCTTATGCGACTTTTACTCCTTTCCATGGTCAGACTACTTTTCATTCATACTTCAGGTATGAATGAAATATTTATTGTGAACTTTATTTACAGAAATAGCCCATATTGGAATTGAATGGAAAGTTTCATTTCTCACCCTGTTCTATGTCTAAACCATGATATTCCAAGTGTGTACTAGGGCAGTCCCAGAAAAGAAAACTTATCACAAGTGACTTGAAATCAAAGCACTTTTCTTCACAGCCTACTCAGTTATCCTAACACTTTGTAAAACCATCATTAAAAGCACTAAGTGTAGTGCTTTTAATGATGGCTTTACAAAGATGATTTTTTTAAACTGTGCTAAATGCAGAATCCTCGCCTTCCACTGGCATTCATGCCTTCTGGCCTCTTGCCAAATCTGTTGAGACTACTTTTATCCATCTGTGCTCCGTCTGTCTCACTCTTATGATAGCAATAAAGACAAGGCTGATATCTGGGCTTCATTCTTCTCTTAAAACTCATTCATGGCAAGGTAAATTAACTCTTTCTTTGCCTAGAACATTGCATTGCATACTTCTGTAGCCTTCCACCAGAAAGAAAGAAGATTCTTGAAAAACTTGGGTACCAAAAGGCAGCTGGTCCTGATGGAATCAACCAATTGTGCTTCTTAACTGACACCTGTTCTTTTTCCTTCACACACTGTATGCTCGGCTGACATCTGTCCCATGTTTGGAAGGAAGCCCATATGCAGCTGATTCAAAAAAGGTGATAAATGTCCCATCAAGTTACTGACCTGTTTTTCACCTCAATTTTGTTCAAAGTAATGGAGAAAGCTACCAACAGTTAACTGTTTCAACATCTGGAGAACTAGCAGTTATTAGTGTCCACCAGTATATATTTTGCCAATTTAGATCCACAATGATAGAAACAAGTTAGTTACTAAAGGGATTCTATAAGATTGACACAAAATAAATTTTTCAGGGTGTGTGGACTAGGTTCTTGGAGAGTGGCGTGGTGAATGAGTGGAATGAATTGCTACAGATGGTTGTGAGTAGGGCAGCTGGGTGCATATGAGCCACCTTTGTGCAAACTTTAAAAAACATCTCCTTGAAAGGAATTAAAAAAGGGAACATTTTTATAATTATAATATATATATAACATCAAAAGAAAATCAGCTAACACCTTTTTTCCCATATATAGGGAGTAGGCCAGGCCATTTTAGCCCTATCTAACTTTTGGAGACTGAGTGGGCAGTTCAATTTCCACTGGTACCCAATCAGAGATAGCTGGCCAAAGGCTATCACTAATTAAGCGGCATGCAGTGAAGAGCGACAGCTCAACAAGTGCTGCCATCTCGTGGTCCCTACCACAATATATTTAATGTCTGAAATAGTGTGGGTTCTACGGTCGATTTTCTTCAGTTTACGAGACAAAAAACCCGAGTTTCCGGGAGAAAAAACCTGCTTGCCTGTGCCAGAGATCGACTAACTCGGGAACCGGTCAAAAAAAGCTTAGAAAAATTTCCTCTAGTCGCCGACTAGATTCGAAATCAAAAAAGTTTTCCGTGTGGTCAAGCACTGTGGTGTGCAAACATCCACCACTGAGCTACACAGGCTCCATTGTAATATATATTTATTATAGTAATAAGTATGAGAGTAATCACACAAAACAAAACAAGGAAATCACATATGAAAAGTATGTAATTATATGTATAACAAAATAAGTTTGAATCATATATACATAAGAAATGCGTAAGTTTATAAATACAATCACATTATATACCTTATAAAATCACAAAATTTGTACCCTTCATGCTTTTAATGCCACAAAATTCTTAATTAATTCGCCAAAGTTTAAACTATCCATAATATCATTTTCTATATATATATATATATATATATATATAGGAAAATCTGTTAAAACTTCTTGGGTTATGCTTGATTGTAAATAATTTTTAATTATTTTGAGTTTTGAGAAACTTCTTTCCCCTGAAGCTACTGATAGTGGTAATGTTAGATAAATTCTGAAAACAACTGAAATATTCAGAAACGTATCATGTAAACTGATCTCATATATATGAAGTTCAGCAAATCGTGAGGGGATATATCCTTTTTTTATGAAACGTAAAGTTTTGAGTTGCTCGAAAAGTACATTGCCATCGATATCACAATCATTTGGATTTTTATCGTTGTATAATTCCAAGAGTAAATCTTTGAAATGTTCCATTGTTTCAATGCATTGACATCATGGTTGATTTTAAATATATCATTATTCTTCTTTAACACTTTCATTGCCAAGCTGAAAATTGATAGAATGATGGTACAACATGACAAAATTTCATGCCGGCTGGGGCATCGCCCGGTTAAACAAGGCCCCTGTTATTTTCGCCAGGGAACCAGGGCGAACAGCGAAAAGTCAGCTACTGGAACAAATCTGAAAATAAACCCCAACTCAACATCACCAGAGTTGAAGATCGGTACTATCAACATAAGAAGCCTGAATGGCAAAGAAATGGAGCTAGCTGAGGAATTAGATAAGTACCAGATCGACATAATAGGGGTGACTGAAACAAAAAAGACCAAAACTGGTGAGATCTTTCTGAGCAATAAATACAAAATGTTATATTCAGGCAATGACAATCAAGGAAAAGAAGGAGTAGCCATAGTATTCAACACAAAATACGAGGCAAATCTTCTTGAATGGCAGTCAGTCTCAAGTAGAGTAATGTGGGCAAATATGAGAATGGGGAACTGGACAATGAGACTTATTTGTGCCTATGGTCCCACAGAAGGTTCTACTAAGGTAGAAGTGGAGGAATTTTTTGAGGCTTTAGAAAAAGCAACTGACACAATGAAAAATGAAAAGTTGGTCCTTGTTGGGGATCTAAATAGCAGAGTAGGAAATGATTGTCAGACATACAAAAATATTTTGGGAAAATTTGGAGAAAAGTGTAAAGCTAATAATAATGGCAAATATCTGTTGGATTTCTGCTCAGGACATGGACTGGTTATTACGAACACCATGTTCCAACATAAAAATGTGCACAAATTCACATGGAGAGAAGAGGCAAGGAATAAGAAAAGTCTCATTGACTATGTTATTGTTGATAGTGATGTTTTCTCCCTGGTGCAGGACACCAGAGTGTACAGAGGATTTGAAATTGGAAGTGATCACTATTTAGTCTTGAGCAGGATAAAATTGAATTTCATATTGAAAAGAATAACGTGTAAGAAAGTTTTAAAGCGAATAAAAGTTGAGCAGCTCTCAGATGTGAGCTGTAGACTAAAATACACAAAGATTATTGAAGAAAAAAATGAAAGAGTTTGAGAACAGGAATCAAACCTTGGAGATTCAGTGGCAAACTCTGAAGAAAACATTGATTCATTCAGCCAGAGAGGCATGTGGTGAAGTTGTCTGTAAGGATAAAAAAATCAGAACTCCCTGGTGGACACAGGAAGTTAAAGAGGCAGTGAAGGAAAAGAAGAAGTCATATCAAAAGTTCCTGGCAAACAAGTCAGCTTGTGCTCTTAGAGAATATAGAGACAAATGCAAGAATGCTAAACAAAAGTCATGGGAGGACTTTGGCAAGAATATAGAAAATAAATATCAAGAAGGTGGCAAAATATTCTGGAGGTTGTTGAAGAAGCTTAAGAATGGAGGAAAGAGTGCTATAAAAGGAATTAGAGATGATAAAGGTGACATGAAAACGGGAGAAAAAGATATCCTTGAAGTATGGAGTAATTACTTTGAAAAACTGCTAAATGAAACAAGCAGTGCTGTCAGCACAGTGGTAAAAGACATTGAGCAGGCATGCAGTCAGGAATACATATCCATACTTAAAGTAGAAAAAGCCATCAAAGGCTTGAAATGTGGAAAGGCAGCAGGAGTAGATGATATTCGACCAGAAATGCTGAAGTATGGTGGTATAAGAGTCTTACAGTGGCTGCACTGCATAGTTCATAAAGCCTGGACAGAGGGACGAATTCCCGATGATTGGAGTAGAGCTCTCATAGTACCCATATATAAAAAGGGAAATCAAACTGCATGTGAGAATTACAGAGGTATTTCCCTACTGAGTGTTCCTGGCAAGATCTATGCAAGTATACTTGAGAAACGGGTGAGAAGAATTGTGGAAGAAAAGCTTGGTGAAGAACAAGCTGGATTCAGGCCAAATAGAGGCTGTCAGGATCAGATCTTCACTTTACGACAAATAGTCGAGAAAGCATGGGAATATAACAAAGATCTGTATTTAAGTTTTGTTGATCTGGAAAAGGCATATGACAAGGTGCCAAGATATTCAATACACTGCAGTTATATGGTGTCAATGGGGCATTATATCAAGCAATACTTAGTCTTTATTTGAGTTGTAAGTCAGCAGTTAGAATTGAAGGAAGTACAGGAAGATGGTTTAATGTTAAATCTGGTGTGAGACAAGGATGTACATTATCCCCTCTGTTATTCATTATCTATATGGATCACATTATGAAGGAAAGTGGTATTAAACCTGATATCAAAATTGGAGATGTTAATGTCAGCTCTTTGCTTTATGGAGATGATGTTATACTTCTAAATAAATCCGCTACAAGTCTGCAAGATTCTCTGACTAAATTCAACAGCTGTTGTAATAGATATGGTATGAAGGTCAGCTATAAAAAGATAAAGACAATGAAAATAGGCAGAATCATTGAAAATGTCAACTGTGTTGTGAATGGAGAACCTGTGGAACAAGTAAAACATTACAGCTATTTAGGCACGATTTTTAGTGAAGATGGTAAATTAAATATAGAAATAGACAACAGAATCAGCAAAGCTGGTATGGTGGGAAGTCAATTGAATAAATTCATATGGAATAAGAGAGAAATTAGTCGGAACACTAAATTAGCTGTATACAAGACAGTGTTCAAATCAGTTTTAACTTATGGATCCGAGAGCTGGGTCAGAAGTAAAACACTTGACCAAAGACTAGAGACCACAGATATGAGAGTCCTGAGAAAGATTATAGGCGTGAACAGATGGCATCAATGGCAGTATCATATTAAAAACGAGGATATTAGGAAAGAACTTGGCATTGTCAGCATCCAGGAATGCGTTAGCAGAGCTAATCTCAGGTGGTATGGTCACTTAAACAGAATGGGCGAGGAAAGATTACCAAAACAAGTGTTCTCTGCCAGGTTGGCAGCAAAACGACCCAGAGGAAGACCAAGATATAGATATAGATTTTTTCACCCGAAAACTAGGGTGTTTCGATGCCCCAGGACAGCAAACGTTCCCTGTGAACACATGCTTCTACAGACATCCAATTTTCAGCTTGGCAATGAACGATATCGCGCGATGCGCGTCCCCACCAAACGGCCGATCACGCGTTATCGCGTGATCGGCCGTTTGGTGGGGACGCGCATCGCGCGATATCGTTCATTGCCAAGCTGAAAATTGGAATTTAGTGTGGTGGCCAAATTTTTTTTTATTTAGTTAGCGACGTCCACGTGATAACACGTGATCGGCCGTCCGGTGAGAACTCGCATCACGCGATATCGCGTGATTAGCAATGAACGTGTTGCCAACATTCTGTCCTAATGTACAATCACACGTAGACCTACACGTTTTGCCATGTAGGTATTCAGAACTGAAATCCTACGGAATAGGTTGGTTACTCCTTATTCCTGGAGGTGTCCTATGTCTGTAGAAGCATGTGTTCACAGGGAACGTTTGCTGTCCTGGGGCATCGAAACACCCTAGTTTTCGGGTGAAAAAAACCCTAGCTCCATATGAGACCGGCTAACTCACCTTTAGTCGAAAGACACTAGATAGTCTCCTCACGTCACTGATGGGAATCGAACCAGGGTCTTTCTGACCAAAAGGCTTCATCTATGCTGACTGAGCAACTGAGTTCTAGTTTTCTATACCAAAAGAAAAATCCAAACACGTAGCATCTGCAAACAATCATTAGCGCCATCTAGTGGCCAAATGGTGAAATTTTATTGAAGACTGCATAAAATGATAAATGATTATAACTCATTCTGGATTTATTTTACATTTTTAAGCTTACTGATCCATCTTTTTTTTTTTTTTTTTTTTGGTGGGGCAAGAAGTATCTCTGTCCAATTAGAAGACCAAGAGACCCATGGACTTCAGATTCAATATGGGATCTAATCAAAAGAAGGCGGTTGGAGAAACAAAGACATACAAGGATCAAATAATGTAAGATATTACATAGAGAAGTCAGAAGAGCCATACAAAGAAAAGTTTATACTAATAATGTGAAGAGACAGAATTCCAGATAAAGAGGTACAATTATAAAAGGATGTTTTTTTTAGTTTGTGACCTAAAGAACAAGTTTAAGCCTAAATTGAATGTCATCAAACACAGGAATGGAGTAGTACTAACAGAACTTAAAAACAAACATATTGAGAAAATATTGTGAGGAACTGTACAGCAGAGAGAATAAAGAAAAGTTGAGGGATGCCTGAGGAACAAGCAAGTTTTAGGAAAGGTAAGGATAACCAGACACATCAGATCCTTTGTCTTATACAGATCATAGAAAAGTATAAAGAATTTAGACACCCTATGGTAATGTGTTTCATACACTATTGTAAAGCTTTTGTCTGTGTTCAGCATATAAAACTGTGAGGAGTAATGAAAATAATGGATTTCCCTCAAGATGCTATCAGGCTAGTGTGTTACCATGGCTTCTTGCTCACTACAGTGAGCGAGAAGCCCAGTAAGAACAGGTGTTGGATTAACTGATCGACTTCAGGTTGGAAAGGGAGTTATGCAAGGATGCCTAATTTCTCCTCACCTGTTTGGTATCTATGCTGAGGACATCGTGTGTGAGTTTAATACAGGATGAGCTTAAGACAGTAATCAGGATAGATGGCAGATTGATCAGTAATCTGAGGTGTGCCGATGATGACTATTCTTTTGTAATGACAAAGGAAAAACTAAGACAAATTCTTGACAAAGTCAACGAGATCAGTAAGAACAGAGGACTTCAACTTAATCCTAGCAAGACAAAGATTATGGTTCTCAAAGGAAAGGGAAGTTCTAGAACCGTAGTGGAAAAAGAATTGAAGAAGTCAGGAAGTTCGAATACCTGGGCTCTTTTATTAATGTAAGAATTGCGATTCAGAAGACGATTACGAATGGCTAAAACAAGTCAGAGATTTGTCTAAAATCTGAAAGGATGGATCTATCACTACAGGAACAATGTTGAGGATTTTGAATATCATATTCTGAAAGGCAAACAAACGAATGGTGCTAGAAAGGATCAGTAGAACTTTAAGGCTCCTCCCCCATAATGATAGAAGAAAGCTGACTTTGGACACATTGAAAGGATGGAAGGACTTCACAAAACAGTAACAGAAGGTTTCATTGACGGTCTATCCTTTCCTAAAAAAGAGAAAGGGATAGACGCTCAATGAAATGGATGGGTAGTGTGTCTGGAGTGACTGATCTTCAGAGAGTTGAAGCTTTGAGAAAATCATACGACAGGACTATCTGGCAAAGGCTGGTGTTGCACATCACCAGGCATGTAAGTGATATTCCATTTATTGCTGTTTAATGCATAGATGGATGATAGATGGAACGCCTGTTATTCTCCTATGGGGATTAGGCGAGACCGTTTAGCCTTGTATAACTTTTGGAAACTAAGGGTAAGTTCAAACTCCACCAGTAACCAATCAGATATAGCTGCTCCAAGACTATCTAATTATAAGTGGCAATCGATGAGAGATGGGCAAACAAATGCTGCCATCTCTTGGTCCATATGAAATAAATAAATACTCTAGGATCTTTTATTCCAACAAATGGAGTAGGTGAGGCTGTTTAACCTTGCTTTTTGAACATCGATTCGCAGCCAACCTGCAAATTTAGCTGTCACTGATAGTTGGCCCAAGGTTAGCAATGATTTTATAGGCATCCGGGAAAGAGAGTATGCCAGACAACAGCAGCCATTTGGGATTCCTAATGTTGTATCAACCACTACTGCAACAGTATGAATTGGTTTGATTGTCAATGAAAACCATTTGGAATAATTGTTTCATTGACTCTGATTGTGAAAATCAGGGGCGAATATTCAGGGTGTGCTAGGTGTGTAGAGCTCATCCACCAAATAGCAATACCACCAATATTATATTTTTACATTTATTTCCGTTAAAGACCCCTAATTGTTTCTAGACTTCGCGTGATTCCTAAAAGTAAATACAATATACTAATGCTTCATGAAGAGGACACTTTTCGATGCGTAAAAATTGCATCACATTCGCGTTAATAGACCGGGTGTGCGTTCAAAATACATATACTTTTGAGCCCTTTGAAAAGATGTACAGATGGCGCAGTGGGCCAAATCTTTAGCGTTCTATTAGTTTTTAATCGCTCAGAAGGCGACGCGATGAGCTCTGAGACAATAGCACCTAGAGGCTGTGATCGGTTATTGTGTCAACCAATCCAATTGAACATTGTCATTTATCATCAGTTGCTGTTTTTGTTTTCTGAGTTTAATTTGTTTTGCATGAGTGAAGTGTGAACAGAATGTGGTTGGCAAATTTTTATATTTAATATAGGCAAGTTTTTAATATATAATTTTCGATAACTTTCGATAAATTTTCAACAGATGGCCATCAACGAACTCGAGAATTGGTACAGCAAATGGCTTCATCTCAATCAATTCAGAAAAAAAGCTCCGCAGTACTATTCACCAGACGGAAAACAGAACCGAATACAAGCATACAAATATTCGGAAAAATCATCCCTTGGCACAACTCAACCAAATATCTAGGAGTTGAGCTTGATAAACGCCTAAACTTCAAGACACACATAAACAGTATCTCCACTAAAACCAACCAGATCATATCACAGCTATACCCACTCATGAATAGGAACAACTGAATTCTCCTCTACAAATCAATGATAAGACCTCAACTACGGTATCCATATAGGTTCCAGCCAACCTTTCATATATGGGCCCAACATAAAAAAAAAAAAAAAAAAAAAAAAAAAAACTAACCCATGCCTCACCAGCCTGGGGACACACAACTAAAAGAAACATCCAAAGACTACAAACAATCCAGAACAAATGCCTACGAATGCGTTAAATGCTTCCTGGTTCATCATAAACCTTCAGTTACACCGATGCGCTAACCTGCCAGATATCAAGACCAATATGATAGGCATTGCAGAAAAATTCTTCACAGTCACAGACAATCACCCAATTCAGCTGATTCGACAAGCAGCTGACTACAAGCCATCAGATCGCTTCAAACATAAAGACCGAAATTCTTCATCACAAAAGAAAGCTGAAACTCGGATAATGGGATAAAGAGTGAAGGACTCAGTCCCTAGGGCACCCCAAAGAAGTTCACACTTCACAGTATTACAATCTCCTGAAAATTATAAAATAGGGATAAATAACTTTCAGGTTCATAAAATGTATAGCTTTTATAAAAATTTGATATTTGATGTACATAATGTTATAATTTTTAACGTTTACGTGCATGCAAAATCTTTCCTTTAATTAATGTAACTTTTATGCCTTTGTTTAGAGTTTCTAAAATAAAATGTATACAATTTTATATCCATGTTATTTTATTTCTATTGTATAATATGTAATATTTTATTAGTACAGTGTATTAAAATATGATATACTGTATGTATAAGAATATCCTACCGTCGATCTTTAGCTTCTTAGGTATTCTAATTTTGAGCTATCTGTTGTAGTTAAATATCGGACAGTGTCATTAAGTTCACGTGCTTGCAGTCGATTTTTGTTTTGACATGCTTATTATGACTGTGGCAGTTTACACAGTTAATCTCGGACTCATTTAGTGAGTGCTCACTACGCTTGTGTTCCTTCAAGCACGAATAAACATATCATTTAAAAAAAAAAAAATCCATATTTTGAATGCTGGCGATGAAAAAGAATTTTTTTTGATAAGAGTTGCCTCCATGTGTACCACCTCGGAAGAACGAATAACTCTTGATAAAGGCTGCTTTGAGTTCGTAAAACTTTCATATTCTACCAGAAGTTTGAGTTATTTTTCTGCATATTTAATATACGTTCTTAAAATAAGATTTTTTAAAAAAATTCAAATTTTTAAAAGATTTATAGGTTTATCAAAAAATACAAGTTTTTTTTTTTAAGATGATTATCAAATACACCATTTATTTATTTCAATCATTTCTTCTTAATTTATTTGGTAGACTTCTAGAAATTCTACTGGTAGGTGATTAATACCCTTGGAGGGTAATGCTGTAGCCAATGAAGTTCTAACTGAGGCTTGGCTATTGCTGTTACCCTCCTGCCATGATCATAGCTTTAATAGCTCAATAACACCTTATCCATACACTTTCCTCTACAGACAACGGGGAAGATAAAAAGCATTGCTTCGTCCCTTTAAGCCAGTCCTTATAAGGACTAGAAACTCTACTATATGTTGGAACGAGTAATACCCTTGGAGGGTAATGGATGGCAGTGCTGTAGCCAATGAAGTCCTAACTGCGGCTCGGCTATTGCTGTTACTCTCCTGCCATGATCAGAGCTTTAATAGCTCAATAACACCTTATCCATACACTGTCCGATACAGATAACGGAGAAGATGAAAAGCATTCTTGCTTCGCCCCTTTTAGCCAGTCCTTATAAGGAATATAAGGACTAGAAATTCTACTGTTGACGAGAACAGACGTATTAATTTAGATTGAGCCTGATTGGATTGCATACAGGGTTTTTCAGGAATCTCACATTGCACTGCAGCTGACAGTTTGATCCTACTGTCTCCCCTTCTGCATGAAACATGCAAGAGATCTGCCCCACCCGCAGTGAGGACCAGTGGTGGATTTAAGGTATTATAGGGAGGAAGGACTTCAATCTGTAGCCAAGTAGATTCTTGACACTCCTTTTCCCTATTTTAGGGAAGTTAACTATAATATGTTGTTGCTGGTAGAGACATCTGTGTGTCTACGGGATTTGCTAGTGGACTCCCCAAAAGTCCACAGGATTGTCTGTAATCTGCTCGCGGCACCTGAGCAATCTCTATTCTTTCTCTATCTGTGTCTTTACACATTTTTCACTTATTGTTGTCATGGCAAAACCTGTGAATGAGGCCATATTTGAGGAGGTATACAAGAAATTCCTCAGATTGGGAAAGCTGCTGCTGAGCGACAACTGGCCAGGAAAAGTTAAGATTTTTGATACATCCCCCTCAGCAGTAAACTGGACACACAAACAAAATTAACAATTTACAGACTGGTCATCACTTACGCATCCCCCGTATGGAGCCACACCGCGAATACAAATATTCAAAAACTACAGAGATTATAGAACAAGTGCTTGAGGATGATTCTAGATGTCCATTGGTTTAATAGAAACTCCCAGATCCATAGAGAAGTCAACATCCCTTGCATCTCTTCCCTTCTCCTAGATCTAGCTGTGAAGTTCTTTATCAAGACAAGCAACTACCCAAACCCGTTGATCAAGGAAGGTTCGGCATATAATGAAACGGAAAGCTACAAATATAAAATGCCCAAGTCAATCTTAAGTTCAGCTGAACACAGCTAACTTCACTGCTCTCAATGGGCGAACATATAGCTCACAAACACTCCATTCAAAGTTCTTTCATTACAGACAAAGGGGAATATGAAAAGCGATTTTTCTTCACCCATCTAGCCAGAAATGTTATTGGTTATTCGTAGAAAATCAACATTTCAACATTTGGTAAACTAGACCGAATATCAAAATCGTATTGCATATTTCTCTGGGACGGTTCAAATGGTAGCATTAAAGTGTTCGAGAATAACTTATGTAATGTAATACTGTTTTGTGAAGAGATGGGGTTCAATGAAATAATATACATTAGGACCATTTATTTATATATTTATATATATTTATAAGAACTCTTCAAATGAAAAAAGTTATCGGACCTTCTAATAAAGATGGCAAATATTTTTTATTCAAAACTCGTGTGCCTACTCCTTATTGCAAAAACAAACTTTCTCTCTCTCTCTCTCTCTTTATTTGTTTAAAATAAGGCTCATTATCGCATGAAGGTATGTAGTGTATTAAAATATACACATATCATCCACTGAATTAGAAAATTTTATGCAGATATACACACAAAACGCCAGTTCTGCAATATATATGCAAAATATTTGGTCACGTGCGTCACCGCGTCTTCTAGGCAAGTATTTAAGAATGCTTCTGGTCTGTGATTGTCAATAGTGTTGATCGCAATGGAAAAAAAAGAAAGGATCGTTAGGAGTCCGATAAATGACTTATTGTGGGTGTCCTTCTGGCTGGAGTCACGATTTTGAAAACAGCAGAGCTGACTGGTTTCTCAAAAGGTGAGATGTCCCGGATGTTTAATCAGTGGGAAAATAATCCACATTTCATGTCTAAGACGGGTAACTGTGGTCCTAATACAGTTTGTCAGGAATGAGATTGCTCTCACTAGATTCACTCTGCCCTTCCAGCTGTATGCTTTCAGATTCTTATTCGACTGCCACATCATCGGTATCGACGTTGCCATTTGATTTGAAACAGCTGAGTTCGAATCCTGTTTACGACGCGAAGAACCTTTATTAGGACTTTTCAACTAAAGGTGAGTTAGCCATTCGCATACGTGGAAGGATTTTTTCCTCCCAGAAACTTGGATATTTCATCCCCTCGAAACAAACAAACAAACTGTGCAAAAGAACACACACTTTTAATTGACGCAGTCCTCGTAGCCTGAGTTGCTTCAGTCATAAATCAAACTAGCTAAATCAATCATCATGGTTGGATATTAGTAGACTGATGTTCTTAGCGTCTAAGATAATGCTTCAATTGCAAATTAATCTCTAATACATAATTAAAAAATAAAATACATAATTAAAAAATAAACTATTCATCTATATACAATAGGCAATAAGGAGAAATTGGTGTAAGTTTTTATTATTTTTATTTAAAAATAAATAAATAAAAAGAAGCATGAACTCAAGAAGCTCCCACATCTTGGGCAAGTTTCAAACTTGCCCAAGATATGGGAGCATATTTCTTCTGTACCAGCCTTGGTACAGAAGGAATTATTATAATAATTACCCATAGATGCATGTATAGCTCTGTAGAAACGACATTTTCATCTATAGCGCTAGGATGCCCAAAGAAATACTAGTTTCCTCACAGAAAACTAGTTACAGGTTTAACTGTTACAAGACCATCAGTAATTTTATTGGCATCTGGGGAGGAAAGTAAGACAGACAAGTACCGCCATCTCGGGAACTGATAGTAGAAAATTTTAGGAAAACGTTTGGCAAACAGAATCGAACTTACTGTTGTAAGTTCGATTCTGGTTGCCAAACTTTTTCTAAGAATTTTTATATCAGTTCCCGAAATAATCGATCTCTGAAAAGAGAAAGCGTTTTTTCATTTTTTATTAGAAAATCGGGTTTTTTTTCTGTAAACTCATGAAAATAGACTGTTCATCCCATTGTTTTAGACAATATGTAATGTTAGGGTTTAAGCCGTGAGATGGCGGTACTTGTCTGCCATACTTTCCTCCCCAGATGCCAATAAATTACTGATGGTCTTGTAACAGTTAAACTTGTAACTAGTTTCCTGTGAGGAATCTAGCTGCCCACTACTCTTCAGAAGTTGCTGAGGACTAAATCGGCTCGCTATTCACTTTCGGGAATAGAATGCATTAGCGAATTTATTTTTATATATATTTATTTTATAATAATTATTTAAAATATTATGTCGCTATCGCTGAAGGGCGCCTGCCGGAGAACCCGCTCACTCGGGAGGGCTCGGCGAGGCCCCGCATAATGGTCAATGGTCATCGCGCGCTTAACACCCCGGTTCTCGTCCGATCACCGAAGTTAAGCAGCGTTGAGCTTGGTTAGTACTTTGGAGGGTGCCCACCTGGGAATACCGAGTACCGTTGGCATAGAGAATAATTTCACGTCTTAGGGGGAAAAAAATTGAAAAACATAGCAAAAATTGTAAAGTGTGCATAACCATTACACACGAGTTTTCTGTATTGGGATTGGTTTGGAATATTGATAATTATTGGTATAATTAAGATATTAAAATAGAAGATAGCGTGGATTCTAATAATAATAATAATAATAATAATAATAATAATAATAATAATAATAATAATAATAATAATAATAAGCTAACACCTTTTATTTCATTTCAGGGAGTAGGGTAGGCCTTTAAATCCTATCTAACATTTAGAGACTGATTGGGCAGTTCAATCTCCACCAATTAGAGATAGCTGGCCCAAGGCTATCACTAATTATAGGCGGCCATCGATGAAGAAACCGACAAACAAGTGCTGCCATCTCTTGGTACCTAACCCTAACAGGATATGTTACTGTCTGAAAAAAATGTGGGTTATACTGTCGATTTTCTTGAGTTTACAGGACGAAAAACCTGAGTTTCCTGGAGAATGCTAGCCCATGTCAGAGATCGACTAACTCGGGGACCGGTCGAAAAAAGGACTAGAAAAAGTTTCTCCAGTCGGTGACTAGACCTGAATTCTAAGTCTATTTTCTGGCGGTTTAGTGCATAAGATGCAAGTACCACTTTTGAGCTACACAGGCCTTAGCGTGGATTCTTCGTAATATTAAATTATATAATTGTTTCTTTAATTTTGTTATAAAATATGGCTAAACCCATAATATTGTCTATATTTTTCTTTATTTAAATTTGTTGCTTCTAATTTGTTTTTTTTTTATAAATATAAATGTGTTATTACCATTTTAAACCTTATTTGCAAGTTCTATAATAAGTTACTAATTTTTCATTGTTTTGTGTGGGAGCTCCCTGTGTGGTGGCTGGGATAAGAATAGCTCCACTGTAGCCCATGCATGTCGTACGAGGCGACTAAAATGGGTACCCAGGGAAGGTAATGCTGTAGCCACTGAAGTTCTAACTGGGCTTTGCTTTGCTGTTACCCTCCTTCCAAGATCAGGGCTTATAGCACTATATTATCCTATCCATACATTTTCTGCTACAGATAACGGAGAATATAAAAATCATTCTTGCTTCACCCATCTAGCCAAAAAAAAATTCTTTTGTGGCTTCAACGCTGTCATTTGTCTTATAACTAATCATTCATTAATGTTTGTCTTTGGGTTTGTTTGCTTCCTGGCAGATTGATCCTCTTTACTTGGTGACTGCTTTTTGCTTTGGGAGACATCGCTGAGTTTCCTGTCCTGGAGTGATTCAGATCAGGAGCGATGAGTGTAGTGATCGTTTGGGGTAACTCTGTGATATTTAGAGTGATCCTATAGATCACTCCGAATTTTTGGAGAGGAATCCCTGTGCTTTAACATTCCTTTATCATCGTATCAATGCCAGAAGTACAAATAAAGTATTATTACATTACTCTTATTTCTCCATAAGGCAATACTTTTGGCCTGTACCAAAATTGATGACCAAAAGCTAAGGACGAACTACATTTTTCCCTGAATATGAAGACGTTTTCATGACTACAGCCAAATGTAGATATTAATTTATTGCCAGCATACTAATAAATGTTGCAATAATAATAAATAATTATATTATCCCATAATAAATTATATTAGTATGCTGGTTTCGTTCACATCACGATTACTTATCTTATCTTGATCTGGTCAGAAGTGTCCCACAATCACGACACGATTCCTTATCCGCTAATATATCTTCCTTTCCATTCAAAACAAGAAGGTCACTTATTTACAACTAACAAATGGTGTCACTTATCTACATCTGATAACAACAAACATTCACGTCACGATTCCTTATCTTATCTTGATCTTGATCTTGTCAGAAGTGTCCCACCAATCACGGAACACGATTCCTTATCCCTTAATATAGCTCCCTTTTCCATTCAAAACAACAACGTCACTTATTTACAACTAACAAATGACGTCACTTATCTGCATCTGAAAACAATACACACCCACGACACGATTCCTTATCTTATCTTGATCTGGTCAGAAGTGCCCCACCAATCACAACACGAATCCGTATCTCTACCATCACCCATAATTCCATACGCGAACCAAAACACAAGAACTCACCTCACTGACACATATGCCCCCAGGGAAATCAGAACATGCCAATCTCATGACGTCACGCCCATAATGACGTCATCAAATGAACAACCAATCACGTTACGATTCCTTATCTTATCTTGATCTTGTCACTAGTGGGACCCTACTATTGATCTGTGTTTATGTAACATGGCAGTTCTTTAAAAATAGACTCGAAAGCATTAACGACAGAGTCTGCTGATTATTTCTACAGTGTTCGAATCCACGCAAATCTGGAAAAACAATCAATGCATACAAGAAGGCAACACATTCCCTTTTGCATGGGATGACATATCTGCCAAATCACATTGAAAAGTGTGTAAAAGTGTCGGGACTTTGATTTGATTGCATTTAAACTTTCTTCTAATGGGTTTATGTCTCACATAAGTAGACTGTGTGCTAACCAACTTTTCATGGTTTCATGTGGCAAATTTGCATGTTTCTGTAAAGTTTTGATACTTCCAAAACTAACTACTGTATTAGGATTATAGTAATCTGCTAACTTTTCCATCACTAATAAGGTTTTTTTTCTTTGCAGGTGAAAATCAACAACCATCTCAAAAACGGCAGATACTTGCTTTTATAACAGTGCTGCTAATATTGCTGTATGTTGAAATTGGCATACTAATCTGGGAAGCTGTACCAAAATCAGACAATCGCACATGCCTCATCAAAGAAATGTTACGACAAGAAAAACACCACATGCATTGGTGATATCTGTAAATTCCTATTTCGGCATATGATATTGTAAATAATATCTGTGAAATAAATGTGTAAACTTAAAAGAACAAACAGTGTCGTTGATGTGTTATGCATATTTAAATAGGATCACTTTTGAAATCACAGTGAATTCGCACACGATTTGTTTATTTATTTATTGAACTTTAAGATCTTAATTGTAAAAAAAAAAAAAAAACCAGCTAACGCCTATTTGTTCCCGTATAGGGAGTAGGCGGGTCCGTTTACCCTATCTAAATTTTGGAGACTGAGTGGGCAGTTCAATCTCCACTGGTAGCCAATCAGAGAGATAGCTGGCCCGAGACTATCACTGATTCATCGGTACACAGTGAAGAAGGCGGCAAGATAGTGTCGCCATCTCGTGGTCCCTAACCCTTACACGATATTTTTAATGTCTGAAAATAGTGTGGGTTCGACGGTCGATTTTCTTGAGTTTACGGGGCGAAAAACCCGAGTTCCCTGGAGAAAAAACCCGCTAGCCCGTGCCAGAGATCGACTAAATCGAGAACCGGTCGAAAAAAGGCTTAGAAAAATAATTTCCTCTAGTCGGAGACTAGATTTGAACCACCAAATCCTTTCTTCGTGCGGACAAGCGCCGTAGAGTGCAAACTGCACGTAGACAAATCAAAATATTCGGATGAATTATGAATAAAATATGAATTCGAATATGAATGTAGAATAAAATATGTGTGAGCTATGGAAAAAAAAGTGTGTGTTTGAGGGACACCATCATGTAATTAAATTATTCAGAAAAGTCTAAACGCTGCCCCCACTAGTCTCTACTATACTCTAAGAATTCCCATAGTCTTTTAACAGGAAAGAAATACCCCAAACTGTATTGGAAAATTAGTACTGCTATCTATAAACAACCAAACACAAAACTTGATGACAATGATAGACGTTTGTCACACTGGGAAATTTCAAGATACCTTATCTCAAAACATCGCCCACATTTCCATAGGCAAACGAAACCACCATGTGATGTCACAGAGATATATTTTCCCTGAAATTTCCAAACACAAAACGTCACGATTCCTTATCTCTAAAATCACCCACAATGCCTTACGAGAACCAAACACACCAAGTGATGTCCCTGACAGAAGGGGGGGGGGGCAGCGAAATTCCAAACATTCCAAACTCTATCTTATCACTAACCATCACCCATAAGGCCGTACGCAAACCATTTACTTATCTACAACTCATAACACCACACATCCACGACACAGATGTTGCTTCCCCATTCACCCTACCCCTGTTTGGTTTAAAGTGTCCCACTAATAACGCCACGAATCCTTATCCACTGATATAGCTTCCTTTTCCATTCAAAACAATAACCTCACTTATTTACAACTAACAAATAATGTCACTTACTTCATCTAATAATAACACACATCCACGACACGATTCATTATCTAATCTTGATCTTGATCAAAATGCCCCACCAATCATGACACGAATCCTTATCTCCAGCCATCACCCACAATTCCACACGCGAACAAAACAAACAAAGTGACGTCACACACACACACACACACACACACACACACACACACACACACACACACACACACACACACACACACACACACACACACACACACACACACACACACAGATGGTCTCTAGAAAAATTTCAAACATTCCAATCTCATGACGTAACACACACAATGACGTCATCATCTCAACAAACAATCAAGTCACGATTTCTTATCTTATCTTGATCTTGTCAAAAGCGCCTGGTATACTACTACTAATGTCTAACGTTAAACTCGAGCAGAGCATTAATCTCAACTTTCTTGCGTCAGACAGTTAACCAGCAATATTACCTTGAAGTTCTGGCCAAACTGAAAGAAGGAGTGAGGAAGAAGAGACCCGATCTGTGGAAGAACCTCACTTGGATTCTACATCAGGACAACGCTCCAGCCCACAGCGCACTGTCTATAAAGCACAATCTGGCTGATAAGAAGATCCCAGTGTTCGACCATCCATCTTACTCACCAGACTTAGCTCCATGCGACTTTTACCTTTTCCCAAAGTTCAAATTCGCATTGAAGGACACACACCCATTTTCAGTCAGTGGATGCGATAAAGGATTTGTTTTCACAAAATAAGAATATATAAGTAAATAAAAAAAATCAAGAACTGCATTCGGTTGGAAGGAAAAAAATCAGTATGAAGTCGTATATTTGCCCAAAAAGTGATACGTTCTCCTGTGTAACGTTAAGGAGAATAATTAATCGGTCAATACTAATAGAAGTTGGTAACTGCTGCAATCTTAACTCAAACCATAACCTCATCCTAATTTCGTTTCCTGAAGGACCACCTTCAGTCGCGTGAATTTTCGCCAAGTTTTGGTGTTTGTTTCAGGTTATAATATTTTGGTTTTGATTTCGGTTTACTATTTTCGTTTTAGTTTTAGTTTACTAGTTCGGTTGAGTGCTGCGTGGTTTAACTGTCTTTACAAACATTTATTAATGGTGTTGTGCGTTTTAATAGTGTAAACAGGTTAATATTAGTGTTTTATTCATTTTGTGTAGCTATCATATGGATAGCTACACAAATTCAACTCAACAAATTCACAGATTGATCGAATACATCACCACAGGATGCAACTGGAGACAACACATTGGTGCCATATTCCTAGACATCGCAAAGGCTTTTTACAAAATTTGGCACTACGGACTACTCTATAACTCATCATTTCTAATATCCCGTTGAAAATGATACGATTAATCAAATCATATCTCATGAACAGAATGATGCAGGTCAAGATAAATGGAAGTCGCAACCAAACGTCGTATTTTGGACTGGGTTCCAAAGGATCCTTACTAACCTCGATTCTATTTTCAATATATACGGCAAATATCTCGCATAAACCTCATGTCATCCATTGTGCAAATGACACGGCTGTATTAACTAGATCACTTCATCCACACCTTGTAACCAATTAACTTCAAGATACATTCTAAAACTAGAACATTGGTTCTCTGACTGGAGATTGCAAGTTAACCCAGAGAAGTACAGGAATACTGTTAGATAAAAAATTAAGCTTCAACAACTATATAGGAACATATGTACAAAGGTATCTAAAGCCATCGTCCAATTTTACCCCTTGAATAATAGACGCAGCAAATTAAACACAAGAAACAAACTAATACTCTACCAGATGACGATTAGTCCTATAAACAAATATGCCTCTCCAACATGGGGCCATACCTCCAATGTTAATATTCTTAAATTGCAACGAATGCAACAGAAATGTTTACGAATGATTCTAAATTCTCCATGGTTCCTCAGAAATGTTCAGATTCACCGGGACACCAATATTCCATGTATCTCCTCATTGTTACATTCTCTAGCAGCACGGTTCTTTTCGAAAGCGAATCCACACCAGAATGAACTTGTTTTACCAGTAACTCCAATGAAAAAGACCTCTACAAGCACAAAAGACCTAAAGCCATTTTAATATTCAATGATGCTATGTAACTCCCCCCCCCCTCGCCCTCAGAGCTAAATGTTCACAAATCTTTCTCATCATTGTTTCCTAGGTATCAGACAACGAGGAGTATAGAAAGCGGTAAGCTTCACCCTCTGCAACAGCAATGTTCCGGTTGTTGTGATTAATGAGATGCGTGAATTTATTTGAGTGAGAAGTGAAATTTGTGAAACGTTCTTCAATAGCGTCATGGCAATAAAACAATAAAACGAAAAAACAGTGGAGTGTAGATTTATATACAGATTTCTTATTGTCATTCAGTGGGGGTTGTTGTGTATAGTTTAAATTAACAGAGTATATGTAAGAATAAATTCCATGAACTTTCTTTAGATAGAACACCCATACAAGTTATGATAATCGAATGCAGTTCTTCCAAACGAATAAGAATTCAATTATCAATCTGTATTCTTTACAAATTACAAAAGGAAAAGCGTTTAATTATATGCTTAACTATATTATGATATAACTTCATTCGATTCACATCATGTTTACTATGAATGACACATATACGTCACACCATGAAATATTTCGAGGATTTTAAGATGGTGATGCGGAAGTCGTTTTCATATTAATATGCTTGACTCTTGCATTCGCTCTTTCTATGTTCTTAAGTAGGCGGCTAACTATTCTTGGGTACTGAAGAAGCTTAGAAATGGAAGAAAGTAAGAAACGACTCAGACACTAAGATAATAAATGTCAGATAAAAGCTGAAGGTAAAATTATTCTAAATGTCTGGAGTTACTACTCTAAAGGACCACTAAAAGAAACAAAAGTGGTAGAACAGTGTTAGGATGTATTCATGAGGAATTTAATCAGGAGGGGATGCAAGAAAAAAGCTATCATGAACAGGGAATGTGGAACGGCAGGTGGAGTAAATAATAATAATAATAACAATAAACTAACCTCCGTCTTGAATACTGGTATGATTATGCCAGTCTTCAAGAAGGGAGACCAGAAGGATTGCAGTAACTATCCTGGCATCTCTCTGCCGAGCCTGCCTGGGAAAGTGTATGCTAGGTGCTTGGAAAGACGGTGCAGGAGAATAGTTGAGTCAGAGTTCCAGGAAGAACAATGTGGCTTTCGTCCTGGTAGAAGCACAACTGACCAAATCTTCACTTTAAGGCAAGTCGTTGAGAAATCTTGGGAATATGCCAAGAATGTCTACACATGTTTTGTAGACTTGAAGAAGGCATATGACCCGGTTCCTCGGGATAAGCTTTGGCAAGTAGTACAGGAGTATGGACTGGATGGCCAACTATTAGCTACCATCAAGTCCCTTTATGAATACCCAGAATTTTGTGTCAGGGTAAACAGCACAAACTCTGAACTTTTCACAATCTCCGTTGGCCTCAGCCAAGGGTGTGTTCTGTCAACCTTCCTTTTCATAATATTTATGGACTGGATTGATTGGCACAGCTGAGGCAGTGAGTGTGTAAGAATTGAAAGATGGAGCATTGGACGTCTGCTTTTTGCAGATGACCTAGTTCTGCTTAGCTCTTCCACAGATGACCTCCAGCGGACCCTGGATAGGTTTGTAGCTGTTTGTGCAGACCCTAGAATGAAGATCAGTGTGGCCAAAACTGAAACATTTGTGGTCTCAAGACAACCATCCCAGTGCACTCTACATTTGAGTGGAGTCCCAATGAGGCAGGTGAAGTTTAAATACCTTGGGTCCATATTTACGAATAATAGAAAATGGGACATAGAGCTAGATACGCGAATTGGCTTAGCAAGCTCAATATTGCAGGAGCTTCGTCATTCGGTAGTATTGAAGTGTGAGTTAAGCCAGAAGGCAAAGCTGGCTGTCTTCAATGCAATCTATGTCCCCATCCTCACCTATGGCCATGAGAGTTGGGTAATGACCGGAAGAATGCAGACACGAATCCAAGCGGCTGAAAGCTTGGATTCGTGGGGATGACATCCCCACAACGAATCCAAGCTTTCAGCCGCTTGGATTCTGTCGAGTCTTGTCATCCCCACAACCCCTCGATTCCTTCGAGGTGTTGTAGGGATGACAAGATTCGACAGATTCAGAAGCTCTGCAATTTGGGAAACCCTCTATACTTAACCGCTGCTTCTTCGTGTTGAGAGATCACAGTTGCGTTGGTACGGGCACCTAGTCAGAATGCCACAAGAGAGGCTCCCACAGCAGGCCCTCTTTGCCAAGCCAGAGGGTGAAAGGCCAAGGACTCGCTGGATAGATTATATCCAAAACCTTGGGTGGACACGTTTGGGAATCGCACCAGAACACCTGAGCTTGGTGGCAGAGGATCGTGACCATTGCAAGTTCCTTTTGCAGCTGTTGCCCACACAACCCAATTAGGAAAGGTGGGCCTTGAAGATATATGTATGTACTAACCTCCTTTTATTCCCTTACAGGGAGTAGGCGAGGCCTTTTAACCCCATCTAGCCCTTGGAGACTGAGTGGGAAGTCTAATCTCTAGTAGTCAATCAGAGATACCTGGCTGGTGACTATCACTAATCATAAGCAGCCACCTATGAAGAGACTGGTAAGCAAGTGCTGCCATCTCTTGATACCTAACCCTAACAGAATATGTTACTGTCTGCATTCATGTGAGTTCTACGGCCTATTTTCTTGAGTTTACGGGCGAAAAACCTGAGTTTCCGGGAGAAGAAAACCATCTTGCTTCTACCAGAGATCGACTAGCTCGACAACCGGTCGATAAGTTAGAAAAAGTTCCTTCATTTAGCGACTAGACTTGAACTGAAGTTCATCTTCAGGTGGCCTAGCGTAAGACCTCGGAGCAAATAATATTCAAGTAAAAATACTCAAATCTCGATATACAGGTTTTACTGCAGATTCTTGTAATTATTCCCGAGGTTCAATGCGCATTCAACGAACTGCAGAAATCGATAGACAGAAAACGATGTACCCAATCCTGGCTGGTATTTATTATATGCATCTGTGCTCTATAATTAAGACCTTTTGCTAGAGGATCTGTCCATCAAAGGTGTTAATGGCATGAACTCCAACAAATATATAAAGTCTTACTTATATTGTAATTTAATCAGTTTATTCCTTCACGGAAATATTTTCCTTCAAACACAATGACTTACTGCAGCCTTTTATTATTACCTTTATCCTGTTGAGTGCTATCACGTGATCCCTTTGACACCGCGATTCGAAAATTTGAATGTGTACACGCTTTCAATTCGAAAGCTTGTGGCAATACTTTTATGTATTGCTACAAGCCGATTCATTTTAATTTGCGTTTGTAATCTGCAGATTGAGTGTTTATCCCTAGGTTTTGGACACCAGTGTGCTATTGATTAACAGCCTGCGAGATGATTGTCATAGAACGTGGAATGTATGTCTGCGGTATATAATATTTCACATCTGCTTCTATGTATACGTATATGTATATGTATAATATGTATAATAATTCATATTTCATCATCATTGGTGTTCTATCTCAAACATGAAAGAAATCATATATATATATATATATATATATATATATATATATATATATATATATATATATATATATATATATATATATATATATATATATATATATATATATATATATATATATATATATATATATATAAATTATATAAATTATATATATATATATATATATATATATATATATATATATATATAGATAGATAGATAGAAATATAGAAACTCATACATGGTGTAGTTAGTCAAATGCTTCGCAAAACTAACCCACGGAACTAAAAATTCCATTCGGAACTTATTATAGATAAAAATTTGAAATCAAAAATTGGTGTCTTAGATTTAATTCAAAATGTTTAAAGAGTTTTAAAAAGTTCGAAATTTAAAAAAAAATTACTAAAGAATCCTTAGCTTTCTCAAATATTATATAGGAAATTATCATTTTAAAAATAATTTTAAGATAAAAAAGAGAAAAAGTTTGTTTATTCTACTCTAGACGGAAAGAAAACATACCTGAAATAACTCTATTACATGATTACTTTATCATCATTTTGGGCTTTTTTTATGTATCGTCATCATCATCTAATTTCATCATTATCTAACTTTATTAGATTATACGATACACAAAATATCTTCCTTTTTTTTTAGATTGGTTGTATAAAAAGTTTAAGTACTCACTAGATTCATCATAAAAAAAAAATAAAATTGGTTGTTTAAATATCTGAAGATTTTTTTCAAGTGGACACTGTAGGAAATACACAAGAGCATATTATTATTGGTAATACTATTAGTCACTAAAGAATCCTTAGATTTCAGAATTCAGGTCGGTGGTGATTAATTATTATTAATACCCTTGGAGGGTAATGGATGGCAATGCTGTAGCCAATGAAGTTCTAACTGAGGCTCGGCTATTGATGTTATCCTCCTGCCATGATCAGAGCTTTAATAGCTCAATAACCATATCCCTACACTGTCCTCTACAGATAACGGGGTGGATGAAAAGCATTGTTGCTTCGCCCCTTTAATCCAGTCCTTATGAGGACTATAAGATTTCAGAATTCACCAGCACTGACCATATTGCACCAACATCACCTGATGAGATATACGACATTATTAAAAAATTAAAGAACAAAAAAGCTCCTAGGCCAGACGACATTATTAATCGGGTGATCAAACTTCTGCCCCAAAAAGCAGTAGTGCACCTGACCTGTATAATAAATGCAATTTTAAGATTTCACTATTTTCCTTCCACCAGGAAACTGGCTGATGTAATTCCTATACATAAGCCAGGCAAAGACCCACACTTACCGCAAAATTATCGTCAAATCAGTCTCATCTCCCATCTGGGTAAGGTCATCCTCTCACGACTTCAAACCTCGGTAAATGACCTAAACATCCTCCCCAAAGAACAGTTTGGTTTTCGGCAACACTATAGTACTACTCAGCAAATCCACAGAATTGTCGAATACATCACCACCAACTACAACCTGGCACCAGTGTACAGGAGCTGTTTTCCTAGACCTATCCAAAGCATTTGACAAAATCTGGCAATTTGGACTCTTGCACAAACTTATCTCAGTCGGTACCTCGCTAAAAATGGTTCATCTAATCCACTCATATCTTCAAAATAGATCAATGCAAGTTAAAATCAATGGTTCTACATCGTCTCAGCGCCATATCTTTGTTGGAGTGCCGCAAGGATCTCTACTGGCTCCATTGCTGTTCTCTATATACATGTCAGACATCCCACACAATCCGATGACTTCCATTTTGGCCCTATACGCGGACGATACCGCAATACTCACCAGATCTCTTCGACCCCACCTCGTTACCAGAAAGCTCCAAAAAAAACCTTCTAAAGCTGAAGGGTTGGTTCTCCAAGTGGAGATTGGAAGTCAACCCTCTGAAAAGCTCAGCCGATCTTTTCTCAAAAAGGCCAATGTTTCCTGCAGGAGATGTGTTACTATTCAATACTAAAATTCCCTGGCAGACAGAAACAAATTACCTGGGTGTAATGCTCGACAAAAAGCTATCTTTCAACCAACACATCAAGTCTACGTGCGCAAAGGCATCTAAAGCCATAGCTCAGATCTATCCGCTAATTAATAGAAATAGCAAGCTCAGCAACAGAATCAAATTGCAGCTATACCAGATGACGATTCGTCCTATAATCATCTACTCCTCCCCGGCCTGGAGCCACACCTCTAATACTAACATTATCAAAATACAACGAGTGCAGAACAAGTGCTTGAGAATGATTCTGAACGTGGTATGTTAGAAACAATCAACTTCATAAAGATACAAATATTCCCTGTATTCTCCCTTTTCTACAATCCTTAGCATCCAAGTTTTTCCTAAAGACGTCCACACACCCCAACGATTTGGTTCAGCAAGCTGCAGCATACGAGGCAACGGACATATTCAAATATAGAAGACCAAAAGTTATATTAGCCTCCTATAGCGTTGCATAATCTCCATGCCCATTCAGGGCGAGCAAACTGCTCATAAATTTTACCTTCACTGTAACCACAACAGATAGCGGGGAATATGAAAAGCATCTGGCTTCACCCCTAAAGGCATAATTGTCAATTGCCAATTTTAGAATAATTTTATGATTTTAGAATAATACGCGCAATATTAAAAGATATTAAAAGAATATTAAATTTTAAATTTAATATTATTATTAATAATACAATTACGGCAAACCATTTTTTTTTTAAATATATAATTTCCTAAAAAAAGTTCTTTTCTTTTTTTCTTTCTTTCTTATTCTTTTAATTTTCTTTATTTCTTTTAAGATTTCGATCACTTTTCATAATTTGAAATTATTGTTTATATTAATGACATTTATTGTAAATGAAGGTAATATATGTCGAGAATAACACTTACTGTGTTAATCTCACAGTAAGAGATTAACAAAAAATAATGATAAAATAAAACAGTTATAACAACATACTGTAATAAAAGTTATCAGAATCTGAATGGAATCTTAGCAACCTCAGCACACGTTTTTTTTAAGCATATCCGAATTGTTAGCATCATTACATCATTATTAAGTAAAATAAGGGTTACTTGAACACAAGCATTGCGATACCGCGATAGTCGATCTGACAACCGAGAACCACCCAGAACGGCGCTCAATTCCTGATTTATGAAAGGTTACAAAGTGTGTGTCGTTTTTGCCACCTTTGCAACGAGTTGCCCTGGTGTTGGACTACTTCTACTTCTGGGATCATCCGAATAGTTTATTACTAAAAGAATGAGCCACACGGCTTCATTTCGGCGATGTAAAATTCCATGGACAAAGTGGATATTAGATCCGACATTATTTCAAAGCCGAATGTTTATAGAAACTATGAGAGTTTCTAAAATATGGGAACCTCGTTTGGCTCGGTGCCAAAAAGAGTTAATTCAAGTTGAAGGGGAAAAAGAAATAAGGCGATGTACGAATCGGTCACCAACACGCGAAATCACGTGCTTAATACGTAAAATTTTCCAACTGTTATACAAGCAAAATAGTTACCACTTTAAAAACTACAATGATCATAAAAGAGAAGTTAATTTTCTGACGTGTAATAATAAACAACTCATCCCACAAGACGGATTGATTACCCTATTATCGGAATGGATTCTCCTTCTTCTGACATGCGCAGATGTGTCGAAGGGTCTCGCATCTGGGATAAGCCGAATAGCTAAGGCAACTTGGGGATGCCGATTACCTCCAAACCCGAGAAATATTATCACAGCACTATATGCGGATGACACTGCGATACTATCAAGATCTGTCAGCCCTCAAATGGCAATTAGAAGGCCGCAAGGCAGTATCAGTTTGCCAGCTAGAAACTTAGCTAACAGATTGGATGATCCAGGTAAACACCCTAAAAAGCTCGGCTGTACTATTCTCCAGAAGAAAAGTCACCAGCAAGGACGACATTCAACTCCACGGCGTCAAGATCCCATGGGAGACAGAAGTGACATATCTCGGAGTGAAACGATACAACAAACTACTATTTAGCAACCACATCAAACTAACAGGAGTGAAGACAGCCAAAGTAATTGCACAACTCTACCCCTGATCAACCACAGAAGCAAATTAGATCTACAAAACAAGCTAACTCTATACAAAACTGTAATTCGCCCAGTGATCACCTACGCTTCTCCAGCACGGAGTCATACCTCAAAAACTAACATACAGAAACTTCAAAGACTCCAGAATAAGTGCCTAAGAATAATCCTGGATGCTCCATGGTACATAAGAAACTCCCAGATCCATCAAGAAGTAAACATCCCTTACATCACTTCTCATCTCCATGATTTAGCTGAAAAATTCTTTTCCAATGCAATCCTGCACTCAAATCCACTGATCAAGCAAGCTAACAACTACAGTGAAGCAGTCCACTGCAAATACAGAAGACCAAAATCAATTCTACTGTAAACCGAACATAAATAACTTCATTCAACAAGAGGCGAGCAGAGAGTTCAATAACACCTCATCCATTGTGTCACTTACACAGATAAAGAGGAACAAGAAAAGCATTTTTGCTTCACCCATCCAGCCAGTAACGTTATAGGTTATAGGGATGCCGATTATTGTATTCTCGTAAGTTCTCAGGTCAACTTACGAAACTTTCCGAGTTTCTACAAACGTTGGGCTTTGAAATAATGTTAAATCTAATACCCACTTTGCCTATGTAACTATAAATTGTTTATTTCTGGAATTTTCCATTCAATATTTTCGGACGGGGGTTGACTGCGGATAACTGAAACCGCGGATAAGGGGGGGGGGATACTGTATACTAAATGTTTTAAAAGTTAAATTGGGTTGCTTCGTGCTCAACAGATGACTTCATCTTCATCTTCGTGTTTTTATCGAATTATCTCAATCGAGTCAAATTACGATTTGAACATGGCAATTTAGTGAGAAGTTAATTCAATGTCTACAATAGTTTGGTCAACTGTATGCTGCAGATATTCTTCACCTGGAAATTTGATGTCCAACCTCAAAAAGAAGATGACTCGGTTAATAGTAAATTGAGTTTTAATGTCGGCTTTTCTCCCTTCAAGTTGTCGTGTTAAACTCCAACATTGTTCGGAGTTTAATACTTTCCGTAAAATAGTCTTGTACATTCACTATCGTCTGCATCAGACTTATATAGCTGAGGGCAATCAGGATTTTTAAAAAAAGAAAAAAAAAAGATCACAGTGCAGTGGATTGAGATATTGAATTTTGGTGAATCGTAAAAATTTTCGGGTGTGTGTGGAGAGGTACAATAGTAACATCCGTGGACCTCACCTTTGAGTTTCGAATAAAAATTAACTACAAATTAATAACTACTGTATTTTCAAATAACGAAATCCTCACTGTAAACATCTGCTCGGTATTTTCTAGAATTGGTTAATGTTTTTTTAGAAAATGTATAGCATATAACATAGAACAAAATAATAAAAGAAAATTTGCATACACAACGCATTAAAAATTTATATTTTCATTAGTATAATTAAAAATAATATAAATTACTTTTAATTTGTTACAATAGTTGGGATAAAATATAATACACCATTTCATATTTAAAATTTAATAAATATATTTTGTTTATTAAATTGCCATGAGCATAATCTAATCGGCCGTGAGATGCCGTGATTAATTAATACACTTGGAGGGTAATGGATGATAATGCTACCAATGAAGTTTAACTGAGGCTCGGCTGTTGCTGTTACCCCCTGGGGTGCAGAGATTCAAGAGTTTGAGTTCGCTCTCTTAGGTTTTTGTCTTAAGAGAGCAACAATTTGAGTCTCCGAGGAAGGTGTTTTCCGGTGAGGGGCTTTGTCGGCGAATGCTTTTCTTCGGAATATGAGCGGTTCTGCTCGGTGGTGGGGGAGCTCGTCACTGAAATGATTCATACCCTTAGAGGGTAATGGATGACAATGCTGTAGTCAATGACGTTCTAACTGAGGCTCAGCTATTGCTGTTACCCTCCTACCATGATCAGAGCTTTAATCTTCATTTTCATCTTCCCCGTTATCTGTAGATAACGGGGAAGATGAAAAGCATTCTTGCTTCGCCCCTTTAAGCCAGTCCTTATAAAGACTATAGCTATGTAGATTGTTGTACTTTGTCATTACACCGTCTCTGAAAATTTTATGGTTAGTTCAGAATTGATTTCTTCTAATATTAAGATAATTCTAATATTTAAGATATGCTTAGAATTTATGAAGTTTTGTAGGATAAGATATAAGCAGTTCGTGATTGGTATTCAGAGGAATAGTAACTGTTTTTAATGTTTTTTTAACGAAGCAATTCCTATAAAGGCAGAATTACGTGTTCTTAAATGAAAATCATTTTTCCCCCAAAAAGGAAGAATTGAGATTGAAAGCTAACTAGACAGGTTCAAGATAATTCTTATTATTGGTATCATGTACTCAAATTCTTCCATACTTATATAAGTTATTTAAATTTAATTTAATGACTATTGATTCTATTTTATTACTTTTTTTTTAATTACTAAGTTTCTCGAAACTAAACTGGAGATGTATTAAGTTCTTTGACAAGCACTACAACCATAGAGATAACAAGAAACTTCTCTTAAATTACGCCCAAAAGAAAAAGAAATTACAAACAATTACTATAACCATTGAGGTAAATATTACTGTTTACGAATACAATCTGCACATCACGTTCTGAGAATCGTGTACAAAACTATATTACAATATTTCCAGAATAAACTAAAAGAATCAGTTGATATATAATTCAACCGAAGATTTTTAGCATATTTTTTAATTTTTTTATAAATAAAGTATTAAATAAAATAATTTAATTGATCCTTGTTTTTTTTTTTTAAATACTAGCTTAAAATTTTATAAAACAATACATAAGCTAATTAACCACTTACAAGAAAAAATAACTTCTATTAATAGGAAAGTACTCGTGTTTTATGTTTATGCTGGGGTAATAGATCGTGGAATAGATAGAGAATGGGAGAAAAGTCATTTTTAGGACTTCCAGGGTAACGAATGGCAATGCTGTAGCCATTTTTTTTTTTTTAAATACTAGCTTAAAATTTTATAAAACAATACATAAGCTAATTAACCACTTACAAGAAAAAATAACTTCTATTAATAGGAAAGTACTCGTGTTTTATGTTTATGCTGGGGTAATAGATCGTGGAATAGATAGAGAATGGGAGAAAAGTCATTTTTAGGACTTCCAGGGTAATGAATGGCAATGCTGTAGCCATTTTTTTTTTTTTTTTAAATACTAGCTTAAAATTTTATAAAACAATACATAAGCTAATTAACCACTTACAAGAAAAAATAACTTCTATTAATAGGAAAGTACTCGTGTTTTATGTTTATTCTGGGGTAATAGATCGTGGAATAGATAGAGAATGGGAGAAAAGTCATTTTTAGGACTTCCAGGGTAACGAATGGCAATGCTGTAGCCATTTTTTTTTTTTAAATACTAGCTTAAAATTTTATAAAACAATACATAAGCTAATTAACCACTTACAAGAAAAAATAACTTCTATTAATAGGAAAGTACTCGTGTTTTATGTTTATGCTGGTTGCGATAATGATATCGTTATAAGTCCTTTTTAGGACTTCCAGGGTAACAAATGGCAATGCTGTAGCCAATGAAGTTTTAACGGAGGCTCGACTATTGCCGTTACCCAGCCATGATTAGAGCTTTTTAGCTCAATAACACTCCATCCACACAGATTCACTTCATTCAGATGACGGGATAAAGAGTCAAGGACTCAGTCCATCGCCCAGTTCTTATAAGAACTATAAGAACTATGTTTATGCTGGGGTAATAGATCGTGGAATAGATAGAGAATGGGAGAAAAGTCCTTTTTAGGACTTCCAGGGTAACGAATGGCAATGCTGTAGCCAATGAAGTTTTAACTGAGGCTCAGCTATTGCCGTTACCCAGCCATGACTAGAGCTTTTTAGCTCAATAACACTCCATCCACACAGATTTTCCTCATTCAGATGACGGGATAAAGAGTCAAGGACTCAGTCCATCGCCCAGTTCTTTTAAGAACTATGTTTATGTTGGACAATCTCCTTGGAGGGTAATGTATGGCAATGCCACGGCTATTGCTGTTATCCTCCTGCCATGATCAGAACCTTATGTTTATGTTTGGTTGGTCGGGAGCTAAGTCCTTTTTAGGACTTCCACGGTAACGAATGGCAATGCTGCAGCCAATGAAGTTTTAACTGAGGCTCGGCTATTGCCGTTACCCAGCCATGACTAGAGCTTTTCAGCTCAACAACACTCCATCCATACAGATTTACTTCATTCAGATGACGGGATAAAGAGTCAAGGACTCAGTCCATCGCCCAGTTCTTTTAAGAACTATGTTTATGTTTATTTAGTGAGGAATTTTCGATGGAGATTTAGTTTTTGAGAAAGTCAAGTAAGGATAAAGGAGGAAATCAAGATATTTAAAGGTAAGATTTTTCTGTTTTATGACTACGAGATCTCTTTTTGCTGGTAGATCATCGATTTGGTCTACGGGATTTCACTTTTAGGACCAGCCTAGACATGGAAAATCTGATAGACGAGACAAGTGTGAGGACGTTTATCGGGAAATTTATTTGCTTGGGTGAGGTGCTTAGTCGTGGGTGGCTAGGAAAAGTAAAACTCTATGACACGGTTCCCACCAAAATTGTCACAGATGACAACCTGGATAAGGTGGCGGCAATAGACATCGGAGAGCGAATCTCGGATCAGTCACTTGATCCTAAGCATGCGCAAATATCCCAAAACATTGCCCACCGTATGTTGGATACAGCTGACACAGAGGAAGAATTCCAAACTGTTAAAACAAAAAAAAATTAAAATTTTCGTTACTAGAGCATTATCCAAGACAGTAGAAATGGAGACTGATATTAATAGAAATACTGAAGAAAGAATACCCCCAGTCATCCTAAGGGATAAAAATCATTGGACATCAGTTGTTACTTCACTTCGAACTCTAGAAATATCATTTACGAAAGGCACTAATACAGAAGAAGGAATTCGCATTCAGCCAAAGACTTCCACCGATTACAGACAACTAAATTTCTGGATAATAACAACCTTCCCTATCACACATTTGCACTCAATAGTGAAAAGAACCTCAACGTTGTACTCAGAGGGATAACAGAGTCCATTACAACAGATGAAGTACAAGAAGATCTCCAAAACAAAGGCTTCAGTCCTACAAACGTCAGCCGAATGCGCAGAGCTGATAAAACTCCATATCCTCTAATATTGGTAGAGATAAGTAAAGACCAGAAACACATCTACGATCTTCAGACTATTTATGATTTAGCCATAAAAACTGACTCGCTGAAACATAAACAAACAACGACGCAATGTCATCGCTGTCAAAAGTTTGGCCACCCACAACGCTGCAGCAAAGCAGATTACCGATGTGTTAAATGTGGTGACAAACACGCAACCAATGAATGCCATCGCACACAATCAGCAATGTGTGCAAATTGTGGAGGCCCATACCCAGCAAACTATAGGGACTGCATAGCATTTCCTCAAAACCAAAAGACTCAACTCCAAACCAACAAGAACACACATCCTCCCATCAAACCATAATCTCCACAACGGACGGAAGGACGTATGCTGAAGTTACAAGACCAACCTACCCTAAAAGATCCAGAACCAAAACAGTCACAGCAAACCAAGAAACCTATCCTACAGAACATAACAAGCCACATAGGAAAAATGCTTGCTGAACTCCCGGCAAACCAACCCAACTCAAGTGGCTAAGGATATCATCTTAAGACACACTCAATCTCTGCTTGTTGAAATCCTTAATGAATAAGACAAATAGAAAACCTAAATCATTACAGATTGTCAGCTGAAACGCAAATGGACTGTCAAACAAAATGCAGGAACTACAGGAGTTTGCAGCAGAAACCCAAGCAGATATCATCCTTATCAAACCTTCGTTCAAGTGACAAGGTCAGAATCAACAATTATAGCACTTGCCGTACAGACAGATCCTATGCAAGAGGAGGAGGCACTGCCATCTTTGTCAAAAGAAACATAAAGCATAATACAATAGCCGAACCCCAAACAGAACACATGGAAACCACAGGAATAGAAATACATAAGAAAAGCACAAGCAGTATCAGGATATTCGCAGCCTACAACCCCCCCCCCCTCCCCAAATAAAAAAAAAAATCCTAGATTCATATCTGGATGAAATACTAAACGCAGGTAAAGCAGTAATCGTAGCTGGTGACTTTAATACCAAATATTCCACATGGAACAGCAGAAATTCAAATATCAACGGCAGACGACTGAATTCATATACCACTAATAGGTATATGAATACAGTCATAGGACGACAGAATCTACAATCTACGGAGCAACAGGCCGTCCAGATGTACTTGATATACCAGTACTATAAAACATTGCGCACAGCTATCAAATACAAGCAGTTAACGACTTAAGTTCTGATCACAATCCCATCAGTTTGCAATTAGGAACCATACAAGATTTAACGGAAAACACTACCACGTTTATAAATTGGAAACAACTTCTCTCAGCCATTCAGAAAAACCTTGCCCCAGTGCCACATATAACAACCACCGAAGATATAGAAAGAGGAGATTGTTTTTCAAACAGTGAAAACCTTTGAAAAACAATTACTAATAGAAACATCACAGGTAACAAATATAACCAAATGTGCACCATCAAATAAACTCCCAGAGGACATAAAACGTCTTATCCGTGAGAAAAACGGATTAAGAAGACAATACCACAGAACAATGGATCCCGCAGATAAGCAGGGAGTTAACAGAGCAACAAACCAGGTTTGGTATGCTCTAAAGTGCCACCGAAACTAACTTTGGAATAAACACATGACCTAAACACAGAGGATCAGTCATTGTGGAGAATGATCAGATCACATCGTTCGAAGACTTACAGACTTCCTCCAATTCAAGGTGAATATAGAGTCGCCTACAATGATGATGAAAAAGCAGAAGCATTTGCAGACAGTTTAGAAAGACAATGCTGCCCCAATTATACCAATATAGATATAAACTTCGTAAGAAAAATCCACACACAAGTACGTAAAATTACTCAAAACGCCTCATTTCAATCCATCAACAAACTCGTGTCACCAACAGAAATATATGAGATCATAAGAAAGCTAAACAACAAAAAGGTTCCGGGTGCGGATGGAATAACGAACAAAGGACTCAAATTACTCCCCCAAGAAGGGGTTATGCATCTGATAGCCATCACTAATGCCATCCTTCAGCTACATTATTTTCCAGAGCGATGGAAGATTGCCGATGTCTTCCTAATTCCAAAAGCTGTGAAAAATACACAATTTCCTCAGAATTATAGACCGATCTGCCTTCTTTCATGTGTTGGCAAGATAGCGGAACGCGTTATACTCACACGGATTCAAGAGGCAACAGATGACAACCACGTCATACAAGACGAGCAATTCGGCTTTAGGAAATATCACTTCAGAACGCTCCAAATTTATTGAGTCGTTTAATACATCACACAAGGATTCGAAATTCACCAACATTCTGAAGCAGTCTTCCACAGTCATTTGACAGACTGTGGCACAATGGTCTAAGTTTTAAACTATACGAAGTTGGAATCCCATTATCACTAGTTCTACTTATCAAGTCATATCTGAATAATAGAAAATTTAAAATAAAACTCAATGGAATTAGATCCGCAGAGAGGAGAATCACGGCTGGAGTCCCTCGAGGCTCTCTGCTGTCCCCCTACTCTTCTCCATATACATGGAAGATCTTCCCAAGTTGTCCCCATCCATCACCACTCTTTATGCCGATGACACAATTATCATAGCCAGATCCCTCCGTCCACATCTGGCCTCAAGCAAGTTACAGAGAGCAGTTCACGAATTAGAGAATTGGTAAAAAAAATGGCGTATCGCAATCAAACCAGGAAAAAGCTTTGCAGTACTTTTCACCAGACGCAGAACCGAACACAAGCATACAAATGTTTGGAAAAGTAATCCCTTAGCACAACTCTACCAAGTATCTAGGAGTTCATCTGGATAAGCGCCTAAATTTCAAGACACACATAAATAGTGTCTCCACCAAAGCAAGTCAGGTTATTGCACAGCTATATCCACTGTTCCATAGGAACAGCTTCCTAAACATAAGCAACAAAATTCTGCTCTACAAATCAGTGATAAAACCTCAGATAACTTACGCCTCACCAACTTGGGGATGCACACACACATCTAAACAGAACATCCTCAGATTACAAACGATACAGAACAAATGCCTTAGAATGGCATTCAATACCCCTTAATTCATCAGAAACCTGCAATTACACCAAGAAGCCAAACTTCCTGATATCAAGACCGACATGACAGGCATTGCAAAAAAATTCTTCACAATCACAGGTAATCACCCAAATCAACTAACTCGACAAGCATCGGACTACAAACCCTCAGATCGTTTCAAATATAAAAAAACCGAAATCCGACATCAATAGAGAAAGCTAATACAGCTTACAGTGCTCACAATGAGCGGGTAAATTACCCACAATAATCCCCTCGCACTCAAACTAAAATCAGATGAAGGGATGAAGAGTCAAGGATTCGGTCCATCTCCCAAAGAATTTCCAAGTTCTAAGTTGTCATAGCAATGTAATGCACAGTGCAATGTTATGACAACGTATAGCAAAGTATGCACATTGAAGGCTTTTTGATTTCATCAGTTTCGAAATGTCCTAATCTGGGCAGAAATGAAGAGGTACTATTTAATAATATCAAAAACAGTTGGGAGTAGCCTTTTCGCTGTCATTTGTCATGGAAGATTTCTTTCGGTCGACAATCTGGCTCAGATACGTTGACGACGTGTTCGCGATCTGGCCGCACGGGCGACAAACGCTAAACACATTCCTCAGCCACCTAAACAAACAACACGAACGCATACAATTTACCATCGAAATCGAAAACCAAAACTCGCTCCCGTTCCTAGACACACTAGTTACACGTCTTCCTTCAGGCAGTCTATCCTTCACGGTCTACCGAAAACCGACACACACGGGCCAATACATACATGCGAATTCATACCACCACCCAGCACAAAAATATGGAGTCATAAACACCCTTAAAAACAGAGCCACAACTATTTGCTCTAACCAGCAAGCCCTGAAACAAGAACTAAAAATCATTAGTGACACATTCATAAACAATGGCTATAACAAAAATACTGTCAATAAAATACTCTATAAAACCACAACAAAAACGAATCTAGATTACGGTAAAACCATAGCCATCCCATACATTAAAGGGTTATCAGAAAAAATCAACAGAATCCTACAACATTATAACCTCAATGCCACCTTTAAACCACCCACTAAACTTAAAACCATATTCAGCTCCTCTAAGGATCCTCTCCTCCCATTAGCACATCCTGGAGTCTATTGCATCCGCTGCACCTGTAACTTACCATACATTGGTGAAACAGGACGAACAATCCCTATACGCAAGAAAGAACACATTAGACACATTAAATATAACCATTATGGTGAAGCAGGCCTCTCAGACCATGCACTTATCACCTTACACCAAATCAACTGGAAAAGCACCTGCTCCTTATACCGCACAAAAACATGGTACGAAAGAAAATTTAAAGAATCCTGCGAAATCCTGATAAACCACCCAAATATCAACAATAAAGATGGTATGAAAATTCCAAGGATCTGGATGGCACACATTCAGCCAACCTAATATGAAAGATTCAACATTAGTCAGGACTCTAGCCAATCCGCTAGTATTAGAAACCTTTCCACTCCAACTGGCTGGAATGATGTTAATATATGTATATAGTAGACAACACAAATAATAGGACTCTAGCGTTGATGTATAATTAATTTTTTTATATTTTTTTTAAATTTTTTTTTTATTTTCACCAGAGGTCAGGCCAACAGTTGTGGTAGCGGTTAGTCAGTGTCTTTAACCAACCAGTATGATTGTAGTATAGCTTGTTTCTTGTGTATATTTGTACGCTCCAGAAGATGACCTTGACATAAAGGTCGAAACGTCGAATTGTAAAATTTTAGTAATATTAAACTAAAGTTTTTATTCAAACACGGTAGTTGTCTCCATAATTTCCAAAAATGCATTCGGATCACCGTGCAAGCCTAAAAGAAAGAATGCCTTATAAGGACTAGCTTAAAGGGGTGAAGCAAGAATGCTTTTCATCTCTCCCGTTATCTGTAGAGGACAGTGTAAGAAAATGTTTTATTGAGCAATTAAAGCTCTGATCATGGCAGGAGGGTAACAGCAATAGCAGAGCCTCAGTTAGAACTTCATTGGCTACAGCATTGCCTTCCATTACCCTCCAAGGGTATTGGATCGAATGAATCAATCACCGCATCTCACGGTCGATTGATTCAGTTCAGCTCACAGGTGTAGCAATATTTTACAATAACTTTGGGATATTATACTGAAATATTTTATAAATGTAAATAAGAAGTAAACAAATTTTATATAAATTATAAAAATATATAAATTACTTAAAAATTATGCTATTAATTATGTACTTTCTTCTGTACAACATCCTAACTTTTAATTGTAGAGGTTTCCGAACAGTTTTCCTCATAGCAGTCTTTTGGTAATAATTATAGCTTGATCCCATCATGCCTCGGTCAGTACATTGTTAACCATTTAAATACTGTGGTATCTCGCTAATCCGAACTGATAAAAACCGTGCTCGTTCGGATTAGCGAATTTTCCCCCAACAGACAACAGTAGCTAGCGTTAAAATAATCAGATTCTAATGGCACATTAATTTAATTCTGTAAATAAATGAAGTAACTGATAGAAAAAAAAGCTACTGTACTGTAATATAAAACTTAAAAAATAATACAGTACACAAGTTTACTTTAATATAAAATTTAGTTTGCATGTACCTGGATTGTTGGGGATTCTGATTTAATAAAATTGCCTGGTTCAGTACATAACCTAATTTGCGTAAAAAATATCACTATTTTGTACAAAACACACACAAAAAAAATCACAAAATAACACACAAAAAAAAAGCTTTTTTTTTATTTCTTTGTAAAAGAGTCATCGATTTTCTTTTGCTTCTTGGAAGCTAAACTTTTTTCGAATGTTTCATCTTGGAGCTGCATTAGCTTTAATAAAGTTTTGTGGAAAGCGTATCATTCTGCTTAGCACATTCTATATGTGCTAAGCTTTAATATTCCATATTAAAACTGTCAACTGCCTCTTCATGTTTTACTTTTTTTTCCCTTCGAGTTCTATATCGTCATCATCGTCTTCTATTTCATTCTGTTGCATCATATTTATAATTTCAGCGTCTGATTTGATTTCGAATTCACTTTCGGTTCTACCTGTAATCCATTCCTTAACATCTGTATGTGAAATTTCAACATCTGGATTTATATTTTTAACCAAATTATGCAGGTTTTGAATTTCCTCTTTTTGTGGATCACCGTAATTATCTTCTAGAAGGCCACGGTTCCATGACCCTCGAATGCTTCAGGTTCGACAGCTTCCCAAGCAGAAATACAATACAATACATACTGTACAGTATAAAAGAGCAAACGTGGACACACAATAAATCAAAATAGACCTACAGTATGACCGTACAATCGACAGTATGAAAATAATACTGTACTGTAATAATAATAAAATAACTAATAATAGTTAAAATAATTATTATTAAATCAAAATAATAGTATACAAAGAAATAAAACTTTTTTTTCTTTCAAACCGCAGTTCGGATTACCGGAGGATTCGGACTAAAGAGGTTCGGATTAGCGAGATACCACTGTATAATCAAATGAAATATTGGTAACTCAAAATGAAATCAAACTAAATAAGCAATGTTTTTTTAAAGTACATAAGAAATAACATAAAAATGTGTGTAGTATAAAATATTTAGATAATTTATATATTTTTATAACTAATATAAAATTTATTTATTTTTTATTTATATTTGTTTAAACGTTTAAGGATAGTAGCTAAAATTTATTGTAAAATATTCTTACACCTTTTAATAATACAAAGTTTTATTTATAAATAAATTTTTGGGATTGTCTTTAGGTTTTTGGATTGATTCATTCAATCCAATACCCTTGGAGGGCAATGGATGGCAATGCTGTAGCCAATGAAGTTCTTACTGAGGCTCGACTATTGCTGTGACCCTCTTGCCATGATCAGAGCGTTAATTGCTCAATAACACCTTATCCCTACACTGTCCTCTACAGATAACGGGGAAGGTGAAAAGCATTCTAGCTTCGCCCCTTTAAGCCAGTCCTTATAAGGACTCTAGGTTTTTGGGATTGTCTTATCTTATAGTCCTTATAAGGACTATAAAGACTCTTCTCTTTCAAGTGGAGTCAATATTGAAGAATTCTTGACTCTTCTCTTTATTGTATTGTACGTTTCATGTGAAGCTTAGAAACTTTCAATTCAACAGAATGCCTAGATTGCGACAAATTAATATATTATAGAAATTCCAACAACCACAAAAACATTCATTACATATCAAGCCATATTTCTTAATGTTACTCTTAGCCACGAAATGTTCAATTCCGATTGAAATTCAATTTCAATTGAAATTGAATTTCAATGTTCAGTTGATTTCGACCCAAAGAGACCGATAGTTTTTATTCTTAATAAATACATTTGTTGATAACTGGAAACAAATTATTCCTCTAAGTCGAGGTTAAAATGTTGATAAACTGCCACTCTCCCAAACATATATATATATATATATATATATATATATATATATATATCCAAATAAAAATGTGTAGTACCGCAAGCTAGCCTTACAATAATCTTGGGAAATGACTGATTATATTAACTAGATATAAATCCCAATTTTAAGTGTACAGGTTTGAATCAGAGTAAAGTTTTACCCAGTGACGCAGATAGAATATACAGTTTATTTGCATGATTGCAAATACTGTAATAATTTTCAGATAATTATATATCGAATATTCTATTAAACAGTATCAAACCTTAAACAATCTCTTTAGTGTTATATTTTTACAAATAATAATAATTATCATCACAAAGAAATCTGTATTGGTCTTTGTTCAGCAAAACTCTACAAAATTTGAATTAATTACTTCCCACACATAGAGCAAGTACGATTGGGTCGAATCCGCCCTGTTCGAACTTATGTAAAACTCGATTGTAGCTTAAAAATATCAAAGCGATTTACATCGATTTTTATATAGGTCAAGTCTCATGAGAACTGTAAATAACCTTGTTTGTTTCTATGTATATATTTCGCTAAATAGTAATGTAGTTGACCCTATGGGAAGTGACTGTATTTACTGTTTTAACGTCAAAAACAAAGGCAATGCTTTGCCATCGGAACTTGTATATAGCTGTGTGTAAGAGCACAGGAAAGTTGTTTACAGTTTTGTATATGAGAAAGTTGATTACAAGCTCTGTGCATAACACCTTTAAAGTTAGTATCTAAGAGTTCCGCTATGTGTATAGACGTTTCCGCTGCCCGAAAAGACATGGAATGTATCAAAGAGGTCCCCTAGTTTTAGACAAGTTTTCGCTGCCTGGCAAATTACGATCAAAAGAATTCACGGAGGAGAACAAAGAGTGGGTCGAACTTAAAAGAAGATGAAAGAGTCATGCCGAATTATTCTGGGTTAACTACCCTTAGTGCAAGGACCCGAGATCGAAAAATAAAAGGGGACTGAGCCGAGCACAAGGGGCTTCCAGTCGTCAGCAGAGAGTCATCAGAAGTCGGAACCAGGACGGAGGCGAGCTGCAGACCATAAGCAGAGTCCGGACCAGAGGCAGTCTCCAGCAGAAAACGGTAAGAGGCAAGACCCCAGTTACAAAGAGGAGAGTCCAGGTCCAGTTGTCGACAGAGGAGAGTCGAGATCCAAGTGCCAAGTGAGCAAAGGCGAAGCGCTGTTAACGAAAAGAGCCAGAGTCAGTCGACGGCAGTCACAGTCATCGGCAATTAATAGCAGAAGTTCCCGAAGTAAGGAGCCAAAGGAGAATTTGTCCGTATGCTGAAACCTCTTGTATGTTCTATTCGAGTACCGCAGATTGCAGTCCAAAAGCCCGCTAATATCCAAGTGATACCACTGAAACAAGAAACTCTGGAAGGAAGCCTAAAACTCGAGATGAAAGTAAAGCCATAAAGACTTTAGTAAAAGACTCTTGACTGAATGTGTGATACAGCGCCCGTGTAAGTTACATCCTTTTGTATATTTCTCTTATAATCTAGGAGATATGATGTATATGGACTATTAAGAATTAGTTTAATAGTAATAAGAAGTGTCCATAAGAGAGTCAATTTAGAGAAACAAATTACCTGGGTGTAATTCTCGACAAAAAGCTATCTTTCAATCAGCACACTAAGTCTGCGTGCACAAAGGCATCTAAAGCCATAGCTCAGATCTATCCGCTAATTAATAGAAATAGCAAGCTCAGCAACAGAATCAAATTGCAACTATACTAGATGACGATTCGTCCTATAATCACCTATGCCTTTCCGGCCTGGAGCCACACCTCTAATGCTAACATTATCAAAATACAGCGAGTGCAGAACAAGTGCTTGAGAATGATTCTGAACGTGGTATGTTAGAAACAATCAACTTCACAGAGACACAAATATTCCCTATATTTTCTCTTTTCTACAATCCTTAGCATCCAAGTTTTTCCTACAGACGTCCACACATCCCAACGATTTGGTTCAGCAAGCTTCAGCATACGATCCAACTGACGTATTCAAATATAGAAGACCAAAAGCTATATTAGCCTCCTTTAGTGATGCATAATCTCCATGCCCATTCAGGGTGAGCAAACTGCTCATAAATTTTACCCTCACTGTAACCACAACAGATAGCGGGGAATATGAAAAGCATTTTGTTTCATCCCTAAAGACATAAATGTCAAATGCCAATTGATCTTGCTAATTAGCTGTGTATAACTTTCATTAGATGTAGGTGGAAATTTTTAACAATTATATTTAACAATTATATGATAATCGATATATATTGCATATCGCGTGCGTGCAGTAGCTGTCACCTGGTAAGAGAGATTTGAAGATTAATGTTGATAAAAAGTGAAATACGTTACCTTAAAAGTATCTTAAGAGACTTCCGGATGTGTGATAGTCCTTGGAAATGTCTGTTAAAGAGACCCGACTGAATGGCTATCTCAGATTCTTTGTGTAATGTAGAATGTTTGCTTTCTTCCAAACAAGGCGTGGATGAAATATCCCATTCAACTCTATGGCTAATATATTAGGGGCCAGACTGCACCTTTCCTTTCTTTTGTGTTCAACATGTATCCTTCTTTCTCAACTCAAAACTGCGACTTGTCTGCTCTATGTAAGCCAAACCACACGTGCATGATATCATCTAGATCCACGGATGGTTTTAAAATGGGGACATTCTGTCTTTAGGAGATCTGAGAAGATTACGAACGGTTTGTGGCCATCGACTGATGCCATAATTATTTTGCCTTTATATAATTTGGATGATGGAGAAATACAGAGAATTTACAAGCATATCCAAGCTTGTAATCCATTATCTCTGATTCCTACACTATTCTTAGAATTTCCCACATGACGTAACCTCAGTAATAAAAAACAAAACAAAATTCTACATAACCAGTGACTTAATTTATTGAAGGATTTGAGTGATAGCACAGTGGATCATAAAAAGAGGGAATTACTTTGTACGTAATATGTTAGATAATCAAGGGGGAGGGGATACAATGAGTTAACTGTATGATCAGAGAAGCACATATGAAATGTGTGTGCCTAAGCAATTAACGGAGACATGGTTCCTTATCTCTCGCTATTGTGTCCTCCCAAACTGAGATAAACATTGAAACCATTGAGAGAACTCAATGATGTCATATCAAACGAATAACTTGGGCTTCTACTAGAAAGGCAGCAGTCGCTATCCTCGGTAAAACGGGGTTTACAGGCTTAAAAATTTTGAACTCCAGGAATGCGAGATTATCGTACAAAGTTAGACAAAATTACACATCCTTGTTTAAATATGTTTAGAAGCTTATTATCGATTAAATCAGTATGGCAAGTGTCGATCTGTTATCTTAAGTCGATGCGAGGTTAAAACTATGGTGGGAAAGGTGTGCATTTTATAGTAGATCTGCGTCAACAATCTACAACAAGTATTAGCATATTCGCAGTCCCTACTCTGTGGCAGAGACTTAAGTACTGTGAACTCAACAATATATATATATATATATATATATATATATATATATATATATATATATATATATATATATATATATATATATATATATATATATATATATATACACGTGTATATATATATATATATACACGAGGATGGTCTGAAACGTTCTCGGCCTAACAATGAAAAAACGAATATATAATTTCAAAATTATTTATATTTCTCAACATAATCTCCCTCTTAACTTAGAACTGCAGTAGTTCTCAGTAAGATCTGCAAAATAAACCTCTACAGTTGTAATCACCTTTTGATTCGAAGAAAAACCTGACCAGCGAGGAAAAGTTTTAGTTTTGGAAAGAGATAGAAGTCAGAGGGATCCAAATCCGGGGAATAGGGTGGATGTTCCAACAATTCATAGTGCAGATCCCTTAATGTTCCCATTGCCAAAACACCTTTGTCGGCAGGTGTATTGCCCTGATGAAAGATGATTTTTTTCTTCTACAAACTGGGTCTTTTCTCGCGAATTGTTTCGTTCTAGTGTGGTTAAAAGATCGGAATAATATTCTCCGGTTATTGTTTTACCCTTTTCAAGATAACTAATAATCTAAATGCCTTTAGCATCCCAAAACACCAATGCCATGACCTTTCCTGCTGATGGTACATACTTTGTCTTCTTTGGCGCTGAACAACCGGCTTCTGTCCACTGTTTTGATGGATTCTGGTGAATCCAAATCCTATTCATAGTAATAAATCGAAGCACAGAATCAGTTTTATTCTTGTTAAAGCGCTGTTCAGAGATTTTCATGAGAGTGCGTTTTTGATCTGTTGCGAGCAAGCGCGGCACCCATCTTGTGCAAAGCTTTTTCATTTGCAATTCTTCATGCAAAATATATCCTACACATACTTTTGAATGCCTATAGTCTCAGCAATTTCACATGGATGCTTGAGACAGATGTACGAACTTGGAAAAAAAATTGCCGATAGTGTTGCCATCTATGTTCGAGGCCGAGAATGTTTATGTAGTAATCCACTGACAACCATACAAGACTCTTTACTCGAGTTTGTCAAAACAAAACAAAACAAAAAAAAAAAGAAGTAATCCTTTCTCTTAATTGTCCAAGTCTTCCAGCTCATTCCGAAAATTTTAAGGGCGCAGTTACTCCGTATTTCCAGATATGAAATGTTCTCTGCAATTTGACTAAATAAGGACTAGCACGTTAGCGTGTCTAACCAAGTTGTGTCATAGAAATGAAGAGAGATTATCAGCGAGAAGTTGGAGTCATATTTCAATTACCTAGTTCAACTGTATCTTGTATTCTTGAAATTAGAAGCTAATAAATAACATTAAAAATACAATTCCATTTTTTTCTCTTTATTTAAAATAATAATAGCAATAAAATAAATTCTACAGAGATGTTTCATATAGAACATGCCCAGTATCCTCGTAAATTCTTTGTTCTCTTCCCACAACTCAGCAGTCAGTCCAAACATCTGTTATGATGAATATATATTAAAACAAAATTTGGATAGATGGAGGAAGCAAGAATATTTTTCATATTCCCCGTTATCTGTAGAGGACAATGTAAGGATAGGGTGCTATTGAGCTATGAGCTCTGATAATGGCAGGAGAGTAACAGCAATAGCTGACCCTCAGTTATGAACTTCATTGGCTACAGAATTGTAATCCATTACCCTCCTTGGGTACCCATTTTAGTCGCCTCGTACGACATGCATGGGCTGGTATGTAAGTAAAGCCCTTTATAAAAATTCAGACGATCCCTGAACCACTCCTCACGAGTGGCCCGAAAGATCGTCCAAGTCAGCGTTGGTTCCACTCAATGACGCCCCCCCCCAACCACCACCGAGCAGAACCGCTCATATTCCAAGGCTCTACCGACAAGCCCCTCACGGGCCACTCCGGAGAACACCTTCCCCAGAGACTCTAAATGCTCTCTCAGGGCAAATCCCCCGAAATCTAAGCTCCCCCCCCCCCTCACCAGGAGCAAATTCTCGGAAGAAGCCTGAGAGAGCGAAACTTTCGAAACTCTGCGTCCATTTTAGTCGCCTCTCACGACATGCATGAGTTACAGCTGGGAGATTTTTAAGTAAAGCCCAGTTTAAAAATTAGAGCGATCTCTAGACCACTCCACAGTGGCCGAAAGATCGTCCAACTCAGCGTTTGCCCACTCAGTGACAGGTTCACCCTACCACCGAGCAGAACCGCTCATATTCCAGGGAAGGGCATCCAGAAACAAGGCCCCACCGGAAAACACCCACCCTGGAGACTCAAAATGCTCTTTCAGGACAAACCCGCCGAAATCTCCCCCCCCCCATCACAGGGATCAAAATTCCGGAAGAAGCCTGAGCGAGCGAAACTCTCGAAACTCTGCATCCATTTTAGTCGCCTCTGACATGCATGGGTTATAGCGGCGGTATTCTTAGCCCTAAGAATTCTTGCGTTTTTCACTTTTTTACATTTAAAAATTTACATCTAAAAATAAAATCAAATAAGAAATACAAAAGCCCTAATAAAGGTTTTTTTTTTATGTCATGAACGTAAAATATCTTTCCAACCAACAAAAAGTACAATAAGATATATGATAAAGACTTATGAAAAATCTAAATTATTAAACCTGGTAATGTGCCTAAGATTATTTCATAGAGAAATAAGTGCTACACGCGTCACATTACAGAGAAGCGTAGAAACCAACTGATTCCTGTAACATAACTTAAAAAAAAGTAAAAGATTAATTTTTTCTTAATCATTTGAAATAAGATAAGATTACTTCTGAGAGTTCCCAAATAGAAGATTCATAAAAAAAAATAAATAAAATAAAAAAAATAAAAAAATCCAAAACAATAGTGCATTCCATGGATATTGAGAAATTTTTTAAAATTTTCCGGCGTTAGTATTATTTATTTATTTATTCAAACTACTTAAATAAATAATACTCAATTGGTGTAATGTAACAATGTATTTTTAGCATTATTTGTATTATTAAACATGCTTGCAAAGTTACGTGATTGCTATTCAGCCATGGATTACTGTTTATTGGTTAAAATTCACAAGAAATGTAAAATTAGCGATTTTATTTTTAATTTTTATTTATTTTTAATAAATTATAGAAAATTTTAATAAATAATACTGTAAATAAAAAAACAATCTAATTATGATTTTTAAAAAATTTGAAAATAATCAAATTAAATTTTTAAATGTGAAAATATTTTAAAACCTTTAAAATAAAAATATCTTTTAATTATAATAATAATAACGATAGTCATATCTCTGATTTTCTTTGGGATTCGTATAATTCTGACATTTAAGTTTATTGAACTAGGTCTACCTACTCACTGATGAGATTTTGCTTTTCTCTGTACTTTTTTTTGTTTGTTTTGTTACATGTTTCCTTTTTTGTAAAGTGAAAAATCAACGACCGTTTTAGAAACGCCCCTGGGGGGGCAAACAGGTCAACTGAGGCCTCTTTAACCTACTCTACCACTATGCACTCTATCTTTATTTCCTCTCCTACTATCTGCTGACTCTCAGCCTATCTTATTCTACAGGCCGATGATGAAGATTTGTTGAACTCACAAATTATTATGAGACCTCAATAAAGGTTGAAACCGGTCAGGTTTCCCTTCATAGGTCGTGATAATCTTTCGCTTTGCGCAGAGGCAGTGTTGTAGCCAATGAATACTTCACAGGATCATTTCTGTAGTGTGGTTAGCGTACCGTAAAGTGTATCCAGTCGATGCCCCCGTAGATGAAAGCTGCTATTTCTAAGTCGCGGTTGGTAAGATCTTTTTTCTTTTTTTGCTTCGTGCCTTTAGTAAGTCCGCCTCTAGCTTGCCTAGTCGGAGATTTCTGCTAAAGGGGGAACACTTGGAGACTCTATGTCTTTTTGCTAGTAGGCTTTTGATCTACTGATTTTTTTTTTTTTTTTTTGTGCTGGTAGGACCTCTTCCTACGGGATTTTCTCTATCTACTCCAGTCCCTTACGCTTTTCATCCTTTGACTTATTCCTAGGACTAGCTATGACCTCTCTACTTCCTAGGGTTAGAACGCTTGGGTTCGATACCGAACCCACTCTGCATAAAAGGTATATCTGTCAAGCGCTATGCGAGGCAGTAGGCTCCTCAAACATCTATGGATTTACCCCATACGGGCCCGGAAAGTACCAGGTAATCGTCAAAAACAACGAAACAAGGGACAAACTCCTGGAAGGTTTCAAATGTAGGGAGATTGAAATCAACCCCTTCTTAGTGGGAAGCCTGTTGAGAACAGTGAAGGTTAGCAGATTCCCCCTTGAATACTTCGAAAAAAGTGATGATGTCATTCTCAAGGTGTTCTCTAAATGGGGAACAGTCAAGAACATAAAACTGGGAACCGATCCCGACAAACCGGAATGGAAATCAGGAGACGTCACCTTCACAATAGAGATGAAGACGCCCGTTCCGAACTTTGTCACTATTGGCTCAGCTAGAGTTATGGTTAATTACCCAGGTGTGAAGAGGCAATGTTTTAGGTGTGATTCCTATGAACACCTGGGAGCAGAATGCGGTAAGGCAAAATATAGTAATTGCGGTGATTCTGGGCATTCCCTACAACAATGCAATAACCCTTGCAAAAAATGCCACCAGGCAGACCACAGGTTCAACACCTGTACACAGAGATCATTAGCAGAACGTGCGGGGGGTGCGATACAACCGCTCCTCCCCCCTCCCCCCATCCCAGACAATACGGAAACACCCATAGAATGCACCTCCGCTTTTCCTCCTCTACCCACATCAGGGTCCAAATCTAAAGGGGGGGAACAGGAGATTTTCAAACAGACCATACTGGTGCCAAGAAACAAGCCTAAAAGCCAAGCCAAAGAAAAGCAGAAAACAAGACCCCCCCCCCACAAACAGAGACACAACCGAAGACACACAGGTAGAAGAAATGGAAACCTCTACTGTCAAACGCCAGTGGGAGCATGCGGAAGAGGAGCAGGCTACATGCAAAAGACTGCCCATTGGGGGAAATCCAATCACCCCCCCCCCCACAACTGACACAGGAACAAACCCCCGTCCATTTTCCAGAATAATTAAAGGGGGAGCTGCCATTCTCCAACTCGTTCAAACAGACCAAGAAGGTCATGAAAGGTTTGTCACCGCTATAGAAAGGGGCGGTGAGCCACGTTTCTTTACCCACTACCAGGAGGGTGCATCCAAACCCTGTGTTAATCTGGAATGGGGAAACTTCGTCGTGCCTGACATTCTTAGCGAACAACAGGACTCCTTCAGGAACACCATCGTAGCCAGTAATCTGGGCTTACATGAAAGTGACATAACATCACTACACCAAGCAGTAATTGAAATAGCTAACGAGGAGGTACTAAACCTCAACCGTACTTGAAAACGCAATTCAAGGACGTATATCGGGAGTTCATCAGATTGGGGGAAGTCCTTAATAATAACTGGCCAGTAATAATAAAGTTCTATGAAACATTTCTCCCCACAATCATCACAGAAGACAGTCTGGAAGACCGAAACCACGAGAACGTGACAGCATTAAACAACAGACAACAAGACAACACGGCTCAGACCAGTCACCAAATCCTGAGGATGCGGCAGAATTCCAAACAATGCTCACCTTATGTCGGACACAGCTGACACACAGGAGGAATTTCAAATAGTTAAAAAGAAAAAATACCTCCGTTAGTAGGGACACACCCAAACTAGTGGAAATGGAGACTGATAATAATACAAATTCCAAAGAAAAAATACCTCCCCCCCCCCTAAGTCATCCTAAGAGATAAAAATCACTGGACGTTCGTTGTCACTTCACTCCGAATAGAAATATCATTTACGAAAGCCACCAATACAGAAGGAATTCGCATCCAACGAAAACTTCCACCGATTACAGAAAACTAATCAAATTACTGAATAATAGCAACCTACCCTACCACACATTTGCACTCAACAGTGAAAAGAACCTCAAAGTTGTGCTCAGAGGAGTAACCGAATCAATTACAATAGATAAAATCACGTCAGACCTCCAAAACAGAGGCTTCAGACCTGTTAAAGTCAGTCGCATGCACAGAGCTAACAAAACACCATACCCCCCCCCCTACCACTGGTAGAAATCAGCAAAGACCAGAAACACATCTACGATCTCCAAACTGTCTGTGACTCATAAAGACTGAATCATTAAAACACAAATCAATAAAGAAGCAATGTCATCGCTCCCAAAAGTTTGACCATGCACAACGCTATTGAAAAGCAGATTACCGATGCGTTCAATGCGATGACGAACATGAAACGACTGAATGCCAAAAAGCCACGCACATAACCAGCAAAGTGTTCCAACTGCGGAGGCCCACATCTCGCAAACTACAGGGGCTTTACGGTATTCCCATAGAACCAAAAGACTCAACCCCAAATCAGTAAACCTTCACGAGAACATAGAACCACCATACAAGCCACAATCTCCACAACAAGCAGAAAATCTTATGCAAAGGGCAGCTGCGCGAAGACCAACTTACCCCCAAGACCACATACCACGATCAGACTATCCCCAAAATTCCAGTAAAACTGACCTGTGAAATTTAACAAGCTACATCGGAACAATGCTATCAGAACTTCGACCTCCCCCCCCCCCCCTTCAAGAAGCCAAGGACATCATCCTTAGGCATACTTAGTTACTATTCTCAGAATTACTCAATGGATAAACACAATAGAAAACCTACCTCATTGCAAATTGTCAACTGGACGCTAATGGAATAACAAACAAAATCCCAGAACTACAGGGATTTGCAGCAGAGACCCAAGCTGATATTATTCTCATCAGCGAAACACATCTGCGACAAACCAAAAATCAACAACTATATCACCTAGCACGGACAGATTCAACGCAAGAAGGAAACAAGCCATTTTCATCAAAAGAGGAATAAAGCACAATGAATTTGATAAACCAGAAACTGAACATTGAAACTCCAACAAGAATCGAAGTCCACATGGAAAACACAAACAGTCTCAAGATATTTGCAGCCTACAATCCCCCAAATAAAAAACTCCTAGAATCAGACCTTGAAAAACTCCTGAACGCAGTGATCATAATGGCAAATACGAAACTTGGAACAGTAGAAATTCAGACATTAACGACAGAACACTCAACTCATATGCTACTACAAGAAACATGACAGTAATAAGACCCACAGAGCCCACATACTATGGAGTCACCGGACGTCCGGACGTACTTGATATAGCAATACTAAAAAACACAGCACACGGCTATAAAATACAGGCGATCAACGACATGAGCTCGGACCACAACCGCATCATATTGCAACTAGGCACCATACATGATCTAACTGAAAACAACATCACCTTTATTAACTGGAAACAACTATCCTCAGCCTTCCAGGAAAACCAGTATCACACATGATATCTACTGAAGAAATAGAAAAGGCAGGGGCAACCTAGAGAAACAAATATTGATAGCAATATCCTAAGTAACAAGCACAACCACACGTGCACCGCCAAACAGAATCCAAGAGGAAATAAAATAACTGATATGAGAAAAGAACAAGCTATGAAGACAATATCATAGAACAATGGATCCCACAGATAAACAGGCAGTTAATAGAGCAGCGAACCAGGTTCGGTACGCACTAAAACACCACCGAAACCAACTTTGGAACAACAACATGTATCACCTAAGTACAGAAGACTAGTCAATATGGAAAGTTATGGGGTCGCTTCGCTCAAAGCACAGCACCCCCCCTCCAATTCAAGGTGAATATGGAATAGCCTACACAGATGAAGAAAAAGCAGAACCATTTTCAGATAGCTAGGAAGACAATGCAGCGCCAATGATGCTCAAGTAGACTTAAACTTCAAAAGAAAAATTCACACCCAAGTGCGCAAAATAACTCACAACGCCAAGCCCCAATCCAACAACAATCCCATATCACCAGCAGAAATTTACCAAATCATAAGAAAACTCAATAGCAAGAAGGCCCGGGACCGGACGGAGTCATGGACAAGGAGCTCAAGCTACCCCCTCGCAAGGGCATTATGCATATAGTGACCGTCGCCAATGCCATCGTATAGCTAAATTATTTTCCAGAACGGTGAAAACTTACAGATGTCTTCTTAATTCCAAAACCAGGAAAAAATATACAATTTCTACAGAACTATCGACCCATCAGCCTACTATCACGCATAGGCAAGATAGACGAACGCCCTATACTTGCACGGATCCAAGAAGCAGCAGAAAACAACCACGTCATGCTAGACGAGCAATTCGGTTTTAGAAAAGCACTCCACAACTCAACAAATCTACACAGTCGGTGAACACATTACCCAAGGGTATGAATGGCACCAGCACTCTCACGCAATCTTCTTGGACTCAGGCATTTGACTGAATCTGGCATTAAGGATTAATTTTCAAGCTACACCAAGTAGGAATCCCATTACCACTTGTTTTACTCATCATGTCATATCTGAATAACAGAAAATTTAGGATAAAAATAAATGGAATTAGAGCCACTGGAAGAAAAATCACTGCTGGAGTCTCCCTTACTCTTCTCCATATACATGGCAGATCTCCCCAAGTTGTCTCCATCCATCACCGCCCCCTATGCCGATGACACGGTCATCATAGCCAGGTCCCTCCGACCACAACTGGCCATAAACAAACTGCAGATAGTAATCAACGAATTAGAGAATTGGTAGACCAAATGGCGCATCTCAATCAATCCAGAAAAAAGCTCCGCAGTACTCTTCACCAGATGAAAAGCAGACCCGAATACAACCATACGTCATGTGCAAATGTTAAAATGTTCGGAAAAATCATCCTTTGGAAAAATTCAGCCAAATATCTCCGAGTTCAGCTTGATAAAAGCCTAAACTTCAAGACGCATATTGATAGTGTCTCCACTAAAACAACAATACCATAGCACAGCTATATCCACTCCTGAATAGAAATGGCCACCAAAACATAAGCAACAAAATTCTCCTCTAAATCAGTGATAAGACCTCAACTAACCTATGCCTAACCAGCCTGGGGACACACAACTAAAAGAAACATCCAAATACTACAAACAATCCAGAACAAATGACTAAATGGCGTTAAATGCTCACTGGTTCATCAGAAACAACCCCCAGTTACACCGAAAAGCTAACCTGCCAGATATCAAGACCCTCATGTTAAGCATTTTTACTTTATTTTATTTCTATTTTATAGTATGCAATATTTTATTTGTACAGTGTATTGAAATATGATATGTATATAGGAATATCCTACCATCCAGTTTAAGTATTCTAATTTTGAATGCTGGCGATGAAAAAGAATTTTATTTTTTTTAACAGGCGCTTGAGTCACCTTTGCTAAGAGTTGCCTCCATGTGTACTACCTCGGAAGAACAAATAACTCTTGGTAAAGGTTGCTTGACTTCGTAAAACTTGCATTTTCCTGCAAAAATTTTGGTGCTTTTCTATATATTTAATATACATTCTTAATATAAGGTTAAAACAATTATAAATTTTTAAAAGAGTTATAGGCTTTTTTTATAAAAACACAAGATTTTTAAGATGATTATCAAATATACCATTTATTTATTTCAATCGTTTCTTCTGAATTTGTTTTATAGACCTAGAAAATCAGCGGTTTCCACAGCCATTCCTTTGAGATGTTTCCGTTCCTTTTTACGAATTATCTGTTTAAGTTTAGATTTTGCTTTGGGCTTTTCACGAGAACAGACGTATTATTTCAGATTGAGCCTGATTAAAGATTAGATTTCACAAGGTTTTTCAGGAATCTCACATTGCACAATTGTACAAGCACTGCCACAGTATGATTCCTGATGTCTCCCCCTCTGTATGAAAAATGCACGAGGTCATGATGGCCGTGTAGGTCCCCACCCGAAAAGAGGACCAGTAGTGGATTTATGGTATTTTAGGGAGGTAGGTTTACACTGTGTGGCCAAGTGAGTTCTTGACACTCCTTTCCCTTTTTAGTAGGACATTACGAACTTGCTTTACTTAGCTAGTAGACTTCGGCGTGAGTCTTATAGCCTAATAGTAGACTAAAAGCCTACATAATTGCCAAAAACAGACATAACTGAACAAGCGGTATATCTACCAAGGCGCTTTGTATACAAATATGGACATCACGGTCGATAATGTTCAAGCCGTTAGCAAAGAGCGGTTGATATTAAAAAGGTTTGATACGGATTTATAAACATATACGCCCAGGTCAATGATCAAGAAGCAGAGGACGAGGATACAGAGGGCGAATTCACAACCGTCCCATCGCCCAAGAACCCTCGACAGATCGACTCCCAGGGTGCTCAGGCAACCAAAAGATGGAGCACCTCTGACGATCTTATGGAACACCAGAATCTAACATCACAACCTTCAGAAGACAAAAAGGAAAAAGTTCCACCAGTGATTCTCCGAAACAAAGAAAAGTGGACATCAGTTTCAAGGACCTTTGGTGAACAAACCATCAACTTCTCCAGGGCCAAAAACACAGACGAGGGAGCTAAGATTCATCCCTCTACTGTCTCAGATTATCGCAAAATGACAAAAATGCTGCCAAATTCCAAATTGCCCTTCCACACCTTTGCAGTAGCAAGTGAGAAAATATAAAAGTGGTCCTCAGAGGGGTTCCCGCGGGCACCACAACAGACGAGGTCACTGCCGACCTCATCAGTCAAGGACTTACCCCAATCAAACTCAGCAGAATGCTGAGATCTGACAAAAGGCCAATTCCTTTAGTGCTAGTAGAAATCAGTAACACCCAGAAAAGGATACACGAAATAACGGGACACAGACGACAGAGTTCCGAAATATAGGCCTACTTGTCGCAGACGTCTTGACACCGTTTGTCGAGATATTCGCATACCTGTGCTTGAATGGGGCCGACTTGCAAACTGACCTGTTTTGGTGTTATAACCAAAAATCTGTCTTCATGCTCCGTGGTAGAGCAAGGGAGACCGCTTAGAAAACGTCTGGAACATGTTCCATTGGTTTAAAATGCTTTCCAGAGCCTGGATATAATGCTATGTGAGATTCCAAATTCTCTGGCAATATCTGTAATTATGCTGCCTTCTTCAAGCTTTCCAATAATTCTTCCCCGCGTGAAATCTTTTCGATGATGTCTAGATGATTTGACGCTACAAGATATCCAAGTTTTCAACTTTTTTTCTTCACAAAAAGAACTTCCTTAAACATAATTCGCTTAACTCAGCCCTTTTATCCTGTTGAGTGTTACCACATGACTTCTTTGTGTGCGATTCAAAATTTGAATGTGTACCCACGTTCTACTCAAAATAACCAGTTTTACACATTGTTACAAGTTGATTCGTCTGAATTTGCGGTTGGAATCTTCTGGATCAGCGTTCGTCCTTAGGTTTTGAACACCAGCGTATTGTGTTCATTATCAGTTACTCGTCATACTAGCTTCAGTTTAGACGGAGCGGAATTTCATGTCAGTTATGTGCTTCGTAACTAATTCAAAAATACCAAATATGGTGAAATTCACACAATAAATATTTTAAGACTGACCTTTCATATCTGAACCAAACTGAAAATTCGGAGATTTCACGAACAAGAAATAATGTTTTTAAGTGTTGATGGTGGGTGGCAGATGGTGTTGACGGCAGTAGTGTCATTAGGTGTAGTTGGAGAATTTTTAGTAATAATGCTGCCCCACATCTCTAACCACAGGCAAAAAATCGCAAAAATAATCTTAAATCCGGCTGCATCTCATAGTTCAGTTTTAATTCAATTTTCAAAATCCATTTAATTCATCATTTTCCGTGTTTAGTGGTTTTATTTATGTTTCATTGTCGTCACCATTCACTTACCTCATGTTCATGACTCCTAATATTTTATCATCCTCCACCTTCTAAAAATATCCAACCAGGTATGTCTGTTTGCTTTTAGTATACATTGAATATTTTTATATTAATCATTTAACTTAGCCTTTGGTTGGAAAAACGAGGTAGCTTCATTACCTAATAAGGCTTTGTATTTTTATTTTGGCTTGATTTGTTATGAACAGCGACATGAAATCTAATTTCAGAAATTCTTAATGACTAATTCAGATTTACTGAGTGCGATCTGTTATTCCCTTATAGAAGAATAGGCTTTTGGAGACTGATTGGGCAGTTCAATCTCCACCGGTAGCTACTCAGAGATAGCTGGCCCAAAGGCTATAACTAATTATAGGCGGCCATCGATGAAGAGACCGACAAACAAGTGCTGCCATCTCTTGGTACCTAACCCTAAGAGGATATGTTACTGTCTGAATTAATGTGGGTCCTACGGTCTATTTTCTTGCATTTATGACGAAAAACCCGAGTTTCCAGGAGAAAAATGCCGATTACCCGTGCCAGAGATCGACTAATTCGGGAACCGGTCCAAGATAGGCTTAGAAAAAGCTCCTCCATTTGGCGACTAGACTTGGACTGAAGTCCATCTTCGGGCGGCCTAGCGTAGAAGATGCAATCCCCACTTCCACTGAGCTACACAGGCCTCGGAGCAAATAATATTTAAGTAAAAATACTCAAATCTCGGTATACAAGATTTACTGCAGACTTTTTTAATTATTTCTGAAGTTCGATGAGCATTCAATGAACTGCATAAATCGACAGACAGAAGACGATGTACCCAATAATAGCTGGTATTTATTATATGCATCTGTGCTCTATAATTACATATTATTATTATTAGTAGTATTATTGAAGGCCTTTCGCTAGAGGATCTGTCCATCAACGGTGTCAGTGGCATGAACTCCAACAAATATGGAAAGTCTTACTTATATCAGAATGTAGACATAATCAGATGTGTTGAAGGTCAGTTTTATATTTGTGAGGAAGAAATCAGAATTTTCTGTGGATCGTAGCTCCAACTCCGTGGTACTTTTAGTAACTTGTCAAACTGCAATTGAGCTATTCTACTACCAGAGTGGCTAAGGAGTCGGAACTAAACTGTTTTGAAGTAAATTAGACCAAGGATGAGTGAGACCTGTGGGCACCTATAGCTAGCAGAGTATTACCAGTTTATTTTCTGGGTATGAAATGCCTTTTTCGTCCTGTTCATGCCCAATCTTCTTTTGATGTGCATGCAAAGAATTCCATTCATCTTGAGTAGAACTGAGTAGCTGTTTGTGCCACAAGTGAAGAATCTACGCGTCTGGATGGTACTCCACTGAAAACGTTTTTATTTTCTTTTATTTTTGTTAAAATAACATTACGACCAAAACTGAAAAGAGAAAAAAATCTCCAGAATTTAGTTCGTGAAGAGAATATTGGAATATCGACATACTAAACGATCCTTTTCACCTTTTATCTCGGTCACGTTCATCAACGTGACCTATTTTAGTTAAACTTTAGTTTAACTAAAATTTAATTTAAATTAATTTTTTTAAATAAAAAATAAAAATAAAAAAAACTAAAATTAAAAAAAAAGTAAGTTTAGTAAAAAAAAATGTAAACCAAAATTTTAATATTTAGATATTTTGGAAATGATGTGTTAACCATTAAGTGCTTTATTATTCTGCATTTTATTCAAATATAAATTATTATTTTGAAATTTCTATTATTAAACGTCAATAATCACTAATATAAAATAGAGCAATATTAAAAATCTTAAAGGATTTGATCTAAATTTAGATTAAGTTTAGAATTTCCGGAAATTCTCTTAGAAATATTAAAACACCTTTTTATTTATTTATTAAGACATAAATATATATATGTTGCTTTGAATTGGCTTATATTCTTGTATCATCCAAGTTATCTTCTATGTCTTCTATGATTGTAGAGGGTGGGAGGCTTAACTTTTTCCCGGTCAGCTATATAACTCAGCAGTTTTCCCAATCTGAGGAATTTATTATATAAACCGCCTCGAAAATGGTCTCGTTTAGAGGTTTTGCCATGGTGATGAAGCGTTCGAGCAAATTACGATAATCCTGTGGATTGGATCCACTAGAAAATCCCATTCAGGTGTCTAACAGCAGTACGATATATAATTTAGTATGCCCTGTCATTAGGCTTAGAAGATGGTTTCCAATGGAACTAAATATTTTGAAAGTACAGTAGGCCCCCGTATCCGCGTGGTTTGGTTCCATCGTCTTCCGCCGATAGTAGCAAACCCTATATATAGTATGTTTTTTCCTATACCTATGACGAAGTTTAATTTATAAATTAGGCACAGTAAGAGATTAACAACAATAACTAATAATAAAACAGAACAATTATAACAACATACTGTAATAAAGTTATGTGAATGGAATCTTAGCAACCTCAGATATGTGTAGCTTTCTCCACCTTTGCAACGAGTTGCCCTGGTGTTGGAACAATCTGTGCGATCAGCAGAACTGTCTATTACTAAAAGAAAGAGCCATACGGCTTCATTTCGGCGATGTAAAACTACATAAGCAAAGTGAATATTAAATCCAACATATTTCAAAGCCGAATGTTTGTAGAGACTATGAAAGTTTCGTAAGTTGACTTTTCGTATGTTTATATCTTCGGACCGCGGATAACCGAACCGCGAATCCTACTGTATTTACTCACCTTCAGCTTACAAAACCCTTTCGTAATCAAAATGCTTGATCAACACATGCGAACATAATATTCGTCACTAAAGCATAAATCGCTAAAAACATTATCAATCGGATTCACAATTCACCATCAATGATACACGCAACTAACAAGCGATCCACCATCTTTTTCTCCTGTCCCCGTATAAGCCATCCATATATATATATATATATACAGGGTCACTGGATGGATCGACCGTGAGATGCGGTGATTAATACCCTGGGAGGGTAATGAATGGCAATGCTGTAGCCAATGAAGTTCTAACTGAGGCTTGGCTATTGCTGTTACCCTCCTGCCATGATCAGAGCTTTAATAGCTCAATAACAAATTAATTAAATTCTGCTGGTAGACACCTGAATGCGTCTACGGGATTTTCTAGTGGATCCAATCCACAGGATTATTGTAATTTGCTCGAACGCTTCATTACCATGGCAAAACCTCTAAACGAGACCATTTTCGAGGCGGTTTATAATGAATTCCTCAGATTGGGAAAACTGCTGAGTTATGGCTGGCCGGGAAAAGTTAAGCTTTTTGACTGATTCCCACCCTTTGCAGTCATAGAAGATAACTCGGACGATACAAATGAGGATCTCATTACTCAGTTGCAGTCTCCCCTCAGACTTTGAAGACGTATGTGTGCGCAAAACCGCTGCCACAGAACCTCCCATAAATTTTGGTATGGAAGAGGTTACTCCCAGTTCCAATCCCTCGACCGCCACGAAAGAGAGGGTTCCACCGATAGTCCTCCAGGAAAAGAAAAGATGGACACACTTAAGGTCCACCATGATAAATTTGCAGATACAGTATCTCTCGCCAAGAACACGGATGATGGTATAAAAATTCAGCCGGCTACTGTGACAGACTACAGGAAACTAACCAAAGTGTTTGACTCTAGCAATATTCAATACCACACCTTTTCTCTTGGTTCGGAGAAAAATCTGAAGGTGGTACTGCGGGGTGTCACGGAGGATATAACTACAGATGAAATCGAGACTAACCTCCACCACCAGGACCTGCCACCTATTAAGATCAGCAGAATGACTAGAGCAGACAAAACCCCTATGCCTCTGGTCTTAGTGGAAATCCACAAGGCCTATAAGAATATCTATGATTTAACATCAGTCTGTGGACTCCAGATCACCCCAGAGCCACTCCGTAAAAGGCCATCTACTGGTCAATGCCATAGATGCTAAAAATTTGGCCATGCTCAAAGACTCTGCAAGGCAGAGTACAAATGCCTGAAATGTGCCAAGAACCACCCCACGAACACCAGCACAAATCCAAAAACTACCTCGGCTAAATGTGCCAACTGTGATGGCCCTCATCCAGGGAACTACGAGGGATGTACTCAACACCCAAAGAACAGACGGATGGAGACAGCTAAACCTCCCTCTTTCTCTAGTAAAAGAACACCTAAGGCTCCTGCTCCACAGTCTGAGACTCGGCAGCAACAGTCGGTGACCTTCAAAGACAGTGGAAGCCAAAGGCAAACAAGAAGTTATGCTGATGTGGCCTGCACAAACAAACCAACATCAGAACAAAATCAGCCAACCGCACCTACTAATCTGACAGCTGTTATTACGGCCTCTCCAGCTAATATGTTACAAGATTTCAGCCTGTCTAACCCTTCAGCAACATCCATTAAAAGATTCCTACGTGAAACACAGGCCATCCTCACAGCAATCATAAATGAATAAAAACAAACTCATTCCAGCCATGCAATGGCTGGAATGAGTTTGTTTTTATTCATCTGAGATCATTGCATGGAATGCAAACGGCTTAAAGAATAAAATTCTGGAGCTACAAGATTTCACCTACAGATACCAACCAGATATTGTACTAATTGGTGAAACACATCTTAGACCCTCAGACAGCCCCAAAATACGGGGTTATCTCATGTACAGAAATGACAGATCAAACTACAGAGGCAGTGGCACTGCCATCTTCATTAAAAATTATATTAAGCACCATTCTGTGAACAATCCACCAACCACTAACCTTGAAAAAACAGGCGTGGAAGTTTTCACCAGCCTCGCCGGCAGATTAAAAATCTACTCTGCTTACAATCCACCCTTAAAAACTCTACTGCACACTGATCTAAATGCCATTTTAGGTGTGAGAGTACCCATCACTATTGCTGGGAATTTAAACTCCAAACACCCTGCTTGGAATTGTAGAACCATCAACAAGAATGGCTGCATCCTTTCCAACTATATTGGATCAAACTATGCTGTTGTGGCTGGACCTACCGAACCAACTCATCTCAGTACGTGATGAGCTGGTTCGGTAGGTACTGCTGACATTCTGGATATAGCTATCCTGCAAGACATTAAACATCAGTACAGCCTTAAATCACTAAACGAGCTGTCATCGGATCACAACCAAATTCTACTACAACTGGGAGAACAAGAATACCTTTCTCCTCCCTCTCACTCATGCATTTCGTGGGATGTTCATATGTGAGGGAGAGGTCTAAAGCACATATGGATCAAATTAGACCTCTCCCTCACATATGAACAGATGAAGATGTGGAATCTGCAGAGACTAGCCTCACCCGACAAATTAAGTCCGCTATAACGGTTGCCACCTTCTACAAATCTGTCCCCAAGCCTGGTCGTTTGCCCGAGGATATTATGGACCTGATCAGAGAGAAGAACAGAGATAAGAAGAGATTTTGTAACACTCGCGCACCTCAGGACAAAACAGTTCTTAATAGATTGAACGGCGCAGTGAGACATGCACTTAAAACTCATAGAAACCAAGTTTGGGATGAAAAGTTAGCCTCTTCACCTATTGATCACTCTATCTGGGGATTACTGAGAAACATCAGAAATAAAAACAGATCATCCCGCCTATAATCTTCAACCAGGGCCTAGTTCACACCGATGTAGACAAGGCAACAGCCATAGTAAAAATCTAGAGGAGCAGTGCAAACCTTCATATGACAACTTAGATTTCAATCACATATAAAATCCACAGACAGATCAGACACGTATTAAAACTCCCAGATAACAGTGCTGACCATATTGCACCGACATCACCTGCTGAAATATATGATATTATTAAAAAACTAGAAAACAATAAAGCTTCTGGACCAGACGGTATCTCAAATATGGTGATCAAACTATTGCCCCGTAAAGCTGTAGCGCACTTGACTATAATCATTAATGCCATCTTAAGGTTTCACTATTTTCCTTCCATCTGGAAACAGGCTGATGTTATCTCAATTCATAAACCAGGTAAGGACCCGCACCTCCCCTACTGGGAGGTCCCTTCTGGCTCCATTGCTGATCTCCATATACATGTCAGATATCTCGCACAATCCGATGTCATTCATCATGGCCCTATATGCGGATGATACAGCAATACTAACCAGATCTCTCCGACCACATCTCATTACCAGAAAGCTTCAACAAAACCTTCTAAAGTTGGAGGGTTGGTTCTCCTAATGGAGATTGGAAGTCAACCCCCAAAAAAGCTCAGCCATTCTCTTCACGAAAGGTCAATATCTCCTGCAGGAGATGTGTTACTATTCAATACTAAAATTCCCTGGCAGTTGGAGGGTTGGTTCTCCTAATGGAGATTGGAAGTCAACCCCCAAAAAAGCTCAGCCATTCTCTTCACGAAAGGTCAATATCTCCTGCAGGAGATGTGTTACTATTCAATACTAAAATTCCCTGGCAGACAGAAACAAAATACTTGGGTGTAATGCTCGACAAAAAGCTAAATCTCAACCAACACATCAAATCTATGTGCGCAAAGGTATCTAAAAACATCGCTCAGATCTATCCGCTAATTAATAGAAATAGCAAGCTCAGCAACAGAATCAAATTGCAACTATACCAGATGACAATTCGTCCTATAATCACCTACGCCTCTCCAGCCTGGAGCCATGCCTCTAATGCTAACATTATCAAAATACAGCGAGTGCAGAACAAGTGCTTGAGAATGATTCTGAACGCCCTGGTATGTTAGAAACAATCAACTCCACAGAGACACAAATATTCCCTATATTCTCCCGTTTCTATAATCCTCAGCATCCAAGTTTTTCCTAAAGACGTCCACACATCCCAACGATTTGGTTCAGCAAGCTGCAGCATACGAGGCAACGGATATGTTCAAATATAGAAGACAAAAAGTCATTTTAGCTTCTTGTAGCGACGCATAATCACCATGCCCGAGCAAACTGCTCATAAATTCTACCTTCACTGTAACCACAACAGATAGCAGGGAATATGAAAAGCATCTTGCTTCACCCCTAAAGACATAAATGTCAATTGGCTTATACGGTTATATCTTCAGAAAATATTTTTTATTTATTTTTATGGATTTATGGTTACTTTGCCTATTTTTCTTTATATATATATATATATATATATATATATATATATATATATATATATATATATATATATATATATATATATATATTTCTACTGAAAATTTACTGAAAATCGTGATATTGAAAATAGATAGTTTTATATATATATATACTCGGTGGTACTGAATTAGGAATCAAATTAGTTGTGTCCTAACATAGGCTTCCCTAATGAAATGTAGCTGTTCTTACAGAATTTGAATTCAGGTGGAACAATTATGTGTACATAACCACAAAATTGCTAAACACCAAAACAACGCATTCCATTGATAACATTTCATCAGAGAAAGCTTTCATTTTTAGGATTAATTGTTAAGCATTTGCTCCAACTGCTGAGATATAAAGCTTGTGGAGTTATCCACAAGTTAATATCTATTTACCTTGCGGATAACTGATATTTGATAAAAAATGAAGTAAAAGAAAAAAGATTTCGTCGATGCTAAAAATGAAGACGAAGATTATACGCAGGAAGTACTTAACTTCTGTTCTACGCGATTTCGAATTGCAATTGAATTCCCGAATAATTGAAGATTGGCTTGCAGCAGTGACGACAGTTTGCCATCGTCTTACAATTTCATATTATTGCTTGTTATGTTTCATATTATTATTTATTATTTTATTCTCTTATTTAATTCCTTCGCCTTTCCATAAAATATGCGATCTCCACAGTGTACGTATATAAATTAGAGAATACTTCGAAATATCACCGGAATATATGTCACTTACGTGCTTTGCATTAAAATGCTATGTTGTCACCTTGCACACAGTTGGATTAATTTGTTCAAACCAATGTTGAAAATGTTCAAACCAATTTTAAGTTGTGGATCTCAGAGTTGGGTTAGCACTTAACGACAGATAACAATGAGAGCGCATATCAGGAAATTGACTATTATTATTATTATTATTCTTAGTAGTAGTAGTAGTAGTAGTAATAGTTCAGGAGGATTTGCAGTACTATAACGCATCACGGATTCCTAATTATGGTGTGCGTGCGTGTGCAAGCTCAGACATTACACCTCAACTGGGATCAATATAAAGAGAAAAAAAATCAATCTATTACAACTTCAGCATTTAATTTCTTTAAAATAAGTAAATAAACGCTTTAATTGTAAAAATATGTATATATCGAATGTATGTATAATGTGTATTATAAATAAATTATTATTTTTATCCTATAAATAGTGTAAAATGTAATTTTATTCAAATGCAAGTGTAAATGAGTAGAGTTTCTATTATTAATCGTTATAAACAAGGGACGTTGTAAATATCAAATACATGGAATTTGCATATCACGCGACTCAGCAGGTGCTAGGAGGGTTTAAAGAGATGGACACGGGATTTTTCCTTTCTTTCTGGTTGCTAATATCATCTACACCAGGAGTGTCAAACTCAAATTGGAACTGCGGGACATTTGCTGTAAAACTGTATCTCAAGTGGGCAGCAAACAATTTTCGACTAAAAAAACCTGCACTAATTAGAATCGAAGGGAAGTGAAAAAATGGGTATAAATAAATTTGAAAAATAATAACAAAAATTTTATTTATTCTAAGCATTACAAGACATAAAATAATAGTATAATGATTATGACAACTCAAAAAAAAAATAATAATATAAAGAATATTTTTATTATATTAATATTTACAATAGATAGCATTTAATCCAAATTAAAACGAAATTAAATTTTATTTAAATAAATCAAATATTTATATATTTGGGAAAAATTATAGTATTTTTGGGTTAAAAATATATACTTGCATAATATAATTATAATAATTTAATTTTAGTATGTTATTTTTTTCCCGACACTTGACAACATTTATTATTAACCAGCCTGTTAAAATTTGGACTCAAAGATTGTGAGCATACGACCTTCATTATGGCAGAAAGATTGACGTCGGTTAGTTTTGATCTGTGGGCTGTTTTGTTACCTGTCATACATGAGAATAATTGTTCACATAAATAGGTGCTTCAATAATAACATAGAATATTTGCTGCAAACGTTTTTATTTCCGGATATTTTTGACGTAAATAACTGTATATTTTTGGTACACCAACTTCTTGGTATTTCGCTTTTAGAATGGAATCATTTTGGAAATCAATAAGTTCCATTTGAATACAAATAGGAGATTTTTCGAAATTAAAGGAAAAATGATCCGTAAAAAGCGAAAAAACTTCTTCCTGCTCTTTGAAATCTTTAAATCATCTATCAAATTCTTCTTTTATCTTTTCTAGTTTGGGACAATATTGAGAAAAGGTAAAACTTTGATTCTTATTGTTCAACTGTTCACACATAGGAAAGTAATTTAGAATATTTTAAATGATTTTGAAAGAAAACTAACTCACATCTAAAACTTGCCAGTGCATCATACATGTGTGTTATTAACCAATCTTTCCCCTGAAGTTTGACATTTAAATCATTCAAATGTCCTGTAATATCAACTAAGAATGCCAGATCTTTACTCATGTCTGATCATTAAGAAATGCATCATCAATTTTTTCATTTCTAGGAACAATTTGATCTCCTCTAAAAGTAAAAAATATCTTTTTAGAACCTTATGACAAGATAACCAACGAATCTCTGTGTAATAAGGTAGCCCTTCAAATTCACTCTCCAAGTCTTTTAGAAATTATGCAAACTGGCGGTGATTGAGGCCTCTGGATCGGATGAAGTTTACGGTATTTGTCACAGGCTTAAGTACGCTGCTCATGCTCATTTCCAACATTTTGGAGCACAGGACTTGCTGATGAATAATGCAGTGAAAATATTGCAGTTTTGGAATGTCTGGATACATTTCCTTCAACTTTGCTGCAAGTCTTGATACAAAACCTTTATTTTTGCCTGTCACTGCTGGAGCACCATCGGTTGTCACTGCTACGAGCCTGTTCAGAGGAAGTTGATATTTTTTAAAAATACCCCACACTGAGTCAAAAATGTCTTCCCCTGTAGTGGTTCCATGAATGGGAATCATTTCCAAGACCTCTTCAGTAATATTCATATTGTCATCGCAAGCCCGAAGAAACAAAGCAACTTGAGTCACGTCGTGAATATTGAAACTTTCGTCAAGTCCAATTGAAAAGCCTACGTTTACGAATATTTCTTGCAACTAGTCACGCAGATTATCTGCCATTTCGGTTATTCTTTCGATCACAGTATTTTTGGACAAAGAAATATCACGAAATACTTGCACATTTTTGGAACATTTTTGCACATTTTTACGTTTTCGGCTGCTTTTATCATAAAAGCATATCACTAAAAGGTTTGGAATGTTTCGCCAATAAATAGCTGATTTCATAACTGGCTCTCACTGCTGATTCATTATCTTTCATAATTTTTGAAAATACTTGTTTTTGACTTAGAAGTGAATCCTTCATACTTCTTAATTTTTCTTCTCTCAGTTTACCCTCAAAGCGTGAATATTGTTCTTTGCGAATTTCATCGTAGTGCCTTTTTATATTATATTCTTTGGCGACACTAATTGTTTGGTTACAAATAATGCACACAGTTTTGTCCTTTGTTTCAGTGCAGAAGTAATTTCATTCCCATTTTTCTTGAAATTTTCTCCCCTCATCAGCAATTTTTCTTTTTCTTGTTGGCTTGGAAAGCGACATTGCCGCCGTGAATAAATATAGTATTAATATTATTAACAATTTTTATAAAAATGTTTGAATAAAACCGCACAAAACTGTAGACCAGTGCACGATACTATTGCAAATAAAAATAAAAAAATAATAAGAAAAGGGATTCTCTCACTGCTAGATTGTCGTTGAATCGTGTTCGGCGCACTGACTTCAAAGATCACTGATTGACTGTAGCAGGCAATTATAAACTCATAGCTGAATTCCCATGAGTGCGTATGCTGCGCGTCACGTGAACAGCTGGTAGCTAATAGAATTCAACTTTTTCAGTACGCTACCAGCGTACTGAAAAATTTCAGTACGCTGGTTTCAGTACGCTACCAGCGTACTGAAACCAGCGTACATTGTTAATTGTAAATTAACAATGAAAGCATAAATATAGTTTATGACTGATTAGGATCGGATCTAACATTGAAATTGCGACATAAATGTTTATTATTGCAATTATATTATAGCAGATTGTTGCATCCATATTGTAACTATAAATGTCGTATGAAAACGAATAAATCGATACCGTATTTACTCGAATATAACTCGCACTTTTTTTTTTCCCACAAAATTAAAGATAAAAAATCATGGTGCGAGATATATGCGGGGATTTTTTGAAACTAAAGTTTTCTGAAAAAAAAAACTGAAAATGGGGATGACTTACCAAGAATCTCCTCTTCGTTATAGCTACTTCCGTCTCGAGAGCAGTTTCCTCGTGTGCATTGTCAAAGTCATCTATCCAAATAGCGTCATCTTCTTTCCCATTATTCCAAGTAAAAATTACAAGTAATTCACAAGATTTTAGATACGTAATGAACACCCTTCACGAATGTCTGAGAAGTGAAAGCAGAACGTGAAATAGGCAATGGTAGGCCAATAGAGATAGAACAGCTATGAAGATGTGGATATGATTGGTGTGGTGTTAACAAAAGATCGCGTTACCAAAGCACAAAGTCAAGCCGACATTTTTGAGCTGAAACGTTAATTCTCTTCAACCAAATTCCATAATATCTGAAACTGTCTTAACAACATTGATTCAATGTTGAAATTGACACAGTGAGGCACTCACACACATCTAACTAAAGAACAATAGATTTTAGTTAGATACTGTTTGCCGGTGAAACATATGGTTTTGCTTAAGTCTAAACAGCATGGTTAATGTGGGAGGGGACATGTGATTCATTAGTTAGTACAGTTTTTATACCAGTTGTCTCTAATTGCAGTTGGGGAAGGCATGTTGTTTACCGCTGGGAGCGAGTTATTGTTCCGACATGAAAGTGGTTAAACTTTATTTTCGTGTGCGATGTACAGTACATGCAAAACTTTTTAATTTCTTTTTTCATAAAGTAAAATGAGGGTACAGGGGTTTGAGTCATATGGGAGGGCGAGTTATAGTCGAGTAAATACGGTATTTCTGTTTTATTATAAAAAGCAATCATTCTTTTTTTTTAAATCTTTCCTTCAGGCGTCGGAGGCCGCACGAAATCGCTTTGGAGGGCGCCAGTTTGACACCCCTGGTCTACACTGATGGCACTAATCTTGCCCCAACGTGCTTTGTCGTGAGGCTGTGCTACCTAAACAACTGTGGTGCTGTTGCTGCACTTCGCGAATTACGATGCCTAAACTTGGAGTCAACGAGGTCCAGTATCTCCGTGGCTTACACTCATACAAAGAATGAAAACATAATATAATTTCTTGGCATCTTTAATTTATAGTAACATTAAATGGAAAAACTCTCAATTTATAACTATAATTCGGAGCGTTTTAGTAATAAGCTTTGACATCTTTTAACTATTTGTATATGGAAATATGACTTCTAGTATTTGTTAACACTGCATGTCCAAGCTCTAAAAAGTCCTTTTTAGGACTTCCAGGGTAACAAATGGCAATGCTGTAGCCAATGAAGTTTTAACTGAGGCTCGGCTATTGCCGTTACCCAGCCATGACTAGAGCTCTTTAGCTCAATAACACTCCATCCACACAGATTTACTTCATTCAGATGACGGGATAAAGAGTCAAGGACTCAGTCCATCGCCCAGTTCTTTTAAGTTTAAGAACTGCATGTCCAAATAGAAGTTGACTTCTATTCTATATTTGGTATACATTGTGTCATTCGCAGGTAGAGCAACAGTTATCAAAACAGTCCTAAAACCGATGTTACTGCACACCATTAACCTCACAAACACACAAGACAATGCCATTCACAAACATGTCACTGATTTTTTCTGGAACAACACGAGGTGCGCAGGGCCTTTCTCCATCTTCCCCCCACACAAGGGGGATTCTCCCTGCCAATCCTCAAATACTGCCACCTAACCAACACTGCTCAGATCATACGGAAAGCACTGGCATCAAATCACCCTTCCAGCAATCTGATTAAATACTTCTTAGGATTTTTCCTACCCTACTTCGGGACCACTGGCCACGCCGGACCATGTGCGGAGACGGTGCCAGAGTGGTACTACACAATATGCAAACTTTTCAAAAAAATGGCAACGGATGGAGTTCGAGTGCTTCAGCTCAGCCCAAACAAGCTGTACTGGAAAATTTTTGACCACTTTGACTGAGAAAAGCCCGATCTGGGCACAAACGAAGAGGTGCTGTTCACCAACATAATAAACAGCTGGGGGCAACCATTTCACCGGGACTTAGCCTGGAGAATCGCCTACGGCAGACTCCCGGTGAAACTGGTAAAATCAGCCTACAGCTCGCGACCGTGCAACCCTTCTGCGGCGCGGTAGAAACCGTAGGGCACTTCTTTCACTGCCCCCCAGTACAGCGTGTTTGGCACAGGCTAGCTGAGGTGCTTGCGATCCCAGCGCTCACATTCGCCGAAGTAGTTTTGCTACAGTTTCCTCCCCCAGTAACCAAAAACAAGAAACACCTGATTTTCCTAATAAATGTGATTAAACACCATATTTGGAAAATCAGGAAAAGACACCTTCTTAACGAGGAGGATCGCATCTATCTCCGTGTTAAGAACTGTCTCTCAGCCTACCTCCGCCGCTTCCTGGAGCAGGAAAGGTGCTTACGGGGTGAGAAGCGGTTCCTGAGGAGATCGTGCGACCCACCAACCATCTGCCAGATCATACAGGGGGGGGGGGGAATCCGGTTGAGTCTGCACCTATAACACCTTCAAGTTGTAGGTGTTGACGCTATCTCGATTTTCCTTCCCGATCAGCGTTTAACCCACAGGTATGTCTAGTCCTTTTGCAGTTGAAAGTTGTTCTGACCCCAGGTTGGGGTTGACCTGAACAAACCCGGACTGTGAAGGCCAACATCGAGGTGGTCCCAAGCCCTTTTCAGGGCGGGGTCTTCCGGGCCAGGTCATCTCCCTTCTTTTCCTGGTTATACTGTTCTGGGTTTGCTCGGCAAACTCATTCCTCTATAGAATTGCCTTGCACCTAGTTTATAGATTTATTTACACTTGTTAAATTTGCTTAGTCTCTCCTTTTTTTCCTTTTCAGGATTTTTCCTTTTTTAAAAGTGAAAAATCAACGACCGTTTTAGAAGCACCCCTGGGGGGTCATCAACAGCTAAAACAGGTCAGCTGAGGCCTCCTTCATCTACTCTACTACTATGCACTCTATCTTATTTCCTCTCCTACTATCTGCTGAATCTCAGCCTATCTTACTCCACAGGCCAATGATGAGATACGTTGAACTCACAAATTATTATTGTTAACTGTGCATGGAGCAATTGGAATGAAATCGACCGTGAGATGTGCTGATTAATACCCTCGGAGGGTAATGGATGGCAATGCTGTAGCCTGTGAAGTTCTTGCTGAGGCTCGGCTATATTGCTGTTATCCTCCTGCCATGATCAGAGCTTTAATAGCTCAATAACACCTTATATATCCCTACACAGTCCTCTACAGATAACGGGGAAGGTGAAAAGCATTCTTGCTTCGCCCCCTTTAAGCCAGTCCTTATAAGGACTATAACTGGGCATGATCTTGGTGAGGGAAGAGAAGATCAAGTCCTTCATAGGACTTGCAGCGTAACAAATGGCAATAATGTAGCCAATGAAGTTTTAACTGAGGCTCGGCTATTGCCGTTACCTAGGGATGACTAGAGCTTTTAACTCAATAATACCCCAACCACACAGAATTTCTTCATTCAAATGACGGGATAAAGAGTCAAGGACTCAGTCCATCTCCCAGTTCTTTTAAGAACTAAGTCTGCATGAGGAGGATATTTGAAGTTAATCGACCGTGAGATACGGGGATTAATACCCTTGGAAGGTAATGGATGGCAATGCTGTAGCCAATGAAGTTTTAACTGAGGCTTGGCTATTGCTGTTACCCTCCTGTCATGATCAGAGCTTTAATAGCTCAATAACACCTATCCCTACACTGTCCTCTACTGATAACTGGGAAGTTCAAAAGCATTCTTATTTCGCCCCTTTAAGCCAGTCCTTAAAAGGATTAAGTCTGCATGAGTCTTATTTCAATTGAAGCTCGTTAAGTTTTGACTGAGGCTCGATTGTTGCTGTCACCCAGGGCCTGAGTGGTGGGTTAATGAATGGCAATGCTGTAGCCTGTGAAGTTAACTGAGGCACGGCTGTTACTGTTACCCTTTCAAATAATAGGCTCTGCTCGATGGTGGGGGAGCCTGCCACGGTGTAGAGCCAACTGACTTTTTGATCCTGTGGGTCAAATTTTAAGATCTCCTAAGGACATTAATATATTCTTTAAATATGCAGGTGCATACAACATCCCAAGTTCCTGTAGATTAAATTACATAGGACAAACATCGAGAAGTCTGGAAATTCGAGAAAAAAAACAGAACATATAGGAGACGTGAACAACAACAGAACAGATACTTCAGGATTTGCCGATCACTTCTCGATCTCTGGCCACACCATCGATTGGGATAACAGCTCCATGCCTTATATAGAAGAAGATTTTCGATGTAGAAACTTCAAATAAGTCGCGGATGTATTCCGTTCGGGAGAAAATCTAAACAGAAATCAAGGAATGATTCTGAAAGACATCTCGAAAAGCCAAATAAATTCATTCAGCTTACCAGAATTTCATTTCGCTAAAAACTATATAATGCGCTCAATAAACAATGACTGAGTCTCCATGTTTATGATGTTACGCGTCAGTTTTAATTTATTTGACTGTGTTACTCCATTCTTCTTTTTTTACTAGCACACGTTAGTGTGTACCATTATACTTGTCCTGAAGAAGCCGGGTAGAATAGCTGGTGAAACTTGTTGACAATTTGTGTATATCATTTACAAATATCTGGTCAACGAATAAAACCAAGAAAAAGCTCAAGTGTTAATGTTTAAGTGTCCAAATACAAAACAAAAAATGATTACTAAACGTTAGTTATTAAAGTTAATGAGGTGTGTTATGATCCGTCGAGTCTTTTCCGACTCCACAAACATACACTCCATTCCGATCTGTCCCTGACCGTGTCTTTCAGAACCTCCAAGGGCACTCCAGTTGCTTCTTTAACTCCATCCACCCATCTAATTCTTGGTCTTCCTCTTCTCCTGCTTCCATCAACTTTAGCAAGCATCATCATCTTCTCCAGACTGTCATTTGCTCGCATAATATGTCCGAACTATGACAATTTTTGCTTGATGATCATGGCTTCAAAGGAGCAATCTAGCTTTATTCTGTTTATCACTGATTTATTAGTTTGCTTTGCAGTCCATGGTATTCTTAGTAAGCGTCTCCAAACCCATAATTCAAATGCATCTATCTTCCTTCTTTCACTCTTTCTCATGGTCCAACTTTCACATCCATAGAGTACCACAGGGAATACCATTGCTTTCACAATTCTGATTTTTGTTGTGAGCAAGATCTTTTTCTTTAAAGATCTTGCTTAAATTTGTCTTTGTTTTTTTTTTGAGTAATAATCTTCTTCTAACTTCTTCGGTACAATAACCATCTTTATCAATTCTCGATCCTAGAAACACAAAATTGTTAACTGCTTCCATTTTCTCCCCATCTACTTCAAAATCATTAAGTTCACATGTTGCCATAACTTTTGTCTTTTTAAGGTTAGGTTTAAGACCATATTTATCACTTTCTTCTTTAACTTTCATAATAAGTTCCTTCAAATCTTCTTTGCATTCTGCTAGCAAGGTGGTATCATCCACATACCTCAAATTATTAATATTTTTTTCACCAATTTTAATTCCAACCGAAGACTCCTCCAGCCCTACCATTCTTAAAATGTATTCGCTGTACAAATTAAACAGCTACGGAGATAAAATACATCTTTGTCGCACTCCTTTACCTATTGTGAAATACTCAGTTTCTCCAAGATCTGTTCAGATAGTAGTTTTTTGTTCCTAATAAAGATTCCTCAGAAGGATAATGAAATGCTCTGGGACTCCCACTGTTCTTAACACATTCCACAGTTTCACGTAATCTACAGAGTCAAAAGCCTTGCTATAGTCAAGGAAACAAAGGTAGACATTCTTGTGATATTCCTGTGCTCTTTCTATTATCCATCTCACATTGGCGATTTGATCTCTTGTTCCTCTGCCTTTTCGAAATCCTGCCTGTTCATCTGACATTTCTCTCTTCATTAATGGTTCCAGTCTTTTCTGAATGATCTTAAGTAAGACTTTACTTGCATGAGAAATCCGTGCTATAGTTCTGTAATTTTCACATTCTCTTGCATCGTCTTTCTTCAATAAAGGTATATAATCTGATTTTTTTCCATTCCCTAAGCCATGTAGTTGTGATCCAAATTCGCTGACATAGACCTGTTAGAATTTTAACTGTCTCTTCTCCTAGGGCTTTGAGCAGCTCAATAGGTATTCCATCTCCTCCTGGTGCTTTCTTACTGGATAGCTGTTGCAGTGCCCACCTCACTTCACTCTCCAGTGGTACTGGCTCCTGTGTATAATCCTGCTCTTCAAATTTCTCAGCAATTTTGGAGACCTTTCTGTAAAGGGCTTCTGTGTACTCTTTCTATCTTTCATTAATGTCTGCATCTTCTGTAAGATATCCTTTGCGTTTACTTTTCAATATTGTCACCTTGGAACTAAACTTCCCTGTTAGTTCTCTGATCTTTCTGAAAAGATCTCTTGTTTTTCCTTTCTTGTTTTGGTCTTCTATTTGTTGGCATTCCTGGTTAAAGTATTTTTCCTTGTCTCTTCTGGTTTGTCGTTGAAACTCTGCATTCAAATACCGTACTTCCTGCAAATTTCCTGTGGCATTCATTTTCCTCCTTTCCTGAGCAGTTTTGATGGCATCTTCTGTCAGCCATTTGGACTTCTTCTTCTTACAAACTGTTGGAATATTCTTCTTTGAGTCTGTTTTAATTATATCTTTAATCTCTTCCCATAGTTCATCTGGTTCTCTTTCACACAAATTGAGTGTGTTGAATCTGTTCTGTATGCTAATATTGTATTCAGCTGGTATGTTTCCAAGTTCATATTTGATAGAAATTAGTGTTGTTTTCAGTTTCCGTGGTTTCACATGTATCGTAGCCGCTAATAACTCACGGTCTGTTCCACAGTCTGCACCTGGAAAAGTCTTGACAGACTGAATTGCACTTCTCCATCTTCTTTGTCCAAGTATATAGTCAATTTGATTTCTGTGTTGTCCATCAGGTGATATCCATGTGTACAATCTTATTTTGTGCTGTTTAAAGCAGGTGTTAGCAACAAACAAAGAATTCTCTGCACAAAACTCAACTAGTCTCTTGAATTGCCGTGTTACGAATACCTAAACCAAAACGACCTGTTATTCCTTGTTCCTCAGTCTCTCCCACTTTTGCATTCCAATCTCCAATAAGTAGCCATAAATCTTGCTTTGGTGCTGCATCTATCACTTCTTGTAACTTGCCATAAAATTCTTCAATGTCTTCTTCTTCTGATGCCTCTGTAGTGGGTGCATAAACCTGAATGATGGTCATATTCATTGGATGTCCACTCACTCTGAGAGAAATGATTCTGTCACTCACTGGATTATAACCCAATACATACCTAGCATCATCTTTTTCTGAGTAAGAAAGATACTCCAATTTTACGACTTGTCTCGTGTCCTGAGTAATACACCATATTACTCAGGACCCTGACTGAAAATGGCCCATTCCTATCCATTTAAGTTCACTTATTCCCAATATATCCAGCTTCTTGCGCTACATTTCCATCTTTATTATTTCCAGCTTACCTTGGTTCATACTTCTAACATTCCAAGTTCCAATCCTGTCATTTCTTGTGAAACAGGGAGTCTCCCTTTTCCAACCAGCAACATCCGTGACCAACTTTCTTTCCGGGTTTGACCTGGACACATCATAAAAACTAGTTCAAGCCCTCTGTTCTTTCCCAGTTGCATGTTGGATGCCTTCAGGCCCTGGGGTTTTACCATCCAGCACCATATCGTACTTTCTCATTTTTGGCATGTTCATGGAATGTTAATTATTAATAAAGTAATTTTAAAAAGAGCAGTTTGCTTATTAGTTTTTTTTTAATGAGTTCTCTTTCATTCGCTTTGGAAATCATTTTGCAGTTTGAAATAACATTTCTTTTTTCCGTTTAGTAACGTTTAAGTAGTCCATTTGTTCCGAAATTTATACTTTCTCTATGCGTTCTCCTCCTGCTGTCTCTGTTGATTGTTATCATTTCTGTTTCCATCGCAAACCAAAATAACTCCACTACTTCCGTGGTTTCTCGTCGCTAGATGGCGAGACTGCAAACCGTTATGGGAAGTTGTGATTTGCCATATCTACGCACAAACACTGACGTCGCTAGAGTTAGAATTAGAATTAGAATCTTTCTTCTAATTTTCTTTTAATTACAAATTAAAAGATTCTATGTATTTTATCAAACAGACCTTTAATTTTCTTTTTCTAATTAACTTCTTTCCGATCGTGAATTTTGTTTTAACAACTTCCCTAAAACACACCAAGTTGTCTTAGCAGAGTCGCCTTTTACAAATATTCTTTCCCAAAGCATCTTGGTTGAAATGTGTTGCTGATCTCCAACGTTAGTACTTTATCATTCCTCCCCCCCCCTTCGGAATGGATGTTAGCGATGATATCTGAATCTAAATATTGAGTGTGTGTGCCACTCTTTAATATTGCTTGCTTGGATTTACTCATTTTCTGTATAAATGTCTAATTTATACATTTAACCCTTTAAACGTATAATTGCAATTATATTTTATGTTGAAATTATATTTACAAATTAAATGAAGTAGAAATTCGTCGTATAGTATTTATTGTTAAAAAATCTCGGAAATGTCCTCATCCTTATAAGGACTGACTTAAAGGGGCGAAGCAAGAATGCTTTTCATCTTCCCCCATTATCTGTAGAGGACAGTGTAGGGATAAGGTGTTATTGGGCTATTAAAGCTCTGATCATGGCAGGAGGGTAACATCAATGGCCGAGCCTCAGTTAGAACTTCATTGGCTACAGCATTGCCATCCATTACGCTAAAAGGGTTCATCTCCTCTCCCGCATTCTCAGTACAGATAGTTATAAAATATCTCTTCAACTTCTAAATAGGTGTATTAATCCATAACAAAATTTTAATACAATTTTTAATTTTTCAACAATTTAAGTTTAAATTATTCTTTGTTTTAAAGTTATTTATAATTTTGCTTACATTTATCTAAAAATATTTATCCACATTTGTATGGATTTCATATTATTGTTTGTGATCTCTTCATCAATTAATGAAATAGACGTTTCCTATCATCATTTTCGAAAAATATTTCTAACATTTTTAGTGGTAAAAATATATAAATTTCTATTATAAAAACAACTCTCTTTCAGTAAGAGATGCAGGTTTCGTGTAAAATGGAAGCTAAAGTGCTGCCAGTCAGTAACGCCAACTATTAAATACAATCATAATATATGCCAATTTCGCAATACACCACATTTGTCATTAAATAATAAAGTAACACGTAAAACCACAGTGATATCTTACAGATATTTCGTACTAAAAATAATAATACATCTTCAGTGTCTGTAACACTAATAGAAATGGAATACAAGCAAAACGTTTGGTGGATCACCTATTAAAATATCAATTGTTACCGTGTGCTAGGAAATAATAGAAATAACAAATTTAATCTATTAAGATAAATGGTTTTTACATAAGGTAAAAGTCTCCCAGATCTTTGAGAGAGAAATACAGTCATTTCTATTTAAATTCGGTCGGTGCAAGATAGTTTCACAACTTTCTTTGAATAAGCGTTCGTATTTGAATCTGCATCTATGGAGGAGAACTGCTTTATCCCACTGGACACTATGAGTAGAGTCAATACTGTGCTGTGCCAGACCAGACTTCAGAGGTTTGTTATAATCAATATAATATTGATGTTCTTTTATTCTTTTTTCCAAATAACGGCCAGTTTGTCCAAAATAAAGGTTTGGACAAAAATAAAATATTGTTTTTCCAACACCTACAGTTTCTTCAACAGTCCGCAGAGTTCCTATTCCGTACATTCCAGGAATCTCAGAACCTATAGGTAGAATTCTGAAAAAGAATCAATTGATTCCAACATATATTCCTATCAACAAAATTTCTTCTTTATTACCTTCTACAAAGGATAAACTGTCTTCTCTATCTTCGGCGTTTACCAAATACCTTGCGAATGCGATGTCTCTTATTTTGGACAAACTGGCCGTTCTTTGGAAAAAAGAATAAAAGAACATCGATATTATATTGATTATAACAACCCTCTGAAGTCTGGTCTGGTGCAGCACAGTATTGACTCTACTCATAGTGTCCAGTGGGATAAAGCAGTTCTCCTCCATAGATGCAGATTCAAATATGAACGCTTATTCAAAGAAAGTTGTGAAACTATCCTACACCGACCGAATTTAAATAGAAATGACTGTCTCTCTCAAAGATCTGGGAGAATTTTATCTTAATTTATTTTAATTTATCTTAATAGATTAAATTTGTTATTTCTATTATTTCCTAGCACGCGGTAACAATTGTATTTTAATAGGTTATCCACCGAACGTTTTGCTTGTATTACATTCCTCTTACTGTTACAGACACTGAAGATGTACTATTAATTTTAGTACGAAATATCTGTCCTTTTACTAATTAAAGATATCACTGTGGTTTTACGTGTTACCTTATTATTTAATTACTATGCCACAGGTTCCACTAAAAATCAGAAACATTTGTCATTGTCTCATTATGGTTACCATGACAACCATCAGAATCTCTAGAAAACTTCGCTTCGCATCATTTGTATTATTCGTATTATTGTCTGGTATGATTTAGTTATTTGGGGGGGGGGGACAAGTTTCTCTTATAATATGCATCATTACTCTTTTATTTATATATACAGTCTTCTTTTTCTGCTAAATTTCACCAAATATTTCTTTCTCTCAATACTTCCATGTCTTATGTTTCTTTATTATTTTTTCTATCAATTAATTCCACCTTTGTTGTCATTCTAACTTCTGAAACGATTTTATCCTCTTTTTCATTCTTTGTTTTCAATATGGTTCTTTTTTTCATATTTCATATAATTTGTTTCCTATTTTTCTTTTTTTGCAGTAACAGTTTAAAAGAGATACTCCGTGCAAATTTCTATTTTGTTTTATAAGCGAATGAACCAATGGCGAGATAAGTCGAAGGCACCTCTCTGACGATTTTTTTTAAACTTTAGTTCACAAACCAGATGTCTTCAAGACTTCCACAATTCCCTTGAATAATAAATTAATATCTTGAGTGCTATGTTTTTAATCCAGCACATTTTCTTCGAAGTATATGATTTCTCAGTTAATTTGTGAAATTTCCCTCTACTGTAGTTTCCAATCCTGTTCACTCAGAAGGAGCTTCTTTATATAGAACGTATTTCATTCTTTAGAAGATTTCTGACGTTGCACATTCCTCAATGGTTGCAATCGTCTTAAAGAAAATCTGGATTATTATATTAAAAAATAATACAATAAATAAAGTCCGTGCTGGGTTAAAGAAAGTCGGATGGCCATCAGTAGTCAATATGACATTCTGGGAACTATTTTAGTTAAACATAAGCTGATTGTTTTAAAAGCAAAAACACTTAAGTACGTTTTCACAATAGAATTGGTGACGAAACGAAGATGATATATTTAAAACCTCTCCTAAGAATTCCCTCAAATTGCTTTGTTCTCTTAAAAAAAAAACCCTCCCCCTTCTTCTTTCGATTATTTTCTAAAATGTGGGCTTCAGATTCCTTTTTTTTTTTTTTCACTGAAATCTGTCTAGTTATTCAACCTATCAAGATATTAATCAAGAATCGAAACCACTGAAAACCGACGGTAGCTGAACAAGCAGGAAGGTTGATGAATTTAAGAAGCATTTGGGTCCTGAGATGGATTTCCATAACAGTAGAAAGATCGAACTAATAATTAGAAAAGCAACTGCTGTTCAGCCAAATCCAGACACATTTCCATTTTTCTTTCTTTTATGTTCAGTTTAGAAGTATCAAAAAATCTCTTGTTTTATGTTTTACTCACTTCTGAAATATTTCTGTTCGTTTTATTCTATTATTCTGCCAGTAATTTCAAGAATCCTCAACAAGAGAAGATCGGGCACAAATCAGATCGGTTACGTAAGTTTTATTATTTTCTTCCTTTCATATTCGTTTCATCATATTTCATCATTCTCAACTCCTCTGTTTTTTTTCTTTATTCTTTCATCATTTAGATTGTAAATTGAAAAAATAAAGAGAAATGGTTTTCATGTAAAAAAGATTTGTGTATTCAACGGAGTCATACCAACATCAGCCTGTCTATGAAAGTAAATAGCGATTGTCGTTTAGATGGACACACACACACACACACACACACACTTTTGTCTTCTGTTGTGTCAATAATTCACCACATGACAATGCTCATTTACAGCACACATTGTAAAAGAAATGAAACATTAAATGTATTAAGCATACAGACAGAAACAAAGAAGATAATAGAAACGACCAGTGTCTTTATAACATTTCTAGCAGATCGACCTGCCTGTGAAAACAAAATGTGATTACTCTTTGGCCAGATCCAACGCACGCACACTTCTTTTATGAGTTCATCAATCTGGTTTTCACGTTCAACTCAGCTGGCTCGAAAAAATCCCCTTTTATATTTTCTCCATTTCTCAAATCTTTCTATCATTTCTGAATCAAACAAACAAATGAAGTTGTAGAATCGGAGAGTGAGCGACTTTTGAGTCGAATTCAGTTAACCCATAATTCTTTTTATTTTTTCGGAGTTTACCTTTGTATGTTTTCAAGGTATATTTTTAATAGGACGAAAATTATACTGAAATTAGTTGGATCATTGCTACAGTGATCAGAATTACTAATGAAATGGATGTTATTTAATAGCGGAGTAGCTGCAGCATATGCTTAAAAAGAGAAAGAACTAATCACGCTTTTGAGATCGAGGATATCTGGCGAAACATCGTTGGTTCGTACTGCTGAAAGATAAGTCATTTTTTCAATATTTTAGTAATAATACTGATTTAATTTAGGATACAGCTTTGTTTTATAAGTACTGGTGATAGACGGAGTTATTGAGAATAAGTAAATTGTGTACATTTCTTTAAAGAATACTGTAGACTGGTAAATGTTAAGTTCGCTGATGCTATGATCTGATACAGCACTATCAAACTTCGTGTCCCTCCCTTAAATGCTGCTTCAGGTAATTATCTCTCAGCAGATGCATAAATTCTATTTTCTTGCCTCCCTGTGACAATTCCTTCTCCCACTCTATGTCCCCCATAGTTGAAATCCCGATAATAATTACTTGGTCTGCATTCATCATGCTAATATGCCAATGCATGTCATTTACATCCTCCCGTATACCTACTGATTTATGACAGCAACCAATTGCATGTTTCGTTCTTTTCGCCTCTATCTCATACTAAATGACTTCGAACGAACTTCCCCTCTATATTCCTGTCTCCCAGATGTGCTTTACATTTTTTGGCTTCAATTCGTCTGATCTTATTAGCAACCCCCCCCCCTCCCCTTTCCAAATCTTGTTGTTTCTGTCCTCTCTGGAGACACTTATACCCTTTGCATTCTTTTCCTATAATAGAAAACAGACTGGGAACACCTGGCATCAGATTCAGCAAATATCTTATACAACAACATTAAATCACTCTGGAGGAGATATATAAGATAGCTACAAAGAAAGTCAGAATTCGTTCAAAAACAACACAAAATCCTTGGATAACACAAAACTTAATCCTAGAAATACAGAAAGGACGCTTTATGGAAAGAATTAAAGCGATATCCAAATAACACAGCTTTAAAAACTGAATATAAAATAACAAGAAATCGCCTTACAACACAAATCAGAAATGCAAAAAAGAAGCTACTACAGAGACCGACTAACCTCCGCACAAAACAACATGAAACAAACCTGGCATCTAATCAATGAGATGCTAGATTTTGTTCGCAACACCACCGCCTCCGAAACCATAAAACACAGCTTCATGAAAGACGCAAAACCTATCCAACAACTAGCAAATGACTTTAACCAATACTTTGCAGACTCCATCCAAAAACTGCACAGAAATATTCCCCCAATCACAAAACGAGACCCTCCACTTGGACCACAATCAAAACAGACATTATGGTTCCCAACCATAAAAGAAGCAGAACTACTCTCAGCAATACATCAAATCAAACCAAACAAAGGCCCAGGAATAGATGGTATCAGACCTAAAGATATAAAGCAATATGCAACTATTTCAAGTCCTATCATACTAAAATTAATAAATAAAATATTTAAAACAGGACAGATACCAAGTATTCTAAAACTACCATAATCACACCCATATACAAACAAGGAAAAAGAAATTTAATCAGCAATTACAGACTCATAGCAACATTACCAATTATCAATCAAATTATGGAACGGATCATACTGAAGAAACTCACAGCATACACTAAGATCTTTCATATTATCCCCAAAACACAATATGGTTTTCAGAAAAATAAGAGAACAGCATCTCTCTTGGAAGATTTTACAGACGTAATTAATACCGCCTCCTTAGACAAAAACTAAATTGCCATGGTAGACTTTATTGATCTAACTGAAGCATTCGATACACTTACACATCAAACCTTGTTAGAAAAGCTGAGGCATGTTGGAATAGACGGGCCTCTTCACAGGTGGTTCAAAATAGAAAGCATATCACACGTATCGGGTCAAACCGAATCAGAGCGCTACCAGTAACCTGTGGAGTACCACAAGAAGCTGTACTCTCCCCAACTCTATTCAACATTTACACGCACGATATTAATCAACTACCACTCAAAGGTAAGATATTCCAATACGCAGACGATACAGCAATAATATCCATCCATAATAACGCAAGCATAGCCCAAACAAATATGCAACATGACAAATCTGATCATAGACTGGCTCACGAAAAACTCCATACATCTAAACTCAGAAAAGACAAAATTAATGATATTCAGAAATCCACTGACTCGACAAGTTGATAACAAATATATAACCATCCAACATCCACTTTCCAACATAAAAAACACACAAAACAGCAAAACCACTACAATAACTCAGGTTGAAACAATACGATACCTTGGAATTTACTTCGATGCAGATATGAACTGGAATAGCCACATAAACCATCTACAAAACAAACTCCGAACAATAAGTGGCAAACTCTACAGGTTAAAAGACATAGTCCCATACGCCCTAAAAACACTAATATACAAAGCACTATGCCAAAATATACTAAAATACGCTATAACAACGTATGCTTTCTGTGCACCCTACAAATTAAATAGATTAATGTCGCTACAGTACAAAATGATAAAACTGAGCGTATGGGAACAAAGAGAAAATCACGACCTTATATACATTGCAATGTCAGAACACAAAATACTGACAGCAAAACATTTATGTCACTATGCAGCTTTGCTAAAACATTATTTCGATGCCAACTGCAGGAGACAGTCAGAAATACATACCGTATAACAAGACCTCAGACTACTAATTATATCACATATAAATACAATAATCACTATGGAAAGGCCACTCGAAACTTCTACATCCCAGGCATGATAAACAAATTACCTTTTGAAATTAACTTTTGAATTTGGAAATTAGGTTTCTTTCTTTTGGAGGATGTGGTTCGCTGTGTTGGTAGTAATCTTTTCCAGGATTATCCAGATATCTGCGTTTACGTAGCTTGAAAGTTCCGTTTTTTCCTTTTATAGCTAGTTTTGTGTAGCGGCTAGGTTCTTTCTGGTGGCTTGAATCTGTTCTCTGAGTAGTGCTTTCTCTATGCAGAACTATATTCGTTGCACCTTTGTTGAGGTGAATTTTCTTTTAGCCTGATGCAGTTCGGAATGATATTACTGTTCCTACACCGTTTTAAAAAAGCCAGACTATTGATCAAATTAGAAACATGAATCTTCAGCTTACCGTATTGATTGCTTGTGGGTCGAATCTCCATAAATTATCATAATCCTTTCTTTTAGTGTTACTGCGGTGATCAGCATTCATTTTATAAATTATGGATTTTACAACCGTGTTATAAATAACTTTATTTCGACGTTTCGATCTTCATATCAAGATCATCATCTGGAGAATACACATGTGTCTGATAATCGACATATCAGTATCTCTGGAGCGGTGGGGAAATTTTGAGCAAAAAAAGTCAGTAAGGTTACCACATACAGAATCGGAGATTTTGTGCTCTGTAATGAACGGCACGGGTTTACTAAAGGAAGATTGCATGGGTATTTTACTCAAGTTATATAACAATGACACGGTTGAGTTAGACTAGGCGAATGGCTACACCGTGAGAATTTTGGACTTTGTCAAAGGTTTTGACAGGATTAAGCATCGATGGTTGTTTGCATAAGCAGGTGATATGAAATTGGAATATAAAATACCATTTTGGGTAAGAGGATGGCTGTGTGACAGATATTAAAAAGAGGTGTAGAGGGGAATGTGAGTCTCCAAGATTTAAGGTGACCAGTGTTGTCCACCAGAGATCAGTCTTTGATCCATTGTTAATCGCTCTTTATATTAATAATATCCTTTTTTCTTCTTGATGTGACAAAATTCACCTCTTTTGACACAAAATAAATTTATCCACTACTACTACTACTATTATCGTGGATTAGGCTTACTGGGGATACCACGTTAAAAAAAAAGCGCGCCTGATACTCTACCTCTGAGGTAGTGTGGACAAGATTACACCTTTTATTTTCTATCAATTCTTATTAAACAGAAAAGTCAACATTATTCAAAGACGCATTTCTGGCTGCGTTTATTATTTTTTTTTATGCGTATATGTTCATCAAAATAGTAAACTATCTACCTTTGCTGTAATTAACAGCTAATAATCTTCTTTTACAAGCCAATATACTTCAGGGTTCCTACGATTTCTAAATCACAGAATAATTTATTTATTTCGTATCCAAACACAAGTGGTACAGTAGTAAGTAAGTGGTACAACATTATTTACAACAAATTAGGATACATTTGAAATGAGAACAGCTTAGGTGAATTTGATAAGTGAATTATACAGGAATAATAAGTAAAATATGAAGAAAAGAAACTATACATAAGTTATATGCAATAAATATGGTAAGATATTCCTCCAGTATCTTGCGCAATCAACTGCTCTTTCTACGAATAATGAGTGAATAGGACTTGAAAAAAGCTTCGTATCTTTCTAACTGCGAAACGTGATTCGTTTAGAAAGAGCACGTGATTATTATACATTCACACGAGTCTGCATTGAGATATTGTTTAGTCTTTTGACGAACTATTTAACGTTGAGTAGTTTCATTGGTTAAAAGATGTTTGAAACGATGTTAGCTATCGATGGTCGATGAAAAACGTCGACCCAATTATAAGGTAAGTAAAATAGAAAATATCTTGAGGTTTTAAATTTCTTTGAATATTTTAAAATTATATTCACATACCATTTATTCTTTTATATATTTTATTGGTATATATTTATTTATTTTATTTATTTATTTTTTTTGAAATATTTTTCCAACTGGAAAGCATTTACAACACACTCTAGCGGTCAAAACTATAAACATGTTTGTTACTTTTATTCAAAGGGCGGTCCTGTAAAAAATCAGTCGAATTAGTCAACGGGCACACAGAGTATCACTGAATTAAAGATACTGATAGTGATCACATATAAAATATCAATATTTAATTCAATGTAGTAGTCTAAAATCAAAAAGTAAATATTATAATTAAACTCAATCTTGTTAAATAGAGAATATATAGAAAACGATAGAAATATATCAAACATTTTGCTGTGCACTTTTCACTCGTATGCAGTTTATAGGTGGGCAATTTGTTGCGAAAATTCTTCCGTACAAGAAGGCGAAGTTCATATGGTGGAACTTTTATTGTTTATTATAAAGAAGTCACTAAAGAAGGCACTTAATATTAAGAAAAAAAAAATTCATTCTTATTGAACATCCAAACAGCAGAGTAGGAAATTATTACAAAATATATACAAAGGAGTTAGGAAATTTTTGATAAAAGAATAAAGCTAATTAACAATAAAGGAAAATACCTGCCGGATTTCTGTTCAGGACAGGTATTATTTATTACTAACACCAGGTTGCAATTGGAAGATGTGCGTAAATTGATATGAAGAGAAGACATGATTAATAAGAAAAATCTCATTGACTGTGTTATTGGTAACAGCGATATCTTCATGCTGGTTCAAGGGCACGAGAGTACCCAGAGGATTTGAAACAGGAAGTAATCGCTATTTAATTTGAGAAAGATAAAATGGAATATCGTACTGAAAAGAAGGGTGTCTATATGATTTTTCAAAAAAGTTGAGCAGCTTTCATCGGTATTGTAGACTTATATAAGCAAACATTGTTCAAGAAAAAAAAATGAAAGAGTTTGAAAACAAGCGCTCATACTTAGAGATTCAGTGCGGATTCTGTAGAAAATAAATAAATTTAGTTTAATCCTTTATCCAAGTGTGAGCAAACAAAGTTTGCTCCTGAAAATATCTTCATCTTCAGGACTACGCAAGGTGGTGCAACTGTTGGCAACTCGGAGCAAAGGTGGACCAAGCTCTCATCACTACTTGTCTCAGTATCCCCCACCATGCAAAGCACATCTCCTTGCGGACATGTATAATGCTAGGCAATGAGGGAAGAGCCATTACCCAGACCTTTATTTAAGTGCGGGGATACCTCTTCCAAAAACTCGTAAAATCCCCAGGATCACCCAATAATGAGCGACCCGCAGGATCAGAAATTCAGAAACTCAGTTGGCTCTACACCATGGCAGGTTCCTCCACCACCGAGTAGAGCCGCTCATTTGCTCATCTGGAAGAGTAACAGCAACAGCCGTGCCTCAGTTAACTTCACAGGCTACAGCATTGCCATTCATTATCCCCCACTCAGGCCCTGGGTGACAGCAACAGCGGAGCCTCAGTTAAAACTTCACGGGCTACAGCATTGCCATTCATCACCCAAGCTTCCAACCGGTTTCGACCTTTATTAAGGTCTCGTCAGTGGGAGGCAGACCCAGAGGTGGTGACATTAAGGCAGAAGCAATGGAGAGGTCATATTTACCTATATGAGTTGCTAACCTTATTATTAAATTACTCTGGATTTAGAGAAAGACGTTGAAAGTTTATTTTGCACTTGGTTAGACTATAATAAATTTAGATTAATCCTTTATCCAAGTGTGAGCAAAGAAAGTTTGCGCCTGAAAATATCTTCAGGACTAACTTTGCACCACCTTGCCAAGTCCAGAAGATATTTTCAGGAGCAAACTTTCTTTGCTCACACTTGGATAAAGGATTAAACTAAATTTATTATTGTCTAACCAAGTGCAAAACAAACTTTCAACATCTTTCTCTAAATCCAGAGTAATTTAATAATAAGGTGGTACACCGGTTGGCAACTCATATGGGTAAATATGACCTCTCCATTGCTTCTGCCTTAGTGTCACCACCTCTGGGTCTGGCTCCCACTGACGAGACCTCAATAAAGGTCGAAACCGGTCTAGGTAGTGGCTCTTCCCTCATTGCATAGCATTAATACATGTCTGCAAGGAGATGTGCTTTGCATGGTGGGAGATACTGAGATAAGGAGTGATGAGAGCGTATCGAGAATTCAAATTGTCAATACGCTCAAGACAATTTATGCTATTGTAATTCTAATTTCTTGTAGCTATCAAAATATTTCGATATAATTATGTAAGATTTTAAATGGGGTCTCTTAAATTATTTGATGCTATCCAGGAAATTTAAATAATTAAATTAATTTATAAAACTGGTTTTAATTATTTTCGATAATATATCAGAAAACTTTGAAAACATTATATTTCTGATAGCGTATGCGAATCGAATTTTTATTCCTGCGCATGCGTTATTCAGCTGAACAATACTGTGTATATTGGTTGGTAGCATTAGTATTGTTTCAAAAAATAACTCAATGGCTGTCTAAGGGATAAAAAGAACCTTTCATGTAGATTGTAATTTCGATATGCATTACGATAAACATTTCCGAATAAATCCAAACATTTTATTTCTTATATGTACATATAAGATCCTTTTGTCATGTAATAAGCAACGGTGTAGAATAACAGTTTATCACAGAAATAATGCTGTTTTAGCTGTGATTTATGTGTCACTCTCTCAAAAAAAAGATAGTGATCTTGTAATACGATAATATGGTCCAACTGGGTCTAGGAATTCACTCTTTTTGTTCATCACTGTATATAAACGCATTCCTTCCAAACACGTAGGTTATTTTTCGGAAATTTTTTGATAATGGAACAGTGGCTTAGAACTAGGACTTTTGAAAATAAGAGCAAATGAAACAGATGATGCTAAACTACAGTAGGAAATATAACAGTTCATATTTGGAATTCAGGTTTACTTGGTATGGAGATGGAAGTGAACAGAAACCTCAGTGTGTTTTTGTTATGAAGTGTTTTCTAACGATTGCATGAAACCTGTAAAACTACGACGACATTTAGAAACTAAACATTGTGATGTGAAAAATAAGCCAATTGAATTTTTTCAGCTACGCTTAGGGACATTAAATCATGGGAAAGATATTCGACCATGGGTTCCATTAATAGGAAGGCACTGGAAGCATCCCTATCTCTTAAGTTTACCCATAGCAAAAACAGAGAAACCTCATTCTATAGGAGAAAATTTACTATGGTAAAAACTGTGTTTGGCAACAAATTAATAAAATATGTTGATTTGACTCCTCATTTAATGACACTGTCGGTCTCAGAATTAATGATATGGCAGGTGACGTAGAATCTCAGTTAATAGAAAGAGTTAAGAAGAGCCCTTATTATGCGTTACAAATAGACGAGACTACTGATGTTACAAATGATGCGCAGTTAATATGCTAAGTAAGATATGCGCATGATAACAACATTCATGATGATATTCTGTTTTGTAGAACTTTGCCATCCCGAACAACTGGAGAAGAAATATTTCACACTTTCAATAATTACATAATACACAAAGGGATCCAGTGGGGAAAATGTATAGGCTTCTGTTCGGATGGAGCTTCGCGCCCTCACAGGCAGGCATAGTGGGGTTTCTATGGTCAATGAGTAGCTCCGAATATGAATTGGGTACATTGTTTCATACATAGGGAAGCATTAGCCTCCAAAGGAATGCCACCAGAATCTAAAACTGTGCTATACAACATGTAACTTTAATAAAATTAACTAGCTTTACATATATATGTAAAGCTAGTTAATTTTATTAAAGCTCAACCGTTAAATAATAGGTTATTTTCAGTACTCTGCGATGAAATGGGCAGTGAATATATAAAACTTTTGCTTTATTCTGAAATTCGCTGGCTTTCCAGGCGCAAAGCACTAACAAAGTTATTTCAATTAATGCACGAAGTTTTATTATTTGTAAATGAACGTAATTCTGATTTTGCATCACTCCTTGTTGACGAAGCATGGTTATCAACACTATCCTATCTTTCAGACATTTTTTCGAAATTAAATGAACTAAATCTCTCCCTTAAGGGAAATCATTTGCCTGTTCTTGATGCCTACGACAAAATAAAGGCATTCGAGAAAAAACTGGTGTTATGGATTAATTATGTAAAACACAGACCATTTGACCTTTTCGAACGTTGAAATCCTTTTTAGTGGAAAATTATATTTTTGTTGATTCTGAGTTTCTGGAAAGGGTTTGTGACCACGCCAAAAATCTGAAACGGAATTTTGAAACATATTTTCCGAATAACTTTTACAAGAAATTTTTGTGGGTTCGGGATCCATTTCAGGCTTGCAGTCACGAGAACGACCTTTTCGTTATCGAAAAAAAGAACAGTCAATTTAATTGAGCTTTCAAATGACAGTGGACTGAAAATGCAATTCCATGATCTTGGATTGGCTCGATTTTGGATCTCGCCTTCGGTGAGAAGTGAATTGCCCGAATTATCTGAAGACGCACTGAAAATCGTCATGCAGTTTTCTACAACATATCTTTGTGAGAAAGGATTTTCATCGCTCCTTCAGATAAAAACAAAATACAGAAATCGTCTTAGTGTGTGTGCCTATCTTCGACTGAAATTGACCAATATTGATCCAGATATCCAGCAACTCTGCAAGGTCGAGAAGTTCATCTATCTCATTAAAAGTAAGTAGTAACATAATTATATCATCTTATTTATTTGTTTAATAAAAATTAAAACTTTGTTCAATGATGATACACTTTTAATCGTTTACTTCCAACTTAATTATGTTTCCATATGTATTCAAAACATTCTTTTAGACTTATTATGTTATAAATGGCACAGTTTTTCAGAAATGTTGGTAATTCCTACATAGGTTTTTAAAAAAAAAATTCAAAAAGTCAAAACGACGTATAGGGAAATAAATTAAAAACATTATGTTTATTTTTGAAGCAAACCTTTAATTCCAACATTCTAAAATGTTATTTTTCTTGATTTTCTGTTCGCGAAATCGTCGATGACATTGTCGAAGTCTATTTCATGACTCAGTTGCTGTTTTATAGACAGTATGGCAAGATTTATTAAACGCCAAAAAAAAAGTGCCGCTGGGGGGCGGATTGCTTCCTTTCCCCAGCTACGCCTCTGTAAGTTAGTGGTCCGTAGAATTGTTTTAGGCATTTTACTGGTCCTTGTACTTTGAAAGTAGAGAAACGCTGCTCTATGCCAATCCATCAACTATGCCATCTACCGCCGCTAATAGTATATTTTGTCTATAAAGTGCTTGTACTTGTATTATTATTATTACGTGTCACGTAATAATAATAATAATAATAATAATAATAATAAATTTTATCCGCTTATTGGCCATAGGTATGGGATGTGTATTTTGTATCACAGTTGGGATTCTTCTATTCATGTTATTCTTTCGAAAATGACTTAAAACAACTCTTTCAACCGTTTTTCCATATGTCTGGACTTTTCCACAGGGTTACACAGGTACCCTAATAATATGTTACTGTACTGTATAAATTGTTGTAAAAATTGTTGAAGTTTTCGAACTAACTTAAGCGTGCGCTTTTTTTTTTTTTTTTAAATATCTAATACCATCTCTATATACGAACGGCATCTTATTTGGAGAGAGGAAAAAATAAAACCAAAATGTCATTATCTTAACGTACTTTTTATTTTTTTTTTATTCCGCTGAGCACAACAAACTGTAAACATAAAAACTCTTATCAAAATGCTTTCGAGTTAAAATGTATCGTTGTGCATTTTCCCCCATTACTGCATCTGTAAATATTACTGTTACGATCGAATTTACAGCCTCACAGCTCCTACTAACAATAACAGTTAACTATTACCGTTCCAAGTCGTTTGGGCAGTTGCTATTAATGTTTCCAGGTTAATAGAATACTTCCGTTTCTTACTGTAATTTTCATTTTTAACTTCTCCTTCTAAATATGGCAGTTACGACAGAAAAGACGTGTCGTGTTATGTATGAACCTTTGAAAATGGTTTCAATAACTCAAACATTATATCATTACAAAGCAAAACAAACAAACTATGTGAATTTAGCCAGTCATAAATATCTTTAGAAAACGGAAGTTAAAATAAACTATAAAATATTTCATCTGGTATCTAAAAAATATATGTGAATTAATTCATTTGCACGTAAAAGATTGTTCACAGTAACTTAAAGTACTTGGTTTTTTTTTTTTTATATTTTATTCAAATATCTTCTGTACATACAACCAAGCGAGGTATTCAGGCACTTTGGCCGGAAGCCAATAAACCTACACAGAAAATGACATCTTTACAATCCAATACCAACTAAAATAATTTATACAACTTGAGGCATTTAACCATTATGTCATACATAGCAAACACATATCTTAGTAGATATATATGCATCTATTCATTCAATACACGTTTAAACATTGCTTCCAACTTTTTTTTTAAATATTATTATTATTTCTACAGAAATTGTGGCCAACAAAAAAGCATAGTATCAAATATTTTCACGTACAAAGAAAAATAAAGGAAAGCCATTTTTCCAAACATTGCTACAAACAGTTTGAATAATTCACAGTACACGGCAGCTAAAATAACTGATGTATCGAAATATTAAATTATGTGTATTTACAAGTTGGCATATATAGAACCAAAATATCATTGACATAATGATCGTTTTCTTCAAACACTAATATTTGAATCGTTTTTCTTTATTATGGATGTATAGAGATGATGATTTTTGATAGAACATTCATAACAAAGTTGAATAAATGTTTTCTTCTTGGGGCCAAAACTGACTGCCAAAACAGTTCAATAAAACCCAGGTAAACATCACAAACATACCCCAGGAAAACATGTCAGTAATACCAAAGAATGGAAAGGAACAATTATCAGTCAAATTGCAAAATATTTCGACAGTCTTTGGAATGAATAATTTCAAAGTCCTATTTACATATTCATTAACAAGTTATATATAAAAATAAATAGAATACCTTTAGAAATAATGCCATTTATGTATTCAAATATGATATTATCTTACAATACAAATAATATGAACCTAAGAAAATACTTCTATTGAAATTCATAACTCTGGCATGACGTGAACATCTGTGATTTAAATAAAAATAACTTTAATATTTATCCTATGAATATTTTTCAATTAATAATCGTCATATGAATTCTGAAAGGCAACTTTGTCTAACGTTACGATCTAAGAAAAAGAAATAATAATATAACTGCACTACCTTTATCTATAATGAATAAAATAGCTTTGCAAACTTGTACTTTAGTAAGCTGTATTATCTTAAACTTGCTTACTGCATAAATTCACGTAGTGCTATACTTTAAGTAACGGCTTGCATTATTTTATTAGGAATGTAAACAGTGATTCCTAAATAAATATCGAAAATTGCATTAAAAGCATTTGAAAGAAAGCAATAGTACAGCATTTTCACTACCAGAAACACATTACAATTCTCACCTTTACCGTCATACTGATACACCTGATCGAGGCTATAAACTTATTTGTACACTCTAGTGGTGATATTAAACAATAACTTACCTAAAATTAATAAAATTAAACTGCCGTCACGTGCCATGTGAAAAATCGTCTTTTTTTTTTTTAATATTCCAAGAACAACAAAAATAGCAGAAAATAAAAAGTGACTCAGTTACATTTCTCAACGATATAACTATAATACATTCTCTGTTGTACTGAAAATACAGAATCTTTGTTTAAACAGCGCTAGAAAACACTAGAAACTACCTATTTTACATCAGCTATATTATAAATAAGAAAACGTAACTTTGGAACCGTTTATACAGTTGAGGACTTCACAGTGCTAATATTTGTTTGCAGACAACAAAGCTTCTTGAAATAATCCTTTATTAATATTTAATACTATAGCACTTCAATTCCGAAACTAGTTCTTAATTAGGAAGTTTATTATTATTATTATTTATTTATTTATTTTCTAAACTGATTCACGCACACTTTGTTTACTTAATTTAGATTAATTTTTATATTAATATCTTTTGTGGCCACTAGGGGAAATGAAGAATATTATTCGGAAGTAGCGCTCGTAGCTTTTATTTGGTTCGTCTGCAGTTGTTTACGGTGTTTTGCAGAAGGATTTATGACAGAAACTTTGTTATCCGAAGACTACCACTGATTACCGTATACTTCCGTTAACCCAGAGGGAACAAGTAAGTGATTGATCCCAATTCTTGAGGATCGTGTTTGCCATACAAAGGAAAGTTGGACTATTCAGTTATTCTGATGCATAGCTTAGTTTACTGTACACTCTCAAAAGCAATGTTTTTATTATTTAATTCCATGCCGTTATTCTTTTCGATACCAACTTCGTTTTTACTCAAACTCAGATCAGACTTTTCGTTCGTAATAACTATGAAATATATCAAAATATTGCTATTTATTGACCATTTAAAACGAAGCTACAGTTGACAGATTACATTCGCTTTATACATGATTTTACAGCCTGATGAAGTTTAGAAGGGGGAAAAAGTATAAAAATATAAAAATAAAGATTATGTGCAGTTTAACAAAATTGTTATCGTAAATAATTATTTTAATGAATTTTTTTTTAATTTAATTTTCATGAAATTTAAATATGAACGAAAAAAAATTTAATGGTGACGTTTACGAAGTAAACGCTGATAGACTAATTCTGCTCTTCTGTCTTATTAGCAACGCTTAGTTATACGAGAAATTTTGCTTAGACAGGTGAAATCGCTGATTTAAATGTAGCAGTTTCTCACACAACAGAAAGTAGACCATCGATCCTTTTGGATTGGTGATAAGGAAGCTATAATTAATAATAATAACAACAACAAAATTGTTTTTTGTTGTTGTTTTTGTTTGTAAATTCAGCTTTGAGCGTTTTTTTTATGATTATTTAACTTCTTTTTTTTTCCCCTCGAAACATCATTTCTAGTAAGTAATTCATGTTCATTCGAGCTTTGAGCAGTATTTTTTTAAAAAACAGTTATTTCTTCAGCATATGATTCTGTTAGCTGTTAATACAGTAGGTTTTGAATGAATTTGCTAAAGTATTTCTTTATTTATTTTATGATTTTATTTTAAGTTGGTAAAACGTCTTATTCTCATTATTTGTACAAACTGTAATCATTTAGTTATACTTGTATTTTACACTCGATCTTTAAATGTTTGAGATATTCCTGTCATTATCTGGTTCCCAATTCATCTTTTAAATCTCCAACTATGATAAACATTTCTGAATGTTTATTATTTCTGTCGTTTCTTGTGATTCTTTGATTTATTTCTGTTTCGTGTTTTTCCCTCTTCAAAAGAATTAACACTTATGAAATTTATTTCATTATTTTACATCTTTAATAGTATATGTATAATTCTTTCTGATGTGTAACTGCCTTTTTATATTTAATTAATGCTGCTCGTGTAGTATTACTGCCATTCCTGCTTTTACTTTTTCTTTCTTCATATTTATTGCATTGTGTGCTGTTTTTCCTCTTTTCTTACTTGTAGATAATCTTATTTTAAATATTTTAATTATTTCCAGCTATTTTAATGTTCATTTCATGGATTTCTTTAATTAAGTCTTTTTGATTTAATGATCTGACATTACAAACTGCTATTTTCAAATCATATCGTTTTCAACTTTTCGATCTCATTATCCATCTTATCGATTCCTTGTCTGTATGGCTGCAGTATTCATTATTTTCTGTTGTTCACGATAATTTCTATATGTTGAGATAGGCTACTGGTTTCATGTCTAAAATGCTCCCTCTATTCGTTAGCTGTGATGGCCATACTCTTATCAATAGTATTGAAGTTTACTTTTCTTATATAATTTATTAATAATATATTAATTTATAATGTAGGGGGATTCGCACTTTTTTTCCACACTGGCTCGTTCTTCAGTCGCCCTTCCTATAGGCTTGCCAGACGTCCCGTATTTTACGTCGAATTTTGCTGTCCCGTATTGTACTTATAAGGACAGCCTAATGTCCCGTATTTTAATGAAAGGACAAAATTATAAATATTATGTTAAGCAATTATAATTTTCAATATTCTTTTCGAATAATCCAACTTAAATTGATTTGTAAGCCATAAAACTGACTATTCGAGGAAATTAATTGTGTTTACAGTTTACGGCCACAGCATGGTGGTGACGGTCCCTTTCATTGGTCGCTTTTTATTTAGTATAAGCATTTTTATTTATAATTCTGTAGAGATATATTGCATTTGCTTATTTTCAAACAGTTCTTATTTGGACATTGTGCGGTGCGGTATCGGTACAATACGTGGATGTTATTTCAATAATTATTAAAAAATAATATCTCGCCTTTTTCGAATGTGCGATTGCAGCGGGGGACGATCGGATATTACACAACACATTAACACAAACTGAGCATTCCGAGTTCCAGTTCCCAAAATACTGATACTCATTTTGTAAAACCAACTCACCAAAATTGTCACGTATTCGGAAAAGCAAATACGAGACATGGGTGACCCCATGTGCCGTATTTGGTTTTCCAAAATCTGGCAACCCTACCTTCCCACTATCTTACGATTCAAATTTTCTAGTTTTTAGAGTCTGACTGATTTTCACGCAAATGCATTGTCGCACTCGATTCAACGACTTACCGCTATCACCAGAGCCGTACTTACACTTTTCCCGAGGCTCTAGGGTGTGCCGGAGCCCCTCTCATTGTTTGGAGAACCTTAAATTGGCAATAATTTTTCCCCCCCCTCCCCAGATAAAGCCTCTTGCACCTTTGCATAAGTACGGCCCTGGTTAACACTAGCGTCACTGCTAATAATAATGATAATCATACTAGTATTAGTAATGGTAATGATCTTTGGTATGTTTTACTTCTTTTCACAATTATGGCGTTGTTGTTGCTGTTCTCTATAGTTGAATAGTTTCTTACTGTTATGGATTAATTCCCCGAAACTGAGCCTAGTCATTGCGAACTGCTCGAAATCAAAGGCCATTTTGCAGGAGTTGGTTTAGATGAATTTTCTTAATCTATAACGAGATATTAAAAGCACGAAGATTCACATTTTCCCTTTTTTTATTAGCCGAGGCTTTTTTTTAGGAGGAAAAAGAGGGAAATAGTTTGTTAGAGTTACATAAAAACGGAAAAGGGAGATAGTTCAGCTCGAATTCCTTGATTTAAGAGATTAGATTTAGGGATTTAGATTAAACAATCGGATGAAGTTATTCTAGGAGTGGTGTTAAGTAATTCTGCGCATTTTATTTATTTATTATTTTAATTAATTTTAATCGTAATACTTTTGTTTGAGAAAATGCTTCATTTTCCCATCTCTGGCGTCTCTTAGATCAAGTTTATTTTCATATAATTGACTTGAGTCCCATTTTAGTCTATCTGTGCACACCTTCATAAGCGTCTCCCATTTATTACTATTAATGAGTTATTTATTATGAAATTTAGTTTTGCTGGTTATCCTATTAAAATAAATAAAGAAACAAGTAGATTACTAAAGATGTAATCTACTTGTTACCTATTAAAAGATTATTTATTTATTTATTTTTTCACTTGAAGATAGATTGTCGCTTGTCTCTCTCCTTTGTCACATTAAAAGTCGAAGTCACAATAAAGTTGGCATGTGTCAAAATTACAAAATATCTCCTCCAAACCATCATCTTATTTAATCTGTTCTAAAGTTCTATGCTAAGGAGAGAAAGCTTGGAAGTCGACAAGAGTCGAAAAGATGAGACACTGCACATTGCTCATGTGTCTAAGTCCATAAAGAATACTCTGATCTCTGATTTTTTTTTTCTAAGCCTAATATATTTATACAACTCTTTCATAGTGTACAATAAAACGTTAGTTACATACGAAGGGATCTTCTTTCCTTAAGAATACACAACAATAGGGTGGGGGAGAGAAGATTGGCATGAATAATCGCTGTCTTGCGTCTCGTCGCTATTTAGCAGCCCCTTAGCTGCATCCTCGTGGACCTACGATGAATTTATTTTAGCTTGTAATTTTTACATAGTAAGTGGAAGATGGAAAGTTCGTAAATGCTTTTAAAAAGGGGATGTAGAATGCGTATTTTCTTCCAGAAAAGTACGAAAGAATATTCGGAAAGTAGGTGTAAATTTAAAGTCATGCAAATCGGTTTTAAATCGAGCGCGATCTATATTTGCACTAGCGTATCTACTAAAGATACAAATGTTTCTTGTCGTTGTTACATATGGCGCCATCTAGTGGTTTGTTCTGATTTAGAACGTTATTTTGAATATACATATTATCTCTTTCTTTGTTATAAGAGTTAACAGAAAATAAAATAGGAATTTCGTCTGGCTGTTTCAAAAATAATGTAAAACGACGAAGTAGAAAATAAAATGATTTAGAAACTCAAAAATAAAATTCATTATATATAGCTTAAAATCGTTTGATTTTGTCTAAAAAAAATTATAGTGACAAAATTACTTATTTTGGTTTATTTTTTACATTTATTTCTCTTTAGTTATTTTTTATTTATCTAAATAATGTCGTTTATTTATATATTTAATTTATTATTATTTCTTAATTTCTGTATTTTATTATCTTTCGTCGTATTCATATTTTAATCTATTGCTACATTTTTTTTTTTTTTATAATTTAAAAGTAATATTGTGATATGGAAGGTTTACAGGTGTGTGATATCTATTTAGAAACTATATTAAAGTATTAAATTTTTAATTGATAGATTAAAAGTAAGATATAAGATACATTATTATTTCTAAGATAAATTAAATAAAATAAATTACGTTAATAAACCATCTAAAATTCATAACGTCACTTCGTTTTGAACAAACCATCAAAGAAAACTCTTTTATGAAATTATGTTTGTGTTATGAAATTGGATATTAAAAGAAACAGAATTGACAGTGAGACACCTGCCATCATTAGACTGGTTAAGGGCATAGGGAAAAAAAAAAAAGCCTACTTCGAAATGCCATTAAAATGGTAAAACTAGTGAAATATGTAAACTATTGAATGTTCAATGAAATACATTATGAGGATATTAGGTGGATATGACGTTCTAGAATTTCTTTGCATATCCTTTGTAAAAGAATGATGGTAGAAATTTTAAATCCGATTTTCATAATAAGGCAGTGATATTTTACATACTGGAAGATTACAGCTCAAATTACAATAAGATTTATGAAATAACGAAGTGATTTTCAAACGTTTCCTAACATCTCTATTGAATCTTATCTCCTCATTGTTATAAAACTCCTTACAATATATTGATGGTCTTTATAACTGGTTGCTACGATGGAAATGTATAAACAATTACTCCATCACATGATAGCTAAACAATATCAGAGTGGAGGAAGTGTTAAATTCTACCATTGGATGATTGTAGGTAGCAAAGCTGTTCTAGTGACAGATTACACAACTTCTCTAATATATAACAAAACACCGATGGACAACTTTTATTGGCAACCTGCTGTTGCATCCTAGACGTGCCGCTATTTTCAGTAAATATCTTTCTTTAAATGAACAAATTAATGATGCATTTACTTTCAAAATAGAATAAATGACATTAGTTATGGTTATGAGAAGCAAACGGAGGCATGTACGATAAGGTCGCCCGATTATCATACAAATCGTGTAGCAAACAGCTTTAAATGCATAAAATAGAATGTATTCTAATAAGATATTATCTACCATTACAAGAAAGTCAAATTTCTACACTAATTTTTGAGTGACATGGAAGTTTTTGACTTTTGATTTTAGACGGATCACACTGCACACTTAGCATGTAATATCATTTATTGTTTTCTGTTATATCCGACAAGGAAGACATTCTCGATAGCATTTGTCGTGACAGCTTTGTTTCAGTTCTATTTTTGCTAATTAATTTATTTTTTGCTTAGGCTTCAAATACGACATTTTTATAATTATTTGTTACATTTTAAATCATTTTCTTTTCACGCAGTTATAGTTCAGAATATAATTATGTTTCCAAACTCTGTAAGCATTTATTTATCGAATGAAATCTGAAGTAACCGCACTATATAAAAGATATTCAATATTTTTTCTCTGCCATACTTATTTGTATATTTTCGTATACTGTATTTGGAATAACATCGAGATATGTAGTGTGGTGCCATCTAGCGATTTTAAACTTAGCATCTGAAAATACAAGCTTGAGTAAATTTATTTTTATTTTTTTTTATTCATTGGTCCAACAGATTTTATAGGGAAAAACGTTAAATAACATCGCTTATTCAGTTACATATAATGAATAACAGGCAATGTAATAGTATATATAAATAAAAACTAAAATATTAATTAAATGCATTTTATTTAATTTATTTTAAATTCAATAAAATGAAGAAATTAAAATAAATGTAGTTTATTTTTAAAAATAACATATAGAAATATTTTATTTATAATGATATTTTGTTATTACTGAATATAGTGGCATATCTGAACGCAGTACTATGAGTAAAAAACAGGTTGCCCTTTTCTCAGAAGAAAAACTTACTAAGATCTACATCATCAGGTCTATGGACACGCCTAAACAGTCATATTTCTGTAATGAGCGAGAAAAGTTCTGCACTACGACCTAAACAAGTAAAAGATTCAGCACAAAGCTCAATTGTCAACAGCAAATCTTACTTGTTGGACAACTGAACTTTTAGTATTTCTAGTCTTCAGTAGAAATTTGAAAAATACCGCTGTATGGTACTTGGCCCTTAGGGTGTTCAATAAGTTTTTTAGAAGGGGTGGTGGGTAAAAGGGGTAGGTAAAGTGAAAGACTTATACAGATCGTAAGATCTAAGGAATTTCCTTGAACAGCTGTTTTCATAATTCCTAATGGAAGAAAGAGGAATACTGTCCAGCTTGACGGAATTTAAAACTAGATCTGAGCAGGTTCGTTTATGCTGGACAGAGATTTGATAGAAGAAATGGATTTACCTTTCTCGATCCATCCGAAAGGAGTTTGGACATATATGTGTTTTATTGGTCGATTTGAGATTGCTGTTTTGTACCTCCCACTTCTTAGGTGTTCTTACAAATAATGGAAGCCAGTTGAAAATGTTGCTTTTTTTTTTCATTTCTTCCGGCTTGCCTTATACGTATTTCTAGCAAAGCAGTTCACTGCAGTGGGGGTACAACAACAGCCTATTATTGCCTGTTTCTTGTTTAGCTTTTTAGCGGAGTAATCATGCTATAACCTCTTCTACGCCTAAAGCGACGTCTTGGTATTCGTACAAAACGGCCACTGGCGCATAACAACCTTCTTACGCACATTTTGATGACTCCAACCTTGTGGTTTTGTCACAATATAGGTGGTAGAAAGGTGCCGGAGTCCTCCAACGGGTCTTTATGTTCGTTCAACCTCTGAAGGGTGTCTTCACTGCTATCTGTATGGCGAAGTAGCACTAGAGGGAGGGAGAGAATGAAAGGGAGTGAGAGAGGGAGAGAGAGAAAAGGTTCAATGTATTACATGTTAGACATTCTTTGAAAATAACAGAGCTTTAACAGTTCATGCGTGTGGTAGAACCACCATGTTCAACATCTTCCCTTCATCACTGAATGCTGATATTTTAGTGGGCCTAGAACGTTTTCTAGGGACTTGCTAAAATGCATGGGCCCAAAGAAAATCTTGTACACAGAGAAGGGAAGATAACGACAAACGCAGTTCCACCGTGGATTCATTTAACTAAAGAATGTTTAATAGCTAATTAAACACCTTTCACAAAAATAAACATTAAGTTTCGTATTTTGAAACCAAATGAATCACAAACATATAAATGCGCTGTATTGGTAAGCTGCTGTTTATCTCTGTTTACTCCAAGAATGGTTTCTTGGAGGGAAACAGATTAGCACCAGCAAATTACTCATACAGATTCAAACTGTCGGAGAGAGAACTAGAAATAATTAACACCTGACCTAGCTTTGATTTAAAAATAAAAAAAAAATTCCATGCCCAAATTCCCAGAATAACTTACAGATGGACTAGATGAACAGAATAGATGCTTAAGCCTTTTACTATTTCCTATGAAACAAGTCGAGTTTCACAAACTCGCTATAGCATTTGATACACTTGTGGATATTTACAAAAGTATTACTTCTCACCCTAAACAGCGTAAAGCTGTCTCAGACATCACAATAGTTCTTGAGACCACAATGGAAATTCGGTAATCGAAAATTCAATTCTAAACAATTTCAAATTATATTGTATACAAACAGAGCTACGGTTGTTTTTCTTGAGTTGCGAGATTAAAACCCCAACCTGTTGAAGAAAGCCTTAGAAAAAAATCCCCTCGTCAGCGACTACAATGGAACTTACAAGTGTTTCTTTTGGCGACTTAGCGCTATTGTTAAATTCTGAATGAGAACATTTATAAGACAATATTATCTCATTCAGGATTTAACAAGATCTCCCATTCCCAAAGCCAAATTTTGTTATTTAGAATTAATGTGAATTATTCCTTATTGTTGTGTGTCACGAAATTGTAAAATCAATGTAAATATTTCTAGTTATAAATTGTGCTATTCTTGCAAATTCCTGGTAATACGTATACACACCATGTAAACTATACACGGAGACCTTGGAACTGAATCCTATTATGGCCTAGGGCGGGATACGTAAGCTTGTAAGTTAGGCATACATGTAACAATCTAAATTTTCACCAGAGTCCTATTTGGCGCTGGTAACCGAGCGATGCTTATGGAGACGTCCGCCAGCGCACATTTTTGGCGCCAGAGTTTAGGGAGACATGCGCTGTTGAAAAAAAAAAAAAAGGAACCAATGGGAAATTAGAGCGCGAGATACAAAAGGGAATTGCACAGCCGACATCGCCCTCTTCTCTCTGGTTTCCTGACTCCGGGCGCCCTGGATCTTCAATGATTCCAGAGTCGTGGAAGCTTCGGAAGTATCCAGCATCATGGTCTTCAATTTTGCCAGATATATCCCTTCCAGAGCCAGTCAGACGAGATGTGGCAATACAGGGTCATGCTCTATTACGATGACCAGAAAACTGAGTAATCTTTCCATTATACTGTAGAAAACAAGCCTTCTTATAGATGCAGACGGAATGTTTCCAGGTAGAAGTCCTAGGAAGAAAGATAGGCGCCATCCAGAGCACGTGACGTCAAGAAAAGTATGTCTACTGTCCTGTTAAGATTTCCATTTCTCTGTCTTACGAGCATGTGAAAGGGAACGTGTATTGTATGTGAGAATATTCTTAATTAAACTTATAGTGATTCAGAAATTGTTCCTAAGGAACGTGTTCAATTTAGATTAGGATGTTTGTTCCAAGAGAACGTGTGTAGTATTGACTTTTGTTCATAGTGGACATGTAAGAATATAACAATAGTTCCTAGAGAACGTGTGTACAAGAATTAACAATTGTTCCTCAGTAGACGTAAAAGATATTAATGATAGTTCACAGAGAACGAGTGTGTGAGAATTTAAGAGTTAATGTTAGTACTTGAGGAATATGTTCTAATTTAGATGATTTATGTAGAGTTATGTGACAAGATTGAGGAACTTTAGGCACTCTAAATGTTAGATCGTATAATGTGCTGCGTATTGAATTGAAAGTTAAGTAAGGCAGCAACTAATTAATGTAGGGTTCCGATTTTTTTTATTGCCAATGATTATTCCTTAAGAGAAATGTCGTGAGCAGAGTATGATCTTATGTTTTAGATACTTAAAATGTGTTTGATAATTTAAGTGTAGTTATATATCCATTGAAATCAACTGAGAGATCTTAATTCATGTTTTATTCAAGTTTGTAATTTCTTGTCTTAGTATAATAAATGTCCTAGTTTGATTGTAATTAGGTGCTTGCCTGTTTTGTTCTCATTTCACCACTTGCTAAAATAGAATCTAAGCGGGAAACCGAAAACTTATATAGAAGTATTGGATAGAAAGCCACGATTGCTACATGTTTAAAGGTTGAGATAAATTATTGATTTAGAAAACCTATAGTAGGAAAAAGGTGACGTTATACTTGCTGATTGTTATTTCCATGATGTTATGTGTGCAACTATCTAGATGCGGAGTGGCGCAGCGTGAACAAATTAATTTCTCTGCATTGAAAAGGAATTAATAAGTGAGAATTAGAGAAGTTAACCCTTTTCATAGATTACTTCCTTACCATCCTCGAATAAGTTTAATGTCAAATTGATTCAAGGGTAGGCCTAAAGACGATTGAAGACTGCGTGTTTAAGATATATAAGAGAGATAAAGTAATAAGTAGGGAGGATACCTCGATATAAGTTGTATAAGAGTCGCTACGGAAGCATCACAAAATAAAGTATGGTTAAAAATAAAATAAGAAAGTAACAACAAAATACGAATATATGAAAGATATAACACTATCGATGCCAACATTTTCACGGAGATATATAGGCCTCGTATCTGGGATCATTATTAAAATTTATCCAGTTATTTGAATTGGAAAATTTCAAAAATTAAGCAAACTACAATTACCTCTGCAGATTATAGGATCAGTTTTGTGTTCATGAATGCTGTCACTATACAGATATGCTATCAAAAAAAATATTTTTAATGAGTGTCGGCAATCATTCCTTTCTTGATTATAAAGCAAAAAAGCTATACACGTATAATACTTATTCTTTACTCTTTCGGTAGTCTAAGGGTAAGTATATACGTGACATGCTTACTCTTTAGACCACTGAAAATAAAATCTCGGATAATATTTATGAATTATATTTGAAGTAAAGAACACGGTAGGTTATTTTTTTTTCTGGACTTTTTTACATTCCCGGCCTGTACGCAAGAAGTGAATTAGGGGAATATACCTAATAAATAGCAGTATATTCCAAAATAAGATTCTAATTGCCAACACACACACGCATTCAGTGCTGCATGTGTATTTTTCAGCTACTACTGAGTTGTGCAATGTAATGGTTCCAAGTACCAAATTTCATCAAAATTCGTCGAGCCAGAGCTGTCCTGGCGAAGGGAAAATACAAGCTCGTCGTTAGCTATAATAATAAAGTTTCTATAAAACTTTGGAAGAAAGGAAACTTGTTTTACATGCAGTGTAAGAGAAACCTGAGCAATTAGTATTTTATTGTGTTTTTTTATTTATTACACTCTATTTTTAAGAATGGAAAGACCTGAGTTCGAATTCTGTCTAGGAAAAAACATTTATAAGAGCCTTTCAATTGATAGTCAGTTAGCTGGTTTTATTCAGAAATGTTAGATTTTTTTCCTCCCGGAAAAAAAACCTACCATCCGTTTTATCTCGCAAAGAAAAAGTTAAATCGGCAAAAGAACACACGCAATTTACAGACACAATACACTAGCCTCATGGCCTTAATTGCTTCAGCCAGAAATTCAAAAACAATCAATTTTCTTAAAAATAGCGTTGAATGTAGTACTGTAATTTATGCATTGAAAAACATAAACAAATAAAAATTGCCTATAACGCCTTTTCGCGAAAACAAACTAATTATCTTATTTTTCTTTTAGATGTGCCATATTTTCATGCTTTATGTGCTAATTTAATTTTTACAAAATATTTTTAACTTGTTATAAGAAAAATAATAATTTTAGTGTCCATTATGAGTAATTCAACTATAATTAAACTGTTTTAATCTTTGTTACTGAGTGATCTAAGTAATCAACACTATCACAGCATAGGAACATACCGCAAAATTTGTAACCTACTTACGGGATTCCTCCGATGACGTTTTGCTGAGAGAAGAGTTGGCAATGAATTCCTTCCTTCCTTCCTTTAATTTGTTGTTCTTTGCTGATTTATACGCACGAGGAATGGTAGCCGAGTTTCCATTGCCTGCAACAATAAAAAAAGAAAAATATACTTTCGTCAGGGTTTTAATTACTTTTATTTAACTCGCGAAGATTAAACGCAATTTCATTGCGTTCATATAGTCAGTTTAATAAACTAACTGGTTAATAAACTGGTGCATAAATGCTATTTCCTAAGCAGAGTTAGTGATATTATAAATACCGTATTAAATGGGATGAATCAACTCATATTAATATACTCCACTTATTTCGTCTACACTGCACGTAGTTTTCTCTTACGATATCCGTTGCCATAGCAACCACTGTTTGGCCTTACTGGCTTAAACAATTAAGTTAATGCAGCGTATAATTGGAAGGAAAAATAGCATTTCTTCTCATTCAGCCAAAATAAGTGTGATACAATATGCCATAAACTTTCGGAGACTTTTAAAGATATTTCCTTTAATTAGTGGAATAATCGCTACGCTTTGCTACTCGATGATGTATACATTTATCCATCAATGAAAGAAGAATGGGATTACAAAGTGAGTTTGTTAAACAGGATCTCATTCATAATAAAATTACACTGATATACTCCATACACCAAAAGCGCATTATATTCTCATTAACAGTTTGCTAATATCAGTGTTATTATTACTATTAAAATTATCTTTAGGCCAATCAAATGTTTTTATTTATGCGAAAGCCAAAATCTTTTTCGGCTTTTGCATAAATAAAAAAATGTTTGTTCTAACTTATTTTTGCGTATTATTATTATTAACCTGTGGAGTACCACAGGGAGCTGTACTCTCCCCAACTCTATTCAACATTTACATGCACGATATTAATCGGCTACCTCTCAAAGGTAAGATATTTCAATACGCAGACGATACAGCGATAATATCCATCAAACACAAACATAGCCCAAGCAAATATGCAACATGATATAAATCTGATCATAGACTGGCTCACGAAAAACTCCATACACCTAAACTCAGATAAGACAAAATTAAAGATATTCAGAAATCCACTGACTCGACCAGTTGATAACAAATATATAACCATTCAACATCCACTCTCCAACATAATAAACACGCAGAACAGCGAAACCACTATAATCACTCAGGTTGAAACAATACAATACCTTGGAATTTACTTCGAATGCAGATATGAACTGGAATAGCCACATAAACCATCTACACAACAAACTCCGAACAATAAGTGGCAAACTCTACAGGTTAAAAGACATAGTTCCCATATGCCTAAAAATACTAATAAACAAAGCACTATGCCAAAATATACTAAGATACGCTATAACAACGTATGCTTTCGGTGCACCCTACAAACTAAATAGATTAATGTCGCTACAGTACAAAATGACAAAACTGATCTTTTGGGAACAAAGAGAAAATCACGACCTTATAAACATTGCAATGGTAGAACACAAAATACTGACAGCAAAACATTTATGTCACTATGCAGCTTTGCTAAAACATTATTTCGATGCCAACTACAGGACAGAAACACATATCGCATAACGAGACCTCAGACAACTAATTATATCGCATATAAATACAATAATCACTACGGAAAAGCCACACGAAACTTCTATATCCCAGACAAATTACAGATAAACAAATTTCCTTTTGAATACAGAAACCTTACAAACTACAATAGCCTGAAAAGAGCTCTAAGGACATACTATGAACAAGAAACACGCACCCAAAATACCATACAAACTTAATGAAACACAATATATTCGTTCAGGCTTCCAGTTCAGCGACGCATCAATACATTCCAAGTTATTGTGTGTGCGTGCGTGCCCGCGAATTTCTCAATCATAGATTTCATAGCTCCCCAACACAGCAAAAAAAAACAAAAAAACAAATAATAACCAACTGGCGTCATCCTCAGATAAGCTTACAAGCTTCGAGGATGAAAGCAGAGAAATTAGTTCTCATCCAAGATGTATCATATGTAACCAAATACATGTAATGTACGTATCACATGTAAATCAATATATATAATGTATGTATTATATGTAACAAATGTACGTAATGTAAGTATCGCATGTAAACAGATGTAAGTAATGTATCATATGTAATGAAATGTATGTAATAACTAACAAATGTATGCAATGTAATAAAAAAAATGTAAATCATGAGTTTACACTGTATGTTTGTGAGAATTAGGAAATATAATATTTTGATTGCGTATGTGAAAATACTGTTGTATAATCACACCTTTTCAAACTGGAAAAAAAAATTATTATTCCTCCATTGAGTCAAAAACATAAATCGCAGGAGGTCCCACTACAACCTCTGTCTAAAAAGGAAACGAATTTTAGATAGAAAATAAAAATAAAACACAGGCCAATTATAATTATTCAAATCATTTATTTCAATCAATATACTCTCCCTCAGCTTCTATATAGCGTTTGGCACGGTCAATTAATTCGTTAAATGAATTTTTTATATCGGTTTTTGGGATACTGTTGAGGGTCGTGGTTACTGCCGCTTGAACGTTTTCAGTGGTATCGTATCCGGCAAATGAAGTCGGGGGAAGAGAAAGAAGTCACAGGATGCTAAATCAGGTGAATACAGCGAGTGATCCAATACACAGACTTGGTTTTTGCTCAAAAACTGTCTCACAATGTTCGAACGATGAGATGGTACAAATCGCGAATTCATTTTACGAAGGTCCAAACTCTCGGTTAAAATGTTGTGCACAGTTGAATTTGGAATCTCCAATTCATCTTCAATCAATCTCACTAACGATTTCCGGTTTTCTTTGATGAAATTACGCACTTTTTGGATGTTAACTTCGCTCAGTCCAGTTTTTGGACGTCCCAGCTTTTTGTCGTCCACAAGCGTCTCACGACCACTTTGAAATCGCTGAAACCACTCGTAAACTTAAGTACGGGATAAGCATTCATCACCGTATGCTTTTTGAAGCATTTGATGCGTTTCGGCAAAACTTTTACCAAGTTTCACACAATCGCAGCTCTCATTTTCCGACCGTTCGTCAAAACACACTGTCACTCGTGGCACCATAACTCGGCTTCTAATGAAACAAATGGCATAAACAGTTGCACAACACTAATGAAAGTTGCCGCTTTCTTCATCAAAAAAGATACAACAGGTGGCGCCACTAGTTACTTCTATTTTCGAAAAGTTCGGTTTCTTTTTAGACAGAGGGTGTATTACAGACACAATTTATGATACCTCGCCTTAAATATATTCACTGTCTCTGTACTCACCACACTCTCAGGCAATGTACTCCATCCACTCTCTACACAAAAAAAAACCTGCTCTTCACCCTTAGCTGACACTCTCCTTATACAGCTTATAGAGATGTATCCATTCTGTGCAAAACCTCTTCCACATTAATCTGGTGATTAATGTCTGAATCATATTCCCACCCCCTCCTCCTCCTATCCACCAGTTTCTGCAAATCGCATTTTCTCAATAGGCCTTTATACTCAACATTCCTGGCACCAGAAACCACTTTAGTCAATCGTCTCTGAACCTTTTTCAATACATCTTCATCTCATTTGAAAACCAGGTGATCATATGTGCTCACAGTAATCGATATGTAGCCTGATCAAAGCCTTATACAAGGGAACATCCTTACTTCTACAAGTCAGTATCCTCTGCATCATTCCCCATTATCCGCTGTGCTGTCGTCACAATTTTAGCAACATGTCCTGGAAATTTTAGGTCCTTATCCACAATCACTCCCAGATCTCTCATCTTCTTTACCTCTTCCAAGATATTCCACTGATTCTGTACTTTACATCCCATCTCTGCTTCTCAAATTTCAAAGCCTTACACTTTGAAACATTGAACTGAAACCCCACTCACTTGCCCATTCAGCCAGTGCGCTCGAGTCCTCTTGCAAAGTCACAGCATCCGCTCTGCTCCTAATAGTTTTCAGCTTTGCATCATCTGCGGACAGCTGCACATTACCATTCCGACCTCTTCCAATATCATCAACATACAAGTTGAACAGCAAGAGTCCCACTGGGACACACCGGTTGACTCTTCTCGTTCGCTAGTGGCTCTATATCTCTTCTGAGATATCGCTCCTTCATAGACAGCTCGCTACTACTCATCAGAGACATCCAGTCACCAATCCAGCCGACTTATTTACTATCTATTCCTATCTGTTCCAGTTTAATTACCAACTTGTCATGTAGCAATTTGTCAAATGCCTTTGCAAAGTGTAAAGCTTTGCGATAAAGACATCAGAAATTATAAAATATTTAAATCAAAAATTAAAAAAAATAAACCACTTAGAAATTGAAACATATATATTAACTCACATTTCTTCATCAGTGCTTTGCGTTCTTTTTCTTTTTCTTTTTCCTTTTCTTTGGCTTTCTTCTCTTCATTATTACTCTCCTTTTCACTTTCTTTGATTGTTGGAGGTTGTGGCTTCCTGGCTACTCGACGAACATCCTGGCGATGACCGGTTAACCACCTGTGCCTGTGAGCGTCTTCTGGTTTTAACCGTCTTTCTGGATTCCAGCTATGAAAATCAATAGGAATATTTGTAATATCAATTTTTAACTCTGCTAGAAACGATGAAGTCATGAAAGGCATTGTAACTTTATATCAACATGGTTTTCGTTAACTCAGTTTTTCTGCATGATCTTCAGGAAGTTAATATGTGATTGGTGTTCAAAACATTACTAAAAAGTAATTTTGTTTTTACTTTTAAGGTTGTATAAGGTAGATTATATTGCCTGTTCTTGCTGTCTCGTATTTAAATAGAAATATAGCATGATAGGTGTATCCAGTCTTCTCAATAAACAACTCCATCAATTAGTATTTTAGGCGTACCCGATTATATCCGAAGTTGCTGCGTGTATAAGCACGTGCAGACATTTCCCAACCGTTACAGTAAGTAAATTAACAGAGTCAACGGATACCGCCTTTGTTCTCCAACCAAAGATGGTATCTTAACTATCAACCAAATCGATACCACGAATGCCCTTATCAGCGTGGATGTTTGTAAATATCTTTAGGTGGTTGATGTGTATCGTCGTTTGGTGTGAGATCACCACCTTACTTATTGGAAATCTGAAGTAGCTTGATTACTATTACCATATGACCCATGCTCCTGTCCTGTATTCCCTAAATAACTTATAAATTCAAGTACGTCTCCATCTCTAAGTAAATTCAACAAATTAGAACTATTCAATTGACAAACCACATAGTTGTCAATTGCTGGGCGGCAGTCTGCTCTGTTTTACCAGTTAAGACACAGCAGACTGCATGTTTCTACTTCCTTACCAAATCACACATAAGGCCTGCATATTTCCAATTAGAAGCTATTATTCTCAATCTCGGGGATTCGTTGAAAGTGATCAAAATGGATTTATAATGCTATTAAGTCTGACATAACGTCTGCTTACCAAAAAGGAGATACAATTATCTTTCCCCGAATCTTGTCGATGGCCAAAGTATTTAAGATATTAACAATTTTTACTCTTTCCTTCTTGTATTATGACATTCCATAAATCTAAGGTCACCAGGCTAAAGATACATATTTTTGGAGGAGCTGAAGTTAAGAATTTTCAAATCAAAGTAACGTTTTTGAAATAATCAAAAGAAGAGCTAAAGACTTCATTTTGGCAATGTTAAATAGAGAACATTTAAGATCCATCCTTATTCACCGAAGAAAAAAAAAATAGAAACTTTTAAAAAATATCTAGAATCTTTAATAACCCGTAGTTCTGTGTATCTAAAGTTTTCAGTTCTTAAAATATTACTATTCGTCAACGATAGAATCAATTGATCAAGAAGTAAATATTACATCTATTTAATCCAAATGGTACACGGAAAAAAAAAAAACGCTACTGTCTATAAGAGTGAAGTAAAATGCTTTTATAATCCCTGCTATCTGATAAGGTTGCTGTGTAGGGGAAAGTTTATGAGCTAAGTGCTCTGCTCGAGTGGGTGCGAGTTATAGATCCTAGTTAGGAAATAGAATTGTCTTAGGTCTCCTATATTTGAAGAAATACGATTCATCATAGTTTGCTGTTTGTTGTACAAGTTCATTTGGATGTGAAGACGATTTTGAGAAGAACTTTAATGACGAAGGAGTAGATGTAGGAGATATTTGTGTCTTGATGAAGTTGAACATTTCTGATATGCCATGGCGCATTTAAAATCATGCGTAGGCATTTGTTTTGCACTCTCTGCAGCTTGAGGATATTTGTGCTTGAAGTGTGGCTCCAGGCCGGGGACGCATAAGTAATAATGGGTCGAATCATCAACTGATAAAGAGGAGCAATTTGATTTTGGTATCCAGTTTACTATTCCTGTTGATAAGAGGGTAAAGCTGTGCTATGGCTTTTGATGCCTTTGTACACGAGGCTTTTGTATGTGGGCTGAAGATTGGTTTTCTGTCCAGCCGTATACCGAGATATTTGGTTTCTGCTTTCCAGGGAATTTTGATAATAAATAGGAAGATGTCTTCTTTAGGAGATATTGAGTTTTTAGTGAAAAACATGGAGATGCTCTTTTGAGGGTTTACTTGCATCTCTAATTAGAGAACCAATGCTCGCAGGTTTTTTTTTTTTTTTTTTGCAGTTTCTTGGTGACAAGATGCGGTTTAAGAGATCTGGCTAGTATAGCTTTATCGTCAGCGTAGAGGGCAATGATAGATGACATTGTGTTGTGCGTCATGTTCGCCATGTAAATCGCCAGGAGGGACCCTTGAGGCACTCCTGCCAAGATTACTCGCTGGCTAGATAATACATCATTTAGTTTGACTTGCATTCGTCTGCCACTAAGAAATGACTTTATAAGGTGGACTAGATCCAATGGAATGCTGCCTAAAATCAGCTTGTAGAGTAGTCCAAAATGCCATAGCTTGTCAAAAGTCTTTTCTAAGTCAAGAAAAGCTGCTCCAGTGTATTGGTGCCAATTGTAGCATGTGGTAATGAACTCTATTAGTCTATGGATTTGTTGAGTAGTGCTGTGAAACTGGCGAAAGCCAAAATGTTCTTTAGGGAGGATATTTAACTTGTTTACAGAGACTTGAATTCTGGAATGGATAACGTTTTCTGTAATTTTGCCCAAATTAGAAATCAGACTTATGGGACGATAACTTTGAGGTTGCTGTGGATCCTTACCGGGCTTATAAATAGGGACCACGTCTGCCAACTTCCATGCAGAGGGAAAGTACTTGAATCTGAGCATGGCATTTATAAGATGTACAGTGGCCTTTGGGGATAGCGGTTTAATAACTTTATTGGTTATGCCGTCAGGCCCAGGAGTTTTTTTATTCTTTAAATTCTGTATAATGTCATTTCAGCTGGAGAAGTAGGTGTGAGTTGGCTGGTACAGGAATTATACCATTTTAGAACGTATCTGACGTGGCGGTGAATTTTATAAATATGATTGAAGTTTAAGGTATCGTATGAAGGGATGCACCGCTTTTCTAAATTTTTAACTATAGTTTCAGCTTTTTCTGCATCTGTGTGAACAATGCCTAGATCATATTTGAGAGGGGAAGGAGTTTTATTTTTGTTTTTGATATTTCTCAGCAACTTCTAGATGGTTTGATCACCAGGTGATATGGAGGCTAATTTGTCTTCCCATAATTTGTTTCTGTGGGTTTTAAGTGCGTCTCTCATTGCATCATTCATTTTGTTCAGAAATTTTTTGTCTTGGGATGCCCGTGTGTTATGGTATCGTTTATAAAATAATCAAAAAGAGAGCTAAAGACTTCATTTTGGCGATGTTAAATACAGAACATTTAAGATCCATCCTTATTCACCGAAGGGAAAAAAAAAATAGAAACCTTGAAAAATATCTAAGATCTTTAATAACCCGTAGTTCAGTTCATAAAATATTACTGTTCGCCAGAATCAATTGATCTAGAATTAGTGTTAAATTTATTTAACCCAAACGGTTCAGTTCTTAAAAGAACTGGGAGATGGACTGAGTCCTTGACTCAATCCCGTCATCTGAATGGAGAAAATCTGTGTGGATGAGGTGTTATTGAGCTATAGCTCTAGTCATGGCTGGGTAACGGCAATAGCCGAGCCTCAGTTAAAGCTTCATTGGCGATGTGTAAGTAAAGCCAATCTCTAAAAATTCGGACGATCCCTAGGCCACTCAATCGTGGGCGAAAGACCGTCCATCTCAGCGTTGGCTCCACTCAGTGATGGCCTTCCACCCGCACACCACCACCGAGCAGAACCGCTCATATTCCGAAGAAAATCATTCACCGACAAAGCCCCTCAGCGGGCCGTGCCGGAGAACACTTTCTCCGGAGACTCAAATTGCTCTCTTAAGGCAAAAACCTTAAGAGAGCGAACTCAAAACTCTCGAATCTCTGCTCCCAGGGGGTAACAGCAACAGCCGAACCTCAGTTAAACTTCATTGGTTCAGCATTGCCATTTGTTACCCTGGAGGTCTTAAAAAGAGTTTTTCAGTTTCAACAAAAACAATATAATGAATTTTTATCAATTAAATTCAACGGTGTGTTATAATAGTTTTTAAATAAATTTTCTGCATATATGAATATATTTTTATTTTCCTATATTTTATACTAAACTTTTATTTTATTTATTTTTTTTAAATAAATATATTTTGGACATCACGTTGTGTAAAGCTTTCTTTAATCATGGAAGACGTGATATAATTGGCATTATTATTAGGAATGTGTAAACACTATCGGTCGACAATTACTGATTAGAAATATAAAATTAAATCAAATATTTAATCAATAATGAATAATTAAAAAATAATTAATTAGTAAATATTTAATTATTAAATGTACGAGGGTGTGCTGAAAATTTGTGATTTGTTCTACCAGAAAATTTGTTCTACCATGAAGGTAGAACCATGTACTGTAACTTACGCATTATTCCCCACGAAGTGTTATACACTTGTTACAATGCTGCAGCATCATTTGCAATCCTCTGAGAAAAAAGTCTTTCTCTTGTTGCACAAACCAGTCCATATTGAAACAACTTTACACTATCAAATTTTCATTATTTTTGAAAAATATTTCAAGCAATATTTTTGTTAAATGTAATAAAAATGAAGTACTCACTCTAAACACCTGCAGAGAAAATGGACGAAATCTTCATCATTGCATCCGATTATAGAACCTAAAGTTTTTGAGTTGGGTTTTCTCTTTTTGCCTTTGCTATTGGTCAGTGTGCGCGGATTTCCCTTGGAATCTAGCAAATGAGAATACACTTTTCAATAAGTTATAAAAAACCTAAAATTTAATAACATTTACGATTTCAAAATTCATTAAGTATAAATGACACCATATTTGCTTATTAAGTACATAGAATTTATTTCTGTAGTGCTATCATTTCGATTTTTTTTTATCTGACCACAAACAAAAGGTCGTAAAGCCTATAGCACATCAGTGTTGAAAACTAGAAATAGGATATTCGAAACGTTAAATATGCACACATTTGAATTCAGATAGGGGAATGGAAACACGGTCCGAAAAGAGTACAAATATATTTGTTAAATATATTAATCTTCAAATTTACTTATTTTATGATTTATTATTAAAATCCATTAATTTTTTAATTAATGGATTTTAATAATAAATTAATATCAATAGGAATCCGGCATATACTTTTTTTTTATTTTCTGGTTTTTTTAGATATAGCTCTGAAAATACTACACAGCTTACCAAAGAAAAGACGCCGCCTAGAGGCAGCTTCTAGAACTATAGTTGGAGGTGGTCCAAATATTTCCATGATACAAGCTAGTTGATCTGCCTCATTTTCGCCGGGAAAAAGAGGAAAACCAGTGTACAACTCAGCCAGTATGCATCCCAGACTCCACATATCGATAGGAGGACCATAAGGAAGTCCTAATATAACCTGCAAGATAAAATAAAGTTCTTTCATTTTATCCTTCTCTCTATTTTGTTTTACTTAAAGATACAAATAGCACTTACGTTGAAGATGAGATAAGAGAAACAAATAAAAGAAGGCCCTCGAGACATGAAAAAGATGGAAAGTAAAATATTGATGTCCTGAAAATCCATAAGAATAAAATACTTCATTTTTGATCCTAAAACATCTTGTTTTAAACTTACCTCGGGCGAACGGTAGAATCTGGACTGAATGTATGTGTACACCCTCTGGTTGGCGAAACACGAACTACCGAAATCGATTACTTTAATGGAACTGCTCCCTCTGCTCTTCAGTAAAATGTTTTCCTAGAAATTTCAGGGAAATAAGCTAAATAATAAATACAGAAAACACACGCACACACAAATAATTGGTTCACTAAAAACATGCGAAGTTGATACCACATTATTAATAAATACACGTATTAATTTCAACTAATAGCAGTTATTAATAAGTTCTATTAGTTGAAACGTATGATAAAAAACATTTAAAAAAATATTATTACCAGCTGATGAAAGCAAACAAGACTGGATGGAAGAAAAATTAACACGAATTAAAAGTAATGAATTAAAAGTATTATACATGGAAAGAATGGCCTCAGATTAACATAAAAAAATCAGGAATGTTTTTAGTTCTGATTAAATATTTTGTCATTTTTTAAACATTACAAATATAAAGTTCAAGATATTTTCTGCTAATTATAAATGAATAATTTTTTGGGATGCAGGACGAATGAAACGGATCTCTGTGACTTGCCTGCATATCGATTCTTTTTGTATTATTATTATTATTATCAATCGCACTCAAACCTTTTAACCTTGTAGCATACCAACACGATGGAATGGACAGGGACGAAATAATCTAGAAATGCTACACTGGGGATCGTAACCAACTTTTTCAAGCTATTTAAGGCCTTCGATTAGTAGGACCGTGGTATCACACCGGGTGATAAAAATCATTTAACAGTGAAAGACTTTCACAAACTTGCTTGCCATAATGGGACTCGAACCGACAAATTCGATGGGAAAGAAATGAGGACTTTGATCACATGGTTATCAAGGCAAGCGAAAAATAAGATCACTAGCATTCGACGATGACCTTGGTTTTTAAAAAAAAAAACTTGACTTCGTCTAGGACGCGAGGAACTTTTATCGAGGCTTTTCAATTGAAGGTGAATTATTTTTTCCTCCAGGAATCTCGAGTTTTTCGTCCCGCGAAACACAAACTAGTCATAAAAACGCACGCAATTTACATAGATAGGATACTACGGGAATAACGATTAACCATCCTCTTCCGTCAATTCTGGCTTCGAAAAAGCATGCATGGTCTACACATCAGCGTAAAACAGGAAAGAAGGAAGCATACATCGGTGATGAAGTTAACCAGCTTCGTTTCTTATAATAAACCTAAATGGCTTATCACAGTATTCTAGTCAAAGTCTGGATTTCGAATAATAATGAAAATATATTTTAATTTTTAATTATATATTATGAATTGTATAAGAAGTATTCGAAATAAATTAGAACACATAGAATTACTTCTAGTAATTCTATGTGTTTTATATTATTACTTATATATTACTTCTAGTAATATATAGTGTCCTTAAAAATTGTATACACACTTTTGCAGATGTCATCGATGGACTTTTTTCGAAGTTGCATCCAATTACAGTAGCAATGTGTAGTATGGTGTTCTCTCGAAAGATGTTACTCACATGAATACTAGCATCAACACGTGACCGGTATAATAGTCAAACAAAATGGCTGAGGCACGATTGTCGTTCGAGGAGTGCAAGACCATTTTGAGTTCCCCTCCGCACGTTCTCCTGATTTAACACCCTTGGATTTCTACCTATGGGGGGGGGATCTAAAGGATGTAGTATATCGTAGAAAACCAGCTACATTGGTGGCCCTTCGGAAAGAAATTGAAACGGCATGCACAGCAATCCCACAGAACACTTTGGTCAACGTAATAATAAGTGTTTGGACGCTAATAGTAACCACTTTGAGCACCTCGTGTAATTGTAGAAGTCAAAGGTGACCTGTATTCATCCATTGATGTCTCTATAAATTTAGTATCACAATTTTTATGCAGGTTTTTCTTTTGCAGAAGTGTGTATACATTTTTTTCGTTTAATCATGGACCTAATTAGAGCAAAAAACGGAGCCAGAAAGAGATTCCATAATACAAGAGCCCCACAAGACAAAACAGTACTGAATAACCTAAACAGACAAGTTCGTCAAGCTTTTCAAAAACACAGAAACCATCAATGGGAAACCAAATTGGCTAATCAATGCTGAAGATCATTCCGTCTGGAAATTCCTAAGAGCCATCTGCACCAAAAAGCAACTCATACCCCTATACAAACCAAGAAAGGGATTGTTCATACAGATAAAGAGAAAGCTGAAGCACTAATAGATAACCGTGAATCACAGTTCAATCCATCTTATGCAAATCTAAATATTAACCTTGTATACAAGATTCATCGTCACGTTAGGACAACTTTACGATGATAATTCGGAACATATCACTCTCACTACTCCGGCAGAAATAATAAATATCTTAACTCACCTAAACAGTAAAAAGGCTCCAGGCCCAGATGGCATAACCAACCGAATAATAAAACTACTTCCAAGAAAAGCCATACTCCATCTCGTCAATATTACCAATGCCATTTTTAGATACCAGCATTTTCCCATTTCTTGGAAGACAGCCACCATCATGCCATTGAAGAAGCCGGGAAAACACCATCAACTCCTTGAAAGCTAGAGACCTATTAGCCTGTTATCCAGGCTCGGAAAGGTGACAGAGAAAGTGATCCTCACAAGCCATCAAGCAGAATCAGATAATTTATGAATTTTGCGCAACGAGCAGTTTGGCTTCCGCAAGGCCCATAGCACAGTTCAACAAGTACACCATCTAGTGGAGATCATCACAAAAGGCTACAATTGGAAACTCCATACAGCTGCCATTTTCATCGATGCTCAGAAGGCGTTGACAAAGTATGGCATCAAAGCCTTCTTTACAAACTCATAAAATTTAACTTGCCAATCAAGTTAATAAAATTAATCTAATCAAATGTGAAAGACAGATATATGCAGGTCAGGGTCGGTGAAACGGTTTCGTCGCAACGCAGAGTCTTGGCAGGCGTACCTCAGGGCTTTTTTCTCGCCCCTGTTCTCAATCTACGGAAGACATCCCTCCGAAAACGAGAACAACTTTCACTGCATTATATGCAGATGATACTGCATTAACGGCAAGATCTCTGGGCCCAAACCTGGTAATTAGAAGACTTCAAAGCAGTATATATATATTAGAGGGGTGACTGGCGAACTGGAGGATCCAAGTGAACCCCCAAAAGAGCTCAGCCATACTGTTTTCTAGAAAGAATCCATAGTATGGAGGACATTCATTTTATGGTAGTTAAGGTTCCATGGCAGACTGAAGTCAAATATCTTGGAATGATTCTTGATTAAAAAAAAAACTCCAATTCAGCAATCATATAAGACACATTGCCTCGAAGACATGTTGAGCACAGCTCTACCCTGTGCTCAACAGAAAAAGCAAACTGGATACACAAACAAAGTTAATAATTTACAAAACGGTAATACGACCGGTCATCGCTTACACATCATTCGCATGGAGCCACACCGCGAATACAAATATTCAAAAACTACAGAGATTATAGAAAAAGTGCCTGAGGATGATTCTAGATGCCCCTTGGTTTATTAGAAACTCCCAGATCCAAAGAGCAGTCAACATTCCTTACGTCTCCTCCCCTCCCCTCTCCTATATCTAGCTGAGAAGTTCTTTATCAAGACAAACAAGCACCCAAACCCGTTGATCAAGGACGCTTCGGAATATAATGAAGCGAAAGCTACAAATATAAAAGGCCCAAGTCAATCTTACTTCCAGCTGAACACAACTAATTTCACTGCCTTCACTGGGCGAGCTTATAGCTCATAAACACTCCACTCAAAGTTCTTTCTTTACAGACAAACGGAAATATGAAAAGCATTTTTTGCTTCACCCAATTCGCCAGAAACGTTATTCGTATTCGTTCATCATGTATACCATTATGTGTAAACAGAGGCGACTAAAATGGGTACCCAGGGAGGGTAATGGATGGTAATGCCGTAGCCAATGCAGTTCTAACTGAGGCTTGGCTATTGATGTTACCCTCCTGCCATGATCAGAGTTTTATATAGCCCAATAACACCCTATCCTTACACTTACAGATAACGGGGAATATGAAAAGCATTCTTTTTTCGCCCATCTAGCTCCCCCCCCCCAAAAAAAATCATGTTTGGTTACTTGAAAATTTTGCAACCAACTTAGCTTGATCTCTCTGTTATGTAGACCTCATGTGAAAGAAAAATAAAATACAATAATTTGCATGTTAGGATATAAACTTGATGAGTAAATTTTTTGTTAAATGTTTTGAATGTGGTTAAAATTAGAAAATACACCATTAAGCATAAAAAAAACATTGTTTAATACTGGCCATATACAAATATTTCAACATTCTATTTTATTTTAATATTTTAACATAATGATTAAGAACAATAAGTCCACTCCGTCTCTGTGACGCGAACGTGCACCCTTAGCTACTAGAGTGTTTACAACGTTTTTAATGTTCCTTTCAATTTGCATTCACTAGTATTTTTTTATACTTTTCCATCAACGCCTTGAAAAAGCTAGACAGTTTGCTAGCGAACTGGTAGGCAAAGAATGTTAAAATATTTGTATATGGTCAGTATTAAACAAAAATTTTTTATGATGAACTTTCAAACGACCAAATATGTTTAATTTGAAAAAATACACCATTCCGTATATTTTTTTTGTTTGTTTAATTTGTGTGTGTGTGTAAAGTTGATTTGAAACTACAGTATATGACGGATATTTTATTATCCTTTTAGCGATAAACTTCCTATTTATTTTATCACAGTTTTGTAAGGAATACCGAAATATGTATTCTTATTTCTGTGGAGTTTCCTACTTTTTTTTTTTTTTTATACTGCGTTGAGTTTATTTTTTGAAAAGGATCAAAGAATTAGAAAGAACGGCAAAGAGTTAAACGCGTGATCAGTTTGGCTACTCAATAAAACAACAAAAAAGAGTATTTGATGCTAGCCTGTTTTAAGATACTAACATTCATGCCCAAGACAGGATTCGAACCCATAGTCTACTGTCTGCTTGTGTTTAGGGAAAGACGAACCACCGCTCTGTCTCTCTAGCTATCTATCTCTCTTATTAGAGGCCGCAAGGGGCTTGAAAAAGTTCCATGCTTACTCTCCAGGATTGTGGGACTATGTATTTTAATCTAAAAATCGTAATAATAATAATAATAATAATAATAATAATAATAATAATAATAATAATAATAATAATAATAAAGGAAAAATCACCCTATCCATGGTACTAATATATCATAGGTTAACAGCTTTCGGGAGTGCGAGTCACATTTCCAAAAATCCCAGAACAAAACTGACTCCAGACCGTTCTAATTTCCCCTGTAGTAATGCACCGAATAAGGTGCTGCTTGCGTTTATGAAAGTACATATTTTTGCACTGAATGATAGAATGTGTTGCAAAATGTCAATTAGCGAAACTCTCAATAATTATTCAATTAAATTCACTAGAGAAATTTAAACACAAGATATGTTAAAAGTAACATGATGTGGTGCAACTTTTGTTGTAATTGATGATTATTTTTAAATTATTAATAAAGTGTCCACTCAACCTATTCCTCTTGCTAACCAGTTATGATCTTCGTTACTTTGCAGTTTTTACGTAGAAATTTGAAATTAGAAATTAAAAATAATAAAAATAAAAAATATAAGAGATAAGAATTTGATCATATTGATGCCAACTGCATCAATATGATCAAATATGATTGAAGATGAATTTGATGCAGTATGTGTGAACTAAGTCTAATTATATATATTTAATTTGGACAGAGAAAGATACTTACTGGCTTGAGGTCGCAGTGAATTATGTTTTCTTTATGTAAAAGCCTAACACACTGAACAAGTGAATAAGCAAATCGACGAATGAGTCCAAGGCTGAATCCCTGATAATTATTTTTCTTGATTAACTCATAGAGGTTGAGTCTGCAAGAAATAATAGAACTGTAAGAATTTTATTCTAGGGAATTACAATATTTTTTCAGCTTGATGTTGAATTACTTTTTACCGGAATTTGTGTGTGTGTGTGTGTGTGTGTGTGTGTGTGTGTGTGTGTGTGTGTGTGTGTGTGTGTGCGCGTGCGTGTGCGTGCTGCGACACACTGAAACATCAACTTAAAAGTTAACATAAAGGAGAATGAAACTAAAGCCATTGTGTATCGAATAGGAAACTTAGCAATTTGGGATTTCATCCCATAACAAGAAAAGTTGAACTAAGGCAAAATTGAACATAGCGTAATTCGTAAGTGGCCTGTCTCGGTGAAGGGGGTTAAATCTCACGGCAAAAAAAAAAAAAAAAAAAAAAAAAAAAAAAAAAAAAAAAAAAATTAGTCTATTTTTTTAACGCGCAAATAGGCCCGAAAAATACATGGAATTGCTAGATACGATATAAGTGTCTCATAAGCAAGCTTCTTTAATACAAACAATACTGAAAAACTTTTTGATCTAAAAATCCCAGATATGTTCTGAGGAAATAGCACATGATGCAACTAAAATATTCCTATAATTACGAATTCTAGATTGATTTTTTTTCCGATGTGAATCTTAATCGTTCACTGAGACAAGTCACTTACAAATTACACTATGTTGGAATATATTGGGTCCATCAATGCGTTTCAGAGAAACCTAAATTGCGCATATTCAATAGAGCGTGGGACCTCTGGAACTGATCGCACGTGCCACTCTTCTAGGCATGTCCTTCACTCGTTAGTTATAATATGAGTAAGGTCTTTTGAAATTGCCATATTCAAAAGTATTGCATATCTTTTCAAGATAGTAGCACAAAAGTAAAAGACTGATGGCCACTGAAACAGCATCTTTAGATATCATCCGTTTCAAATCTCAAAGATATTCTTCATGTGCCATCGACAATATGAAAGATGCACAACGGGGTATTGGATAGGGCTTATTTGTTTTCCTTGTAGCGATGCAGGCTCCACATGACACAAGAATATACACGTTCCATTCTAAAAGCGTCTTGTTTCAACACAGTGCTTTGGATTAAACGTTTTTTTTTTTTTCAATGATATTTGCATTCTCTTCATCACCATGATAACAACCTTACTCTAAATTAATGCTATTATCTGTCTTTAGTTTCTAACCTTGATATATAGGAAAAACTTAACTACCATTACCACTTCATTTATCAACTATTAACAGACATTGTCAGGTAATTTTTAGATAGCAACGCAATATTCGGCCGAAATAACCAAACCAAAGCCGTGCAATCATTTGATCAGAATCGAGAAATTGCTGAATTAATTAGTTTTTTTTTAATAGCAGAAACGATTTTTAAAAAAATATTATATATATATACTTGGTATTTTCTAGTAGATATAACTTCCAAAACGTGAACTTCAAACTCATGATTTCACTCAAAAATTACAGACTAACCGCAAAGCAGTTCTGATTAGTCTGATCTAAACAATGTGAGATAAATTGACAGTCAGTGCATCCGTGTCCTTGTGCAGCTGTCTGCATTTCATTAGTTGAGACGTTCGCCACATGCTTATGCAAATGACAGTTCGCCAGACTTGGTATCCTCGAAACTTTGACAGTATACGCATTAATCATTCCTTTTTTGTCACGTGTGTTGCATTTTTCATTTGAGGCTGCATTTTGCTCGCAATCAGAATTACAATCTTGGAGAAGTGGCGCTGGTGCGTAATGGCGGTTGTCAAGTGTTTATATATGTGATCAGTGATTTAAATAGTTGTTATGAATAATTCGGAGTGTTGATTCAGATTTTTGATATAAGCGGAAAGCGAAGGTAATCAAGTAGCTGATGATTGTGTTGTTAATTAGTGATTGCGGTCTCGCGATAGTCCTTTAGTGTGTTATATTTTGTGTTTATACGCTATACGGAAATCCTTGAGATCCAGCTCAGGTAAGTCATTTGAAATTACTAGCGCGATTCGTTAGGTTGCTAGTAGACTAACTCAGTCTACAGGACATTTGCTGGCAGGCTTCAAGCCCTGCGGGATCATATATTGCTAGTAGTCCATTTAGGTCTACAGGACACTTTGCTGGCAGGCCCCCGGCCCTGCAGGATTATTATACTGCTTTTAACCCATCTCTGCTGGCAGGAAATAGCCACTTTGAGATGGACAACATCAAAGATCATATCCAGTTCCTTAACAAGGAGCAGTCTCTAGAAGTGCTCAAACTTATAATAAGCAAATTAGAAACTGACTGGCCAGGATTCATAAAAGAGTACATTCACTCTAATGATGGAGAGGAGGAGGAGAATGAGATCACTCAAGAGGATCTCATTGCTGCTCTGTCACCAAAACCCCCCTGTCAAAACATCTCTCAAGGGGAGCACGCTTACAAAAGAAGAAGAATCACAGAAGACCAGATGGATGAAGACTCAAGTACATTAGAAGTCCCAAAAAACACCGAAAAGGTACCACCAATAATACTTAGGGACAAGGACAAATGGACCACTGTCACTACAGCCCTTAGAGAACATAAAATTGCATATTCCTGGGCCAAAAATCAAGATGAAGGTGTCAAAATCCAACCAGCCTCAGTCACTGACTACAGACAGCTAACAAGACTAATGGATAACAAAAGTCTCCCATATCATACTTTTGCTTTACCCAGCGAGAAAAATCTCAAGGTTGTGCTTCGCGGAGTGACCGAGGGGGTCACCTGTGAAGAAGTCACCACTGATCTCATGAGTCGGAACCTAACACCAGTGAAAGTGAGCAGGATGCTCAGGGCAGATAAAAGACCAATGCCACTAATACTCGTAGAAATTGATAAGACACAGAAAGAGATATATGAATTAACAACGATATGTGGCCTCAGAATTTCAACTGAGCCACTGAGGAGGAAGTCGATGGCTGGGCAGTGCCATAGGTGTCAAAGATTTGGCCATGCCCCAAAACTCTGCAAAGCAAATTACAGATGTTTAAAATGTGGCGAGGGCCACCAGACAGTCATGTGCACAAAACCAAGATCCGCTCCAGCTAAATGAGCAAATTGTGGAGGACCTCACCCTGCAAACTACAATGGATGCATTACACATCCAAATAACAGACGGTTACAAAAAAATACCCCTCCAACACAATTCAGCGATGCTCAAGCCAGCCGTGCTAGTTATACCCCAGCTCAAACTATCAGTAACCCAACAACTCAAGAAAGGAAACAAATGCCTAAAACTTATGCAGAGGCAGAACGAACAAAGACTACTCTAACTCATGACCATGTAGGCTCAAATCTTACTTCAGTACTAACTGCCTCGCTAGCTACCATGTTACAAGAATTCAGTTTGACGAATCCTTCACCTTCCTCCACGAAACGATTCCTACAAGGTACCCATTCAATTCTGACAGCCCTCAGCAATGAATAGAAGAAAATTCCATCCCAACTCTCTCATGATCATGGCATGGAATGCCAACGGACTCAGCAATAAAATCCTAGAACTACAAGAGTTCTCTCACAGGCATACTCCTGGCATAATACTGGTAAACGAAACACATCTCAGGCCAGCTAACAATCTCAAATTACGGAACTATACCATGTATAAAACAGATAGACTAACGGGAAGTGGAGGAGGAACTGCTATATACATTAAAAACTATCTAATTCACAATGTTCTGACCAATCCCCAAACCAAGAACCTAGAGATAACTGGCATAGAAGTTAATACCAACAACGCTGGAAATATCAAAATTTACGCTGTATATAATCCACCCAGCATTCCATTGCTGGTATCCGATTTGGACCCCATTCTCGGCTTCTCCGATTCCATCATCATGGCTGATGACTTTAATGCCAAACATACAGCCTGGCATAGCTCCATAATTAATGACAAAGGTCGAATTCTAAACCATTACGCAACACAAAATTCTATTGTTGTAACCGGACCTACAGAGCCCACCCATCATAGCCCAACTGGAAGTTCAGATGTACTTGACATAGTTGTCCTCAAAAACATCAGATACCAATACCAGCTGGAAGCAAGAAATGAACTTTCATCAGATCACAACCCTATTCTGCTTAAACTTGGCACACAAGAACAATTCTCCCCTCCCCACTCTTTCATATCTTGGGACAAACTCACCAGAATCTTACCTGATCACATTGGCCCAGTTCCTACTATTCACACTAAAGAGGAGATAGAAATGGCTGTAAACCACTTTATCATCTAAATCAAAAATGCAATAAAGGCAGTTACCCAAACCACAGTTTGGGTAACTGCCTTTATTGTTTTTCTCACCCTAGTGGACGGATCCCCGAAGAAATTATGGATTTAATTACACTGAAAAACAAAGCCAGAAAGCGGTATCATAACACAAGAGCCCCTTAAGATAAAGCAAACTTGAACAAATTAAACAGACAAGTACGGGAAGCCCTCCAGACACATCGAAACCAACAGTGGGAATCTAAGCTAACAAATTTAAACCCTGAGGACAACTCCATATGGAAGTTTATGAGAACCTTCCGCACCAAAAGGCAACTTTTACCCCCAATTCAAACCTCAAAAGGAATAGCTCACAATGATGGGGAAAAAGCAGAGGCTCTAGCCGACAGCTTAGAAAGTCAATGCAACCCCTCATATGAAACCTTGAACATCAATCTCATCTACAAGATTCACCGTCGAGTCAGGCAGGCCATAACAGAACAAAAAGATGATCTAGAATCTCTCACACCCACTTCTCCAATAGAAGTTATAAACATTATAACCCACCTGAACAACAATAAAGCTCCACCCAGATGGAATTACGAACAGAATAATCAAACTACTCCCCAGAAAAGCCATTGTACATCTAGTCAACATAATTAATGCCATCCTCAGACTCCAGTATTTCCCTTTAACATGGAAAATAGCAGATGTCACACCAATTAAAAAGAGTGGAAAAAACACTCAACTCCCTGAAAACTACAGACCTATCAGTCTTTTGTCTAACCTTGGAAAGATAGCAGAAAAAGTAGTCCTTACTAGACTTCAATCACAAACGGACCAACTACATATAATCCCAAATGAGCAATTTGGATTCAGAAAAAACCACTCCACCGTTCAGCAGATTCACAGGTTGATCGAGTACATTTCCGAAGGCTTCAATTGGAATCTTCATACAGCTGCAGTCTTTTTAAATGCCGCAAAGGCTTTTGATAAGGTGTGGCACCAAGGTCTTCTCTACAAGCTTATCACATTCAATATAACTATTCGGCTAGTTAAAATAATTCACTCTTACCTCAGACACAGATACATGCAAGTCAAAATAAATGAAACTGTATCAACCAGACGCAAGGTTCTGGCAGGAGTACCGCAGGGCTCACTCTTGGCCCCCTTGCTGTTTTCTATCTATATTGCTGATATCCCTCAAAACCCAAGCTCAACAATCACTGCATTATATGCTGATGACACTGCATTATTAGCAAGATCTCTCAGCCCAAAACTGGCCATTAAGAGACTCCAAAGCAGCATTCACACACTGGAAAGATGGCTAATGGACTGGAGAATTCAAGCCAATCCACAGAAGAGCTCAGCCATACTGTTCACCAGAAAAAAGCCTCAAATCAAGGAAGATATACATTTACTAGGTGTTAAAGTCCCATGGCAGAATACACTCAAATATGTTGGAGTAATTCTGGATAAAAAACTACAATTCACCAACCATATAGAACACATAACTTCAAAGACGTCTAAAGCAATAGCGCAGCTCTACCCTATGATCAACAGAAAAAGTAAATTAGATACTCAAAACAAACTGCCTCATATACAAGATGGTAATACGCCCAGTCATAACTTATGCATCTCCTGCGTGGAGTCACACTTCGAAGGCAAATATTCAGAAGCTGCAGAGATTGCAAAACAAATGTCTGAGAATGAGTTTAGATGCTCCATGATTTATCAGAAACTCCCAAATTCACAGAGACGTCAACATTCCCTACATCACAACTCTTCTTCATGACCTAGCTGAAAAGTTCTTCAATAAGACGATTAATCATCCGAACCCACTGATCAAACAAGCCTCAGACTACAACGAAGCAGATTTCTACAAATACAAGAGACCCAAGTCAATTCTATGCTCGGCTGAAAACAGTTAATCTCACTGCCATTTAAGGGCGAGCTTAAAGCTCAATAATTCTCCACTCAAAGAATTTTCCTTTTCAGATGAAGGGGAATATGAAAAGCATTTGTGCTTCACCCATCAAGTCAGTACCGTTATGCGTTATGCGACAGTCAGTGCATCAACCATTATGTTTTGTAGTCAGTGATCTACACTGCCACATACTTACTCCTGTAAAGTCCTTATAACTGTTTCAAACAATGAAACAGTTATAAGGACTTTTCAAATGAAGGTGGGTTAACTGATTTCATGCGAGAATTGAAGGTTTCCCTTCCCTATTTATTCTTTCTTGTATTTTTAATGCTTCAAATCAGAAAATCAGGCTGGCGAACATCTCATGGACGAACGTAGCAGATTATGGAAACAGAACTAATCGCCTCTAAGTTTATATTAAGCAAACTTACTTGACTATGATAGCTATTAGAAGTGTTACGCCTCGGTCTATCATGGCCATTAAATGGAAAGATGAAACGACATTCTATCTAAAGAATCAAATCAAAGCCAACTTTGTTATGAAAAAATCTTCTTTACATGCTGGAAAGAGTACAACTGTTTTCTCTTCTTTTCTTTTTTTTTTCTTAATTGGCTTCGAGTAATCGAAATGAAAACATGAAGTATTAATATACAGATGCCGAATTAAAAGAGGTGTATTGGGAATTTTTTTAGCTGTATTATTGGTTCATATGATTTTCAAATATGCTAGTTGACGTTTTTTTTTTTTTTTTAATATGAAGGACTAAAGTACAGATAAAATACAAGAATGACTCACCCCATCAACTCAAAAGTGATACACAAATGATTGCGAAAATAGAAATGGTCCAACATATGAATAACATTGTGCGATCCATCTTTATCCCTCTTGGTCACATGGTCCAGGATTTTTACTTCTACTAACGCTTGCTGGTGGAATCTAAAAGATAAAAAATAATAATTTGTTTAAAAAAGAACAGAAGGAATTAATTAATTAGTCATAAACGCTGTACTAAAATTTCCCAACTTGCTTTATATCATAATAAAACATTACAATTTATCTTGTACGAAAATCCATAATTAATCTACCGCAGCACTTCGTTGCACTTTCCCGTAATATCTATAAAAAAGTTTTTCTTTGAATTTCCTATTTATTAGTTTTGAGAAGGATAAAGCGTTGTGCGTACAAGGCTTATAATTAGGATTTAGTTTATTTTTCTAGGAAATAATAATGCAACTTATATTTTAATTAAATTTTATGTTTGATTAGTTAATTAACTTAAATTATCCTAAATTTTTAAGATTTATTTCATACTCTTTTAAATTTTTTATATCATAAAACTATAATATATTGAGAAAATTAACAACTAACTTGTACATTTTTTTCTTCTTTATGTATGTCTGGGTTCTATTTCATTTTGGCTATTTTATGCAGTTGATTTCTTTGCGTAAAAAAAAGATAATTTTTCTTAGTTGAATAAATAGATAGCAAAGCTTTCGCTACAGCCATCCTGAGTGAGCTGCAGTTTTTGGATGTGTTGTACAACTCAATATTTATTCGCTTGTACCCTGATTCGAGGATAGAACTGGTTTTTGGATAAATTTAATTTTGGAAAAACACACACAATTTAGTTTGCATGACGCTAGTTTGGTTGGAAAGATCTGAGTTCGAATTCATTTATAAGGACTTTTCAACTGAAGGTAACTTAGCTGTCTCATCCGATGGTGGCCAGATTTTTACCTCCGGGAAACTCGACTTTTTCATTTGGGAGGAAAGTAAGCCATCCAAAAGGTGACATGCAATTATTGCACATAAATATACTAGTTTTAGTTGTTCCAACCAATTCAATCCACCGCGACCTAACATATATATTTGGAAAGACTACAGTTCATTATAAATGAGAAAGCAATCTGGGATAAGTCCGCGAACTTTCTGATCATCCTTTTCACGTCCAGACGAAAAAAAAAAAAGAAGCTCGAATTCTTACTTCCCATGTTAAAGCTATCCGTGTTCTTTTAATTTCTTTACTTTTTTGTAGAGCGTCCAGAGTGGTACAATTTAGTACTTTCTTTCACTTCCTTCAGCTAGAGTACAATCTAATTTATTATTTCCTTCAAGAAAGTGGGAGAACTTCCCTTAATATCGCGTCGTCCCATTGATTCGCTTGTCGTGGGTATGCTATACAAACCGTTCAGACTTGTAACCTTGGCAGTGACCTTCCTTACTCTGTTCGATATCGGAATTAGGTTGACTTTGGAGACAACGTATGGCGCATGCGCGTGCCTGTACTCCAATGTCAAGTTCTGTGTGCCAGAAGACATCACTAATGTGATTCACATTTCCTTTTATTCTGCTTTTTTTTTTTTTTTCTTCTTTTACAAATGGATGACTTAAAAGCGCCGAAGAAATACAAACTCACAGAAACACAGACCGGAATCGAGACTTAAGTGTTAGCAATAATCACAGTTTCTCTATGAATGCTTTTAAATATACAAAGAATATCAGTTTTAAAACTAATAATTCTACAGTACTTATTTTTGATCCACCGCTCATCGAAACTTTTACTATCTCCATTTACTGTTTTATTAAAAGTAATAATAATAATAAACTATCTTGGCAAGGTTATCGTTTAAGAAAAAAAAAACGACGCAAAAATTTCCCCTGCCTGGTAGGCAGAAATGGAGATATTCTCATTCACCATAAATTAAAATAGTTAAATTTAGATTTAATTAATTAAATGGGCGACGGTCATAACAACAAACGATTATATTACATACAATTACCCATTTAAAAATAGTAATTAAAAGGTGTCCATTACTTCGTGCTTTGAAAAAAAAAAGCAGAAGTTTTAGTCGTTATTTCCACTTCATTATTACCCATAATGAAAATAATTTTGATTTGTTGTTGGCTAAAACGGAAATGACATAATAATTCCACCATTTTTAATTACTTTCACTCAGTAATTATTGCATGTTTCCACAATAATCTGGAAGATTATTATTATTATTATTATTATTATTATTATTATTATTATTATTATTATTATTATTATTACAAGAAAATCTAAACAAATACAGAAATTTGTTTGTATAATCACTTTTTCTCTTTCTCGATTACCAATAATTAATAAAATATTTTTTTTTATTTATTACATTCCTGCTTTTTTACTACATAGGCAGTGTAAACGACAATTTTTTTAAAATTTATTTCTGTCAGATGGTCTGTTTATGACAGACGTTATTTATGATTAAACAGTCGTCTGCAGATGGTTATAAGTGATATTTGCCATAAAAGACAACTTATGCCATAATTTAAATAAAAAAAAATTTAACGATATTAGTTTAATAAATTTATTACTTGAGCTTTAGAAAATTATTATTGACTATCCAAAAAACAAAATATATTAATACACCATTTTGATGTTTACCTACAAAACAATAACATGCTCTTCTATTCTAAGATGGTGAATCCAATCCAATACTCTTGGAGGGTAATGAATGGCAATGCTGTAGCTAATGAAGTTCTAACTGAGGCTTGGCTATTGCTGTTACTCTCCTGCCATGATCAGAGCTTTAATAATATACCTAATTGTTTCATTCAATCCAATACCCTTGGTGGGTAATAATGGATGGCATTGCTGTAGCTAAAGAAGTTCTGAGGCTCGGCTATTGCTGTTACTCTCCTGCCATGATCAGAGCTTTAATTGCTCAATAACACCTTATCCGTACACTGTCCTCTACAGATAACGGGGAAGATGAAAAGCATTCTTGTTTCGCCCCTTTAAGCCAGTCCTTATAAGGACCGAAATAATATAATATAATATATTATCTAAACAGTATGTTAATATTACGTGTTGTCTATGAAGAAGAGATATCCCAGAAGAGGAAAGTTACTAGTGGTGTACCCCAAGGATCTGTTTTGGGTCTATTGCTGTTTAATTTGTATGTAAATGATATTAGGAGAGGTCTGAATGATGATATGCAGATAATGCATAGTTGGGGAGAGCTATCAGGAGTAGAGCGGATGCTGTAGCATTGTAAGAGGACTTGAATACATTGGATGAATGGGTAAATGAGTGGAGATTTCAATTCAATGCTTGCAAAGGGTAAGGTCTTGAAATATGGGAAGCAGAAATGGGATGTGGAGTACAAAATCGGTGGAAATATCTTCGAAGTGGTAGACGAGATGAGAGATTTGGGAGTGATTGTAGACAAGGACCTACATTTTTTTGGGGGGGAGGGTTACTAAAATTGTGAGGACAACACAGCCGATAATGGGAATGATGCGAAGGGCACTGATTTGTAAAAGTAAGGATGTTATGGTGCCCTTAACATCCTTACTTCTACATCCATATGTGGCTTTGATCAGGCCACATATGGATTACTGTGCACAGATTTGGTCACATGGTTTTCAAAAAGATGAAGATGTGTTGGAAAAAGTTCAGAGACGATTGACTAAGGTGGTTTCTGGAATGTTGAGTATGAAGATAGATTGATAAGATGCAATTTGCAGAAATTTGTGGATAGGAGGAGAGGAGATATGATCGGGACATATAAGCTGTTAAGAGGTTATTACCAGATTAATGTCGGGGAGGTTTTGTACCGAATGGGTGAAGATAGGAAGAGAACAAGGGGGTCATTCCTGGAAGTTGTATAAGGAGGGTGTGAGCAAGGGAGTGAGGAGCAGGTTTTTTGCCGGGAGAGTGTCATGAGTGGTTGGAATGGATTGCCCGAGAGTGTGGTGAGTGCAGATACAGTAAATATATTTAAGGCGTGGTACGATAAACTGTGTGTATAATAGTGAACCTCCCACGATGAGTCTTTGATTCCATGGTGGTTTTTTATAATAATATTTATTATTATGTATAAAATACTCATTTTTTGATATTAAACACATGAAGTAACTACACAAGAATTGCCGTATTTTTCGCTTTATAAGACGCATCGTTGTATTGGTCGCATCGCATTTTTCATGTTCGAAATTTTAGAAAAAAAAAGTTTTTTCGCTGTATAAAACACACGAATTATGCATCAAATATTTCATGTAAATATTAATGTTTTTTAATTTTAAATTTTAATACATGTATTAACCATTTATTAGATAAAAAAGTTATTCTTAAAAATCATCAGATCATTAAAAAAATTTAACATACAAAAAATATATATAATATAAAGAAAATATTTTTTAGAAATTTCATTAATCTTCTTTTCAAATCTTCATTCATCTTCACTCTCAAAATTTTCTGAATTTTATTCATCACCAGAAATAAGTCATGACTTATTTCATGCCATGTCTTGAAACCGTCAAGGGAATTACTCATGCCACATTTTTGAAAACATTTCATAATAATTTCGGGTTTTCACTTCATTCCATGAAGACCCATTCGCACACCTGCAAAATTGTTTCCTTCTTTCTCCTACCTGTAGATGTTTCCCCTCAAAATTTGGAGATTGCATCCAACTGATCCATTTATCCCTGATAAATCTTTTAAATGGTTTGTTTATCGATACATGTAAAGGTTGAAGCGTGGAGATGAGTCCTCCTGCGATTACAGCCATTCTTGTGTTCATTTTGTGAACTTCATTCTTGACAGCTTCGCTTTTATGGCATCTAAAACGGATCCCATACTAACAAAGCAGGTTTCTGACATCAACTGCCAAAAAGTCCGGATCACACCTTCTTTATCCACAATTCAATCCCTTCCTCACCCATCCATCCTTTTGGATGAATATCAATGTAAACTCCTTCGGGAACTTTTTCTTTGAGCATTGGTTTTCTTTTAAAAAAAAAAAAAAAGGTGGCAGTTTTATTCCATCCTCACAGGACTACAAGCATAGTGGATTTTTTCGTGACCAGAGGTTTTAACAATACTTTTTTGACCTTTGGATTCAACAGTCTTCATAGAGGGCACATCAAAATTCAGAGCCACTTCATCCATATGAGCTATCTGTGAAAGTTTAAAATTGTCTTATGTTCTAGCATTTATGATGAATCTGTGATTATTTTTGATATTTTCGTTTTTGCACGCATACGTAAATCATTTCTCTTCATAAATCTAAAGCACTATGATGGCGACCTTGTAAAATCGATGATAATTCTTTCTGTTGCCAATAATTTTGCTCGTTGAATAACCAAACCATTTTTGTAGCAATTTGATCTTCTTTGATCCATTATCCAAGTTTTTAATTCATTTTCACTTTCTGGTCATATTGCTAGTTTTCTACGGAGATTTTTTTTATTATTTATTATTTTTTTTAGAATTTGCTCTATTAATTGCTGCTCTCGTTTCCTCCAAGTTCGTACCATTTTTTCTGTAGGTGAAGGCCCAAAGTGCCACTCTGATGCCCTCTTGTCATCTTTTCTGGGTACTCAATCAAACTACAATGCACGCATATGTCTATGCTTCGTACAATCCATGGGTTATAAAAAAAAAGTAAACATAATAATGTACTGATTACTAGTTTAAATGCGTGAGCGTTAACGAGCGTACAACTGTTCAAACTAATCATACATAAAACCGATCATACACACCGTAACTGCTCATACATAAAAAAACATTACTATATAAGACGCACCGGTTTATAAGACGCATTCGACTTATAGGACGCATCCGAGCAGTGAGTGAGAAGCTACCGTGAGATGCGGTGATTAATACCCTTGGAGGGTAATGAATGGCAATGCTGTAGCCAATGAAGTTCTAAATGACGATCGGCTATTGCTGTTACCCTCTTGCCATGATCAGAGCTTTAATTGCTCAATAACACCTTATCCCTACACTGTCCTCTACAGATAACGGGGAATATGAAAAGCATTCTTGCTTCGCTCCTTTAAGCCAGTCCTTATAAGGACGCATGCAAAGTTTCGGATAAATTTTAGGTACAAAAAAGTGCGTCTTATAAGGCGAAAAACACGGTAATTACTTATTGTACTCCTGTGCACCCTATCCATTGTATCAGAATCACCATGGAAACTATATATATATATATATATATATTTAATTTATAAATAAATAAACCGTTACGAGCTTTCTTGACTATAATGAAAGCCAATATATGTTTCCTGAAAATGTACTTTATATTAAGAGCGATACTTGAGAGATTATGTAGCTCATTATAGTAGCCATCGCTCCAAGTATTCAAATATGGTCATATCCTTGAGTTTGCATTTCTTTGATATCTGAACATGGTTTAATTAAGAATTTTATGTGTTTAACAAACTTGTTGTAAACATAAATTCTACTTTGAGACACTTATCCAACTTAATAAAAATGAATAATATATCACACTACCATATTACTGCTTTACGATCTAGCCAGAAAATTATTCTTTTTTATATTCTTTACATACACAGACAAAAACATGCTAATTTTATCCTCTCACCATCATCAGAAATGTATAAGCTAAGAATAGAACTTGTAGGACACTTATGGCCTTACTGCTCTCTGATCATTATAACTTTAGTAAAGGCATATTTCTTTAATAGACGAAAAGCAGATGACACTATTATTATTATTATTATTATTATTATTATTAACAGAGACCTGCAGGAAGTCATGGACTCATCGAGGGAAACCACATCTACACACACCAGCTGTCATACCTATTCTCGAATTCATTTACACTGTGCAAACTCAATATCCAGTGGCAATTCATTGGATGTTGAGTCTAGATCTCACCCCTTCTTGGCGGCCTTCATTCTCAGCTTCCAAGGATGCCCTCTTGTCCTTTCCACACCCTCCAAAAAATGAAACATTCCATCAACTGAACCTGTATGACCCTTTCAGAAGTTTGTAAGTCCCAATCATATCACCCTTCTTTCTCCTGTTTGCTAGGATCCGAGGCCTAGAAATTCTCAATATATTTTCATAATCAGTATTCCACAATCCTGATATCATTTTTAACACTGTCCTTTGCACTCTCTCTACTGCATCAGAATCACCATGGAAACTAGGAGACTAGGACTTGCGCAAAATAGCCTGTTTAAACGATAGCATTAAGTTATTTCGAGCTAATATTGAAAAAAAAGAAAAATCGACGAAGAGTAATAAACAATTTTAAATGCATTTTTATAAAATAATATAATTTTTTATGTGGCTTCCATCCATCCATGAAAATTTTATATGTTTTAATAGTTATTATAATTGAACTAATAATAAAATCCTTCTTTATGACCAAACAAGGAACCTTTTTTCAAGGTGCTTCAGATTACCAATACGCAGAATGTTGTCTCACACGAAGCACCGAAGCACATCTTCCACCTTAAGATTTTAACTAACATGTAGCGATTTCAACCCCACGGTGTGATTGGGAGCAGCAGTGTTATCCACTTGGTCACAATCTCCGGCGATAATGTGAAGACGTTTAATACAGTATTTTAAGAATTTTGAAAAATTAATTTTACTCATCACTGGTGAAATAAGACAATTATTACACGTTTATCCACCCACTCACTCCTTACACAAAACTGTAAGGTTATTCAGGTGGAATAATCAACCCTCTCACCCTGCTGTTCTCTATTCTCTGGCCCTGTTCTCAGAGTGGAACAACTGGATTTGGCGGATCACACCATTCCGCAAGTGTTCAGTAGTTTTTGTGCTCACTATAGCCTTGATTTTATCGTCCAGGCACGATCTGGCAAAGTAGATGGCAGGATTCGCTGTTTGGTCGGGAATCCTTTTGCGTTACTATCAAGTATATCAAATATAGTAAAATATTTTTTCTGTTAATATGGCTGTTTGACGCTGAAGTAACTAACAGAATGTTGGAATGATAGCACCGGACAAGTGCCGGCACTGTAACATTCTTATTAATCGAGATAACTAAGGTTCACCGTGATTCCTATCATAGTGGATATCAATTTTTTGGGATATTGAAATTTCACTTCGTATCATGTATGCTGGTTACCGTTTGATTCTGTAGAAGGAAGTACATGTCCAGTTAGAGCCCTGGCAACGGATACGGTAAACATTTCAGATAAATTCACTCCACACACTTGAATTACGACATTACAAATATCAGTCAAGGAAAATGAACGGCATTTTCATAAAGCAATCAAATACGACATTACTTCTTAAAGCCAACTTAAATATGGATAATATATATATGGATAATTAATGATATATATATATATATAGAGTATATATCATTAACTCGGTTAACATACATATTTTTATGAAGAGTTGAATGACTACAACCGAGATTTAAGTAAAAAGGTTTTAATATAAAAAAAACACCACTAGTTTCGGCCTGTAACAGCCTTCTTCAGGTGACATTATAAAAGAAAAAACACTAAACATTTAGGGTTAAAAGACTATGAACAACACAGACAGTCTTTATACATAATTAGCATGAAAACGTTGTAGTTGTATTTGAAGCTGTTCTTTCGTTTGTTGCATTGTTGGGAGAGTGCGTGCTTGCAGCATCACGTGAACGCCAGTACATGATTATAGCTGAATGACTATCTGGGAAGTTGTAGCTTAAGTTGTTATTTAGATGAACAGGATTGAAGATGATTTCTCTAGATTCCACGATTTTTCTCTCTATTTCGTCACTGCAACGGAAGATGTTAGTAGATTTTTCCCAGCAGACTTTGTGACTTTGGTTTTCATCATTAGGATTAGCCGAAAAAAGGATATGACTTGATAATGCACTCGCTCGCTGTCTTGTGTAAGTAATGTCCCTCATGTATTCTTCCATATGCAATTCGACAGATTTGTCTGTCTGTCCAAAATAAGGAATATCACAATCACACAATATTTTATATACACCAGGGTATTTGAGTTGATGATGAGAAGGGTTTGGGTGGCTTATTAAGATATGGATCTTTGGAAGTGGAGTGAACAAGGTTCTGATATTGTATTTTCTTAGAACTTTTGCTAATTTATGTGAAACAGTACTTCTGTAAGGAATAGATATATTGCCTTTGAATCTATTTGTTTCTTCTGAGTGATGTTTAGGAGGATTAAGAAGGAATTTTTCAATGATTCTCTTGGAATATCCATTAACTTCCAAAGAAGTTTTCCGATGGTTTATTTCTGTAAGAAGTTCATTTGGGTCATCAAGAAGAGAACGGGCTCTATGTCCCAAGGTGGAAATTATTCCAAGCTTATGAGGAGGGAAATGATGGGACTGACTGTGCAGATATCTGTTGGTATGTGTGGACTTTCTATATATCGATATTTTTAGTTTACCAGAAGAGCGAGTCAGTTTGACATCAAGAAAAGGCAAGGAATTATTCGTTTCAAGCTCGGCAGTAAACTTAATACTTTGATGTCAGCTATTCAGATGTTCTAGGAAAACCATAAGGGATTCATGTTCATGGCTCCAAACAATGAAGACAACATCCACATAGCGTTTCCAAACTTTAGGTGTTAAAATAAAGGAAGAAAAATGCCTTGTTTTCAAAAACCTCTAAGTAAATATTTACAAGAACCGGAGATAAAGGATTACCCATAGCCAGTCCATGATTTTGCTTGTATATATTATCTTGAAATCTGAAGTAACCGGAGGACCTGATGCAATGTGTAACCTGGCTATGGGTAATCCTTTATTCCCTGTACTCGCAAATATTTACTTAGAGGATTTTGAAACAAGGCATTTTTCTTCCTTTATTTTAACACCTAAAGTTTGGAAACGCTATGTGGATGATGTCTTCATTGTTTGGAGCCATGAACATAAATCCCTTATGGTTTTCCTAGAACATCTGAATAGCCGACATCAAAGTATTAAGTTTACTGCCGAGCTTGAAACGAATAATTCCTTGCCTTTTCTTGATGTCAAACTGACTCACTCTTCTGGTAAACTCAAAATATCGATATATAGAAAGTCCACATATACCAACAGATATCTGCACAGTTAGTCCCATTATTTCCCTCCTCATAAGCTTGGAATAATTTCCACCTTGGGACATAGAGCTCGTTCTCTTCTTGATGACCGAAATGAACTTCTTACAGAAATAAACCATCTGAAAACTTCTTTGGAAGTTAATGGATATTCCAAGAGAATCATTGAAAAATTCCTTCTTAATCCTCCTAAACATCACTCAGAAGAAACAAATAGATTCAAAGGCAATATATCTATTCCTTACAGAAGTACTGTTTCACATAAATTAGCAAAAGTTCTAAGAAAATACAATATCAGAACCTTGTTCACTCCACTTCCAAAGATCCATTTCTTAATAAGCCACCCAAACCCTTCTCATCATCAACTCAAATACCCTGGTGTATATAAAATATTGTGTGATTGTGATATTCCTTATTTTGGACAGACAGACAAATCTGTCGAATTGCGTATGGAAGAACACATGAGAGACATTACTTACAAGAGACAGCGAGCGAGTGCATTATCAAGTCATATCCTTTTCTCGGCTAATCCTAATGATGAAAACCAAAGTCACAAAATCTGCTGGGAAAAATCTACTAACATCTTCCGTTGCAGTGACGAAATAGAGAGAAAAATCGTGGAATCTAGAGAAATCATCTTCAATCCTGTTCATCTAAATAACAACTTAAGCTACAACTTCCCAGATAGTCATTCAGCTGTAATCATGTACTGGCGTCCACGTGATGCTGCAAGCACGCACTCTCCCAACAATGCAACAAACGAAAGAACAGCTTCAAATACAACTACAACGTTTTCATGCTAATTATGTATAGACACTGTCTATGTTGTTCATAGTCTTTTAACCTTCAATGTTTAGTGTTTTTTCTTTCTTTTATAATGTCACCTGAAGAAGGCTGTTACAGGGCGAAACTAGTAGTGTTTTTATATTAAAACCTTTTTACTTAAATCGCGGTTCTAGTAATTCAATTCTTCATTAAAAAAAAAAAATATATATATATATATATATAGTTATTTTATAAACTTGGTTATTTTAACTCCTAATCCCAAGTATGCAAACAATTAAGTTTGCGCCTGAAACAGAGTTCAAGTCTAAAGATGGTACAACACCAGGGCAACTCATTGTAAAGGTGGGTAAAGCTCTGATCATTATTCTTAGTATTTTCCCATAATGTAAAGCACATCTCACTAGAAGATGAATACTGCAATGCATTATGGGTGGGGTCACTAACTAGACCGGTTTCAATCGGTCTGAGGACTTTTTTGAGGTCTCACTGAGGAGACCTCAAAAAAGGTTGAAACCGGTCTGGGTAGTGACCCCACCCATAATGTATTGCAATATACATCTCTTAGTGAGATGTGCTTTACATTATGGGAAAATACTAAGAATAATGATCAGAGCTTTACCCACCTTTACAATGAGTTGCTCTGGTGTTGTACCATCTTTAGACTTGAACTCTGTTTCAGGCGCAAACTTAATTGTTTACATACTTGGGATTAGGAGTTAAAATAACCAAGTTTATAAAATAACTTGGTTATATATATATATCCACAATTTTGGTACATGAATTACAAGTATCCACAGTTTTGGTACGTGGATTACAAGTATTTTCATAAAGCAATCAAATAATACAATATATTTAATAAGATAAATAATATAATATCTTATCACTTATTCTTACTGGATTTAAAAATATAATTTTCAAACATAAATTACAAAAGGGTGTAGCGTGGTAAATTATTCTAAAATTAAACTCCATTAAATTAATAAAATGTTAAGATATTTTGAACAAACCATTTTTATAATCTATAGATTTTTAAGTTCTTTATGATTTATATTAATATAAATCTTAATATATAAATCGACATGGCGCCACTGTACGTCGGTTCACATAATATGGTGATCATATATCTTAGATATATTAGCATATCTCATACCAGACATGCGCATGTATTTGAAATTCTCATAGTGGAAGCGACTCTGGAGATGGTCTAAAAGAAATAATAAATTCTCCCTTTATTATTGCAATAAATAAGAATAAAAATGTTCGGCCTTTATAGCTGAATGGGAAACTGTTACTCACCTCTTTTTGTTCCTTATAATTTTCAGCGCCACCTGTTGGTCAGTTTTATGATCTAATGCTCTGATGACTTGACCAAACGATCCTTTCCCTATGACTTCGAGGATCTCATAACGGTACGCTATATGATCATGAAGTACCTAGGAAAACAAATCAGTGTAAAGAATGTAGCGCCATCTATTAGCATAATTCAGTTGCCTATTGAACGGAGGCAAACTGTAATGTCTTCTTACCTTGATATAAGACCCATTTTCATCGTCATAGCCACAATTTTGTGCACCTTTAATTTCTCCTTCAATCTTGCTTGCCTCTAGACCCAGATACCAGATTTCAGGGAACTGATTGACCTCCACCCTCTCGAAACCGTTCAACTTCGACCCATAGTACACGATGACTTCTGTAGCATTAAAAAAAGGAAGAGTTCTTATTGCGGTGATATCAAATTTCTGAAAAAAACATATTTTTCACAGTGTTCATCTTAGTTCAAAAACTGTAATGAAATATATAGCAGAAACATAATTAAGGGACACGTAAAGTTTTGACAAATATTTCACGCAGTGATGCAGGAATATTTTGGAGCAATGTTTGAAATACTACAGTGTCTAATGTAATCTTTTTATTGAATTATTTTGTTCGGTGATCTGTGTCATTTCACCATCCTGCAGTCTATGAAGGCCAAGACGAAATTAAAAAAATGTCTGAAATACCATAGCCAGTAAACACAGATGACTGAAATAAATACTAATTTAATAGAATCAGTCACCTCAAAATTGCGAAATATGAAATCATCTGGAACTGATGGAATTTCTAATGAAATGCTAAAATATGGGAAAACATGAGAAATCTAATTAAACATATCTTCCAGAAAAGAACGATTCCCAATGAATATTAGAATACAAATATTTAATTTAAGAAGGGAACAAAATTCGAACCCAAACTCCATCGAGGAATTAACTTACAGTTGGTAGACCAGAAAAGGAATGGACAAGACCATCTGATTCTAATTTTTTATAATATAATACATAAATAAATATAAATATATAATATAATACATAAATAAATATATACAAGTGCTGAAATTGCGAAATTATTTTTCAAAATATATCCAAGAGCTGAATTTGCAAAATTAACCATTACAGGATTGTTAGCGAATGATGGGTTTCCCCCCCCCCACACACACACACATTTTCTACATAAGACAGCTGAAGTTTTATATATTTATACTAATAAATAATAAAAACGGTGCATTTTTAAATATTATGTAAACTATAAAAATTTGAGTTCTACTAAAATATTAATTTTTACATCGTAAATATTTTAAATAATAAAAGAAAATTTTAAAGTTAGTATCAAGATAAAATAGATAATAAACATAATTTTCTTTTGAAACCATATTATGAACTTGGAAAGTTCTTTTATTGACAATTTACATCGTTGAACTAATCATTGAAACATTTTTCAAGTAATGGTCACGTGAGAGATAGTAAGGCATGCGATTTGTCTACTATTTATTGTACTAAGAAATTCCACAGAGAAAATGAGAAAGAATGCCAATGTGTAATGAGTGAATTAACATCAGCAAATTATGGCTTCGAACAATTTTTTTTAATGCAAAATTGTAAAAAGGTTTAATAACATCGACAACAGAATAGATTCGGAGCACAAGCTTCATTTTTTATTATAATTTGTAAATTATCATAAAATTAAAGTGCATTCAATTAATAAAATGCAATGATATTTAATATATATATATATATATATATATATATATATATATATATATATATATATATATATATATATATATATATATAATATGTTTTATAGCAAAATAATCCTTTAAATTAAAAAAAAATAAAACTAAAATAAGTATAGGTTTTTTTTTTTTTTTTATCTGTTATGATTTCTGTGGCTTTTAACAGCATGTTCAGTTATATGAATGCATTGATTCAACACTTGAAAGCAGGGCAAATTAAAAATAAAATAAATCAATTGCATGTAATAATATTTCTACAACTTGTCAGCAGTTGTCGAGATCATCATACCATGTAGATAAACAAGTTTAAACGTGTTTTCCCAAGAACTAATGCTTATCGTATCTCGCCCTGTCCAAAGCTAAACATGCCAGCTCTTTTTCATTAAATTTCCTTATGGTCACGTGCATAACATTTAGAGGATTTTACATCTACAAAAACCTCCACAAAAAAGTGAAATTAGTAATCAGAACGATCACGTTTACTTACCATTAGGCGTTAACGGGAGCCTCCTTCCATACGAGTCAAACCTCACTGGCAGTTTTGGAGAGGGCGTTCTCCTCCTAGAGGGCAGCACTGGCGTGATGTCGGTGGTGAAGTCAATTAACTGTCCTTCCTTCACTTTATTAACCGAAGTTTCGCTCCTCCTACCGTCCGTGAGAAGGTCGACATTGTTCTGGTTTTCGGTTTCGACCTGCGCGGACAGCGAATACTCGCTGTTCGACTTGGCAGATTTGGTGAGGACAGGAAGTGACGAAGTACCCGGACCGGAAGTTTGTACATGACAAGCTGAGGCATGTCCCGCACTGCTCTGACGTTGATGCGATCTTGACCTAGGGATTCTGTGGGAAGCGATGGCAGGAAGACTAGTAGATTTGTCAAGAAGAGACAGGCCACTGCCTCGAGACAGTCTTTGTGTGAGAGATGCCAATGCAGCCATCGGCCTCGATTTCGTAAACTGTAAATGCTTCACAAAAGCCCTTCCTAACCTCGTCATTGGGTCCTTGTGAGATATAGAAGGACTCTGCCAAAGAAAACAAACAAATATATTTCACTGGTTTCCAATAATTATTAATTTTTATAATAGAAACAAAATATGCAGAGACTATAATTATCAGTTGCATAAGTCGTTGATTTCTTAGGCAAGCCATAGATGGCGCCACATGGAAAATTCGAAAATCTTCCTTTTCATCATTGCGAACAAAAATGACAGTGTTAATTGCTTCAATATAATGTCTTAAACCTTAATTAGATAAAAGCGGTGCAGAAAGAACAATTAGTTTTCATTAACTTTTACGTTTATAAGGAATATCTGAGGAGAGAATCTCAAGACTTCGTCCGTCCTCGTAATTTATTTGAAAGTGCTGACATCTTTAGGCAAATGCTTAGTGTTGAGCCTGCTAATGTGCAAGATTATCGGAAACGAATTTTCGTGTTGGTTTCGCGAGCATTTTGCACGTAAATACTTTCGTTAGATTGAATTTTGTTTAAAATGCTTGAAAAATTGATTAAACATCCTCATTTATATTGAAAATAAATTAATTTGAGTTTTTATTCTCTCCTACCAATAAAAAAAAACAGATAACTTTATTTATTACACTACTGTGTGTATACTGAGTGGCAAAAATATTAGACACCTCCATTATAATTTTTTTATTAGATTAGAAATTTTTAAATCCCCCAAAACTCTTAAATCCAATTTGTGACTAGTCTTTAAGCAAATTCCATACGGGAAAAATTAGCCATAATTTATTATTAATAAAATTTATATCAATCAAGTGGATATGAAATGCAGCATCATTTCAAATCCGAATCTAGAAACAATGAAAGTTTCGTAAAAAAGTTGACCACAGAGCTTACAGGAATACACTCGGCGGCATTTACGAGTTGCCCTAGCGAGGACCATATGGAAGACATATGATCGCTCTGTCCAAGCGTCCATATATTCCCCTCCTATTGGTCCATTTTTAAAGTTTTTACTGGCCTGAGCGCTGTTTCAAACGGGTTGGTTTTTGCCAGAGACACTGTTTAAGTAAAGGTCTTTCTAAAAATTAGGCGATCACCCGGACCATTCTCTACGCGTGACCGAAAGATCGTCCAACTCAGCGTTGGTTCCACTCAGTGACAGGCTCACCCCCCCCTCCCCCCACTGAGCAGAACCGCTCATATTCCAGAGAAAAGCACCCACTGACACGGCTCCATACGGACAACGCCGGAAAGCACCTCATCCCCTCCCCTATCTAAGACTCAAAACGCTATCGATGGCAAACTCTGCCCCCTCACCGGGGAGCAAAATTCCGGAAGAAACTTACGAGAGCAAAAACTCTCAGTACTAAGGAAGTCCTTAAAAGGACTGACTAGATGGACGAAGCAAGAATGCTTTTCATCTTCCCCGTTATCTGTAGAGGACAGTGTAAGGATAAGGTGTTATTGAGCTATTAAAGCTCTGATCATGGTAAGAGGGTAACAGCAATAGCCGAGCCTCAGTTAGAACTTCATTGGCTACAGCATTGCCATCTATTACCCTCCCAGGATACCCATTTTAGTCACCTCGTTCGACATGCATGAGCTACATTGGGGGCTTATGTTTAAGTAAAGCCGACTCTAAAAATTAGGACGATCCCTAGACCACTCCATAGTGGCCGAAAGACCGTCCAAGTCAGCGTTGGCTCCGCTCGGTGATGGGGAACCCCCACCACCGAGCAAAACCGCTCATATTCCAGGGAAAAGCATTCACCAACAAAGCCCCACAGCGGACCGTGCAGGAGGACACCCTTCCCAGAGACTCAAAATATGCATATGCACTCCTGGGCAAGCCTCCCGAAATCAAACTCCCCCCTCCCTCACCGGGAGCGAAATTCCGAAAGAAACCTGAGAGAACAAAACTCTCGAAATTTAGTCGCCTCTTACGACACGCATGGATTTGCATTTGTGCTATTCTTATCCCGGCAACCACACGAGAATCATTACTAAGGAGCTTGAAACATGGGAGAGATCTATTTTTCGTAAGCAGACTCTCCGTCGGTGTGTAAGCTGTTTACAAAATTAAAGAGCTAAATGGTTTCAATTCGGCGATGCAAAATTATATAAATCAAGTAGATATTAAATCCAACTAGTTGAAAACAGCTGTCAGGCCAGTGATCATGTCTTCTAAGTGATCCGCGCCAGGGCAACTCGTAAATGCCGGCGACTGTATTCCCGTAAGCTCTCTGGTCAACTTATTTTTACGAAACTTTCACAGTTTCTGCATTCGGCTTTGAAATGATGCTGCATTTAATATCCACTTGATTTATATAATTTTGCATCGCCGAATTGAAGCCTTTTGGCTCTTTATTTTAATTATTAAAATGATTTTATTATTTCCACATGTTTTATAAAAATAAAAAAAAATTATTTTTTTAATAAATTTTAATTTCTTATTTTTAACAACGTAGTGAAAGTCCCAAATAAGATGTCACCCCCCCACACACACACACGAGTTCTGAAAACAAATAGAGCAATCTGTCTGTCTCTCGGTCTGTGATTTGTTAAAACAAATGAATCTTGATGAGAGAATTAAGAGCTGCACGGCCTAAATTCATTTAATAATTTCCGATAACAAGATAAATGAACAAATCCTTTAGGCTCTTTTCTTCATAGAATCGATATTTGTTGAGAAAATTATTGGTGGCTATTCTTTTAGTTTCTAATTTTCACGAACTAGAAGGAAAATTATTAAGAACGGTGGGGATAAAGGTTTTCACTAGTCTTAAATTTGATATATATATATATATCGAAATTCTAATATGAATATTTCAATCTAAAGTCCTTATACTTATAAGGACTTTAGATTGAAAAAAGAAAAAAAAATTATCAAAAAGTAGTTTTTACAAAAATCCATTCATGGTATTTCATCATATATGATGACTATGAAGAGAAAGAAAACGAAATATATTTTCCTTTAGATTTTTCATAGTCATCAAATCCTTATAGTTCTTATAAGGACTGGCTTAAAGGGGCGAAGCAAGAATGCTTTTCATCTCCCCGTTATCTGTAGTGGACAGTGTAGGGATAAGGTGTTATTCAGCTATTAAAGCTCTGATCATGGCAGGAGGGTAACAGCAATAGCCAAGCCTCAGTTAGAACTTCATTGGCTACAGCATTGCCATCCATTACCCTCCAAGGGTATTTTAATCACGGCATCTCCCTCCAGCAATCACAGCAATCATATAGTCATCAAATGTGTATTGCTCATAAAGATATATCATTTAATTTCAAAATAAAAAATGGTGTTTTAGTGTTAGTAGTATTTTTTTCTGTTACAAACGAATTTCAATATTTAAAACATTATATCAGATACAAGATATATTTTTAAAATATTTTACTTTTTTTAAAAATCTAAAAGAAAATATATTTCGTTTTCTTTCTCTTCATAGTCATCATATATGATGAAATACCATGAATGGATTTTTGTAAAACTATTGTTTGGTAATTTTTTTTCTTATATCACGTGGTTTCAAAAGTGCTGTGGTTTTGATTATAAAAAATTAGCAGTTTTATTTAAAAGAATTTACAATGCAGTCAATTTTTCAAAGAATTCTCATCCGGTTATAGCCAACGTATTTTTATCCGAGTTCCCATGGATAATTGACTTTAAAGATTTCATTAAATCAACGTAAAGTATATAAAAAAAAACATTAACTCATGACTGACATTTCATTTGAACGACCATCGTTTAGTTTAAACCGTCTTGACTTAATCTGGCTGACAGGAGCGTTCAAATTAGCTGTATGTGCGAAAGAGACGTTGTCATGGTAACCGCATCCATTGGGGAGGCATACGCGATAAGAATTAAATAACAATAAATGTTACAGCAGCATCCACGGATGGACATAATTAATTTTCTTTGTCAGGAGCTGCTTATCAGAACACGAATAAAATTCCTTAGGCCGCTACTAGGATAACTGCAAAGAGGAGCTAATTAATAATTTCGCTGTCTGCTACTTTGATTGCTTTTCTGATGTTTGCGAATTTTTCAAATTTTCTATTTTAACTAAAAATGCAATCGGCCGTGTATACGTGGAGATTCATACGATAAAACAACCGGAATCTATCTCTCCTTTGTATATACATATTTTTCTGACAGGACAGCATTCGAGGATACTATTAGCTCCCTCTTTCGGAGTGGACTGCTCTCAAAATCTTTTATTGATATATTTCCAACATTATTCACTTATCCTTTATCCATTCAAAAGACGATGTGATAAATATTAACTTAAGTATAAAAAGTCGCTAATCATTTTGAGAAGCTAACAGGGAAATATGAGAATAAATCCAGTTCTCCAATCCCCCTATAATTTTGAAATATAGTATTTAGGCATAAATAGTAGCCTGTTGGTGTCTGATCACATTTTTCAGTCCAGAAATTCACCATTTTTAGCAAACTGGATTTTGACAACAGTCAATAAAAACAGTCAATGTCTCGATAGGGCCATTGGATTAAATTTTGCCAGAACTAACGGTACTCAATCGGCACTGATGATGCCCTGGTTGGAAAGAATTCAAATCCTGTCTAGTATTCAATAGTCTTTTATAAAATCATTTAATTTTATAAGAGGATGAGTATGCTAATCTCATAAGAGGATAGCAATGTTTTCTTTCCCCGAAACTAGGATGTTCTTTCCACAAAAGTGGCAAAATAACCAGAAAAACACATGTAACCGAACAAACATAATTCACACTGGCTTTGGTCATAATTCAAAGCCTTACAAATCCATATCGTGAAAAGTATCCTTAACATTTTTTACTATGATCCTTCACAGTCGGTACTATAATCTCGTTGGAATCATTCCATGGATAATCATCAATCATGATTCTTCCTGGCAGGAAGAATCATGATTATATCGCGTCTTGCGGCAAACAATTAAATATCGCCCCTGATGGATTATAAGACAAAAATATAAGAAAATCTCCAATTGCTATTTTGTTTTTATTACAAGAAAAAAATGATTGTAAAACGATTACATAATAATATTAATTAAACGGGGATATCGCACAAGAAAACTATTTATAAGCTCTTCTAAATTTAAATTATAAGCTATGTCCGTCTCTATCGATATAGTTACTGGAGACCAACCAATCTTTCTTGGATCATTGCTGTTCACAAATAATTCTTAATCAGTTTAAGCTTGGAAAAACGTCTTTCCGCACTTGCTACGATAACAGGAATTGTTAGTAACGACGGCGCCTATCGCAATATGGCTGAACGAGCGCTACACCCTGTCGACAGTACTGCTTCCTGGTAATGGAAACAGTGATTATCATAACTTCCAAAGAGTGCACTTTTAACCACCGAAACGATCCTGACATGTTTACATGAACATGTAAACACCAAGTGTCCATTGAAGTCAATATAATATTTGGACATTACTGCAATAAGTTTGATACGAAACTTATATTTCATCTGTGTGGCTATTTGGGTAGGTAATCCGATGATAATGCCGCTTGTTTTGGCTGTGAACCATTGTTAAGGTAGTTAAGGTGTTTTTTTTTTTTTTAATTGGGTGTTACTATTTAATTTTATTTAACGCGATGATATCGTTGATATTAGAGCCACTGACTTTAAATATAACTTTTTTTTTAAAAAATTCGTACTAATACTTTGTTGCCCAAATCGATCCTTGGCCTCTGAATTGTCACCTGGTTTTCATTTTGGCCTTTACCAAAATTTTTAATATTTATAATATTCAAACCGAAGCCTTTATCGACTGAGCTGTGGAACCACTCGAGTTTGTAATTGTTTGCTCTTTCATCTTGCATTTGATGAAAGTAAAGTTGTGGCATTTTCTCAAATCCGGTGGTTTCAAAGGATGGATTTATTGCCATTTATTGATGGGAGAGGATGATTCTTTCCCCGAAATGACAATTGACAATCGGAAATGACAGTGGTGGTCTGTATGTATTCCTCCACACACACTGGTTCTTGATCATATGAAATTATAAATATAATACAATCACCACAAAGCTGTACTTGACACAATTTTAAATTGCAATGGATATATAGGTGACAGTTAGCAGCATATATAAGCGTTCTTTTGTTCCCTCATTTCTTAACACTCGGGCGGTCTTATCTCATCTAACAGATACCTACAAATTGTTTAATATAAATATTCTTACACAATTCAGTGATAGCTTGGAGATCATGAGTAGCTGTGCATTCATTTATAGTGATATTCCGCACTTTTTTTTGCTGTCAGTTTTGGTTTAACACGTGTTATGTAAAGGTTTATGATGTTTGACAGTAAATTGTATCTGAGAGATACCGCGACCTCCGATGTCAGTATAGTATGGTTTCGTTGTTGTTTTTTATTCTGTGTTCAATAATTTCTAGATTGTAACTGAAAATAAATAAACCATATCATGTATTACTGAAATAAAGAGCCAAAGGCTTATTTTTATCATACATGTCCTCTAGGAGATGTGCTTTACATTTATGGGAAATACTAAGAAAAGTGGTCTGTAGCTTGATCCACCTCTACTACGAGTTGCCCAGTATGGCACTACTTATGCTTGCATCCGCCGAAACGTTTAGTTTCTATATATATATATATATATATATATATATATATATATATATATATATATATTCGGCACGAAACTCTTGTAGTTTCTATATTCGGCTATGAGATAATGTTGGATTCAATATTCACTTAATTTGTACAATCATGTATTATATGACGGCTGTGGACACATATTGGCGAGAATGTTAACATCAGAGTGGTTTTGAAACCAACTACCATAATAATGGAATCATCACATCTGGTTTAGCTCATCATTTCTCAGCATCAAATCACGTTATAGATTGGAAAAACAGTTCTATGCCTTACATCGAGAATGACTACAGACAAAGAACTTTAAAAGAAGCAGCTCTGGTACTACGCACAGGCAATAATTTAAATAGAAATCAGGGTATTATTCTTAAGGATATATGGAAAAATCTCATCATCTCTCTCAGTTCGACAGAATTACAATATGCAAAAAACTACACAACACGTGGTCGTGTACCGGATTCTGACTGAAGCATTCGAACGCGTGCACGCCATCGAACACGAATGATCAAATGTAATGTAACGGCCTAATAGTTACTAAAGTGTACGTTTTACATGTACCTTAATGCATTTGTTTTCACACCAGTTCAGCCTTGAAAATGCTAGACAGTGGCTAGTGAAACTTGTCGGCTTTTTGTATATTTTATCATTTATCTTCTGGTCTGTTAACAATAAAAGTTCTTTATTTTAATACATTAGGCCAAATATGTACAATTTAAACATATAAGTTTTATAGCAATTCTGCTAACAATCGTTAATAAGCCATCTTTACACAAGATGCACTAAGCTTCAGTAACCGAATTAAAAGACGACAACTTTTGAAAATGATAATAAAAACTATTACAAATGAATTAACAAATGACATTATTAAATATGAATTTAGAAAAATAAATTGCGTGCGTCACCAAATAGATGAGAACAATATTAGTTGTAAACAAATCTCGTTGGTACTATGGGTGAGCTAAGAACTCGATGAGTTGGAAATCCTCTCTCTCTCTCACTCACACGCACACATAAAATTAAAAAAAAAAAAGCAGTACTAATGTAGTATAGGTTTGCAATCCTTCGTGAGTGGAAGTACTCTAAATATTTATTATGTTGATTTCGGGAAAGGCATTGGTCAAAGCTAAACAGATACCAAGCGATCACTAATATGAAGAAAAAGTTTCTCTTCAGAAATTTATGACGTTACTTCCGTTTCTCTCAGTGCCATCACCTGACAAAGGACTGTCACAGTTCATCTGCAGAGCTGTCAGCCTTTCTGTACCTTTAGATGGCTGCCTTTGAGCGACTTCCTTCTCGCAGTTCCACCTCACGCCTGCTTGCATTCCCTTCCCTGCATTTCAAAGGGGAAAATGGAACTCTGGTGAACAATGACATTTACCCTCGACCTCGGAGACACACGCACACAGACGCTGTTGATGGACGGCACTCTCATCAGCGAGATAGATGCGTTGCAAGTTACAGTTGGCATCGGATTCTCCGGAATGAAAGAATCGGCATCTTTAGAAATGTCAGCCAGTCGACTATTGATGCGTTGAGAGAGAAATCTTGCCATCCGGAGTGTGACAGTCAAAGCCTCCTTCGTCTATTACGATAACCTCTTATCGTGTGATCTCTCCGATTAATACATTCGTGTTGGTTTTATAGAATTCTGCCTTGTTAAATTCATCGCAAACTTCGTTGGAGTCAAGATTTAGTGGAAAGGCAGCAACCGCTTATCAGAGCCTAAACTAAGATTTGTTTTTCAACTTATATTTGAGTCTTTATTTTATTTAATTTTTGGACTTTTTATAAGATCATTCAGGTTCATATTAAAAGATAAAAGTCACGTTAGCAAAGAAAAAAGGTCGAATTGTGCCGCCTACCTAAACCTCATTTACCAACCAACTACAATCATCAATGTTGACCATTTATTGAGAAAGACATGTTTTCTTAAAATTAATAAAATTTGTTATGGGAATAGTTATCCCAAGAATTTTAAATCCAGAGTAAGATGACTATAATGACATGACATAACTTCAAACCAAAGACTGTTCCCAATCATATTTGAGACAAATTTTATAGAAGAAACATATTATTGATGTTGTAAGTAGATCTAAGATACAATTGATAAACATTTTATGTTTATCTAGATGTATCTTAGCCAGTCAATGGCATGTAATGTGAGGAATGATAAGACACCTGATCGTTTTTAAGAAATACAATCTTTTTTTTTTTGTCAAACAATAACTTTTGAAATATTTTAAACAGAAAGTTTGAGCCTCTTGCTGAGACTGTTGGTTTTGTAGAGCATTTTAACTACCAAGAGATGACAAATGTTTTGTAATGACATAAAAATCAAGAAACTTTGCTGAAAGGAATCTCAATGAAGGTATGCAAGATAATGGGAGACTTAAATACTGATTGGTTGACCAGGTTCTTTAAGAAAACTTTCAAGAAGGTAAAATATCTCATCTTTATAATAAACGAGGAAGAGTTTCCTATTGCCAATCCATAGAGAGAAGAGAGAACTGTTACAAATATCAAGGAATTGTGGTAATGAATCATACAACAGAGTTATTGAAAAGGGTAGTGGAGAAACCTCATCAGTGGTTCTAAAAGGCACTTAAGCGGCCACAACCTTTCAAATATCCTTGGATTTGGTAACCATAACTCAAGGATAAGATAGTTAACCTTATTCTTATAAGTATTCTTTGTCTGTAAACTGCGTGTGTTCTACTGGCCAGTTTGCCTGTTTGCAAGACGAAAAACCCGAGTTTCCTGGAGGGAAATCTTTCCACTTCGTATGAGACCGGTTAACTCACCTCAAGATTAAAAGCCCTGATAAAGATTCTTCGCATCGTATAGGAATTCTAATTTGGGTTTTTTCTAATCTAAACTCTTCGTCTATACCGACTGAGGCATGGAGGCTCTAGAGTGAAAAGTGCTTGTGAACAAACGAGGGGGGATCTATATACGGGGTGATTAACTCCTATTATTCGCATAGGTGAAAGAATAAGTTGAATGGTGATATGCAATACGATGTATCATGCTATTTGATATTTGTGATTGATATGATGCCAGTGACAATAAATGACAAATTGGAATTGCAGAAGGATTTAAGCCAAAAGATTAAGAAGCGGATTAGTTGATCTACTTCTTAATATATGATAGAATACGTGACGTGCACATTTGGAGAGGTAAACAAAATAAGATTTCTAGAAAGACCAATAAACGCAGTTCACTTATTGAGTAGTTAACTGGTCAGTTTTCAAAATCAAATAAATCAGTATTTTGTGAATGGATAAACTGGTCGTGAAGTTATCGAATTTTGGAACGACTAGGGAATATTATGCGATCAAAGATACGGTATGAGGTAAAGAAGGTTTTATAAGAATGTGGTAATCAACCATGATGCGTGGAGTAGGATTAGATCCAGAGTCATCTGGTATCATGAATAATAATAATAGCCCGAATATTGAGTACATCATGATGACCTTTCTGTTGATGTTCAAAACCTTATTCCTAATGTTCCACAGGTGATCAGGACTTTAATACCATTATTTAACTCAATACTGGTAATAGATAGTATTAATAGACATATTCTTACTAGACATATTTGTCAATAATGGTAAATAACAACCTTAATCTTTTTCTTGTTTATTGGGAAGCGGGACCATCTTTATCACTGTATAGCTGGAAAGCTATTGAATACAAAATATTGCTGTCGCTTACCTCCACCAACCCTGTTCTAAATAAAAGTAGTGGAAGAAGTAAAGTGTTGTTTCTGTTCCACCAATATTTCTATCAATCAGTTAGACGCGCCTTCCATTTTGTCTCCCATAACAAGACAGGTAGACAGTCTTGAACGAATTTGAGAAGTAAAATATGTTATTGTGGAATGTATCTTGTAGATAAGCATTTTTCCACTTTTGTTTTTCATTTTTCATATTTTTCATATATAGAAATTTTAAATTACCCTTTATAAGCAAAGAAATTCTCTCAATTTTTTGCAAATTTGTAAAGTACGCAGTAAAACAACTAAATTGATATAATAAATAATTATGAAATATTATAAAGTGTATTATTAATATTAAAATTTTGTTTAAACTTTTGAAAGTAATTATAATATATAAAATTTAACTATATTTATCTTTAATAATTAAATATTATTTTTAACAATTTCTATATTTTAAGAAAAACTAAAAAAGAAATAAAGAAATTTCATATGGAACCCAAATTTGAAACAGTAAATCAACTATAGTACATTACATTTCATGTGACAAACAAGCCTGGTTTTGTGAAGGATTTTAATTTGTTATAAAATACTAAAGTATAGACAAAAAAGCTTCAATTGGGCATAAATAAGATGTTAAAATGGAGAATATCATGCATTTATTGAGATTTTACACTCAAGTATAAAAAGAAACAATTTTAAAAGTTTTGCAATTTACCAGAGAGTTTATGAGAATATAAACTCGTGGTAAATTTTCATCCCTAAATAAACAAATAAACAAGCTCATTAAGGGATGAAAATGCGATATTTCCCAAACGGATCTTGAAAATCAGAAGAGCATGCTCGTTGAATCTACAACATTTTTCTATGTTCGCCCTCTTTCGGCATAATTGTAATGGATCGTTTTAAACTGCACGGGAGTGTAAAAAGAGTTTTTTTAAAAAATATTCTATTGGCAATTTCCCAACGAATGATTAAAAACAAACATGTGAGGATATGAGTCCAATCTGTACAACTGTGTTCAATTAGAGTGAAGCATTTTTGAGGAAGGACAGAATATCCTTGAAGATGCTATTAGGATTAAGACGTGTCTCCTTCAGAGGTGTAGTTATCTTACTGCAAAACTCTGAAGAGAGAGAGAGAGAGAGAGAGAGAGAGAGAGAGAGATTAGCCTAGCTAGATGAAGGTTCTGAAGGACCCCAACAAAATTTCTAAATATTTCAAAGGAACCATTAAAACTCGTTGTTATGTCAGTAACTTTTGAATTTCAAAACCAGATTAACGTGACGAAATAAATAGATTTATTTAGCATGTTAGTTGAATATATGATTGAGGAAACCTTGCTCTAGCAAACAAACGTATCTTTTCAAGTCAGTTCAGGCTTCCAATAAGTAGGGTGGTTTAACACCAAGTAATTAAAACGTTCTACCACCTGAAAATATTTGCAAGGATTCATTCCTTGAAATTCAAACATAGCTGTAGTTTAAACAGCAGAAATGCTCTCCACTAGGACAACTAGGTCGAGTTCTCTATTGAATGTTTCATGTTCCTATCTTCTCAATGTATTCTTTACCACCTGCTTTATCTCCACGTGACTAAGTGTTTTTTTTTTAAGTTTCGCCATCCAAAAGGACTTTTGTCAAAGAAGAAATCGAAGCATCCACGAGAGATGAATTTTGAGAAGTCAAAAAAAAGCCTCCCAAATGTTATTTTAAAATTCTTTACTCGCGATGGAAAAATGAATTTGAATGCATAAAGAAAGTGTTTCGAAATGGCTCGAAGAAAGTTATACTTTTTCAAATAATTAAGTGAACAAATAAGTAAATAAATAATAATAATGGAGGTATAAAGAAATAATAAAAAATAATAATACTGCGAAGTTTGATCTTCTCAGTGTTTATAGGGACTTAAGAGAATCCTTATAAATGCACTGCTTGCAAAAACGTAACAGACAAAAAAAAATTGTTGTTTTTGTGAATCTTATTTTCTTTGAAAGCGAATCTTTGATATAATAAGCATTTGGCATGCAAATTCTGAGTATCAATAGTAACAACAGAAATCGTTGTACTCTCCAACAGGTCCCTACGCAGTTCAAATTACTCATGACTATAAAAACAATTCATTACAATTTGGCTTGCTTAGTGGGTTAGTCACATTTCCAGTACCTGCAGGATGGCAAATCGTGGGTTAATGTATGGTGAAGTGTTGTCTCGGTACTATGGAAGCACCTTCAAGAGATAGAAGTCATCACAAGAAGAATTGGTCCAAGGGCTACGCCAACCAGAACATCTGGCTCTAACAGCAAGACGTAACTCTACGATGGCATATCAGCAACTGCCTCTTGAGGTTCCTGCAGCCACAACTGAAAGCCTTTTCAACCGGACTGTATTAAGAAGGCTCAATTTAAGTGGACTCTATTGCTAGGAAGCTAGTGGTTTGTATACCATTAACCACAAACCATCAGGGAACTCATCGAAATTGATACCATGAGCATGTGACTTGGAGCCTTGACAAATGAGATCAGTTTTGCTGAGCTCCTTCTCAGCCTGTAAACGGATTCCAGACATTATTTGGGGAGAGAACGAACGAGGAATGCAATATTATCCCTCCAACAAGAAAGGAATACTTACAATAGAAGCAATCTTCTCTTGTGAGAAGAAATAATGAAGGATGGTGGAATAACAGCACAGAAGTAATGAGAACAGATCCTTGTAACCTATGTGCAACTTTGTAGAGGGGTGTGGTTGGTCCAGATTGTCTTCTCATGCATGACAATGTCGCTGCCAGTAGAGCTCCAATGATGGAGGAGTGCCTTGAAACTGAAGATATCTAATCACTGCTGTGGCCGATACAAACTTAAAACCAGATCGCCCATGTGAAATCCACCGCCTCTGTCACGTGGTAAGCTAATGTCTACTCTAGTGGATGAATGGGATTTGCTGCAACAAAATCTTATAGACACCCGTATATCAAACATAGTCCACCATTATCGGGCTTGTTTAGTCAGGGGGGGACCACACGCCGTACTGGTGTTATATAATCATATTTTCGACCACAATGTGTCGACTTTCAAAATGTGATCTTTTGGGGAATTCTTATACACTCTTCTGTCTCCTCATTCCACTGTTATTATATTGTGCATGAAAATATGGTTATAATTCGTGCAGTATGCAACGAAATTTTGTCTTGCGTCATCGCAAATTACACGAGTTACACCACATTTTCTGTTTTTTGCATTTGTCTGGTTTTTTTTTTTTTTTTTTTTTTTTTTTTTTTGTTCCTCCAATTTATTTTCATCCTCAAGAATACGTAACCCAGTCAGAGGAACATGTATAATTTGCAGACAAAAATACAATGGCCTCAGAGCTTTAATTGCTTTGCTTTGCTTATAATTCGGAATAACAATCACAGCTTTTGTCTGGGCATAGATTTTTCACTGAAGTTCCTAAACATCAGTAGTTGCTTGTAATAATTATTGGTTTTCACTTCATCCATGGGGATTATGTCATTCAATACCGGAAGTTAGACTTAAATTCGAACTTAAAATTATTCCAATGCTAGTTATGGCATCTTACCTCAACGATCGCGACAACGAATCCAAATGGTCTTATTGGATTCTCTTTATCTTCAATCCATGTTTTGATTTTTTTTTTTTGTCTTTGAATTTTCAGTACACATTTAAGTAATAACTTCGTGTACGACTTCAATCTAGGATTTTTACAGTTTCTGTGCTTTCTTTTTTTCTTTCTTTTTCATCTGCAGAAAAAGCATTGCACAACAAAAACAGCAAAAGATCTGACTTTTTGGACGAAGAAATGTTCCAGCGAAGTTTTATGACTGTTCATTTGGTTGATTCGAAGTTTTTATTTCCGATAAATATATTCCATTACAATTCATTCAGAGAGCCTCCGTAGCTCAGTCGATATAGACGAAGCCCTTTAGTCGGAAAAATCTGGTTCGATTCGCGTCCATAACGTGAGGAGCCTTTATCTGGTCTCTTTCGACGAAAGGTGAGTTAGTCGGTCTCATACGGAGGTAGGGTTTTTTCGTTCCCCGAGAACAGACAAACCGGCCTCGTGAACACACGCATCTACAGAATGCATAGGGCTAACCAACTTATCCTCGGGATGGGTACGGTTTGGAAGCACTTAGGACAGCCCCGTAACAGGCCAATAGGCCTAATACGAAAAAGGAAGAAGAAGAATACAATTCATTCACTTAACCAACAATATACCTTGATCTCAATATCTCTATTTACTATTATTCTGTAGGAAGTTAACCTATTGTAATTCTAAATAAATATATGACACTCGATACAACTGGCAACACATAATGACGAAAGAAATTATACTTGAAGACTAATTAGTAGAGAAACTAAATATATGATGGATTTGCAACCTTTTGTAGAATTGTTATAAAAATATTCACATCTCAAAAAATATAGAAATAAAAAAGACAATAGAACTGTCTTTAAACACCAGTTATTTTAAATAATGGGAGGTTTACTTTAAATAGCGCAGCCTAATATATTAGGAGGGACGATGCGGTGATTGATTCATTCAATCCAATACCCTTGGAGGGTAATGGATGGCAATGCTGTAGCCAATGATGTTCTAACTGAGGCTTGGTTATTGCTGTTACCCTCCTGCCATGATCAGAGCTTTAATTGCTCAATAACACCTTATCCTACACTGTCCTCTACAGATAACGGGGAATATGAAAAGCATTCTTGCTTCGCCCCTTTAAGCCAGTCCTTATAAGGACTATATTAGGAGGGAGATTGTGAATGAATGTGATGATTGAGGATCAGACCTGTTATTTTTAGATTGAGCCTGATTGGATTTTATATACAAAGTTTTTCGGAATACTCACATTGCACTGGTGCTAACAGTCTGAAACCTGCTGTCTCCCAATCTGCATGAAAAATGCGCGAAGACCCCACCAGCAAAGAGGACCAGTGGTGGATGAATGGTACTTTAGGGAGGTAGGTTTCCGCACTGTGGCCAAGGGAGTTCTTGACACTCCTTTTCCCTGTTTTTAGATCATTTTAAACTATAATATATTGTTTTGCTGGTAGACACCTGTGTGGATCTACGGGATTTGCCAGTGGACCCTCAAACGTCCACAGGATTATCTGTAATTTGCTCGGGACATCTGAGTAATCTTTATTCTTTCTCTGTCTGCAGTGTAATAGACAGTGTAATAGATTCCAAAGGTTCGGACACGCCCAAAAATTATGTAAGGCGGCCTACAGGTGCTTGAAGTGCGGCGAGGGACACCAGACAAACACTTGCACCAAGCCACGATCTACTCCTGCCTGCTGTGCTAACTGCAGAGGACCTCATCTCGCCAAATACAAGGGATGCCTTTTCTATCCAAAAATCGAGGGTCAGCAAGAGCCAATCTTGCTCCTCCTGGCAACGACACATAAGCAACCAAGTAGGTCGCCCCTAGTCGGAAACACCTCATCTTCAACCACAGAGGAAGGAACACGATCTACGACCAAACATATGCCGAGGCTGCACGAACTCAGATTCCTACACCTCTCGAGCAAGCATCAAACCTAACATCGGTTTTAACTGCTTCGCTTGCAACCATGCTGCAGGAATTCAGCAAAACAAACCCTTCACCGTCTTCCAGAAAGAGATTCCTGAAAGGCACTCAAACTGTATTATAACAGCCATCTGTCATGAGTAAAAAATTCAAACCAAAGTCACTCACGATAGTAGCATGGAATGCAAATGGATTGATAAACAAGGTCCTGGAACTTCACGAATTTGCGACTCGTCTCAGTGGTGATATCATCTTGATTGGTGAAACACACCTAATATCAGCTAATAACCATAGAATCCATGGCTACAATATGTACAGAAATGATAGGCTTGACGCAGGAGGTGTGAGGCACAGCCATATATATCAAGAGTTACCTAATCATAATACAATACCCAACCCCCGAACTGTGAACCTGGATGTGACCGGCCTGCAGGTGCATAGTACCTGAACGCTAGCAGTCTCAAGATCTATGCTGCTTATAAACCTCCGAGCATTCCTCTGCTGACAACAGATCTGGACTCCATACTCGGATCCAATGACTTAATAATAGTAGGAGAGTGCAATTCAAAACACACAGCTTGGTACATCTCTTCAATTAACACCAAAGGCTACACTCTGTTCAACTACGCAATGCTCAACTCTGCTGTTGTGGCTGGACCTACCGAGCACAATCACTTCAGCCCATCAGGCAGCTCAGATGTGTTAGACATCGTTATTTTTAAAAATATAAGATACCAATATAAATTGGAAACAGTTAATGAAGTATCTTCTCACCACAGTCCTATAGTGCTTAATCTAGGTTCATCAGATCTCCCCTGCACATATTCATACTATGGGACAAGTTACCCAAGGTACTTTCGGATTATATTAGTCCGGTGCCTAACATTCGTAAAAAGGAAGAGATAGACTCAGCAGTAGATAACTGAACCATCCAAATTCAGTAAGTACTGTCTTACACTCAACCAACCGTATCCCAGAGAAAATCATACACCTAATTAGAGCAAAAACAGAGCCAGAAAGAGATTCCATAATACAAGAGCCCCACAAGACAAAACAGCACAAAACAACCTAAACAGACAAGTTCGTGAAGCTCTTCAAAAAGACAGAAACCATCAATGGGAAGTCAAATTGGCTAACATCAATGCTGAAGATCACTCCGTCTGGAAATTCTTAAGAGCCTTCTCAAAAACCCTACACAAACCAAGAAAGGGACTGTTCATACAGATAAAGAGAAAGTTGAAGCACTAATAGATAACCTTGAATCACAGTGCAATCCATCTTATGCAAATCTAAATATTAACCTTGTATACAAGATTCACCGTCATGTTAGGACAACTTTACGACAGCATATTGATAATTCAGAACATATCACTCCCACTACTCCGGCAGAAATAATAAATATCTTAACTCATCTAAACAGTAAAAAAGCTCCAGGCCCAGATGGCATAACCAACCGAATAATAAAACTACTTCCAAGAAAGGCCATAGCAGGGGCGAATACTGGTCTTGAAAATCACGCTTGCTCTTGTTATCATTCAGGGAGTGAGAGATGTGATTGAAGTCTGATTAGCGGAATAATGAACTACTGATCATTTAAAACTATATATTTAGAAATTTATGTACATTTAATCATACAAATACAACATTTATTTTACAAATGATATTCTATCTTTTTCAATTTAGCTCCTTGAATACAAATTCTACCCTACGGTTCTTCTTTATGAACTGGTCAATAACGTCATAAAAAGTTGGTTGTAACTTAATTTTCCCAAACAACATGCACACTTGTAAAGGCTGACTGAAGCTCACTGGCTAGAGCTACGTTGACTGCGTATGGCCTGTGGTTTAAGCAACAGAGTGAGACAGCGTGAAATGGTTATGCGAGCGCATGAAATCACAGTGCTGCTGCGAGGACCTGGAAGCTCCCACAACCGAGCAAGCCAAGGTAGCTTTGACGAGACGAGCAAGCATCGGCCTTCGATACACAAAACTCAATCATTGCCGCGCAAGCTTAAGACGTCTTCTGTCTACAAAAATAAAAGTCTAAATGGAATGCTTATAAATGCATGCATTTATTAACAAATAAATAGTACTTCTTTCTTAATTAATAAGCTTGCGCAGTAAGCATGGAGAATTCGCCCCTGGGCCATAGTCCATCTCGTCAATATTACCAATGCCATTTTTAGATACCAGCATTTTCCCACTGCTTGGAAGACAGCCACCATCATTACATTGAAGAAGCCAGGAAAAAACCCTCAATTCCCCGAAAGCTAGAGACCTATCAGCCTGTTGTCTAGCCTTAGAAAGGTAACAGAGAAATTGAGCCTCACAAGGCTTCAAGCAAAAACATTTAAGTTAGGAATTTTACCCAACAAGCAGTTTGGCTTCCGGAAAGCTCATAGCGCAGTTCAACAAGTACACCGGCTAGTGGAGATTATCACAAAAGGTTACAATTGGAAACTCCATACAGCTGCCATCTTTATCGATGCTAAGAAAGCGTTTAACAAAGAATGGCAGAATCAGGTCAAAATCGATGAAGCAATGTCGCCCAGATGCAAGATCTTGGCAGGCGTATCTCAAGGCTCTCTTCTGGCCCTTCTCCTGTTCTCAATCTACGTAGCAGACATCCCTCTGAACCCCAGAACAACATTTACTGCATTATATGCAGATGATACTGCATTTATGTCAAGATCTGTGAGCCCAAAACTGGCAACTAGAAGACTTCAAAGAAGTATACATATACTATAAAATGGCTAGCAGACTGGAGGATCCAAGTAAACCCCCAAAAGAGCTCAGTCATACTGTTTTATAGAATGAAAATCCATAGTATGAAGGACATTCATCTTTTGGGAGTTAAGATTCCATGGCAGACTGAAGTCAAATATCTTAGAGTGATACCTGATTAAAAAAACTCGAATTCAGCAATCATATAAGACACATTGCCTCGTAGACATCCAAAGTAATAGCACAGTTCTACCCTGTGCTCAACAGAAAAGGCAAACTGGATACACAAACAAAGTTAATAATTTCCAAGATGGTAATAAGACAAGTCATCACTTACGCTTCCCCCACATGGAGCCACACCACGAATAGATATATTCAAAACTACAGAGATTACAGAACAAGTACCTGAGGATGATTCTACACCCCCCTTGGTTTATTAGTAACTCCCAGATCCAAAGAGCAGTCAACATCCCTTACATCTCTTCCCCTCTCCTAGATCTAGCTGTGGAGTTCTTTACCAAGACAAGTAACCACCCAAACCCGTTGATCAAGGAAGCTTCGGAATATAATGAAGCGGAAAGCTACAAATATAAAAGGCCCAAGTCAATCTTAAGTTCAGCTGAACACAGCTAACTTCATTGCCCTCACTGGGCGTGCTGATAGCTCATAAACACTCCATTCAAAGTTCTTCCTTTACAAAGGGGAATATGAAAAGCATCTTTGCTTCACCCAACTCGCCAGAAACGTTATTCGTTATATTCTTATATTACCCCGTGTGGTGGCTGGGATAAGAATATCCCCACTGTAACCCATGCATGTCTTACGAGGCGACTAAATGGGTACCCAGGGAGGGTAATGGATGGCAATGCTGTAGCTAATGAAGTTCTAAATGAGGCTCGGCTATTGCTGTTACCCTCCAGCCAAGATCAGAGTTTATGGTTCTATATTACCCCATCCATTTTCTTCTACAGATAACGGGGAATATGAAAATTATTCTTGCTTCACCCATCTAGCCAAATATATTTATATATATATATATATAAAGTTTTTTTTACCTGGGGTATAATATATGTTAAAGATACCAAGGTATTTTAAATATAAACCTGGCTTTTTAATCCATTTCCCAAGTAAGCAAACAGAAAAGTCAGTCAAGTTTGCGCCTGCATGTCTAGCTAACCCTGCACATAGTGCAAGTCAAGACAACTTGTGGTAAAGGTAGAATAAGCTCTGATCACTATTCTTAATATTTACCCTTAATGCAAAGCACATCTCCTAGAGGAGATGTATGATGCTATGTATTACAAGGGGCCACTACCCAGACCGGTTTCGACCTTTATTAAGGTCTCGTCAGTGGGAACTAGGCTAAGAAATAATAAGTTTTAAGTAATATATATATATATATATATATATATATATACCCTGTTGTACGTGGATTCAAATAATCATTAAAATATTCATGTTCATATTCATATTCAATGGTAGCTTTTACAACTCTTTCATACAATAATAAATTTTTATTATTAATAAAATAATAATAAATTACTTTGGAAATAAATAATAAATTCTTCCAACTCATTCATTTCGGTTTGTTTGTTAGCTAAAACTTTTTTAATGTGTTTCGTTTATTTATCACATCTGAAATAATTCTTTAAAGAAATTTCTTTCATCTGAGATCTCTGTAGTACTATATCTGAAATAATACTATAGGTCTTATAAGGACCAGCATAAAGGAGCGAAGCAAAATGCTTTTCATATTCTCCGTTTTCTGTAGAGGACAGTGTAAGGATAAGGTGTTATTGAGCTATAAAGCTCTGATTATGGCAAGAGGGTAACAGCAATAGCCGAACCTCAGTTAGAACTTCATTGGCTACAACAATGCCATCCATTACCCTCCAAGAGTATTATTAATCATTAATCAGCGCATCTCACGGTCGATTTCTCTCAATGCAGCGTTCCAAATGCTATAGTTACCTATATTATTATCAGAAATAAATAGAATTAATAAATGAACCTAATACTATAGTCCTTATAAAGACAGTGTTAAAGGGGGCGAAGCAAGAATGCTTTTCATCTCCCCCGTTATCAGTAGAGGACAGTGTAGGGATAAAGTGTTATTAAAGCTCTGATCATGGCAGAAGGATAACAGCAATAGCCGAGCCTCAGTTAACTTCATTGGCTATAGCATTGCCATCCATTACCGTCCAAGATTATTAAACCGCATTTCCTTCTCCAACCTAATAATACTAATACTATATCTTATAGTTCTTATAAGAACTGGGCGATGGACTGAGTCCTTGACTCTTTATCCCGTCATCTGAATGAAGTAACTCAGTGTGGATGGGATGTTATGAGCTAAAAGCTCTAGTCATGGCTGGGGAACGGCAATAGCCGAGCCTCAGTTAAAACTTCATTAGCTACAGCATTGCCATTTGTTACCCTGATCTCATAATATCGCCAGAATCATAATAATAATGTACTATAGTCCTTATAAGGACTGGCTTAAAGGGGCGAAGCAAGAATGCTTTTCATCTTCCCCGTTATCTGTAGAGGACAGTATATGGTAAGGTTTTATTGAGCAATTGAAGCTCTGATCATGGCAGGAGGGTAACAGCAATAGCCGTGCCTCAGTAAGAACCTCATTGGCTACAGCATTGCCATCCATTACTCTCCAAGGGTATTGGATTGAATGAATCAATTACCGCATCTCACGGTCGATTGATTCCCTCATCTCAATCCGTAACCTATATAGTAACCTATATCAGATTGTTATAGAATTCATAATTGAACTCTTAGTAGGTGTATTGTCAAATAAGAAAATATTAAGCAAAAGTAAATTTGTATTATTTTTTCAGTATTATTGTAGATAATATTATAAATACATACAGGGTGTTCGGGATAAATTTGACAGTTTCGTAAGGAAAAATAAAATCTTCTTTGTATCTATTAAATTTAATGAATTGACAAAAAAACATTACAGGCAGAGTTAATTACAATACTATCAACAAGATTTACTCAAAATAACCACCATTAGCATCGATCACAGCTTCAATTCTGCTTCGGAACCTCGAACAAGCTGATGCTACAGTCTCCCTGGGAAGGGCCGCAAAAACTGTTTTAATTTTATCCATTAACTGGGCTTTTGTATTACTGGAAGTGCGATTGGTGTCTTTTTCAACTGCGCCCCATACAAAATAATCCATGGGGTTAAGGTCTGGGGAGTTTGGAGGCCAAACATTTGGACTGGTGAAGTCGTAGAAATTTTCAGACAACCATTTTTGACTTTTCCCAGAGGTGTGGCAAGGGCCCGAATCCTGCTGCCATACATACGGCCTACCATTGGCTACCCTTGTTATCCAGGGCTTGACTACAGTTAGCAACTCCACGAACAAAGCCCGAATTCCAATGCCAGGGTTCTTCAACACCTGTTCCTGCAGATTTGCGAGGAATTCTGCTGTACGAACGCAATCAGATCGTCTGCTAGGGATCTTTCTTCTTGCTACATCCTCGTAGTCACCATTGCAAGTCTCTAGTTCATGCCTGATTGTTTTTACTGTATTCAGGGAGCATTGGGCAGCAGTCGTAATATCCTTATTTTGATGGCGGGCACGAATCATCATGATACAAGTTATTCTCTTCCATGATTCAGGTGGGTTCCAGCTGTCCATCCTTTCTGACATCTTGTATATGAATGAAGAAGGGTCCAAACTTTTAAATGAAGAGAAGTGTGTGTTAATACATGTAACTTACGGAAAAATATAATTAATTATAAATATGTCAAATTTATCCCGAACACCCTGTATATATTTTATAGTCAAATATAAATTAAATTTAAATATTTAGAAGAATTCTCTTAAAGCTTCTGAATGGTTGCATCTCCTTCTCCAACCTAATATTTTATTTTTTCAAGTACTATTGTAGATAATATTATAAATACTTATATATTTTATAGTCAAATGTAAATTAAACTTAAATATTTAGAAGGATTCACTTAAAACTTCTGTTTGGTCTTTGATAAGAGCCAGTGAAATTTAATCAAATTCCTAATAATAGGGAATATACGGGCTTCAGGATAGAGTCTGCAGCTTTTAAGTAATTGAAGCCAAGTCAACTTCAACCCTTGAAACTCGAAACGTTTTAAGGTTCATTTACTTTTGGCTATAATCCTCCTTATTAAAAATGTATTTTATTTTTTAGTTTACACTTAGTTACTTTCTGTGACAATCACAAGCGTGTGCAATACTAATTAAAAAAAAAAAAAAATTCGTTACAAACCTAATTTCTTTTAAATCTAAATTTTAATGATGTTATACGTTTTGACTTAAATAGCCTCCGAATCTCGGTCGGTATAGACGAATCCCTTTGTTCGGAAATACTTTAGTTCGATTCCCGTGTATGACGTGGGGAACCTTTATCTGGTCTCTTTCGACTAAAGGTGAGTTAGCCAGTCTCATACGGGTTTTTTTTTCACCCGGAAACTCGGGTTTTTCGTCCCTCAGAGCAAGCAAACTGGCCCGTGAAAACACAGTCAAAAATACATACTTAAAAAAAAAAAAAAAAAAAAAGACGAACTGCGATGGCCAATGAAAACCGACAAGCCTGCTTACCAAGTCATGGTAAATTTCAATGTAGGAAATCGGGGATTAGGATATTTGGTTTACTGGTAGTCCAAATAGACAGAAGACGCGGATATAAGGCAGTACAATATCGAAACCTTGAATATAAAAGCACATGGCAAATGCTTCTGGAAGTAGGAGGAGAATGAGTCCAGACTGCTTTGCAGCACCTCTCCCCCCAGTATACTGACCAAACAACTATCAACTTGCAATAGATAAGACTAAGACTTATTTTATCTAAGACTTCCCGGCTTAAATAAGATTGTCATAGAGTCGAAACTTGAAACCAAATATCACATTCGTTTTTCTTATATAATTTTGCACGGAACAGAGTTTTTTATTGCTTCGAGACTCGTTCACACTTAGTTTGTCGATTTGGTTAATTTAGCCCGCCTAAATTCCGAGTGGTTACAACAAGCTACGGGTTCGAATCTCACCGTGGTCATGGATGTTTATAATTGTCTTTAGGTGGCATATGAATTTAATCGCTCGGTTCGATAAAACCTTCCTTGCTTAGTGGAGGTCTGAAGTGGTTTGATAAAATACGAAGCCTTCGCGGACCGTATCCGGCCCTCGACCTTAATGATTTCTTTTCTAAAAATCAATGTTTATAACATCCTGCGAGGATTAAAACAGAAAAAATTCAAACTTCTGAATGTTTTATGACAGCTTTAAACAAAAGTAAACTTATTACTACAATTCTTTGTACCATGTTTCTATCATCCAATGTTGGCAACACTGAATGGAAGTTCCTTGTCACGCAGCCATTTTAAGCCACGTGATACAATGGCAATAAGTTACAGGTTACCATTGTAATATGATAGTGTGTTAATAAAACGTTATCACAATAACTTATATTTTTTTTGCCGATAACAATGTCTGAATTTAAAGTTAAAAAAAGAAAAATAGATCAAGAAGGCAAAACTTTTCAAGAGAAATGGGAGAAGGCATATTTTTTTGTGGAAGTAAAAAATATTCCAGCATGTTTGATATGTAGACAAAGTGTCACCGTGGTGAAAGAATATAATCTAAAACGCTATTATGAAACAAACCATAAGAAAACTGTGATGAATATACAGAAAAGATGCGTGAGGACAAACTTAAAGATTTAAAACATGAACTGAAGAGTCAATATTTTCGAATGTTATCACAACAAGCGATGCTGCTATTAAATGTAGTTAGGTCATAAATGGAAAAATTGCTCGGGCTTCGAAACCTTTCAAAAAAAAAAGCAAGCATTTCAAAGTATTAAGCCTATCAGGAAATACAGTTGCGAAGCGTGTTGAAGATAGAGAACTTCCAAGATATTATTGAGTGAAAAAATAAACAGTTTTGTAGCATTTCGTTTTCTATTTCAGTTGACGAATGCACAGACATTATTAATACTTTCCAGTTAGCAATATTTATTCGTGGCGTTAATGACGATATGAATGTGACCGAAGAACTATTGGATATAGCGCCTATGTCAGGAACAACGACAGGAAGTGACTTATATTTGTGTATTGAGAAAAGTCTTGAAAATGCTCACGCGGACTGGTCAAAATTAGTAAGTGTGACTAAAGATGGGGCTTCTACTATGGTTGGTGTTAACATCGGACTTGTTACAAAACTTCAAATGAAAAACGAAATGTTGTGCAAGGACAAACTTAAATCGTTTCATTGCACAATACATCAGGAGTCACTTTGTGCTAAAAAACTAAAGATGGAACACCTCATGAGTGTAGTACTGTAATTAAAACAGTAAACTGGATACACTCTCACGCCTTGAATCATCGACAATTCAATGCTTTGTTGGATGAATTGGGTTCACAATACAGCAGTTTGCTATACTATACGGAGGTTATGTAGCTCAGTCGTGGCGTTTTTAAAAATATTTTTTGAACTCTTAAAAGAAATTGACATGCTTACTTCATCCAAAGGAAAATTGATTCCTAGCTCACCGATGAATATTGGTGCGAAGACTTGGCCTTTTAGGTTGACAAAACAAGCCACTTAAACACTTTGAATACTGCTCTGCAAGGACGTGAACAGTTGATGTGTCATATGTGTGATTCAATTAAGTCATTTCTGGCAAAACTCTATCTTTGGCAAAGAATAATTTAACCCACTTTCCTACACTTAAATCGATTTCTCGAATTAATAATGATGCTGAAAAGTACATTCCTCAAATTGAAGAATTTAAAACTGAATTTGAAAAAAGATTTTCTGATTTCAGTCAGTTTGAAAATGAATTATTATTATTCAGTTCACCTTTTTTAATTAATATTGAAAAAGTTGACGAAAGAATTACAAATGGAAGTAATTGATATCTTTGCGATTATAATCTTTGCGATGTATGTGAGCGATTATTTTCAATTCTGAAACTTAATAAGTCAAAGTTCCGCTCACGGATAAAAGTTTCTAGATTAAATGAAATACTTCATATTGCAACACGAAATGAAAAAGCAGTTATTGACATGTTAGTACAGAGAAAAAGATGTCAGATTAATTTCAGGATCAAAATCAAATTTAAAAAAAAGGACTCGTAGATAACAATCTTTATTTTTGTAAGTCAAAATTATGTATTTAAATAATTTTCTTAAGTATGAAGAAAATATAATTGAACATTTTCTAAACTTGTATATTTTTAAAATTTAAAAATAAAAATGGTTATAAATTTAAAAGTTAAATGGTGGTGTAACTGTTTACGTAAGTCGTAAAAGCCCGGCAACAAAAGGGCCTTTGTTAGAGCCTTTCTTTTTTTAGTTTATGTTTTGGTTCACAGAATAATATTGAATACGGCCCGCGTCTGATATACATCTAATTGGCTGGCCCTTTGCTGCGTTTGAGTTTGAGACCCCTGCTATAGAGTCTTAGTTGTGCAGATGCCAGTGAGCTAAATAAATTTTTAACCCACATTTCGTTCTTAGGATTCGAACGTCTTTCTAAACAGTCCCTAAAAGGACTGGCTAGATGGGCGAAGCAAGAATGCTTTTCATCTTCCCCGTTATCTGTAGAGAACATTGTAGGGATAAGGTGTTATTGAGCTATATATATAGCTCTGATCATGGCAGGAGTGTAACAGCAATAGCCGAGCCTCAGTTAGAACTTCATTGGCTACAGCATTGCCATCCAATACCCTTCCTAGATACCCATTTTAGTCGCCTTGTACGACATGCATAAGCTACATTGGGACTCTTCTTATTCCGGCCACATCATTGTTACCGGCTTTTTCTGTACATAATATCTGAAAATGGTTATGGTGTACAAGACTAATTGTAATTTATTATCCATTATCTGGATAAATTATGAAAATGAATAACTGATTTTGATTTTTTATTAACATGTTTTGTATTTTTATTTACTTTTTACTTCTACTTCTCCTTTCTATGTAACTCTGTAACAGGCCTACTGGCTTGATACAGAGCTATCTTAAGCCCTTATAAGTCGTATCCGTCCCGAGGATTAAGGTGACTTTTATTTCTTTACATACTCCCTAAACTCTATGGAAGTTTCATAGAGTTTAGGGATTTCAAGCCATTAGCATCCAATAATCGTGGGGTGGGAGATAATCTACACCGGGTGATAAAGTTTATCTCCCACTTAAAGGCAATCACAAACATCCATGCTCACGGGGAAATTTGAACCTGCAACCTCTTAGTTGAAGACCAGATACCCTACATTGTAACAATAGGACGACAATTAACCTGTTGCAATGGTTTCTGTTGTTAAATCTGTTTCCTACTAATTCTCCAGTTGCTTGCTCAGTAAAACAGTAATAAAATTTGATTGATTTATTTACTCTCCACAAAAATGAATTTCTCTTTTTATGTAAATCTCATCATATAGTATATTAACATACGGGTGGTCTCACACCAGGTAATGACGATAACCTCCAAACCATAGATATTCACAAATATTCATGTCCGCAAAAAAGAACTTCGTTAGAAATGAAAATTATTAAAATTTATATTTGAAAAAAATAAAAAGGTGCATTAATATATTCTGAATAAATTCTAGAGAAAAAGAAGGTAATAATTTAAATCATATTTTGTTTTACAAAATATTATATTTCCATTATTTTTTTTATTACATTCCTACAAAAAATAATATTCTTTTTTAGTTCAATAAACTGTAAGTGTTAACAAAATAAGTGTAAATAAACTAGTGCCCCCCCCCCCCCTAATGTCCTAGAACTCCTATGAGAAGCCATGTAATTGTAATAATAATGTTATTCTGCTATTACAATTTACTTTTTTCCGATATGGTAGGTATGACCGATTCGTTCAGGGATTTCAGAACAGTGAAAATATTGATTGTCATTGAATTTAAGGTATTCTTTAGATTTCTTGAAATATCATAATGGTTAGCTGCTATTTTTTATTTGCGTCCCACTGACTAACAGTTCTAACTTGTAGCACATTTATACCGTGTGTGTGGGGGGGGCTAAAGTTTTTTGTATTAATCTTTTCGTGTATTTTTATATAATTCAGAAAGATGCTCTAGAAATTTTTCAATCTACTTGAGGCTTCCTGTGAGAGGGATGATAGCTTCTCAGCGAGCAATGGGATTCATCTCCCACCTAAAGATTGACAAATATCCACATCCATATTCACATTCACAACGGGATTCAAACCATAGAGCCTCACGAAATTATTGTTAAGTCTCTAATCAGATTGTAACTTCACCAGTATACAACATACAGATGCGCCAATCCTGAATTTAGCTATTCCAATTTTATCACACAAGAAATACCATACCAAGATTCGAATCGCCCAACAAAATTTATTGCCCCGAAATAATCTAAAATGCATTTGCCATAGATTTAACTTTCGTCGATCGCTAATAGAAATTATTAGACTCTCATTTGCGAAATAAAAAGGTGTCTTAAAATATATATTTTAAATAGATTTTAAAATACAATCCTTTTCATTATAAAAAAAAATCGCTTTTATTTCATTAAGTAAAATAAAATAATTTGCATAAAATTTAGAAGTTCTAATCAACATCTGCAATTACACGAGTCGGGATAGTAATTAGCAAAGAAATTAGTGTATTTTACTTTGTCGAAATGAGAAACAAGAATAACCAGTCGGAGTTGCAAATTATTTTAGGTGGGTGAGGATGAGAATCTTTCCCCTTTAATATTACTACAGGTGTCGCTATCTCTGCATATTATACACGAATACAGTAACGGAAATGTAAATGAATAAAATGGCAAATATTAGAATAACAATATTGAGAGATTATAAACATTGTCTAGATAAATAGAAAGATGAAAAAAAAAGGCGCAAAAGGTTTCATGAAGCCATAAAGAAAAGGAGCCGATCAATCACTTTTTTTTTCTGATAGCGCCATCAGCTAATAAAGTTTATCAGATCACTCCATCTAACTTTCCACGGCAGCTGCTCGCGCTAGAGAAATGGCGGGAAATTCCTGTAGTGTTCGCACGGAAATTGAATCAATGTACTTCCTTCGAGTGTTCTTGCTCTTCTGCATTTTGGCCCGCAGAACATGTCATTTCGGGATTAAATGAAACACTGCCGCTTTATCGGAACTCTACTTTTTTCATTAAACGTCTACATCGTGGTGACAGAACTGATAGTTTTTTTTTGTCTGTTTGTTCTTTCCTTCCCTTAGGTCTTCAGCGATCTTTTTCTTTTTTTTTTCTTTTTAATGTTTTCGTAGCCACCAAATCCAACTGTAATCAAGAAACTCTCAGCAAAGAAAGACAAAAAAAAAAAAAAAAAAAAAATTACGTTATTCTGAAAGAATAACGTAATATTTTTTTTTTTTTAAACAAGACGAAATCTTTTGGTACTACTTAAAACAGCAGATGATTAAATAAAAACGTTAAACTTCAGAAATAAATAGTTTCGATTTTCCTAATATTATGTAAGAATTAATAAATTATTATCGCATTTATATCAAGCACAATATTAATTAAATTACTGATATATAAATTAAATTATTCATATATCAATAAGAGTTATAATAATAAAAGTTGAATTTAAGTAATAACAAATATTGAAGGTTGAGCAGACGAACAATTACAAAGCAAAAATGCCGAAAATTCAAACAGCAAACTTTTCTAGTGCCGAAAATAATCTACAGAAATTAAAAATAATTGCAAATTACTTTTTTAATTTATTACTTAAATATTAAGAGTAACCAAACTAGAATTTAAGTATTACGAGTACTGAAAGTTGAAATTTGAGTATAAAACTTGAACCAGCTCTTTAAGAACACACAAAACACATACATAGATTTTTTTTTAACTTGAAACTGAGAGGTCTATTAACTATCTCCCTAGCTGTGTGTTCCTCTCTTTTGCGCATTTGTCTTACTAGGCTCGGTTGAGATTATTTATGCAAATATCTCTTGCAGATGAGAGAGTTAAAGTTTTTATTTTTCTTTAAATTCCAGTAAAAAAAAAAAAAGATCATATCTCTTTCAAATTTGCAATGTGAATTACAAATCATTCCTTCACTGAGAACAGGTAGAAGCCCCTGCTTCGATTTGTTTAAAAGACAGAAGAAAGAGATAGAGATAAAATTCCTAGTTGTTTTTTTTTTTTTGGTTCAAACGCAATCTGATTGAAGACAAGATTAAGAACGAAGCCATAGGCAGAAAAATACGATGCGTCAGATTTATATATAGAGAAAGAGAGAAAAGAAAACCATGTTAAAGTAAAGTAGTTCCCTTTATTTTCTTAAATAAAAGAATAGATTTAACAACAAAAGAGGTCGTAAGCATTTTTCGTAAGAAAAGCAAGTTATTAGATTTCGTACCGGCTTGGCTTCCGATATCTTAACGCATGAAGAGGTCAGTTTCGTCATAGCTTGCCGCATGTTTCACTAGTTCGTTAGGGTGTGTAGAGATCTTTAAGAAGAATTTTGCCGCTGTAGATTGCAAGAAGGAGTAGATGTAAGGGATGTTGTATCTCTATGCAGTTGGACGTGTCTTACAAACAATGGTGCTTCTAGGATCATGCGCAAACACTTGTTTTGCACACTCTCTGTAGCTTGAGGCTATCTTGGTCTTGGATGTGTAGCTCTAGGCTGGAGATGCGTATGTCACTATGGGGCGGATCGTCATCTGGTAGAGGAGTACTTTGATTCTGGTATTTAGCTTGCTTTTTCTGTTTATTAGAGATTAAAATTGTGCGATGGCTTTAGATGCTTTCGAGCATAAAGCTTTGATGTGTGGGTTTAAAGTTAATCTTTTGTCCAGTATTACCCCAAGATATTTTATTTCTGTTTACCAGGGAATTTTGGTGTCGAATAGGTAAAGGTCTCCCAAGGGTACTTTTACCTATTAGACATATCTTGGGTGATACCAATCTTCTGGTGAAAAGCATCGCAATATTCTTTTGGGGATTCACTTGTAATCTCCATTTGGAGAACCATTGTTCTAGTTTTAGTAGATTTTCTTGCAATTTTTGGTGAGGAAATATAGCTGTAGAGATCTAGCTAGTAATGCTATGTCGTCCGCATAGATTGCTAAGATGGATGACATTGGGCTGTGCAAAATGTCTGCCATATATATCGAGAATAAGATCGGTGCCAGTAGGGACCCTTGGGGAACTCCCGCTGAGATCCGTCGCTGACTTGAAACTGTTCCATTTATCTTGACTTGTATGTGTCTGTCATGGAGGTATGTTTTAATTAGGTGGACTATTCTTGATGGTATGCCTGCTGAGATGAGTTTATGTAGTAATCCGAAATGCCATATCTTATCAAAAGCTTTTGCTATGTCGAGGAAGACTGCTCCAGTGTGCCGATGTCAATTGTAGCCGGTGGTGATGTACTCAATTATCCTATGAATTTGTTGAGTAGTACTGTGATGTTGTCGAAAGCCAAACTGTTCCTTTGGAAGGGTATTTAACTCGTTTACTGATGCTCGGAGAGAATGATTTTTTTCGGAATTTTTCCTAAATTTGAGATCAGGCTGATGAGCCGATTGATTTCAGGCATGTGTGGGTCTTTACCTGGTTTATGCACTGGGACCACATCTGCGACTTCCAATAGGAGGGGAAATAGTTGAATCTGAACATGGCGTTAATTATTGATTATTGGCGAGATGTACGACTGCTCTTCGGGGCAGCAGTTTAACAATTCTATTTGTAATGCCACCAGGACCATGAGCTTTTTTATTCTTTAGTTTCTTTATGATTTCATAGATTTCCGCTGGTGAGGTGGTTGCAGGTGTCGGGGAGTTTTAGTACATACCTGACGTGGCGGTGGATTTTGTAGACATGATCGATGTCCAAGTTATCGTATCCAGGACTACACTGTTTTTCTAAGTTTTTTGCTATCTCTTCAGCTTTTTCTGCGTTCGTGTGTACGAGGCTCCGGTCTGACTTGAGTGGGGAAAGAGATTTGTTTTTGTTTCCGAGGTATCTTAATATCTTCCAGATGGAGGGTTCGCCATCTGGAAGATATATAATATATATATTATATATATATATAGCGATATTATATAGCTATATATGTCAAGTTGCTATGTCAGTGCTATATATATTAGGATAACCAATTAATTTTATAAACTTGGTTATTTTTACTCCTAATTACAAGTATGCAAACAATTAAGTTTGCGCCTGAAACAAAGTTCAAGTCTGAAGATGGTATAACACCAGGGCAACTCAACTATTGTAAAGGGTGTGTCAAAATTCATCTAAGATTTAAATTTAGCGCCATTTGTGCGGTAAAGTATTGCCAACGAGAAAAAAAAAAGACTGCGTGACAGCTGACAGTTCAGGGTTATTAAAAATGGAGCGCTACACGAAAGAACAACGCATTTTCATTGTTGAGCAATATTTTAAAAATAATGAAGGTTTGGCAGCTACAGTTCGCAATTTTCGTACAAAATATGGTCGGAATAGTAAATTAACTTTATCAATTGTGAAAAGATTAATTAAAAAATTCAAGGAAACTGGATCAATTAGTGATGTTATACACTCTGGCCGTCCTTCAACAGAAAACATCGAAGCAGTTCGTGAGAGTGTTGCTGAGAGTCCAGGAACATCAACTCGGTACCGTGGTCTTGAATTGGGCATTTCGAGAAGCTCTCTACAGCGTATTCTCACGAAAGATTTGCATCTTTATGCTTACAAAGTTAAATTGACTCAAGAACTGAAGCCTACTGACCACACACAGAGAAGAGAGTTCGTTAAATGGATTATGGAACAACAACAAGTGGATGCTTATTTTTCGAACAAAATCATCTTCAGCGATGAGGCTAATTTTCATGTTGATGGCTTCGTTAATCGACAAAATTGTCGCATTTGGGGTTCAGAAAATCCACGAGTGATTGTTGAGAAACAAATGCATCCACAACGTGTCAATGTTTGGTGCGGATTTTTGGCTGGAGGCATCATCGGTCCATTCTTCTTCGAAAATGCGGCTGGTAAGGCAATAACAGTTAATGGTGCTCGCTATCGCGACATGATAATCCAGTTTTTTGTGCCTAAATTGCAAGATATGGATGTGGACGACATGTGGTTTCAACAAGACGGTGCCACATGCCATACAGCCCGAGAAACAATTCAATTACTGCATGAGTCATTTCCTGGTCGTGTAATTTCTCGTTTTGGTGATCGGAATTGGCCGCCCAGATCATGTGACTTAAAGCCGTTGGACTTTTTTCTTTGGGGTTTTTTGAAGTCTAAGGTTTATGCCAATAAGCCCACGACCACCCACGCCTTGAAAGAGGAAATTGAGCGCTGTATTAACGAAATTCAGCCACATTTATGCAAAACGGTCATGGAAAATTTCGACAAAAGAGTGCGTATGTTCCAGCAAAGCCGTGGAGGCCATTTACCCGATATGCTATTCCATGCATAACCCGATACTGTATACTTTATGAATCAATAAGAAATTACAAGTTTTAATTAAAAACCTGTGTTTTCTATCAAAATTACTTCTTGCGTGAATTTTGGGACACCCTATATATTAGGATAACTTGGTTATCCTAATATATTCAATATCCTCAAGTTAAAAAAATTATTATATTGCTATATATATATATGTGTATATTATATATATATATATATATATATATATATATATATATATATATATATATATATATATATATATATATATATATATATATATATATATATATATATACTGTATATATATATATATATATATATATATATATATATATATATATATATATATATATATATATATATATATATATATATATATACTGTATATATATATATATATATATATATATATATATATATATATATATATATATATATATATATATATATATATATATACTGTATATATATATATTATATTGCTATATAATAATAATTTGTGAGTTCAACAAATGTTCATCATCGGCCTGTAGAATAAGAAAGGCTGAGATTCAGCAGATAGTAGGAGAGGAAATAAAGATAGAGTGCATAGTGGTAGAGTAGAGTAGTAGAATCGCCCCTGGGGGACAAACAGCTAAAACAGTTGACCTGTTTTAGCTGTTTGCCCCCCAGGGGCGATTCTAAAACGGTCGTTGATTTTTCACTTTAGAAAAAAAGGAAAAATCCTAAAAAGGAAACATGTAACAAAAACAAAAACATGAAGTACAGAGAAAACAAACTAGATAGGACTGGAAACCAAAATAGAAAGGTAGGGGAAGGGTCTGGCCTGAGTGATGCTCTCAAGGAGCTGCACCGCCTCGCTGTAGGCCTTCGCCGCTCAGGTTCTCAGGCCCTCCCCCACCTGTGGAAACTAGAGAAAAGTATAGCTGTGGACGGGAAACCATGGGATGATTATTGTGACTGTCGCTTTTTATGGGCAGTCATTATTCTTTTAGCCACTTCGCTTCCCTTGGCCATGTCTAATTTGGAGAGAGCTATGAAGAAATCGCCGATGCCGCCTCCTCGTCTATGTCCAGCGCTACCTGTACTTGCTCAGGGGTGATTTGGCTGATGTCTTCAACAAATAAGTCACCCCATTTTGCACTAACTACTTTGGGACCATACTTCCCTGTGAGAAGAAGCTCAGGTTCCCCTATTCTCACCATTGCATCTTGGAATTTTTCTGCCACCCCAGGGATACCTTTAACTAGATGCTTTAGAGTCTCCCCTGCTTTTGCATGAGGAGTCTCTAATTCTTCTGGTTTTATTTATTTTTCATCTCCTTTTCCTCTGGGCTTAGCGGTCGTTTGAGGGGTGCGCTGTTTGCCTCCATTTCATCATGTGAGGCAGCTTGTTTATTGTCTGTTTTTTCTTTATGGATTTCTCGTTTCTTCTCTTTCTTGGGTGTGAAGGCTATGGTTTCTGTGGCGGCTGCCTTCTCTTGCAGCCGTTATTTTACCGTATGCCTCGTTTGGAGTTGGAAAAACCGGGTTTCCCGACTCTTGTTCTGTAGTAGCTGTAGGCTTCTCTACCGAGGTGACTGTGACTGGTATAATAGTACCTCCCATCCTTTCTGCATGCGTTCTTGATGGGCAGGTGTTAACTTTGTGGTCTTTGGACCCGCATTTGAGGCAAGCCATGAGACATTTGTCCAGTGAATGACTTGTTGTTAGGCAGTTTTTGCATGCCAGTTCGCTCCTAGATGGTCGAAGGATCCACATCGGAAGCATTGCTTCTTTACGCCAGGGTAGTTTACCATTACCCTAGCAGACCCGATGCTGACTAAATTTGGAACCGATGTTTTCATCTCGAGTGAGATGTTTACTTCCCCCGACTTCCATTGGGGGTTGTCTGCATCGTTTAAGACTTGTATATTTCGTACAACACCCCATTTTCGAACACCTCGTAGATAACTTTTTCGTCACATTGTATATACTCCAAGGGGAATCTGGGGATTTTGAGCAGTTTGATAATGCTCCCCACCATGAACGGAATAATTTCCTTTCCATTACATTGGAAGCCTTTGATCAATTTGTCTCTAGTCTCCGTGTTCCTTACTACAACTTAGTATCTGCCCCCACCGAAGGGAGTGAATCCAAAAATCTGGTCCACACCGACGCAGTCAATGAGGGCTTTAGCCAAAAGTCAGGGTCGTAGATCGGAGTCAGTTTCGATGCCTAGAGTCCGCGTGCGCAGCAAAACATGTTTATTATTGCCCCGGTCTGGGTTTATTCTATCTGTGCTGATCAGTTAATACCGCGAACGACTGGTGGAGTCCGTGTTTGTTATTAACCTAGCAACACAGATACTACGTTTAGCTCTTAAGCTAGTAAGAACAGATACTACACTTTCGTATTGTCCGTAGCTCTCTTTTAGGTCGTAATCACAAGGCCGAGAAGCGACAACAAGTAATAATTTTGTGAGTTCAACGTATCTCATCATTGACCTGTAGAGTAAGATAGGCTGAGATTCAGCAGATAATAGGAGAGGAAATAAAGATAGAGTGCATAGTATTAGAGTAAATGAATGAGGCCTCAGCTGACCTGTTTTAGCTGTTGACCCTCCAGGGGTGCTTCTAAAACGGTCATTGATTTTTCACTTTTGAAAAGGAAAAAAAAAAGGAGAGACTAAGCAAATTTAACAAGTGTAAATAAATCTAAAGACTATGTGGAAAACAATTCTATAGAGGAATGAGTTTGCCGAGCAAACCCAGAACAGTATAACCAGGAAAAGAAGGGAGATGACCTGGCCCGGAAGACCCCGCCCTGAAAAGGGCTTGGGACCACCTCGATGTTGGCCTTCGCAGTCCGGATTCGTTCAGGTCAACCCCAACCTGTGGACAGAAGAACTTTCAACTGCGAAAGGACTAGACATACCTGTGGGTTAAACGCTGATCGGGAAGGAAGATCGAGATAGCGTCAACACCTACAACTTGAAGGTGTTATAGGTGCAGACACAACCGGATTCTCCCCTGTATGATCTGGCAGATGGTTGGTGGGTCGCACCATCTCCTCAGGAATCGCTCTTCACCCTGCAAGTACCTCTCCTGCTCCAGGAAGCGGCGGAGGTAGGCTGAGAGGCAGTTCCTAACACGGAGATAGATGCGATCCCCCTCGTTAAGAAGGTATTTTTCCTGATTTTCCAAATGTGATGTTTAATCACATTTATTAGGAAAATCAGGTGTTTCTTGTTTTTGGTTACTGGGGGAGGAAACTGTAGAAAGACTATTTCGGCGAATATGAGCGCAAGCACCTCAGCCAGTGTGTGCCAAACACGCTGTACTGGCGGGCAGTGAAAGAAGAAGGCCCTACGGTTTCTACCGCGCCGCAGAAGGGGTTGCACGGTTGCGAGCTGTAGGCTGATTTTACCAGTTTCACCGGGAGTCTGCCGTAAGCGATTCTCCAGGCTAAGTCCCGGTGAAATGGTTGTCCTCAGCTTTTTTTTTATGTTGGTGAACAGCACCTCTTCGTTTGTGCCCAGATCGGGATTTTCCCAGTCAAAGTTGTCGAAAATTTTCCCGCACATGGTCCAGCGTGGCCAGTAGTCCCGAAGAAGGGTAAGAAAAATCGTAAGTACATTTAGAATGGGTAACACCCTGAAGTATAACCACTCATGTTCTGATGAAATAAACAGCAAGTGTAATAAATAATTTACAATTTAAATATTGTGGTTTAGTATTTAAATTTCGTGCGTTATACTTTTATTTTAAAACAAACATTGAATAAATGCTATTATAATGGAGAATATTATAGATACATTTATATTTTATAAATAAATTTAGAAAAGCTTAAAATATGAGCTATTTGCTTAAATTGAATTTGAACAAGTCCACTTATTTGACTCAAATATCCAGAAACGAGTGTCTTATGATAAATCTCAAGATGAAGGATTCTAATTGTTTATTGAAGATAATCCTTACAATTTTCGGGAAAAAAAATGCTTGTAAAAATATATTTTGTAACAATGATCAAGATATAGGCTCTTCTCTTCACAAAATATCACGTCTTCCTATCCCCCCTGAAAATGTGACGTTATTTTAAGTTGACCGCGCCCAATTCCAGTGAAATTTAGAATAGCAAATTTTTATTAGAATGTTTACATTCTATATTTTAATCGAAAAGAATGGCTTACGGAGTTTTCCCTACTAAAATTACAAAACAGCTTATTTAATTAAAAATACTTTGAAGTCGATAAAACGGTTAAGTTTTGAGGTCCAGTTTCAATTATCTCTTTTCACTTATTTAATATTTTAAATGTTACAAAATGAGGCAAACATAGAATAAATGGCGGTATTATCTGTTAATGGTAATTAAAAAACTGCTTTGAGTTTCGAGTAATTTACTTTAAAATTAAATGCAACAACAGAAGTCGATAACTTGTAATCAAAAGAAGTTCAAGTTGACTTGAAACGAACGCTAGACTCGAGATATTTCTAAAGAAATCCTTCATCTCTTTTTCTTCACTCTTTACAGATATAAATATTAACAACTCAGGGCGTAATTTATATTTTCAATTTAGCTTAATCACACAGCGCTAGAGTCTTCATTGATTGCTAAAGCAAATAACAAATGATCAACAGTAAATCATTTGAAAATGCTATTATCGATTGGAGGGGTCTTTATATCTACGTAACAAATTTTTGTTAAGCATAAAAGGCATACCTATTAGAGGTATTATCAGGTTGGATTGTGGGTAATGTAATAAGGGACTGACGACGATGTTCCGTGAACCGTAGAAAGGTCAATGGTTTCATTTTATCAAAATGTGGTAACAAGTTTCATTTACGTCATTAAGATTTCGAATTCTTGAAGAAATAGCCACATTTAAACCTTATTACACCAATGTATGAATATAGTTTATTTATTTTATTATTATTTTTTTTTATTTCGCTAATATGAAATCAACTTAACCATGAACACGACATTTTTTTCGATTTATCTAAAGAACAAAATTTGACTATTAACTTTAGAATATTCCAAGTCAAATAAATCGAGTTAAGCCCCAATATTGGCCTTCATAATTCTTTAACTAAATTGAATAATTGTTGCAACAAATTTATCACAAAAATCACCAATAAAAAGATGAAAACTGAAAATAAACATAAACATGAAAAAAGCAACTATCAAATAACTTTGCTTATCAATCAAATAAGCAAAGCTGATATGGTGGAATAAATCTATATGGAAAAAGATATTCAAAATGCTAAGCAGGCAATAAATAAGACAATGTTTAAACCACTTTTAGTTTACGGATCTTCGGGTTAGAAATAAAGCACTTGATCAAAGACTAGAGACTACACATATGAGGGTACTCTGACACTGTTAGCATCTAAGAATGTGCGAGCAGAGCTAATCTCAGGTCTCTTAGACTTGATGCCGGGAAAGACTTAGAGGAATCAAATTTAGAATGATGTTACAGTAATCAGTGCTTTAAAATATCAACATATAAGAGTTGGCACAATGTCGGAGTTCTGCAAATAACAGACTAATCTGCTTCCTCTTTTGTGCTTTATCCCATCTATTTGGGATCGGCCTTCTTACATGATCCAACCCTACCAGCGCGATCGCAACCGACTTATCGGGGAGCCTGACGTTGGGGAAAATAACAGACTAATATAGAAGAAAATTGTTCAGAGGATTCTAGAAATAATGTGAATCTACTCACAAAGTAATATCATAGTATCCGGCGCACATCCCTCGCTTATCAGAAATTTAATGATGTTAAAGATGAGCACTCAATAAAAGGATCGGGATCTTTTACAAGGTCAAGGCAGTGTGAAATAAGCTATATATGATATGATATGAAAACTGTAAATTTGAATTTATTAACATTAATCAATACAATTAATACTAGGTTTAAATATCTAAAAAAGTACGTTTAATATATTTCTTACACAACACACTGATTCAAAATACACTCTTATGCATTCTACGTAACCCTATATAATTTATCAACAAATATTTCTTCCTTTTTAAGTGGTTTATAATTTTAATCACTCACTGTGAATAGATTCTTCTAAAAGTTACTCGAATAAATCATAAATTAAATAAAGACTTTTTTTTTATTTCAAAAGGGAGTAGGTGGAAGTCTTTTAGATCTAATTTCATAGTCGGTTAGAAATTAACTCACCTACGATGACCTATGAAGTTACAATTAAAGAATTCAATCTAATCCCTGTAGACTTACAGATGATAAACGTATCAGATGAATGTTATCATCATTTTGTGTTCCAAATGCTAATTGGCATTACTGTACGACAATATTGTGAGATATAGGATCGATTTTCTGGGGTAGTGGAGTGAGTTTCCGAGAGAGAAAGAATGAGCCCCATTTAAACCCATGAGGACACGAGCACCTCTAAGAAATCATCAAAATGGAAATTCGGTTCAAAAGAGGAGTGGATTATTCCGCTTTTTGATCTTTAAATTTTAGTTTTTAAAATTTTTAGTTTCCAAAATTTTCCCTATCAAAATTTATAGTCCATTTGGTTCAGCATTTTTGTTAAATTTAATTTTTTTAAAAATTTTTATGTTTTTTTTTTTATACTGGTCTCATTTACATGCATTATTATCAACACCATTTTCTTACTGTATGTTCTCGGCTAATCAAGTTTGGCTCCATCTATCATATATATGTCATCTAGTATTACTTCAATTTATAGCAGGGCTATAAATTTAAGTTTCAACTTTTCACGACTGGAGACCAATTAATCCGAAAATGGCACAAGCAGAGCTGAGATATTTGAATCAATCTTCTGATAGATTCAAATATCTGAGCTGTCTATGTGCGATGTTTGTTGTGATATAATAATTTCCTGTTAACCTAGTACTTTAGATATTTTCAACTATTTTTATATAATAACTATTAATTCTTAAAACTATTTGGAAATATAATCAAAATCACTAAAAATCTTAAGGTTTAATAAAATATTTTGTAAAATAATAATACACCAATATATTTTGTGAAATATATTTAGTTAAAGATTAACCAAAAAAGAGTCCGGAAGAATCTACCGTCACATGCGGTGTTCAATGTCAACAATACTTCAAAGGACCATTTCTGTAGTATGGTTAGCGTTCATTTTTGTGAACCTTTCTCATAGGTGATTAGCAAATTGTTTAGCTAAGCGCAAATTCTAGTATCTGTTAGCTCAGTTATTATCGACAAAGCGTCTCATAGAGGCACTTGATAATAAACTACAGCAGCAGATACAGAATATTGTTTAGCTAAGCGCAAATTCTAGTATCTGTTAGCTCAGTTATTATCGACAAAGCGTCTCATAGAGGCACTTGATAATAAACTACAGCAGCAGATACAGAATACAGAATAAATCCCGGACTGGGATTTATTCTCGGAACACACTCGGAATAGCTTAGCCCCCCCCTCACCAGCCATGGCTTTGCCGCGTACGCGGACCTTTGGAATCGAAGTTGAAGCTGACCTACGACTTCGATGTTTGGCCAAAGCCCTCATCGAAAAGCGTCGGGGCTGAGCAGATTTTTGGTTTTACTCCCTTTGGTGGTGGCCGCTTCCAAGTAGTAGTAAGGAGTGAACAAACAAAAGACAAACTACTTGCAGGAGATTCGAGTGTAATGGAAAAACAATAGTTCCATTTTTGGTAGGGAGCATTACCAAACTACTTCGAATCCCCAGATTCCCTTTATAATATATTGAAACCGATGTAAAGATCATCCACGAAATATTCGGGAAATGGGGCGTTGTACACAAGGTGGAAGTCCTAAATGACGCAGAAAACCCCAAATGGAAGTCGGGTGAAGTCCACATCTCCCTCGAGATGAAAACGCCCGTTCCCAACTTCATTATTATTGGATCCGCCAGAGTAATGATAAACTACCCTGGTGTAAAAAAACAATGTTTTAGATGTGATGCCTTCACTCACCTTGGGGCGGACTGTCCTAGAGTGAAATGTAAAAACTGCCTCAAAGCAGGCCACAACCAAGAAAACTGTGAGTCAGCTTGCCTGAAATGTGGGGTCATTGACCACAAAGTGGACATATGCCCATCCAGAACCCTTGCTGAGAGGATGGGTGGTGCAATCACGCCAGCAACTCCACCAAGCAATGGAAATGACACAGCACAGGAAGCTTCCCCTCCTTTCGAGGCTGCTCCTGATATAACAGAAATCCATACCTCCACGTCTAAGAAAAACCGTAAGGGGGAAAAAACTTCCACAAGCAGTAAAATCCAACAAGAAGAAACAGTCGTTATTGAAACCATCAATACCAATATAGATACTAATACAGATATAGATAGGGAAGAAGGAAAGATGGAGGTGAACACCAACACCTCCAAACGGCCATTAAGCCCACAGGAAGAAGAGTTGGTAACGACCAAAACAGCAAAAGTATCTGAGACCGCCCACCCAGAAGTCCCTCACGCGAAAGCAGGGGAGACTCTCAGCCATTTCATCAAAGGTATCCCAGGGATGGCGGAAAACTTCAAAGAAGCGATGAAAAAAATAGGAGAACCTGACTCCCCCTCACAGGGGAACATGGATCTGACATCGTCAGCGCAAAATGGGGTGACAATTTCGTTGATGACATCAGCAAAGTCACCCCTGAGCAGGTAGAGGTAGCCCAGGATTTAGACGAGGAGGCAGCTTCGGCGTTCTTCATAGCTCTCTGCAAACTAGACATGGCCAAGGGAAGTGAGGTGGCCAAAAGAATAATAACTGCCAACAACAAAAGAAAGACACAGTAACCACCTTGTGGGATTTCTGTACACAGCTTCACCGGTTTCAGCTATCACAGGTGGGAGAGGACCTGAGAACCCGAGCGGCGAAGGCTTACAGTGAGGCGGTGCAGTTCCTTGTGAGCTGCATCACTCGGGCCAGATCCTTCCTCCACCTCTAAGTTTAACTTTCAATTTTTGCTTTTCTGTGTACTTTTTTTTGTTTGTTTTGTTACATGTTTCCTTTTTAGGATTTTTCCTTTTTTGTAAAGTCAAAAATCAACGACCGTTTTAGTAACGCCCTTGTGGGACAAACAGCTAAAACAGGTCAACTGAGGCCTCTTTAACCTACTCTACCACTGTGCACTCTATCTTTATTTCCTCTCCTACTATCTGCTGACTCTCAGCCTATCTTACTCTACAGGCCGATGATGAAGATTTGTTGAACTCACAAATTAATTAATACTTGAACCCCTCCTAAAAAAATCGAGGAGACGCGTGCAGTAAGAGGAATAGTCCTGCCAACTCCAAACAGAGCAAGACTGTCGTATATGCTGATGATATTGTCGGAACACTTCGGGACTCCGATTCCATTCATGTCTTCTTCGGCATACTGCGACAGTTTAGCGTGCTCAGTGGTCTTCACACCAACCCAGAAAAAACAAGAATCAAAACTTATGGAAATTTTGACCTTGCCAGTCTACCGTATGGTTTGAAACCCACACCCGGCCCCTTAACAATTCTAGGTATTCCCTTCCTCGCAACACCAGTGCTACAAACACCAAAGTTAATTGAATCTTGTCGCGAAAAACTCACCCCTTTCAACCCCAACTACCTTTCATTCGAAGGTAGAGCGACGGTCATTAAGACAATCCTGAAACCAATGCTGCTACACACTATCAATCTGACAAACACACAAGACAACGCCATCTACAGACACATCACAAACTTCTTCTAGAACAACAGAAAACACGAGGTAAGCAGGGCCTTTCTCCATCTTCCCCCAACACAAGGGGGGTTCGCCTTGCCAATCCTCAAATACTGCCACTTAATCAACACAGCTCAAACCATACGGAAAGCACTCGCATCGAATCACCCTTCTGGCAACCTCATAGATACTTCATACTTCCTACCGTACTTTGGGACCACTGGCCACGCCGGACCATGTGCGGAGACGGTGCCGGAGTGGTATTATACAATCAGCAAGCTGTTTAAAAAACTAGCAACGGATGGAGTCCGAGTACTTCGGTTTAGCTCAAGCAAGCTGTACTGGAAAATATTCGACACATTTGGCTGGGAAAAGCCAGATCTGGGCACGAACGAAGAGGTGCTCTTTACTAACATAAAAAACAGCTGGGGACAACCCTTTCACTGGGACTTAGCTTGGAGAATTGCCTATGGCAGACTCCCGGTGAAACTTGTCAAATCCACCTACAGCTCGTGACCGTGTACTCCCTTCTGCGACGTCTGTGGTGCGATAGAAACTGTGGGGCACCTCTTCTATCACTGCCCGCCAGTACAGCGTGTTTGGCGTAGGCTGGCCGAGGTGCTTGAGATCCCAGTGCTCACACACGCTGAAGTAGTCCTGCTACAGTTCCCGCCCCCGATAACCAAAAAAAGGAAACACCTGATTTTCCTACTAAACGTGATCAAGCATCACATCTGGAAAGTCAGGAAAAAACACCTTCTCACTGAGGAGTACCGCATTTATCTCCGTATTAGGAACTGTCTCTCTGCCTATCTCCGCCGTTTCCTGGAGCAAGAAAGGTACCGGGCTGGGCGAAGACAGGTTCCTCAGGAGATGGTGCGGCCCGCCAACCATCTGTAAGATCACACAAGGGGGAATACAGGTGTGTGTGTGTGTACACTTATAACCGTTTCGTGTTATAGGTGTGGGAGCACTTTTCATACCCTCCCCCAAACCAACATCCATGTTATAGATCTCTATCTAGTTCTCTATTCCCAGCCTCAGGCTTCTGTCCCTAGGTCGGGGTTGACCTGAACAAACCCGGACTGCGAAGGCCAACACCGAGGTGGTCCCAAGCCCTTTTCAGGGCGGGGTCTTCCGGGCCAGGTCATCTCCCTTCTTTTTCCTGGTCATACTGTTCTGGGTTTGCTCGGCAAACTCATTCCTCTCTGGAATTGTCTTCCATATAGTCTTTAGATTTATCTCTCCTTTTTTTTTCCTTTTCAGGATTTTTCCTTTTTAAAAGTGAAAAATCAACCACCGTTTTAGAAGCACCCGGGGGGGTCAACAGCTAAAACAGGTCAGCTGAGGCCTCTTTTACCTACTCTAATACTATGCACTCTATCTTTATTTCCTCTCCTACTATCTGCTGACTCTCAGCCTATCTGACTCCACAGGTCAATGATGAGATACGTTGAACTCACAATAAATATATCAACAATACCCTCGGAGGGTAATGAATGGCAATGCTGTAGCCAATGAAGTTTTTGGCTATTGCTTTTACCCTTTTGCCATGATCAGAGCTTTAGCTCAATAACACCTTATCCCTACACTGTCCTCTACAGATAACGGGGAAGATAAAAGTATTCTTGCTTCGCCCCTTTAAGCCAATCCTTATATAAGGACTACTGCAGGTATTTTGGTCAGCAACGTCACTATCGTACTGTCTCTACTATTTAGGATAATAATTATATTTGCATACTGATCTCTACATCAAAAATCATCTTTTCTCGAAAAAAAAAAAGATATTCCTAAGAAAAACCATCTCCCTTTGGAGTTTGCCAAATTGATCAGGTAGCAATCGGATTGCTTATCGGCATTGCGGACGTCAAATCAATGGTTGCGGACAGCTTTAATGCCACATTCTTGGTTCATCGGAGTGCTTTCTTAAGCGGTGCACAGAGACGTCAAAATTATATGTCTGTCCTACATCTGACACTTAAATTAACAGATGCAGCATCGCGTGCAGCTGTTATCGACTCACGGCTTTTCTTTGCCCACCCATAACATCTTAATGCAAGATTCGCTCATCACACTATCGGTTTACCGACATAGTTTCAAGCTCTTTATTTATTTATTTTTTAAAGTTAATCTTTAGCGCCCTCTTCCGGTAATTACAAGACAGTTGTGTTCCGGTTGGTTTCGTTTTTTAAAGATAAATATTTGTGTAAAGTTTTTTATACATTAAGTTCTTTTCAAATTATACCAGGTCTCATGGAAACAGCGGATTTTTCATCTTGCAAAACGGCAGACGAACACACGAAATAAGCTTAACGCAAAAAAAAAACCATTTAAGTATTCTGATTAATATTATGATAATCAATTAATATTAATTATTAGTATTTTAATTTAATATTATTAAGATAATAAATATTAGAGTATTACATCAATATTAAAAATAAAATATAATTAATTATATTTAATAAATTAAATTAAAGTATTTAATACTACTACTAATAATAATGAATTACTAATATAAATTATTGTTTTGTTTTATTTTATTATTAATAAAAATTAATAAATAATTATTAATATAACATATCTAGTATTAAATATTGAAATATTTTATTCTCAATATAAATTTAAGCAGTAGATAAACTAAGATAAACTCATAATACATTAATACAGTGTGTGGGCTAAGGATTTTTCTTATTTTCTTTAAATTTTTATTAATTTTTTAAAGAAAGTTTTATTTCTTTCCTAATTAATCCAGAAGTCTGCTCTAAAGGCTAAATATGGAACATTTCAATAAATTTAGAGGTTCACACCATGCTTAGAAATTCATCTCCCATCTAAATATTATTTCCACGGTGAGTCTCCAACATGTGAAGGATTCATTCAATCCAACACCCTTGGAGGGTAATGGATGGCAATGCTGTAGCTAATGAAGTTCTAACTGAGGCTCGGCTATTGCTGTTACTCTCCTGCCATGATCAGAGCTTTAATTGCTCAATAACTCCCTATCCCTACACTGTCCGATACAGATAACGGGGAAGATGAAAAGCATTCTTGCTTCGCCCCTTTAAGCCAGTCCTTATAAGGACTATAAGGATATCTCCAACATGTGGAATTGGGGTGGAGACGATGACACCATACTCTTGGAGGGTAATTAATGGCAATGCTTTAGCCAATGAAGTTCTAACTGAGGCTCGGTTATTGCTATTACCCTCCTGCCATGATCAGAGGTTTAATGGCTCAATAACACCTTATCCTTACACTGTCCTCTACAGATAACGGGGAAGATGAAAAGCATTCTTGCTTCGCCCCTTTAAGCTTATAAGGACTCTCCAACATGTGTGTATTTGATCAGGATAGTCCTTTTTAGGACTTCCAGGGTAACGAATGGCAATGCTGTAGCCAAGGAAGTTTTAACTGAGGCTCGGATATTTCCGTTACCCAGCCATGACTAGAGCTATTAGCTCAATAACATCCCATCCACACAGATTTTCTTCATTCAGATGACGGGATAAAGAGTCAAGGACTCAGTCCATCTCTCAGTTCTTTTAAGAACTTAAGAAACTCCAACATGTGGACCGTGAGATGTGGTGATCAATACCCTTGGAGGGTAATGTATGGCAATGCTGTAGCCAGTGAAGTTCTAACTGAGGCTCGGCTATTGCTGGTACCCTCTTGCCATGATCAGAGATTTAATAGCTCAATAACACCTTATCCCTACACTGTCCTCTACAGATAACGGGGAATATGAAAAGCATTCTTGCTTCGCCCCTTTAAGCCAGTCCTTATAAGGATAAGGACTCCAACAGCCACATGCACGAAAGCTTCAATAGTTATCGCCCAGCTATACCCCTTGATCAACAGACGCAGCAAACTAAGCTCAAGAAACAAAATTCTACTGTACAAGACAGTGATCCATCTCACAATTATATCGCCTCCCCAGCCTTGAGCCATACCTCCAAGATAAACATCCTGAAGCTACAAAGACTACAGAACAAGTGCCTGCGAATGATACTGGACATCCCGTGGTTCATCAGGAACGCCCAGATCCACCGGGACATAAATATCCCCTACATCTCTCCACTACTACGCTCCCTAGCAGAAAAATTCTTTATGAAAACATCTATGCATCCAAACAAACTAATACAGCAAGCCGAAAACTATGACGGTAATGACCACTGGAAACATAAAAGACCAAAAGCCATCCTAACACTCAACGATGAGTAACCACTTCTACCCATTCAGGGCGAGCTAAAATAGCTTACAAATCTCTCCCATCACTGCTCCCGAAACAGACGATAGGGAATATGAAAAGCGTCAAGCTTTACCCTCTGTGCCATATATGTCCTGCGTCCTGGAACATGTGGACTGTTGGTTGAAGTCTGTTTGTATCACATACAAGAATGGTACCTTGGTTTTTCAAATTTAAATTTATTTCCCGGGCAACAAATGCATCTAATATAATAAATATATATATAAAGGAAATAAAATGTTATTTAGTTTGAATAATGTGGTAATTTACAGTTAAATTATCAACTAATTATTATTATTATATTTAATTTTCGTTAATCTAATAAAACACTGGAATATGAAAGCATGTCTCATGGAGACTATTGCTCAAGTTTAAAGCTGATGATCATTCACAGTCATACAATCTTAGTTTTATGCTTTCAAATTGGAAATACTTTTGATAAATGCTGGAGGCCATTGGAAATTGATATCTTAGATGGATACGGGTTTTTCTTGTAAGAAGGAAAATTATTCTTAGTATTTTATAACCTAAATAAACGATCTTCTAAACTATGTTCATTCTGATACGGTTTTACTTCCCTAGAGTAGTTTCGGATTCTCTTTTATCGCATTTTTTGTGATCAAATAGTTTGGTTTCACATCTCTTACAAACATTTGATATGAAAAGTAATATCTTTCGGAGAGAATAATGGAACTCTCAAGAAAGACTAGAGGAAAAATATTAACATACTGTGTGCTGTCAGTAAAGTCATTCGATCTTCGCATTTTCACATTCACTAAGCAGATAACCTTGGATCACATAAATGAATGATACCTTGGTTTTTCAAATTTATTTCCTGATTTTAAAAAATAAAATAAAATAAATCCATTTTTAACACCTTTTATAATCCAAAGGGAGTAGGCGAAGTAATCTAGCCTTCGCTCACTTTTGAAAACTAATGGGAAGCTATCTCCCACCCTTAACCAATCACAAAATAGCTGGCTCAAAGCAATTCGTGAGGTTGTTTGGCATACGGGGAGGAGAGTACGACAGACAACTGCAGCCATCTCGTGGTCTCTAACCCTAACACTAGTATTGTCCGAAACTGTGTGTTCTACTGTCGATTTTCTTAAGTCTACAAAATGAAAAATTCAAGTTTCTGTCAGTAAAAACCAGAGATTTATTAAGTTGAGAACCTATTGAAGGCTTTAAAAAAGTTCCTCTAGTGGACAACTAGAATCGAACTTAAAACAGGATTTCTTCTGACTACCTAGCGCTATGGATGCAAACGTAAACCGATTTCGTCTTGACAGTATTTTTAAATTAAGAAAAAACAAACAGCTTCCAAGAATCGATATAGCTTGAAATATTAAAAAAAAAATCAGCTAACGCACTGGGATAGATAGCGGTCCTACGGCTATCACTAATTAAGCAGCACGCAGTGAAGAGACAGCTCAACAAGTGCCTCCATCCTGTTGTCCCTAACCCTAACCTAATATATTTAATGTCTGAAATAGTGTGGGGTCTACGGTCGATTTTCTTGAGTTTACGGGAGAAAAGAACCCGCCTGCTCGTGCCAGAGATCGACTAACTCAGGAACAAGTCGAAAAAAGGCTTAGAAAACGTTCCTCTAGTCACTGACTAGATTTGAAACCAAGAATTTATTCGTGCGGTCAAGCGCCGCGGCGTGCAACGCACATCCACTGAGCTACACAGGCTCTCTATAAATATTAATGTATCTATATTGAGCGATCAGTTTAGTAAAACATTACTTATTACTTGCTGTCTTTCAGTTGAATAATCACTTTCATGCGAAACTTTTCAGTGGTAATCTGAAAATGAATTAGCCCAACTCAGATAAAAACATTCCGTCCGCGAAAGCCATTTTTTTATAACACATTTTACGCATTCCGTACAAACAGACATAACACACTTAGGACCTTAGTTTTCTCGGCATTTTATTAAGTTTTATTATTAAATCATCCGAAATCCTTGCTAAATTCAGTCATTTATATCATCACAAATTGCGCAGCCAAACAACGAATTGTATTCAAATCCTCAGAATGAGCAACTGCCACAAAAATAAATAAATAAAATCAAACTGAGAATCACAACTTTTGTACGATTGATAACATGATTCAATTGTTTTATTAGGCTATGGTTTTTTAATTCTTCTATCATCAGTTACTGATCAAGAAAGAAAAACCTTAAATTATTTCTAAAACAACGTATAACCTTCATTTATTTTCATGGAGGAAAGATTTTCTCGTTTTTTTAAATCTTATTTTGTATTTTTTTTTACATTCCTGGGAAATGATTGAAATAAGAACTAGACTGGAACAGTCCACCATCCCCACTAGGATAACAACACTTATCTTTAGATGGTGCGAAATTATCCTATTCTGGCATCTATTTGAACTCAACATTTCTCTCTCGCTATTTGTATACATACTAATCGACAACTTTCAATTTCTGTAGGTTCTAATAATGTGTCTAGTCAGTGTAGCATACATCAGCAACATTTATTGTGTCAAATTCTAACTGTTTTCTGCTCAATTCCCCATCTGATCAACCACACGACTCTGTGAAACCATTAGCAGTAGAAAAGTTTATATATGGCGAATATTTCGCCACTGTTTTTCACATTTTTTAGTCGAAGTTGTTTTCTAGAAATACAAGAATAATTCACGCTAGCCAGAGAGACAGCCACCTTGACAGTCTTTGTCTGTGTTATTATCTACGAAGCGACAATTTCGTTAATAGAGTTGCCAGCGTGTAATGGGAACGGGTGGATTTTGAAGCGCTATAAATTCGACGGATGTCAGTTTAAAGTGCTGCAATAAGAGAAACGGAAAGTTTATGTAGGCTTTCTTTATTCTCATTGCAATCACAATAAGAGAATTTCTAATCAGAGGAATCTATTGAGGGAACCAAACTTTACGCGACATATATTCAGCTAGAAGCGGCATCATTTCTTACGGAAATAAAAAAAAAAATAGATAGAGAAAGATAATAACAGAAATTTGACTGACCTTTAACTAGAACATAGTTGTTCTTTTTTCCAATTCATAGGTTCAAATATCAGAGATTGCCCAACCAAAAAAAATTTAGAATTGTTATCTCTTCTCTGATTTTATTTTTTTCTATTTTTTATTTTTGATGGTGTAGGAAATGAAAAGAAAAAAGCTAAGATAAATAAATATTTTTTGTCTTGATTCAAGCAAAATAGCAAATAAATATCAAGATCCATTTAATATATATAGATTTCGTTTTATTTTTCTTTAATTTTAAAGTGTTTTGTGATTTTTATGAGTTGGTTAGATAAAGTTCAGGATTAATTCTGATAAAAAAAAAATTCATCTTAACCTTCTAAACTTTACTTTCTCTGGTATTTTTCTTCATGATTTTAAGGCGTATATATAGGACAGAAAAATTGCTTTCCGCTTATGATGGCGATGTAAGTCCAAATTGGTAATTTGATTCCTCACCAAACTGCCGAAAGATGTGTTTTAAGGGAAACAAAAAACATTGAAGAAACACTTAAGTCTCCTTTGTAACATCGTTAAGTCAAAAGGTGAAAGGTAAGTGGACGTACTTCTACAAGACAGCTAAACAAATCACGTACCAGACGCAAAACACCTTCTCATCCTATGTACTAACAAGGAAGAATTGGCTACGGGACGGCTGATTATCTGATGGATCTCTCTGGAGTTTCGTGTTTCTAGTTGTTCGCCGGAAAATAATCGAATTTGCCTTTAACGTGTTTTGTGTTTTTATGAACCTAACTGTGCAGCCTTAAATATCGCTGAGTTTTGGCTGTGGTAATGATTCACATGACGCATTTTATGTCAAGGAAACTGGCTTGTTAAAATTTTTTTCTGTTTTATTTTATCAGATGAAAAGAACTGGAAACGTGCCAGTTAATTCAACCCCATCTAAAAATATTAAGCCATTTTTAAGTGTTGGTTTAACTTGACTTAAATTGTTGTTTGACTTAACCAGCTACCACTTCAACATCCAATTAACATTAAATTTAACATTCTTTTTTTTTTTTTTTTTTTTTTTTTTTTTGCGTTACGATTCTAGAAAAGAAAAAAAGAAAAATCAAAAAATTAGAAATGCCGAAGAAGATGCAAAATCTCTTCCACTACACAACCCGGTCAGGAAAAGAAAAATTACTGTAGTTTTAATTAATCGAAGATCCCAGAATAATTACTTTTTTTTTCTCTCACTTTGCAAATACGAAAACCAAAAGAAAAACCATATTAAATGAAGTTTGTTTTTGATCGTCTGAAACAGCTTTGTTTCTCAAACATTCAAACTTCTGTACTTTGAAATCTACATTATTGTCACGCGAGGTCTTGCGCTAATCATGCTCGATCATGCTTCGCGCCATTTCTTTTCTATAATTGCTATCGTGTCAATTATTTCAGAATGTTTATTTCTGAGTTAGAAGGTAATCATATTCAGGCATAAAATATCCACACAGTTATATTTTAAACAAGTATGGAAATAATCCGAGACAATTATAAAAAGTGTGTAGCTCAAAATAGAATTAGTGGTATTTCACAAAGCATCACATACAGGACGAGTGTTACTTAAGTGGAACAATCCCCCCCCCCCCATGAAAATACCTTTGGAAGAGGAATTAGGATGAAAACAATGTCTTCGAGATAGTGAGCCTGTAAGAGATAGACGGGGGTGGCCAATTATTCGGATTGCCCTTGAATGATCGGCTTCATTCTCGCTTGATAAATATTCTTCATATTGATATTTACCTAAATTGGTTAAAACATTAATTTTGGTTTAAACTAAACCATTGTTGAACATTAATGGTTATAGGATAGTTTATAATAAAAAAATCAGTACTTCTTATAGCCATTCCTATAACAGTAAAAGGCATCTTTTCGATTTCATAGTTTGAAACTAACTTTGGTCTTATATTAAACAAACAATTCCCTAATAATTAGTGAAATCAGATTGGGCCAATTTTTTAAAATTTATCTAAACAATTTAAATAATTAACTTAAAAATAAAATTTTAATTATAGTAAGCTTTTGGAGGGTAATGGATGGGAATGCTGTAGCCAATGAAGTTTTAACTGAGTCTCGGCTGTTGCTGTTACCCTCCTGCCATGATCAGAGCTTTAATAGCTCAATAACACCTTATCCCTACACTGTCCTCTGAATAACGGGAAAGATGAAAAGCATTCTTGCTTTGCCCCTTTAAGCCAGTCCTTATAAGGATATAAGGATAAGATTAATTCATATTGTTTCTAAATGACGCCATTATAACAGCATCAACTCAGAACAAGAATAGTTTTATTGTTATAATCACACACACACACACACACACACACACACACACACACACACACACACACACACACCACCACCACCACCACCACACCACACACACAAATAGTTTGGAACTCATGGGAATCAGTAGCGCACTCAGGATTTAATCTTGGGGGAGGGGGGGGTTGAGTAGACGCACAGGTCATATGAGATGCACACACACTACGCATCTCATATGACCTGTGACTGAGCATCTGCAATGATCGCTAATTCATAAGTAGTATAGAAATAGAAGACACAAATCACAACATAAATAGTAATTTAAAAAAAGAATTTTAATTAGGAAAAGATTTTTGGAAAATTTTCTAGTGTTTTTTTTTTTCCTCTTTTTCTTTGGAGGAACCAGGGCCCCTTTTCCCCCCCTCTGGGTACGCCATCCACGGGAACACATTAAACGAATTTTATTACTATGATTTAGAATGATAGTTAGCAGGCACTAAAGTCGCAACAAGCCTAGTATATTCTCAGTGGATTTATTTTTACTGTTACAGTATTTATTTGCTAATAAACCTTGAAGCCTGTCGTGTGTGGGATTGAAAGAAAAAAAATGTTATCAATCTTTATCATCATGGAGTCATTACGGAAAGAAAGAAAGCTAGAATAAACGAAATTAGTGGTAGAAATGAGAGATTTCGTTTCACTTTTGAGATCATCTCATAGCGTATCGAAAATAACTTTTCTTTGCTATTTAATTGACTAGTTCATTTCTTAGACTGTTTATCGCAGCAAAGACTCCATACACCCATTTCTGCTACTTATAAACAACACGTACAAAACAAATGAAAAAATTTAAAAAAATAAAAAAGTAAGGAAAAAGAAAAAATAAAAAAGTAAGGAAAACGAAAAAATAAATAAAGATAAGAAAGATGAAAAAAAAAAACACAATTGTATTTGTTTGTATTCATTTACATATGCGATGTCAGTGTTTTCATAAGGATTGTAAGTGAAGAATTTCCATAGAAGCCATCCACATAATAACAAACGAGGACAACGAATCTTTGCGGTGGCACAGGGCCCCGCAAAGCGTAAAAAATTGAAAAAAGAAAATCAATCAATTTTTTTAATTATTATATAAATTAATATTGTAATTATTATAAAAATATTATTATATAGAAAAATATATGTATATAATTTTACAACCAACTATTGTTGTTATAGTAACCGAAATAAGATCGTAGCGCTACAGCGGTAGTATTTGAAACTACTCTAAGATAACAATATTGTACAACATAGTGTTAAATAGGGAAAAGTGCATTTTAAAACAGATGTTTTTAATAATTTTAAGGAGTTTTTTATTTTAGTTTATGGTTTTATGAACAAGTAAGTCTATACGCGTACTGTCATGGTAATTGTTTTATGTGACATTATTTGCAAAACATCTTAAAAAATATATTTTGTAAATTGGTTTTAGGTTATCCGACATCAGAATTTTTCTTCAATAGCAGTTTTCAATCTATATTAGATTTATTTATTTTCTAATATTATCTATTTTAGATATATTTGACTTATCAGGTAAGTAATTTTGTTTTAATTTATTAACTCATTTTATAATTAATCATCATCATCATCAAATTCCTGCCATGTACCCTCAAGGGGTGTACAGGATATGACAGTACTACATGAAAAAATTACATCATTACTAACTTCCTATCTACAATTTTCCTCCAAATCAGTCTGTTACTTGTCAAGACTCCAACGTTATCAGATCTTATATTTCTATCGTCTAAGGCACTTTGTACCGTATCAATCCACCTATATCTTGGTCTTCCTCTGGGTCGTTTTCCTGCCAACCTGGCAGAGAACACTTGTTTTGCTAATCTTTCCTCTCCCATTCTATTTAAGTGACCATACCATCTGAGATTAGCTCTGATAACGCATTCCTGGATGCTGACAATGTCAAGTTCTTTCCTAATATCCTCATTTTTAATATGATATTGCCATTGATGCCATCTGTTCACGCCTCTAATCTTTCTCAGGACTCTCATATCTGCGGTCTCTAGTCTTTGGTCAAGTGTTTTACTTCTGACCCAGCTCTCAGATCCATAAGTTAAAATTGGTTTGAACACAGTCTTGTATACAGCTAATTTAGTGTTCCGACTAATTTCTTTCTTATTCCATATGAATTTATTCAATTGACTTCCCACCATACCAGCTTTGCTGATTCTGTTGTCTATTTCTATATTTAGTTTACCATCTTCAGTAAAAATTGTGCCTAAGTAGCTGAAATGTTTTACTTGTTCCACAGGTTCTCCATTCACAACACAGTTGACATTTTCAATGATTCTGCCTATTTTCATTGTCTTTGTCTTTTTATTGCTGACCTTCATACCATATCTATTACAACAGCTATTCAATCGTATTTAATTCTAGAGTATGACTAGTCGTGAGAGAGATTATTATGGAAGAAAATACCCAAGTGGGCATGAAAAACGAAAGCGAAAACAAGAAGAACGTCAAAGAAATTCACTGTTTAAATTTATGAAGTTGAACTCATAGATTTGTTCAGATATATTAGTTGATAACGGGAGTTCTGAAATAACTACAAACAGTTCTTCGGCTTCAACATTAATTAATAATGAGAGTTCTGAAATATTTAAAGGAAGCGGAGAACATGACGCGTTTGGTCAAACAATGAGTATTGAAGATCGTAAAACTGAGACACCAGAGGAAGGTGAACTATTTACTATTGATGATCCAGCAACATGCCCCAAAATTTTGAACAACGCAACACTAACGCAAATTGTACAACGTGGTCCACCGTCTCCTCCGACTGAAAATGATTTTCCAAAAGATGACAACAAGAGGTGTTTTTCCACAGCTCACTATGTTAGGACAATTGCAAACGGAGAGAAGCAAAACAGATGGCTTGTATATATTCAAACTCTTCCAACTCTGTTTTTTTTTTGTTGCAAATTATTTCTTCTGATGATAATTTTTTATCTAATGATGGCTTTTCTGACTAGCGACATGTAAGTGAAAGATTAAAGTAGCACGAACGAAATCCAGTGCACATAAAATGCATGTATTCATGGACACAAATGGAATATAATTTAAAAAGTCGCAATACAATTGATCAGGCAAATCAGAATGTCATAAAATTTGAAGCAGAACGGTTAAGAAATGTTTTAAGACGAATAGTAGCAGCAATTCGTTATTTATCCGAACATAATTTAGCTTTTAGAGATAATTTTGATACTTTGTACACAGCCCATAATGGTAATTTTTTTTGGAATCATAGAATTAATTGCAGAATTTGATCCACTTTTAAAAGGTCATTTAATGCGATGCTCGGGGAAAAAATTATAGGTAAGAAACAAAATTCGTATCTATCACCCATTGTGCAAAATGAATTAATTGTTGATATGGGAACCAAAATTCAACAAAATATTGTAAATATGATACAATAGGCAAAGTACTATTCAGTAATTCTCGATTGTACTCTTGATGTTAGTCATCAGGAGCAAATTTCAGTAATTTTTAGATTTTTACATATATTTGAAGCAGATATTGAAATTCGTGAACACTTTTTGACGTTTTTAACAACTAATGACACTACTGGTAAAGGTATATATGAAAATATAAAATCACTTTTGAATAAATTAAATCTTAAATTGTCAGATTGTAGAGGGCAAGGGTATGATAACGGAGCGAATATGAAAGGAGTATATAAGGGAGTCCGTGCTTACATTTTAAATGAAAACGAAAAAGCATTTTATACTCCTTGCGCCTGTCATAATTTAAATTTAATTTTAGAGGATGTCGCAAAATCATCAATTTTAGCAATAAATTTTTTTAATGTTATACAAAAAATACATACATTATTTGCTGCCTCAACTTCACGTTGGGACATATTAAAAAAAATTTGTTAAACAATTAACTCCAAAACCGTTATGTGATACAAGATGGGAATGTAGAACAGAATCAGTTAGAGCTGTACTTTTTCAAATTCCAGAATTTTTAAATGCACTAAAAGAATTATTTAAAGCTGCATCAAATAATACTATCAAAGTAGAAGTGGTTTCAATATATGAACAAATAGATTCATTTGAGTTGATGCTAAGCCTTGTAATTTGGTATGAGCTTTTGTCAAAAGTTAATTTAGTAAGTAAAGTATTACAAAATGCAAAAATTCCCATAGACGTAGCACCTAAGCATATTAAAGAGTTAGTGCAGTACTTTGAAGAGCAGAGAATATCAGGATTTGATAGCTGTTTTGAGATTGCTAAAGAACTGTCAAATCTATTAGAAATAGAAATTAAATTTAAAGAAAGTCGAGTACTTCGAAGAAAAGTATTTTTTGGTTATGAAATGCCTGATGAATCACACATAGGTGATAAGAAAGATAATTTTAGGATAAATTTCTTTTTTGTAATTTTAGATACTGCTCTACAGTCTGTCAAAAAAAGATTTGAATTGTATGAAATTCACCAAAAATCATTTGGATTTCTTTATGATATGAAATTAATAAGAAAAAAAACAGAAAATGAATTAAAATTTTGCTGCAAACAGTTGTATCAAAAATTAAATACAGATATTGATGAATCTGAATTTTACAATGAATTAATTATTTTTATAAATATTTATAAGAGGATGCACCCATTAATATTTTAAAATTCATCATTGCAAATAATTTGGCGGGTATTTATCCAAATATTACTACGACATTTAAAACATAATTGAACAGTCCAGTTACGGTCGCATCAGCAGAAAGGTCATTTTCCAAATTAAAATTAATAAAAACCTATTTGCGATCTTCCATGTTTCAAGAACGTTTGTCGTCCCTGGCAATAATATCTATAGGGCATGAAATTGCAAAAAATTTGAATTTTGATAGCGTTATAATTGATTTTATTGATAAGCGCATTAGGTGAAATAAAATTTAATACATTAAGATTTCTTTTAAATCTTATTAGTTGTTATACATATATTTCATTCTTTATAGTAAAAATGGATTTTTTTTTATATTTTTATATTATTATTTATATTATTAAATAAATCATTGTTCTGGCGTATTCATATGATAATGTGTACTTACATAATAAAATAATATATCATGTACGTACAAACACGTTTATTTTTTAACTAATTTTTTCCCTTTACTTAAATTGATGCTAAAGATTTATGCACATAAATAAACTTGTTTATTTATGTGCATAAATATTTTTGATATTTGATTTAATTAATTAATTAACAAGATATTCTTCCATTTAAAATTTCCAAAAATGTTACTAACTTTCAGGGGCCCCGCTTTTCCATTTCGCACAGGACCCCCCAAAATGTAGAAATAGCTCTGATCTAATCTAATATTCGATGCTAAAATTAATCGATCTCTGGGCGCAGGAAAGAAGGGTTGTCCTCTCATAAACTCTGATTTTTAAACTCACAACTCGCAAAATAAGATTTTAGAACTCACAGTATCTCAAATAACAATACCAGTCAAGATTAGGAATAAAGAGATTGCAGAAGTTGTCTGCTGTAATTTCTCCCTGTTGCCTTTAAAATCACCAGTATTCATGAACTCTGATATCGTTGACGATAAGAGTGAAGAACGGATGCCCACCGATTTCCTAAACTTAGGGCTAAATGAGAGCACCCTGTATACTTCGTTTGGAATTATAAATGCGCTTGAGGATATATTTATTTTAATTTACAAGATTAAAAATTACTACAGCAAAAATAATTCTACATATTATATAAATTACCTTTAACTCGCCTTTGAGAGATATGATTGCCATTTGAGAAAAGCTACTCTTATATTTTTATGTTCATTTGACTGTTTGGAATTTAAAAGGATATTCTTCATGTTTCAGCTGATTTCTGTTTGGAACAAAGCGTAGAAATCAGTGGCGTTATAAAAATAATAGCCAGCAGCTGTTGGATGATCTTCAATATGTTCTGTGGAAAGTTTGCCTGTTTTTCGGAATAAAAAAACTCGAGTTTCCGGGAAGGGAAAACCTCCGTATGAAACTGGTTAATTAACCTTCAATTTAAAAGCATTAATTAAGGTTTCTCGCGTCATTCTAGAATTACAGATACAGTTAATCTGAACTAGTATATTTGATCGGAAGAAATCCGGGTTCGTATCCCGTCTGTGACGTGAGGAACCCTTATCGGATGTCTTCAATCAAATGATAAGGTAGCCGGTCTCATACGGAGGTGGAGGAATTTTTCTTCTCTGAAACTCGGAATATTTGTTCCTCAAAGCAGGCAAACCGGCTTCGTGAACCTACACACACATCTACACGCATAAATACTTGCCCTCAAGGGGATGCAGCAAAGAAGTGGCCTGTCCACTGCATTAATTCATCATAACCCTTAATCAAATACAGCTCCTAAGGGACGGATAAATTGAAGGAAAGATGTATGCTTGCAAATTGAAAAAATCCGGGTTTACCAGAGGAAATCTTCCATCCCAGTATTATGTGACAGTAACTCAATTTATTTGAAAAGCCATTATAAAGGAAATCTGTTCTCATCCTAAACGGAATTGGAACTCGGTTTTTTCCAACCAAAGTGCATTTTCGATATTGATTTGCGGGCCTGGTTAGCCGAATGGTTAGCGTGTCTGCTCTAAAGCCAAAAGACTGCCGATTCGAATCCGCCGTGGGCATGGATGCTTGTGATTGTCTGCGAAAATATTAGTGGTGGTGGTGGGCGGTAGATGGCGTTGGTGTAGTTGAGGTTCGTTGTAGTTGGTGGAGACAGAGAGTTGTAGAGTAGGTGCCCTCTCTCGATGAGTCTTTGGACTCCTGGAGGTGTACGTAATAATAATAATAATAATAAAATTATTCACTGAGGTTAGCTTATGTTAGAAATATTGTGATTAAGTTGATTATGAATATAAACTCATTAGCAAAACACGATGCCTCCTCCAGACATCATGTTTACATATCACATTCTCTTATTCTCTCAGAATAGAATGATGTAATTAATTTAAAGATCTAATATTTACGAGCAGCTAGAGTTCATGAAAGAAAAGTATGATAAATCAAACGTCAATATACGCTTACTTATGGTCATGTAAATAAGTAAGATCATAAGTATCATGCTGCTTATCTGAATATATATATATATATTTACATTGGGGAAAGTGAAGCGAAATTTTCTACGCTTTTTAAATGAAAACTGTCAGCTATTCAGAGGAGAGGAATATTTTTCTTTTAACAGTAGAACAAACAAACAAAAAAAGAAAAATTTAGTTTCAAATGTTTGTAGAAATTATGTAGTTTAGACACTGAATTCAAAACCTAATCAGACTTCATATCTACCACTAAATCCACTGCTGTCAAAGAGTAATTATAAATGTGGATCCCTCGGGAAAAAAATATAAAAAAATAAGTGTTTGTTCTTTCAATAGCCAAGACCCGGGTAAAGATTGTTTTGTCCCATAAGCTATAACTTTTAAGAGACCTCCTGTAGTGGGTAAATTTTGGGTTATATATATTGATGCGGAGGGTCCCTTACCGTAAGCTGTCTAGCTTATGCCTAATTCATCCCTGGAAATTAAGTACTGATTTTTTTTTGTCTTATTTTAAGCCGTTTCATCATTTTCTCTCTTCAAGAAACTATGCATATAGAACTTTTCCACGAAACATAAATTAAGAAATAATTTTTGTTGATTTTTGAGACAAAAAACGGTGTTTTAGTTTACTTGAAAAACAGAAGAAAAGAGCTTCTTGAAGAATCATTACCATCTGGTGTACACTGATTTTGTTCGAATCGAAATATGACAGAATTGAATTTTTAACTCGGATGAATAAATAAAAGGATGGGTCGAATGCATTCAATCAACTTAATGAATGGTTTCGAACAATAAAATACAGAAGTTTGGAAATTCTGAAGTTTGGAAAGCCAACACACATTCAGTTACTGTTTTTTTTTTCTTTCTTTCTTTTTTTGTGTTTAAGTTCTTCCATTCCATTCTATTTATTCTCGCTGCAATTACAAACTACAGCTTTCTACTTCGTTTTTATGGTACTCGTTTTTTCCAGCCCACTGTGCCATCATAACTCACTTATCGATCCCTTGGGACTCTCACTTGAAATTCTTTTTCCAAATATTTCTTATCTGGTTTATGTTTCGCTATAACTTTCGCGATAGTCGAAGGCACACTTTTTTCTCCCCAACTGGTTATCTGAAACTAGGAAAATGGAAAAATTTAAGAAACATTTTTGTTGTAATGGATTAGAAACCAATTTGTAATGCTATCCGAAGAACTTCCATTTTTATTTATTTTATTACTTTTTTGTTTTAAATGATATTTTGGAACTACTATTAGTAATCGATTGCTTAAATGATTGTCTTTTGCTCTTGTATGCATATTTTCAATAATTTTATATAATTATAAATTTTCATATATATAATGTATAAAATTATATAAATTAAAAAGATAATTCTTAGAAATATAAAAGCACATAATTTCAGACATTTTCAGATAATAAAGCCTCGATTTTCAGACGGAAGTGACGTAATGCATAATATTTACAATTAAATAGCACATGAATACTAAGGTAATCGATGTGAAGTCATTGTTAGCATATACAGTATTTATTTGTAAAGATACTTTATGCTCAAACTCTTCATTTATATTCAGGTAAAGAAATAAATAAGAATAAAATTTATTGATAAATTAAATTTAATATGTAACTCTTGAAAAATATTCCTATAACTCTCTGTTCGCGAAAGTATTTAAATAAAAAAGGATTTACCTTTTTATTATTTATATATGAAAAATATATGTAATTTGCATTCAACAAAAATTTACACGTGAGGAACGGATGCGAAAAAAGTCCTTTTTAGGACTTCCAGGGTAACAGGTGGCAATGCTGTAGCCAATGAAGTTTTAACTGAGGCTCGGCTATTGCCGTTACCTAGCCATGACTAGAGCTTTTTAGTTCAATAACACTCCATCCGCACAGATTTACTTCATTCAGATGACGGGATAAAGAGTCAAGGACTCAGTCCATCGCCCAGTTCTTATAAGAACTAGTGATTTACACGTGAGGTACGAAGATGAATCAATCGACCATGAAATGCGGTGATTGATTCATTCAGTCCAATACCCTTGGAGTGTAATGGATTGCAATGCTGTAGCCAATGAAGTTCTAACTGAGGCTCGGCTATTGCTGTTACCCTCCTACCATGATCAGAGCTTTAATAGCTCAATAATACCTTATCCATACACTGTCCTCTACAGATAATGGGGAAGATGAAAAGCATTCTTGCTTCGCCCCTTTAAGTCAGTCCTTATAAAGACTATAAGTTACACGTGGGATTAATCGACCGTGAGATGCGGTGATTAATACCCTTGGAGGGTAATGGATGGCAATGCTGTAGCCAATGAAGTTCTAACTGAGGCTCGGCTATTGCTGTTACCCTCCTGCCATGATCAGAGCTTTAATAGCTCAATAACACCTTATCCCTACACTGTCCTCTACAGATAACGGGGAAGATGAAAAGCATCTTGCTTCGCCCCTTTCAGCCAGTCCTTATAAGGACTATAACTTACACGTGGAGCGAGAAGGATCAAACCCTGGGAGGGTAATTTGATGGCAATGCAGCAGCCAATGAAGTTCTAACTGAGGCTCGGCTATTGCTGTTACCCTCCTGTCATGATCAGAGCTTTAATAGCTCAATAACACTTTATCCCTACACTGTCCTCTATAGATAATTGGTAAGATGAAAAGCATTCTTGCTTCCATTTAAGCCAGTGATTATCATTATATAAGTTACACGTGTCGGTTCTGGTCTATATCTTATGATTAGAGCTTTAATAGCTCAATAACACCTTATCCTTACACTATCCTCTACAGATAACCGGGAAGATGAAAAACATTCTTGCTTCCCTTTAAGCCAGTCCTTATATAAGTTACACGTGTCGGTTCTGGTCTATATCTATTTAGGTGTGACCCCTCTGGGAGGGTAATGGATGGCAATGCTGTAGCCAATGAAGTTCTAACTGAGGTTCGGCTGTTGCTGTTACCCCCTGGGACGCTGAATTTTGAAATTTTGAGTTTCGCTCACTTAAGGTTTTTGCCTTGAGGGAGTAATTTGAATCGCTGGGGAGAATGTTCTCCAGCCCGGCCTGGTGAGGGGCTTTGTTGGTGGATGCCTTTCCCTGGAATGGAAAATATGAGCGGTTCTCCTCGATGGTCGGGGAGCCTGTCACTGAGTGGAGACAACGCTGAGTTGGAAGGTCTTTCGTCCACTATGGAGTGGTCTAGGGATCGTCATAACTAATTTTTTTAGTTGGCTTTACTTAATTATTGCCTCTATGACCAACTGGGAGCGGAATGCATAGGAGCTAAATGTCGAAACTGCAATGAATCGGACACACCCTAGGCCCTGCAACAGCCCTTGCAGAAAATGCCACCAACAAGGTTAACATGTTTCCGTATCGGACAGCGGCTTGAAGGCGCAGTCGAACCACTCTCAATCCCTCCTGTCCAGGTAAATCCAGATAGCATGGACACGTCAGAACACATAAATAAACATGGCTCCCGAATTACCATCGTTACCAATAACGACAGCTAGTTCCGAGGGGTTGAAACAGGCAGACCTTATTAAGACGATGCTTGGAAAAACCAAGCAAAACCGTTTAAATTGAATCCGAGACTTCCGTCTCAAAACTACTGACATAGCAGCCGAAGAACCGGCAACATCATTTGCCAAAGTGGGCAAGACAGTAGAGGAAATAGAAATATCAACTTAACGGCAAACAAATCAAGCAGAAGAAAAATATATATATAATTAAAACGACAACCAGCAGAGAAGTGTTTTCACTTGGTTATACTATAAATTAAAGATATCAAGAAATTACATACTTGGTTTAATCTTTTATCCAAGTGTAAGCAAAGAAAGTTTGCGCCTGAAGTAACTTCAAGTCTAGGGCAACTCGTATATATAGAAGCTGTGTGAAGTCATTAGGTTCTATATACGAGTTGCCCAGTTCAGAAAATAATTCAGTCGCAAACTTTATTTGCTTATACTTGATAAAGGATTAAATAATATATACAATTTCTTGTTATCTTTAATTTATAGTGTAATTTAGTTGAAAAACTTTCAACATCTTTCTCTAATACAGAGTATTTTAATAATAAGGTATAACACCTTTTATTTATTTATATATGAAAATATGACTCGCATCACTTCAACCCTTACTGTATATTTGGATAAAGGTTTAAATCTAGTATCCAGTGTCTAGTACAGTGTATTCTTTCTCATCATATGATATGATATGATATGATATCTAATATAAAATATTTGGATAAAGGTTTTAAATCTGGTACATACATGTATGTATTTAATTTAATTTAAACCAGCCAAGAAAGAATCTACTTGCAAGGAAGGGCTGTTTCTCCCACCCACCGGGCGCTGCATCATCTGCCGAAAAACAAGTGTGCTAATTTACAAATCCCATCCATCTTCTTTTAATACATTAATACAGCAAAAGAAAACAACACCCCTTCAGTTCCAAGTACAATAAACAGAGGAGCAAGCATAATCCTCTCCTTCTGGGGAACATCTGATACGATGGCTACTGGCAACAAATCGGCGAATCCGTATTTTGCATATTTAACAAGGAAGATTTGGCCGACACCTGTGTCAACGTAGAATGGTGTAATCTCTCCATAAACGATATATTAACTGTCTGGTGAGACTCCATCTCAACCTCAAACATGGTCTTTATGAAGATGTCATAGCACACTTACACAAGACATTAATAGAAATACTAAAGGGGGAGGGTTACCATAGTAAAAAGATTAACATGACTAACAATTTCCTTTTCGCGTTGTCACCCTACGATTTGCGATCCATCTCCACAGAGTCTGCTATTTGGAAACAAGTTTTACTTCATCAGGTTCATGTACTATTTCTGCAGGAGACGCATTTTTATCAGTTCTGAGACAATGAAAACTTTGCCAGAAGTTTCCTTTACAAATTCTGATGTTATGGAAAGCCCTGCGCTAGGGGAACGGGGAATCCTTCTTTGTCACCTATTCTAGACGGGTTTTTCAAAGTACAAAAATATGTTGCAGGACGTCTAATCTCTATAGACATTTGGGGATAGAACCATTCGCTTCCTACTGTCTATGCCCCTAATAATACCCACCAGCGATGCAGGTTCTTGACGTCCCTAGAATCCTATCTTTACGGGGTTCAATATATCATAGGGGGGAGGTGCTGGAACTGTATCGCAGAGACACGTTATGACAAAGAGGGCAGTAACAACAATTCTGGGACCAGTGGCTCTAGGGAACTGCAACTCTGCTGTGATAATGTCGATCTCATTGACATCTGGAAGGAGCATAATCCAGGCAGAGTCGGTACTACATGGTCGCGAGGAAGAGTCTCAACCGCGTTTACTTTTCCAGCAACTTACAGCCATGAGTTGTTACAGTGAGGCATATAAGTATGTATGTTGGCAGTTCAGTAACAGACCATAAAATGGTTCTGTTAACTATCGAACCATCCGAAGTCGTTGACATATCCAAGTGACCTTGGAAAAGTCCTCCAACTTCCCGAAAATGTATAACGAAGATTTTCAACTGCTATGCTGCAAATGGAAGAACACTCGCTGGGACTGGGACGTGGGCCACCTTTAAAAGCGAGGTAAAACAGCTCTTTCAGAATTGCTCGAGAGATAGGGCTTATGTACCAAGAAAAACAATGAAAGATTTATACAGAAAATTAAGGTGGCACCGTGCGAACCAGAAAAAGGTTTTCCCAGTGATTCTCTAATTAAAGACGTGGAAATCGAGCTAGAGTCATATCGAGCTCGATTTCCGCGGTAGGTTCTTCCTCCGTTATGTGGAAACACCCTCGCGTGGGCACACGATTTTTATTCCTAAAAAGGGGAGAGACTTGAATAGTATGGATAGCTGGAGGCCCATTTCCTTGACCAATAAGGATTACAAGCTGTTCAAAAAAAGTGGTGTGTAATTGTCCGAAATTGGGCATGGGAAATGACCAACACTCAAGTGTACGGAGTTCCGGATAAGTCGATGGGACTCAACCTATCTTATTCGCCTCGTGGGAAATAATCGAAAGCATCTAAAATATAACAACATCTATCACCATAAATAGTCTCCCCTCGGAACCCATTCCCGTACTCAAAGGAGTTTGGCAAGGCTGTCTCTCCTGAGCCCCCTTCTCTCTCTCTATCTCTAGTACTAGAATAGTTTTTCTTAATGAAATTGGCGACTCTCACGCAGTGAGAGACCGCTGTCCATAGGCTTCAAACAGAGCAAGACTTTCGTGTATGCCGATGATATTGTTGGAACCCTTCGGGATTTCGATCCGATTTACATTTTCTTCGGCATACTGCGATAGTTTGAGAGCCTCCGTAGTTCAGTCAGTATAGACGAAGCCCTTTGGTAGGAAATACCTGGGTTCGATTCCCGTCCATGATGTGAGGAACCTTTATCTAATCTCTTTCGATTAAAGGTGAGTTAGTCAGTATCAAACGGAGGTAGGTGGTTTTTTCACCAGGAAACTCCATTTGTTTAGTCCCTCAGAACAGGCAAACTGGTCTCGTAAACACACACATTCTACAGACATAGGACACACCGAAAGGCATAGAGCTAATCACCTTTTCCTCGAGACGGTCCTCAAGAACCTCAACGGTTCGTGAAAAGCTTAAGACAGGACATACTGCGACAGTTAAGCATGCTCAGTGGTCTTCGTGCTAACTCAAACAAAACGAAAATCAAACATTTTGGAACATTCGGCCCCGCCAATCTTCCGTATGGTTTGACACCATTAACAGGACTATCAATAATATCGGCAATTCTCTTCCTTGCGAGTCCAGTTTTACCATCACAAAAACTACTACTCAATTCCTGTCGTGACAAAATCATACCAAACTAAGTTATCTTTCTTTCAGAGGTAAAGCAACCGCCATTAAAACCATTATAGTACCAATGCTATTACACGACTTAACAAACATCACAAACGCAGAGTTATTTACAGGCAGCTCATCGACTTCTTCTGGAGCCACAGGAAACCTGAGGTATGCAGGGCTCTTCTCTACTGCTCTCCCCTCCCCTGCACACACACAAAAGGAGGGTTTCCCCTGCTGATCTTGAAATATTCCTATCTCATTAACACTGTTCGAATCACGTGAAAGGTAATGGAATCAAATCAGTCATTTGGCAATTTAATTAAATAGTTCATTGGACATTTGTTACCCTGTTTTTGGACTACTGGCTACGCTGGACAGGTGCGCAGGTGGTACCAGAGCGGTAGTATACAATATATAACACACAGATGGCGTTCGGATGCTTCAGCTGAGCCCAAAGCAACTGTACAGGAAACACTTTTCGATTTCTTTGGTTTTAAAATGCCTGATCTGGGCACGAATGAAGAGGTGCCCTTTACGAATGTTAAAACAGCTGAGGAGAACATTTTCATCGGGATTTGTCTCGTAGAATCGCTTACGGCTGACTCCGGTAAAATTGATGAAATCGCAATATCATCCCCGACTTTGTGACCCCTTCTGCGAAGTATGCTAAGTAGTTGAAATTGAGGGCACCTCTTCTACTAGTGTCCACGAATGCAGAGCATTTGGCAGAGGCTGGCTAAAATGCTTAGGACACCGGTGTCAACTTTCTCTGAGGTAGTACTATTACAGTGACCCTCTCTGAGGAAAGACAAAAAATACCTAATGTTTCTTATCAATGTTATCATGTAGGGATGATACGCAAAAGACATCTCATCCTCACAGAGGAAAAAGAATCTACCATCGAATTAGGAACTGCTTCTCCGCCTATCTCCCTCGATTTCTGGAGCAGGAAAGATGCCTCTTGGACGAAGAACAGTTCCCAAGGAGATGGAGTATGCCACCAACGATATGTTGTATCACACAGGGGAGAATTAAAGTTTCCACATACACCGTCTGTCCAAAAAGAAACCAAACTTTTCGAAATAGAAGAAACTAGTGGCGCCACCTATTGTATCTTTTTGTTGTCGAAAGTGGCAACCTTCATTAGTGTTGTGTCAACTGTTTATGATATTTGTTTCATTAGAAGCCGCGTTATAGTGCCAAGAGTGACAGTGTGTTTTGACGAACGGTCGGAAAATGAGTTTCAAAAAGAGGGCTGTGATTGACTTTTGTGTTAAACTTGGTAAAAGTTTTACCGAAAAGTGTCAAATGCTTCAAGAAGCATACGGTGATGAATGCCTATCCCGTACTCAAGTTTACGAGTGGTTTAAGCGATTTCAAAGTGGTCGTGAGACGCTTGAGGACGACGAAAAGCCGGGCCGTTCAAAAACTGGACCGAGCGAAGTAACATCCAAAAAGTGCGTGATTTCATCAAAGAAAGCCCGAAATCGTCCGTGAGATTGATTGAAGATGAATTGGGGATTCCAAAACCAACTATGCACAACATTTTGACCCATAGTTTGGGCCTTCGTAATTTGAATTCGCGATTTGTTCCCCACAAGTTGACTGACGACCAAAAAATGTATCGAATTGAAAACTGCACTGCAAGGACCTCATTAAAACCGCTCCTAAGGACTCAAACTTCCTTGAAGCGATCGTTACTGGTGACGAAACGAGTTGTTTTGAGTACGAACTCGAAACAAAGCGCCAGAGTTCTGAGTGGAGACCACCAGAAGAGGGGCATCCGGAAAAAAAGTCGCTTGGAGAAGTCAAAAGGTGTATTTGTAGCATCATTGATTGCATGACGTTTTAAACTCAGGCTTTAATATCATTTTGTAATTTTAGTCTAATTTCATTTTATTCCAATGTAAGGGGGATTGGCCTCAACAAACCCAGATTGCTGCGAAGGCCAATATCGAGGCGATTCTGAGCCTTTTAAGGGCAGGATAACCCAGGCCAAATCCCTCGTATTTCCTCACTTGTTTTGATCCGTTTATTAGGTTTTAATTTTTTTTTATTCTTCGTATATTGGTTTTTATAGTATTTTAATGTTTTATTGATTTGTGTACTTTTGTTAGGTATTTTAGTGTATTTTTTTTCTTTCTTTTTGAAACTTTTCCTTAATGAGTGAAAAGTCAAACGATCGTTTTCGAAGTACCCGATGGATCAACAGCTAAAACTAGTGAACTGAGGTGAACGTCTTTCTCTCCTCTATCACTATTTTATGCTATCTTGTAATCTTTTTCTCTCTCTTTGCTGAATCTCAGCCCCACTTTTATTCTGAAAAGGCCAGTGATGAGAGACTCTAACTCAAACAATAAATATTGGCTTCTGGGAGTAGACCTAGCTTTAACGATTAGTTTAAGTTAGCGAATTATGATATTTTTGGGATCATTCAGTGAAATTTAGAATGAGTTTTACATCACTCTGAATCTCGCCGAGTTTTTGGAGAGATCCCTGCACTTTACCAGTAACTCAGTGAAGGTCTGGGTAGTGGTCTTCCCATAATGAATAACAAGCACCTCCGCACGGAGGTGGGGATTGAATTATGGGACAATAAGGCGATGTAAAGTCATCAGCCTCTAGTGAAGATAACAAGTTTTAATTTAATTAAACAAGAAATGAAATACAGGAGGTAGACTTGGAATTAAAAAAGCCTGGAGTGACGTCACCCTTCAGGGAAATTTACAGCTACAGAATGATTCTACATTCTGCTTATAAATCTCTACAAATCTTGTTAATCTTTGTTTACAATCAAAATACTCTTTAAAAGAATTATAAGGAGAAGAATGTATTTTTTTTTAAAAAAAAAAAGAACATTTTTACAGGAAATTATCATGAATGTGTTTTCTGATCATCTCTAAGGCCACAGAAACTAGGGCAGAAGTCACCGTTTGTAGTTGGACAGAATAAGACAATTCGTATCGATCAGTGACCTACAACGTAACACTGGCCACACATAATTTCCACCGACTGTCGCTTCGCTGAGGGAAATATGTGCTTTGCTTGCAATCCCAGTGACTAGCATTTGTAGCACCAGGAAATCGGAGTTCTAATTACAGCTTCGTGTCGCGCAGCTAAACCGATCAGATTTTCTTGGAAAAGTTTGGAAACTGTTATGTAGGACAGTAGCGAAACGTCAGTTGCTAAAGTACTCGGAAAGGCTTCTGATAAGCCTTTCTTGGGGTTTAGTTAGAGTCGCTTATCACACCATAACAATCCCTCGGTATCCAGATGTCAGCAATGAGGAGAGAAATTTGTAAGACGACAGCTATCTTTATTTCATATCTTGTTTGCGTGCCTAACAGGCCTATAATTAGTGTTAAAGTCCTCATAAACAATCCGTAATGGTTTTATTTAATCTCCTATTCTAATGCAGTTTTTGTCTTTATTTGAATTCATTCTATTTATTCTAATTCTGTTCTTTAATCAAAGCGTTCCCAATTATGTAAAAAACAATAAATTATGTTTTTTCCCCTCTTTCTTTGTTTTTGGAAGCGAGAACCAATAGAGGATATTAGTTTCTTACTTGTAAGTTACGCTAGTATTGTTTTCGATGAGATTAAGTGAAGGCATCATTAATTTTGCTGACATCGCGAGCGTCTCTACATCCCACGACGATTAATCACCCAGCGGTCATTAAGAAGGCGCCAAATTTACTTTTAATTCTGATTAAAAGTGAAATGGTCAGCCTTGATTAGTTTGAGATTTTTTTTTGTACTCAGAAATTTGTTTTGTGTGTGTGCATTTGGTTTACATCACTTGCAGATGTACACTACCCTCCCGAAAAGTATGGTCACACCAAGACTTGAATGATGGAAAGTAATCTGCATGATAGTAATAACCTCAGGGCATAGAAATAATTTATATTATTTCACACCTTTATGAAAGAAACATGTAAAATACGATGCGTGTTAAATGGATGTGTTCCAGTTGGTTTGGCTGTTTTGCAAAATAAACAAAAATCCATGTTTTCGGGAACTTTGCTTTCTGGATTTGAGACTAGCTAACTCATCTTCACTTAAACTATTTATAAAATCCACGCGTCCTAAAAGGGACTCGAACTCAAGTTTTTTCTAACTGAAGGGCAAATGTCCAGACTACTATATGATTGTGTTTCGGAGGTGATTATAACATGTGGAGGGTTTCCTTGGAATTCAATATTTCCCTTAATACTGATGTAGGTTGAGTACCACAACCTGCGTGCACATTGTTGATCACGTACTTCAGGACTTCTAGCAGGACAATGTTGCAGGTCTCAAGGCATTGAGAAGACCGTAAAATGTTCAAAGATCAACACCTCGTAATGTTGCTAGCTGTCTAGATCCATTCAGTTTGTGTTGTTAATGTGTTGCTCTCGGAAAAATTAGAATCTGAATTGGTGATACCACTGTCATTCGACGGACTAGATCTCTCTTGTCAGCATTTATTATATTTGAAACCCTTAAATGCTTCTTCCATCTTTGATCACAGGACTACCCCGGTTGGATGTTTTTGATTGTTTGAGTTCGCTCATTATCGGTACGCTGTGGACAATGTTTTCTGTGTATACCCCAACTCTGTAGTTTCTGATACTTGCATCCTCACATCGAACGCCATTACACACACACACACGCGCGCGTTATCTGCCTACCTGGCTTGTTGGATAGTATAAAATGGACACTGTCTAAATTGGAAGTTCCCTAGATAGGACGAATCTAATAAAATATGAAGCAGTCTTCCAGATTTTTATTGAATTTCATCTACAAATGAAAATCTTATCCTATTTAAAAAACACGTTTTTTTGCGATCTTTCAATGTCATCCTTAACTATCGTCTTAACTAACCTATTCCATTTATGAAAAATTGTAGACCCCTGAAGTGAGCCATGTTTTTTTGAAGAAGTACGAACCATAGGGAGAAAAATTATGTTACTATTACAATCATATAACATTTTGTCTGGCCAGTTACATTGATCTGTATGCTGCATGATCCAGTTTCTCGAAGTCCCCTACTTAGACATTCCAAGTAGGCCGTTAGATCATATTCGAGTTACTGACCTTCCTTCTTGAAGGAACTCTCCATGGTCAAAGTTTTCGGAATTTAAAATTCTAATGTTATTCTGAATACCAACCACAGGCTACAGGTTCAAACCGACGTGAGCATGGCTATTTGTGACTTTCTTAAAGTGAGAGATAATTTTTCACAGCCCAGTGTGAGACCACTGCCCTGTTTATCGGAAGCCTCAAGTGGTTTGAAAAAGGTACCATGTTTGGTCTATAGAGCACGGTTTCTGGACCATGTAAAAATAAATGAAAAATACAAAAAAATATATAAACATTGATGAAAAATAGAAAAAATATCCCTAGCTCGCTAACGGTACAAAATGTACCAGAAGTTCACAACGGTACAAAATGTACCAACGAATAACTTTTCATGGGTGGAAGCAACATAAAACAAAAGTAGAAGAGCTCACGCTGATTATGGGGTATAATGGTGTGGGAAATATTTACTTGGGACACGTTAGGTCCCTTGATACCATTTAAACACCGCCTATATTAACATCGTCGCTGATCATGTTTACCCGTTCATGGCTGCAGTTTATCCATTGTCCAATGGATAACCAGCAAAGACAATATACCATGCTACAAAGTGCGTAGCTTGTTGAAGTAGTTCAAGGAACATGACAGAGAACTTTCTTTACTACAGCTCACTCCCTATACCTCAACCCAATGGAGTATCTCTGGAATGACGTGTAACGAGCAGTTCGCAGAAGTAACGTTCCACCAATCAATCAATCTACGACAATTGATGCTATTGTGACAGCGTGGACAACACATCCCAGAGGTTTTCGTCACTTTGTTGAATGAATGCCACAGAGAATAAAGGCCGTCTTTAAGGGGTTTCACACATAAGGTTGTTCCTAATAAAGTGGTCATTCAGTGTATATTGATACCCGTATTCATTATCGATAATATGAATGAGTTTCCTTAATTGAATTATTGATGTTAATAAGTCCTATTTCGTCTCCAGATGTTTAAAACTCAACTTTATCTTCTTTTACGTTTGGGGGGAGGGGGGCGTTGAAGAATCAACTTCATCGAAAGCGAGACTATATTTGTTGTACAGAAAGGTTATGAACTTCGATATAATTAAGGAAGATATATATTGAATGGATACAAGTCTTGGGAATTTGATTACAATTCATAAGAATGTCGTTGTGCTTCCTAGTATTTAGAATTTCTGAAGTCTATATTTCCGTGTTGTTAATACTATGCTACGAACTAGTCGTTCGTAATTTTGTGGTGCTATTCATAAGTGAATAGTTGAAGACTTGCTGTAATAAGCGCATTGCAATTTATCACAACTCCTTCTCTTTGTGGACTAATTAGCCGTTTTGTGGCTCCGCTTGTAACGCTGCTCGCTAATGGTTAGTCAATGCAAATTCGTTGTAATTAGGAAGGGGACTGACAGATACATATGACTTTAATTAGAAACAATCTGCCGTCAATATACGACAGAATGTATCGCCTACTGACCCAAAACAGACTTCTTAATAACAAATCATGTAGTTTGTGTTGTATGCGAGAGCATTCTAATGCACATATATATTTTGTTAAAACTTTGTTTGATGTTTTGATAGCATATATCAAATAGTGCAGCTTGAATAGTATTTCACAGCTACATTACAAAGTGACGTGTGAATGTTGTTAAAACTTTCTCATAAGGGTATAAAAATCAAGAAAGACCTGAAAGAAACGAAATCGATTTTCATAGCACATTCCGTTCTTTGTGTACCGTCTGTCGACAGTCTTGCTTTCCCCAGCTGTATAGATCGGAAGTGAGCATTCTCTCATCGGAGACTTTTCAGTAGCATACTTCGGAGCATCAAAATAAGACATAACGCGCATTTCAAGTCACGTACTTAGGCTTATTTCCATTGGATCCTTAGGCGCATAATGAAAAGTTGGTTTGTACATCACACGGTACAGGCAAGATGTTGTTTACTGAAATATCAGAGAGAAGGAAGTTTGGAGAGAATGAATACGTCATCATTCGCATGACTGTCACTTTTCGTACACTTTAATTCTCACTATAGATATAGAAAATTCATTTTTACTAGAATTCAAACAATCTGAATTATAATATGAGCAAAAACGCAACCACAACAAACGTAGAACGTTACGGGCTTGATGGGTGAAGCACTAATGCTTTTCATATTCCCCTTTGTCTGTAAAAGAAAAATCTTTGAATGGAGTGTTATTGAGCTTTAAGCTCGCCCTGTGAGATTAGCTCTATTCAGCTGGACGTAAGATTAACTTCGGTCTTTTGTATTTGTATCATTCTGCTCCATTGTAGTCCAAAGCTTGCTTGATCAGCGGGTTTGGGTGATTGGTGAAGAACTTTTCGGCTACATCATGGAGAAGATGTAGGGAATGTTAACTTCTCTGTGAATCTGGGAGTTTATAATAAACCATGGGGCGTCCAGAATCATCCTCAGGCGTTCGTTTTGGATTCTCTGCAGTTTTGAATATTTGTATCCGCGGTATGGCTCCATGAGGGGGATGCGTAAGTGAAAATAGAGTGTATTACCATTTCATCGATAAGTAATTTGTTTTACAACTACTACAATAATCGTGGAACTTTTTTTTTTTTGGTAAGATGGGCGAAGCAAGAATGCTTTTCATATTCCCCGTTATCTGAAGAGAACAGTGAAGGATAGAGTGTTATTGAGCTATATAAAGCTCTGATCATGGCAGGAGGTTAACAGCAATAGCATGAAGTCTCAGTTAGAACTTCATTGGCTACAGCACTACCATCCATTACCCTCCATGAGTGCCCATTTTAGTCGCCTCGTACGACATGCATGGGCTACAGTGAGCTTTTTAAGTAAAGCCACCTCTAAAAATTAAGACGATCACCCTACGAGTAGCCGAAAGCCCGTCCAACTCAGCGTTGGTTCCACTCAGTGACGGCCACTCCCCCCCCCCCACACACACACACCACTGAGCAGAACCGCTCATATTCCAGGGAAAGGCATCCACCAACAAAGCTTCTCCGGAGTGGTCCGTCCCTCCACAGAGACTCAAAATGCTCTCTCAAGGCAAACCCCTGAAATGTAAGCTCCCCCCCCCCCCCTCACCGGGAGCACAATTCCGGAAGAAACCTAAGAGAGCGAAACTCTGCGTCCCATTTCTGGCCACCACACATGAAGTCCGCGTGGTTAGCCTAGTGGCTGTGCGATTCGCAACCATATGCCTGGGGAAGGAATGTCCTAGGTTCGATTCCCATCGGTGACGAGAGGAGCTGAAGGATCTTCCTCACCCATAGCCAAGTTAGCCGGTCTTGGGCATGGACAGTGGGGTTTTCATCCCGCAAAGCAGGCAAACCGGCCTTGAGAACTCAACACTACGGACATAGGATATACCCGATGATGATTAATTATACCCGATGATTAATAAACCCTCGACACTGCAAGGTAAAAGAGAGAAAAACAAAGATTAAGGGGCGAAGCAAGAATGCTTTTCATCTTCCCCGTTATCTGTAGAGGACAGTGTAGGGATAAGGTGTTATTGAGCAATTAAAGCTCTGATCATGGCAGGAGGGTAACAGCAATAGCCGGCCCTCAGTTAGAACTTTATTGGCTACAGCATTGCCATCCATTACCCTCCAAGTATGCGGTGATTGAATGAATTAATGACCGCATCTCACGCTCGATTGATTCACTCTACCCACAATGATAGTCTCTTATAGTCCTTATAAGGACTGGCTTAAAGGGGCGAAGCAAGAATGCTTTTCATATTCTCCGTTATCTGTAGAGGACAGTGTAGGTATAAGGTGTTATTGAGCTATTAAAGCTCTGATCATGGCAGGAGGGTAACAGCAACAGCCGAACCTCAGTTAAAACTTCATTGGTACAGCATTGCCATCCATTACCCTCCAAGGGTATTGGATTGTCTTCGAACCATCCTCACAAACATTTATTTATAGCGATAACTCAAAAATACTAAAAGGTGTTTTAGTAATTATAAATAGTAATTAAAATTTTTTCATTTCAAGTTTTAAATTATTCAATTACATTAAATATAATATAATATTACAGATTATTTATAATTATTAATTTTAAAATTCCACGTAAAGAATTTTAAAGTCAGAATTTGTAATATAAACTACTTCTTAGGCTAACCAACATCCCTCTGTAACTCGATTAGTTTGTCTTTCTCCAGAAGGATCCAGATTTGTCTATTAACTCGATCATAATCTATATATGCCGTGTCAGCCTGTACTTGAATCCCTTTCTTGTCCACTTCAATTTCTCTCTTGTCTAAATGCAATCTGTTCCTCTAATAACAAACTATCAGCAATAGGGACCATTCTTTTATTTATAATCGCACTAGATCATTTACATACTTTCATTTAGATCATTCATGCAAGTGGCATGTTTGTCTTTTAATGCATGCTTTTAATCCCAATTCTTTTAATGTCTATTTCATTAAATGCATGCGTTTAATCATTTATATGTATGCTCTTACATTTTCTGTTGTTCACACACGAAATAAATAAATAAATAAATTTACATACTGTATTCAATAAACTAATATGTTTGTAATTTTCACATAAATTTCTATTTCCCTTTAAAAAAAAGACTTGAGCTTCTTTTTTCTTCACACTATTACACTACCTACAATAAATCTATTCCCAAATTATTATTTGAAGTTTCTATTTCTTCTTTACTAAAAGTTGAATTGTACTATACTTGTTTTTGATTTAATCCACTTATATTTCGAGATTCCTGAAATGTCTGTTACATCTTTTCCTGCTTTATTCAAATTTAATTTATTTATACGCAAGATTTTCAAGACCATTGAAATGATTGCAATATTACTAATAAATTTATCCAAATATGTATGGCGAGCTTTCTTTACAACATTTTTTATAATATTTCTTTTTATTCTGTAAGCACCGAGTGATTCCGATGTTTGTTTTTGTGAGAATAGCTTTTCAATTTTTTTTTTTTTTTTCATATAACTGCTACTATATCACCATTTAAAAAGTTTAGTCCTTTTCCCTTTTATTCTTTGTTTTTCTCACAAGAACCTCGTCTACTGTTTGTTTTATTAATTTGATTGTGTTTGTGGATTATTGAAGTAAAAATAAAACGTTGGAAATAAAATCCAAAAAAAAAAAAAAAAAATGGATTAAATACATTTTAGACTTTTGGTTTCTATAGCAACCCATAGATTTCATTGTTTAAAGGTCATATACTCTAAATTGAAAGCCAAACGGCTATTTTTCTGGGGTCCTTAATAATAATTAAGGGGATACAAATCCCTTGTTGTTCAACTGCCAGAAAGCAAAACTCTAAGATCGAGAACTACGAATGCAGTTGAACAACAAGGGATTTGTATCCCCTTAATTATTATTAAGGACGCCAGAAAAATAGCCGTTTGGCTTTTAATTTATGTTATAATATAATATAATATACAAACACACCTTTATGGCACATTCGTATAGTAAAGGTATGTAAATTCTTTTCACTTAAACCTTGTTATTGGAAGTATTGGTCGACCGTGAGATGTGGTGATTAATATAATACTCTTGGAGGGTAATGGATGGCAATGCTGTAGCCAATGAAGTTCTAACCGAGGTTCGGCTATTGCTGTTACTCTCCTGCCATGATCAGAGCTTTAATAGCTCAATAACACCTTATTCCTACACTGTCCTCTACAGATAACGGGGAAGATGAAAAGCATTCTTGCTTCGCCCCTTTAAGCCAGTCCTTATAAGGACCTTGTTATCTTCCAGGTCTACCTAGTCACTGATGCGACCTCAAAAAAGGTTGAAACCGGTCTGAGTAGTGACCTCTCCTCATAATGTAATTACACTATTACATCCCCTAGGGGCTGTGGTTTTACATAATGAGAAAATATCAAGGATAGTGAGGGAGCTTGCTCCACCTTTGCTTCGAGTTGCCTTGGTGGTGTACTACCAAGTGGTCATTTACACTTGGATTCGCCGATAGTTTTTCGGTATATATGAAACTCGTAGATTCGTAGTTCTCGATCTTAGAGTTTTGCTTACTGGCAGTTGAGCAACAAGGGATTTGTATTCCCTTAATTATTATTAAGGATGCCAGAAAAATAGCCGTTTGGCTTTCAATTTATGTTATAATATACATATACACCTTTATGGCATTCGTATAGTAAAGGTATGTAAGTTCTTTTCACTTGAATATTCCAGGTCAAACAATCGACCGTGAGATGCGGTGATTGATTCATTCAATCCAATACCCTTGGAGGGTAATGGATGGCAATGCTGTAGCCAATGAAGTTCTAACTGAGGCTCGGCTATTGCTGTTACCCTCCTGCCATGATCAGAGCTTTAATTGCTCAATAACACCTTATCCCTACACTGTCCTCTACAGATAACGGGGAATATGAAAAGCATTCTTGCTTCGCCCCTTTAAGCCAGTCCTTATAAGGACTATTCCAGGTCAGGTTGTGTGACAATTGAGGATTAGATTCAATCCATTACCCTTGGAGGGTAATGCATGGCAATGCTGTAGCCAATGAAGTTCTAACTGAGACTCGGCTATTGCTGTTACCCTCCTGCCATGATCAGAGCTTTAATAGCTCATAACACCTTATCCCTACACCGTCCTCTACAGATAACGGGGAAGATGAAAAGCATTCTTGCTTCGCCCCTTTAAGCCAGTCCTTATAAGGACTATAAGGACTATTCCAGGTCAGGTCAGGCGGGTGAAGGTGAATCACTCGACCGTGAGATGCGGTCGATTGGTTCATTAATGCCCTTGGGGGTGATGGATAGCAACGCAAAGCTGTACCAATGAAGTTTAACTGAGATTCGGCTGTTGCTGCTACCCCTTTGGGCGAGGAGTTTTTGAGTCCGCTCTCTTGAGGTTTTTACCTTAAGGGAGCACTTTGAGTCTCCGGGGAAGGTGTTCTCCGGCACGGCCCGCTGAGGGGCTTTGTCGGTGAATTATTTTCCTCGGAATTTGAGCGGTTCTGCTCGGTAATCGAGTTTCACTGAGTAGAACCAACGCTGAGATTTGGACGGTCTTTCGCCCACGAATGAGTGGCCTAGAGATCGTCCATATTTTTGAGATCGAACCTTTACTTACATAGTCGATTGATTCATTAATGCCCTTGGGGGTAACGGATGGCAACAATGCAATGCTGTATCAATGAAGTTTAACTGAGGTTCGGCTGTTGCTGTTACCCCCTTGGGCGACGAGTTTTTGAGTTCGCTCTCTTAAGGTTTTTGCCTTAAGGGAGCACTTTGAGTCTCCGGGGAAAGTGTTCTCCGGCACGGCCCGCTGAGGGGTACTTGCCGGTGAATTATTTTCCTCGGAATGTGAGCGGTTCTGCTCGGTACTCGAGTTTCACTGAGTAGAACCAACGCTGAGATTTGGACGGTCTTTCGCCCACGAATGAGTGGCCTAGAGATCGTCCGATATTTTTGAGATATCACCTTTACTTACACATACGGTGATTGATTCATTAATGCCCTTGGGGGTGATGGATAGCAACGCAAAGCTGTACCAATGAAGTTTAACTGAGGTTCGGCTGTTGCTGCTACCCCTTTGGGCGAGGAGTTTTTGAGTCCGCTCTCTTAAGGTGTTTACCTTAAGGGAGCACTTTGAGTCTCCGGGGAAAGTGTTCTCCGGCACGGCCCGCTGAGGGGCTTTGTCGGTGAATTATTTTCCTCGGAATTTGAGCGGTTCTGCTCGGTAATCGAGTTTCACTGAGTAGAACCAACGCTGAGATTTGGACGGTCTTTCGCCCACGAATGAGTGGCCTAGAGATCGTCCGATATTTTTGAGATATCACCTTTACTTACACATTCGGTGATTGATTTTATATGAGATGCCCATATAGGGTAACGGATGGCAATGCTGAACCAATGAAGTTTAACTGAGGTTCGGCTGTTGCTGTTATCCTGGGTAAATGAGTTCGCTCTCTTAGGTTTTGCCCTAAGGGAGCACTTTGAGTCTCCGGGGAGTGTTCTCCGGCACGGCCCGCTGAGGGGTGCGTGCCGGTGAATTAAATTATTTTCCTCGGAATGTGAGCGGTTCGCTCGGTAATCGAGTTTCACTGAGTAGAACCAACGCTGAGATTTGGACGGTCTTTCGCCCACGAATGAGTGGCCTAGAGATCGTCCGATATATTTTTGTGATATCACCTTTACTTACACATACGGTGATTGATTCATTAATTAATGCCCTTGGGGGTGACGTATGGCAACAATGCAATGCTGTACCAATGAACTTTAACTGAGGTTCGGCTGTTGCTGTTACCCCCTTGGGCGATGAGTTTTTGAGTTCGCTCTCTTAGGGTTTTTGCCGTAAGGGAGCACTTTGAGTCTCCGGGGAAAGTGTTCTCCGGCACGGCCCGCTGAGGGGCTTTGTCGGTGAATTATTTTCTTCGGAATTTGAGCGGTTCGGCTCGGTGGTCGGGGAGCCCGTCACTGAGTGGAACCAACGCTGAGATTAGGACGGTCTTTCGCCCACTATGGAGTGGCCAAGAGATCGTCCGTATTTTTGAGATTTCACCTTTACTTACATAGTCGGTGATTGATTCATTAATGCCCTTGGGGGTAATGGATGGCAACAATGCAATGCTGTACCAATGAACTTTAACTGAGGTTCGGCTGTTGCTGTTACCCCCTTGGGCGATGAGTTTTTGAGTTCGCTCTCTTAAGGTTTTTGCCTTAAGGGAGCACTTTGAGTCTCCGGGGAGAGTGTTCTCCGGCACGGCCCGCTGAGGGGTACTTGCCGGTGAATTATTTTCCTCGGAATATGAGCGGTTCTGCTCAGTGATCGGGGAGCCCGTCACTGAGTGGAACCAACGCTGAGATTAGGACGGTCTTTCGCCCACTATGGAGTGGCCTAGAGATCGTCCGTATTTTTGAGATTTCACCTTTACTTACATAGTCGGTGATTGATTCATTCCTTACCCTTGGAGGGTAATGGATGGCAATGCTGTAGCCAATGAAGTTCTAACTGAGGCTCGGCTATTGCTGTTACCCTCCTGCCATGATCAGAGCTTTAATTGCTCAATAACACCTTATCCTACACTGTCCTCTACAGATAACGGGGAATATGAAAAGCATTCTTGCTTCGCCCCTTTAAGCCAGTCCTTATAAGGACTTATTCCAGGTCAGGCGGTGATTGATTCATTCAATCCAATACCCTTGGAGGGTAAGGGATGGCAATTCTGTAGCCAATGAAGTTCTAACTGAGGCTCGGATATTGCTGTTACCCTCCTGCCATGATCAGAGCCTTAAAATATTCCAGGTCAGATCCATACAGAAATTAATATCCCTTATATCTCTTCCTTTCTCATAAATCTAGCTGAGAAGTTCTTTACCAAGACAAGTAACCATCCAAACCCGTTAACCAAGGAAGCCTCGGAATATAATGAAGAAGAAATCTACAAATTTAAAAGACCAAAATCTATTTTAAGTTCAGCTGAACGCAACTAACTTCACTGCCCTCAATGGGTGAGCATATAGCTCACAAACACTCCATTCAAAGTTCTTCCATTACAAGACAAGGGGGAATATGAAAAGCAATTTTGCTTCACCCATCTAGCCAGAAATGTTAATGTTAATGTTATTCCAGGTCTACCTACTCACTGATGCGACCTCAAAAAAGGTTGAAACTGGTCTGGGTAGTGACCTCTCCTCGTATAATGTAAAATTACAGTATTACATCCCCTAGGGGCTGTGTTTTTACATTATGAAAATTACATCCCTTATCAAGGATAGTGAGGGAGCTTGATCCACCTTTGCTTCGAGTTACCTTGGTGTTCTACTACCAAGTGGTCATTTACACTTGGATTCGCCGATAGTTTTTCAGTATATATATATATATATATATATATATATATATTGGTATCTTTAACACATATATACTCATAGATATATATGTGTTAAAGATACCAAGCTATTTTAAACCTGGTTTTACTCCATTTCCCAAGTAAGCAAACAGACAAACAAGTCAAATTTGCGCCTGCAAGTGTTGCAAGTCTAGCTGACCCTGCACGTAGTGCAAGACTAAGGCAACTCATGGTAAAGGTAGCATAAGCTCTGATCACCAATCTTAATATTTACCCTTAATGCAAAGGGTAAATATTGCACTATGCGCAGGGTCAGCTAGACTTGCAACACTTGCAGGCGCAAACTTGACTTGTTTGTCTGTTTGCTTACTTGGGAAATGGAGTAAAACCAGGTTTAAAATAACTTGGTATCTTTAACATTTATTATACCCAAGGTAAAATACTTTCTACATTTATATCTCCTCCTGAGAGTTTTATTTAATAAGGTTAAAACACTTTATGGTAACTTGTTCTGATAAAATACTTATAAGCTCTATATTACTAAAATCTTGGTATTTCTTTTTCTAACCTGGCTCCCACTGATGAGACTTCAATAAAGGTCGAAACCGGTCTGGGTAGTTGCTCCTTGCCTTTAATACAAAGCATGATACATTTCCTCCAGGAGATGTGCTTTGCATTAAGGGTAAATATTAAGATTGGTGATCAGAGCTTATGCTACTTTTACCATGAGTTGCCTTGGTCTTGCACTATGTGTAGGGTCAGCTAGACTTGCAACACTTGCAGGCCCAAACTTGATTTGTTTGTCTGTTTGCTTACTTGGGAAATGGAGTAAAACCAGGTTTAAAATAGCTTGGTATCTTTAACATTTAAACATTTATATAAGTATTTTACCCAAGGTAAAATACTTTATATATATATATATATATATATATATATATATATATATATATATATATATATATATATATATATGAAACTCATAGATTCGTAGTTCTCGATCTTAGAGTTTTGCTTACTGGCAGTTGAACAACAAGGGATTTGTATCCCTTTAATTATGGTTATATACTCTGTCGACATAAACTCACATAGTTATACCAGTGAAGAGCTGTTAAAACTATCAAAAAATAAAGTTCAGAAGAATGAAAACAGAATAAAATTTCATGTTTTTGTTGTACAGAATAGTTGTTATAATTATTCAGCAATGTTTATTCACAGTATTCAGATAAATTACATAAAGTCCTGATCGATTGTATTTGTTTGAATACAAAATCCTATAGATGTCGCTTTTCTCTTCCTGATTACGTAATAGAGTGCCTTTTGTGAGTTCTTTTCAAAATGTCGTTTCTTTGTTCTCGGTAAATGCATCTTTTGTTCAGCTATTGAACAAAGGCAAGCAGTGATTGATTGCTAGTTTGCACAGGATGGTTTAGTTAGTCTGTGGCGAACCTTGGTTTTAAATAAATGATTTCATGCCGCAGGCGATACACAAGGATATTGTAATTACTATAGAGAATACATAAACGAAACATTACGGAAATATGACTCAACTGAATTGGTTCAAAAGTGTATTCAAATTACATATATCGGCAACAATTACAGTCATTTTAACTAGAAACTCGCCTTGTAAGAGGAGAACAATACTTCCATATTATGCACATTAGTAAGCAAGTCCTGGAGTTGACACAGTGGACCAACGATCACGTGATCCATGTTTATGAAAACATGTATCACGTGATCGTTGGTCCAATTTAAGTTACCATCAATGATCCAAATAGAATTCTTTTATAATCTTATTTACATCTCATCATAACTGGAATAAAAGCAAAAACGCAGTTACTTATAAATTATCGTATTCACACATGCAAAGGAAAAATTGTAAATAATTCTCTTAGGCAACAGAGTTTGGTCGGAATTTACATCAATTATAATCAGTATTTGTATAGAAAACATTACAAATTAACTTATCCCTTCCAAGTAAAAGACCTGATGACATCTAACGCACGCGTGCGTGCGTGTGTGTGTGTGTGTTCCTCCCAATAGTAACCCTACCAGGAGATAATTTATTCCTACATGCTCCATTGCATAGAATGCTTATATTACATGTAGCTTATAAGCACTGATTAACCTTTATATTTATGTATCAATATTCATATTTACATTTATATTTTTATATATACATATATTAACACCATACAATTCACACAATAGCAGTAATTTATGTTAGATTACAAGCACACTGGAAGTTGATCTTATTGGCAAATTTAATTAATTCTGAGAAATACTTTTCGATAAGTCTCTGTCGTGACACTGGCCACTTGTCTCCGGAAGTAATGTCGGGTTGTATTAGGGGCATTCGCAATCTGTGTAAGTAGTGTCTTAATTTTCCGTGTCCCGTTAGTAGCGTGGTTAAATCTGGAGAAATGGCGTGTCTTTTCAGCCGGAGTCTGCTTCTGATGCTTGGCAAGAATTCTTTTGTTATTGATCCGTTTTTTGATGTCTTCCATTCTTCTTCCCACAAGTCTAGGCTTTTCTCTTCTGCGAGTGTTTTTATAGCAGATTTTGAGTACTTTTGGTAACTTATTTCTAGCTGCTTCTTTGCCAGTTGATCCGCTCTCTCGTTTCCTGCTATTCCAGTATGCGCATTCACCCAGCAGAACTTGATTTCCCATCCCTCTAGAGTGAGATTTCGAACCAGATTTCTTGTCTGTTCTATTAATGCAATATCGTTGTTCTGTTTTTTATGCCGTCTATAGTGCTTCTACTATCACTGTAAATTGTTGCTGTCTTTTGCTGAGAGGTGTTGACTTCTAATTACTGGAGATATGTGAGTGACTGAACTATAGCAAGTTCTTCTGCTTGGTGGTTGGAACAGAGAGGATGCAGTCTAGAGCAGCGTTCTTGTATAATGGACTGTCTGTTGTATGCAATGAAGAAACAACCGACGTTTCTTTCGGTTTTGCTTCCATCAGTGATATATTTGAAAATCGTCGCTCCCGTAGCTTTCCTTCTCCTTAATATTTGTTCTCTTTGCTGGGTGAGGCTACCTACTGTAGTGAAGCGGGCGTTCATAGTAATTTGGATCGATGTTGCAACTTTCATTATATCTTCCGGAAGCGAAGTCATATACAAGAGATAATTCTTGTATTTCCAGGCAGATCGGTGTTAGAGCTACCATAACGCAAGCTGCCTCGAAAGATATTGTCCTGTATCCTTTAATTATGCGTATGGCTATAAGGCGTTGAACGCTGTTTAGTTTTTGTCGATTTATCTTTGATTTTAGTGTATGTTTCCAGGCAGGTGCAGCATAAGATATCAGTGGTAGTATAGCACCGGTATATATCGTTTTTAGCGCTCGTTGGCCTAATCCCCACTTAATCCTGTGGGGATGAGGATTGCCGACTTAGCTAGGAGGTTTACTACTCGTAATCTTTTTTCGGCAACATATGAGATGTGCTTATTGAAGGTAAATTGTTCATCTATTATCACTCCTAGGTATTTTAACTCACTGGCTACCTAGAACTTGTCCGGAAGACCTTTACAGGTTGTTTTGATTTTTTTGCGAGAGATGTGGAGCACTTTAGACTTGGTGCTATTTGGAGGTAACTTACTTTTTTCTCGAGTGTCCATTCTGCAAAGAGTTCTTCGTTACTTCTAACTGTAAGCCGTCGCGTCCCCTAATCATTATCATTGCATCATCGGCGAAGGCTATGACTTTTGTTTCAGTAGTGAAAGGAAGTTTTAAAAGCGAGTCGTACTGGGTGTTCCAGAAACCTGACCCACAGCAGGAACCTTGCGGGCAGCCTCGTTTGACTTCTTTCGCTACGGTTGTGGTTTCTAGTGTCATGGTTGCTCTTCTGTCTGTGAAATTATTTTTTGTAAGGTACAGTAAGTTTTTTGGGCATTTTAAATCTATTGACTGATTGATTATGACTGGCCACCACGCAGCATATCGAAGGCTCCTTGTACGTCGAGTGAGATCAGTAACACAATCTTTTTTTTTTGCTGTAGACTGTGTTCTGCGAACTCTTTCACTTCCCTAATTGCGCCTAATGTGCTGGACTGAGGTCTGAATGCGTATTGACTGCTGCTTAATAAGTTTCTTGAGTAGACATAGTGCATTATTCGGTTTATTAGGAGTTTTTCTAGCAACGTTTAAGAGACTGGTTAGTCTGTATTTGCTAATTTCGTCGGATGTTTCGTTTCCTGGTTTGATTATGGGTATATTTTTGAGCGTTTCCATATTGAAGGAAATCGTCCTCTTTTTAGGCATTCGTTGTAAACTGTTGTTATGAATTCGGGGAATTTGAGAAATGCTCTTAGAAGTATATCGCTGGTTATTCCATCCTCTCCAGGAGTTTTTCTTGGATCCATTGATCTTAATTGTGGCTCAATTTCATTAGATGTAAATAAGTCGTCGTCAGGAGTGTCTATGTCTGTTTTTATTATTTGTCTGGAAGTTTTGTGGATTTCTCATCTGTTGATTCATCGTCATCGGGAATAAACTTCTCTATCATAATAGCTACAGTTTCTGCTAAGTTTTTAGTGTAGGTGCAGTCTGTTTTCTTGATAGTTGATAATATAGGTGCTGTCTTGTTCTTGCTTGCTGGTAATTTATATATGCAATTTCAAGGATTGAAACTGTACAAAATTTGTTCCATGATTCTGTTTTCACGTTTGTAATTTTGGACTGATAGCTGTATTTGGCTTTATAGTAGTTCTGTCTTCTTCTCTCTCTTAAATCTTAGTTATTGTATGTTCTTTGGTATATCGGAGTGCTTTAACACGTTTTCTTAGGACTGTTAGTTCGTCGTTCCACCAAGGTATTGATTTTCTTCCATCGATATTTAGCTTCTTGGTTGTTCTGAGTGTTTGGTTGCTGGATTTTATAAGACTTGATGAAAGCGCAGAAGCAAGGAAATCTGTATCGGTTCGTACTGATGCCCAGTTTTTTGCTGTTTGCATTAAAATGATGTTCTGAGATTAAGCGTGAAAATTCTCTTTTTAATGCGTTTATAAATTTCTCCAAGTTGGTTTTATTGGTGAAGTACTTGATATTAATTTGATGGTTTGTGTTGTGTATTCCGTTTAAATTTTTGTTACTGATGATGAAACTTATTAAGCGATGATCCGAACAGCTTTTTCTCTTCTTTGCATTTCCATTCAGAAACCCGGGGTAAAATAGCTTTGTTTGCTATTATCAGATCAATGAAGCTACTTCCTCTGGTATTTTCAAATGATGGAGTGTTACAATCGTCGTTTAGCATGTGTAGGGAATTTGATGCTGGGAACTCTTCCAAATTTTTCCTCTGTTGTTTGTGTTTTCGTTAAACCATAATACCGAATGGGCCTTGCTACCTATGCCAGAATTAGGCCGTGGTTGATGGTAAAATTCACGATGATTCCCATTTTTTCTAAGTCGTATTTTATGTCAGCGTGATAGTTTAGATACATACTTGCAGCAAAAGTTTTAATTCCTCTGTATGTAATTTCGATAAGTACCGAGTCCTCGTTGCTGAGCTGAGAAATTAATATTGCCTCACCTTCAGGATTGATCACTAGTATTGCATCTCTCTTTCTTCCTGATCCCATTGAAAATCTTTTATAATTACTTGGAAAGCCGCATATTTTGTTGTAGATGTAGTTTGTAGTTTTCTTGTATTAATGCTAGTCCTATATTTTTCCTATTTATGAGTTATGTTAAGTTCTTTACAGCCTTTATGGAGCGTTGAAGATTTATTTGAAAGCATCCCAGGGAAGTAGTGCTTTTTCTTCTAGATTTATTATTGCTTTCCATAATCTGTGATTTGAATGTTGAGCTGTCTGTAGTAGTCGTACACCATGTGTGTGTATCGGGAAGTATTTGCTTAGTATTTGCAGCCTTTTTTGGTTTTGGCATGCTTGTTGTGATTTTGGCAATTTATGTAGTTCATCTCGGACTTATTTCGTGGGCACTCGCTGAACTTATGTTCTTTTGAGCAGAATGAACAGGTGATTTTCCCCCTGCAGTCTCGTGTGTGATGGTGGAATTTATTACAGTTAAAGTACCTCAGAACGTTTACATAGTCTGCACAATGGCAAATTCTCCACAGAATTTTGACTCAGGTTTTTAGCAATTTGGTCCTCCCCGTTGGATCGACTTCGATAATTAAGTTTCTCTTGTTCGTTTTTTTATTTGTCATGATTAATTTCTGTGTCAGCTTTGTATTGGTACTGAGGAGTCCTTCGTTCTGTATGCGGATTGAGTCAATTGCATTGTTCGTATTAATTTCACTGGGAATGTCATATATAATTAATCTTGGAAGATATTTCTTGCTGGGATTTGCTACTAACGTGTCTTTGTTCCTTTGTAATTTCGTTATGTAGCAAGTCTATGTCAGTCTTTTCTTTGGTGTGTGTGTGTGTGTGTGTGTGTGTGTGTGTGTGTGTGTGTGTGTGTGTGTGTGTGTGTGTGTGTGTGTGTGTGTGTGTGTGTGTGTGTGTGTGTGTGTGTGTGTGTGTGTGTGTGTGTGTGCGTGCGTGCGCGCGACTCCTCAACATGACGCAAAAAAACAGTACTAAATAACTACAACGATATATATGTTATGTCGAAGAGTACCTCATATCCAGACTGTTCAAAGTTATTACACAACCTAAAGCACCTAAACAGTTACTGAACATCAAAACAACAGAACTGTGGGAGTAATATAACACCACATAAAACACAGAAAACCCAATAACCAAAGCGAACACCTAACGACATGCACTGTCCAGTTAAAATATTATGACCATCGTTCTTGCTGCTTAAACTGCCACTACAAGGCGTGCCATGGGCTATGTAAAATTTTTAAACGCTTTAAAAGGTACGTTATACCACAATGTCAGGATTGCTTTCCGTATATATCGATTGTTCAGGATGGAGAATGTCTGATCTCTTGAACCATGTAATCCCAGAAATGTTCTATCGGATTCAAATCCGGAGAATTCGAAGGTCATGTTTATACCTGAAAGTTGCTATCGTGTATAAAATATAGAGGAGAGAAGTGTGGCTGTGCCGCACATTCTTCTAGCATCTGAGAGACAGGGTTAGAGGAGCGTATCTGATCAGCTGTAATGGATAGGTACTTTGAAGCATTCGGAGTAGTCAATGGATAGCAGAGATCCAAGAGATTCCCAGAAGACATCCTCCATATCATAAGGCTTTCTTGCTTCTGCTGGATCATAATATTTGGGCTTGTACCTCTACCCAGGTTTTTTTCTTAACCCTCCAGCTTTCCTAACTTTTCCAGCTTTTAGTGTTCAACGCCGTTTCTCAAACTGCAGACATAGATGTCGATGGTCCATACAGAGTGGGTATTTTGGACTCCTATCCCTCCACTCTTGGAACACCTTTTTTTCAAAACTGCTTCAAAACTGATGGGCTTCAGTTATCTCCTTTATGGGAAATGTTATTGTTTCAATCGTATGTACCTGATTATTAATTCATTATATTAATTTAGTTTTATTTATTTTAATTTTTTTCTTTATTTCTAATTTTCTTTAAATATTTTTAAATTCGGAATTTACTGACCGTCTGTACGTTGAAAAAAAAATTTTTTTTACTCTTTTCTCTGTAGATTTCCGTGTAATAGGACCAATCCTTTATAATGTTAGCAAAGACATGACACGAGTAGTGTCTGACTACACACTGATGTAAGCGAGATAGCGACACCTTACGCGTGGTAGCGTCATGGCCCTGAGGCTTACTCTGAATTCGAAGTAAGTGGCATAACAATGTCCCATCTCTCGATCCTCAGTTATCTTTATTGTTATTACTATTAGAAATAAGTGATTACTTTCCACTTAAGTCATTGCAGTACTGATTGAACAATAATTCGCTAACGCTTTCTATTACCTGGATCGGCTCGCTAACTTCAAGGGAATAGGCGAGGCCGTTTCAGTCCTACCTAACTTTTGAAGACTGAGGGGGAGTCAGTCTCCACCCTTTGTTAATCAGAGATAACTGTTCCAAACTACGACAGACATCTGCCACTATCGCGGGGTCTCTAACACTGTCATATCATTGTCAAAAATGTGGGTTCTACGGTAGATTTTCTTGAGTTTAAGAGATGAAATCTCCGAGTATCCGCGAGGAAAAAACCTGCTTGCCGTGTCCTAGATTGATCAACTCGGGAATCGGTTGAAGAAACATCTTAGAAAAAAAAAATTCATAGAAAGGGTAACATAGAAAAATTCTATGTTACCATTTCTTCATTATTGTGTCCCTAACCGCCTGTTTTTTGTCCATTATCACATTCACATTGTCTCCCACCTGCAATTCCTACAATGTATCGACTGTTTTATGCAGTGTTTTCTTCAACTTCTTAGAATCAACTGGCTTTCATTCCGAGTTGCTTCGATACTGGCTTACTCAAGTTTCCCCTTAAAACCGCATCAGAGTCATTCCTTCTCACGTTCTCCAAATTCGTACCATCATCAAAAACGAATACACCCTCTCAACTCCACCTCTCCTAATTCATCAATTGACGTGTTGAATAGTAGTGGCACAACACTACCTTCCTTTTCTCAGAAATATACTATCATTCACTCTGTAGTCATTTAAGCTAATGACTACACCAACGAAGAGAAACAGAGAGTAATCTATCAAGCATTATTCTGTCCAACACTTTTCCAAAATCTAGGCAAAACACGGTGTATTTTTCCTTTATCCAGGCCACCTGTCATCCTCATATAAAAGCCAATAAATTACTTAAAATCAGAACTTCCTTTAACAAATCATTATGTCTTTCCCATAGATCTTAATATCACCAATGCTTTCCATACTTTTGTTATTGTGTGGACAAAAACAACTCCGGCAAGTTTAATTTACAGTTCTCAGAGTGACAGCATTGGGAAAAGTAATGGAAATGTATTTTGACTGAATTGTAAAAGCGTTAGAAATATCAAATGAAGTCAAAAGATTGCATTTAGAAATTTGGATTTGGATAATTAAAAAAAAAAAAAAAAAATTTGAACATTTTTTATTTTATGGGAATTTCTTCAAGAATACTGTTGTTCTTTAAGAAAATGTATTGTATTACAGCTTGCCCCCCCACTCGCTACTGTGCTGCTCCCTTACGTGTGAAGCTGTACTAATCGCTTTGTAGTTCAAGCTCATGCTTCATAGGTCAATCTGGTGTCACACTAAAATATTCATGTATGCCCACTTTCTAAAGAAAAGCTGGGTTTTTGCGTAAGTGAATCCCAACAAAAAAAAAAAAAAATCGACTAAGGCTACAAGGAAAATGTGGAAATAATGACTTCAGTACGACACTGAGGTTCCCATTTAAACATGAAACACAAATAACTTATCCTTAATCTAATGTTTAACTTTTCGTAAGCGAAATTCACGTAATAAAACTAAAAATGTTGATGAATAAGGTACAATACGTAGAATTTAGCTGATGTCATGTCGATATGCATGATTAAGCCTAAAAATAAGTAAATAAGTTAACTCATAACATATATATTCTATTGTTTAAAAAATAAATAAATATTTAAATAATAAAAAAAAAAATATTACTAAAAAAAATCTAAAATTCAATTTATAAATACACCTTTTATTTTTTAGAATATTATTATTATATGTTAAAATTAAGAGGAATAAATCCAAGTCCTGATGTTGAATATCCAATACCCTTGGAGAGTAATGGATTGCAATGCTGTAGCCAATGAAGTTCTAACTGAGGCTCGGCTATTGCTGTTACCCTCCTGCCATGATCAGAGCTTTAATAGCTCAATAACACCTTATCCCTACACTGTCCTCTACAGATAACGGGGAAGATGAAAAGCATTCTTGCTTCGCCCCTTTAAGCCAGTCCTTATAAGGACAATCCAAGTCCTATAATGCCTACCTCACCTACCGAAATAATTGGCATCATCAACCATCTCAAGATCAAAAAAGCCCCAGGTCCTGACGGCATCACTAACCAAGTCATCAAGGCACTACCACGCAAAGCCATAGCACATCTGGCAAACATCATAAACTCCATCCTCAAATGGTAGCACTTCCCCCAGTCATGGAAAATAGCTGACATCATCCCAATTCACAAACCAGGAAAAGACCTACACCTACCTAAAAATTATCGTCCCATCAGCCTGCTATCCAATTTAGGGAAAATATCTGAGAAAATCATCCTCATCAGACTCCAAGATCATGTCAACCAACTAAATATCATTACATACGAACAATTTGGCTTCCTTCAAAATCACAGCACCACCCATCAAATCCATAGACTGGTAGAATACATCACTACAGGATTTAATTGGAATCAACACACTGGAGCTGTCTTCCTAGACATCTCAAAGGCCTTCGATAAGATCTGGCACCAAGGCCTCTTCTACAAACTTATCATCGCTAACCTTCCACTAAACATGATACACCTGATCAAATCATATCTCTCCAACAGGAGGATGCAAGTCAAAATCAATGAAACAGTCTCAACCCAACGGAAAATCCTCGCTAGAGTTCCTCAAGGATCACTGCTAGCCCCGATCCTGTTCAACATCTATATGGCAGACATCCCTCAAAATCCTCTTACATCCACCATCGCCCTTTATGCAGATGACACGGCTATTCTAGCCAGATCTCGCCAACCACATCTCGTTACCAAAAAACTACACGACACCATCCTGAATCTAGAAAAATGGTTTAAAGACTGGCGACTACAATTAAACTCCCAGAAAAGCACAACGATACTCTTCACAAGAAGACGAGCGTCCCCCAAAGGAGACATCACCCTGTTCAACTCTAAAATTTCCTGGAAAACGGAAGCAAAATACCTCGGAATACTTCTTGATAAGCGATTATCCTTCAACAGCCACATCAAGAGCACATGCACCAAAGCTTCAAAGGTTATCGCCCAGCTATACCCCTTGATCAACAGACACAGCAAACTACGCTCAAGAAACAAAATTCTACTGTACAAGACAGTGATCCGTCCCACAGTCATATACGCCTCCCCAGCCTGGAGCCTGCAAGACAAACATCCTCAAACTACAAAGACTACAGAACCAATGCCTGCGAATGATTCTGGACGCCCCGTGGTTCATCAGGAATGCCCAGATCCACCGGGACATAAATATCCCCTACATCTCTCCACTACTACGCTCCCTAGCAGAGAAATTCTTTATGAAGACATCTACGCATCCAAACCAACTAATACAGCAAGCCGGACGCTATGACGGTAACGACTACTGGAAACATAAAAAGAAAGCCATCCTAACACTCAACGACGAATAACCACCTCTGCCCACTCAGGGCGAGCTAAAACAGCTCACAAATCTCTCCCATCACTGCTCCCGAAACAGACAACAGGGAATATGAAAAGCATCAAGCTTCACCCTCTGCGCCATATATGTTCTGCGTCCTGTGTCATTTGGAGAGGGAGTTAATCGACTGTGAGATGCGGTGATTAATACCCTTGGAGGGTAATGGATTGCAATGCTGTAGTCAGTGAAGTTCTAACTGAGGTTTGGCTATTGCTGTTACCATCCTGCCATGATCAGAGCTTTAATAGCTCAATAACACCTTATCCCTACACTGTCCTCTACAGATAACGGGGAAGATGAAAAGCATTCATGCTTCGCCCCTTTAAGCCAGTCCTTATAAGGATAAGGAATAATTTTGGTGATTTTAGTATTATTAAGGGTTATTTGGTGAAAATTATGAAAATTCAAATTATTATCCGTCGAACATCGAAGACAAAATGACATATCCTGCAACATTAACGACGGTGATGCTCAGAACATTGGAAATCTTCCCAAACGCCTAGTTGGTCTTCATGATAAATCAATGACGTGGAAGAAATCATTTTGACTTACAACTAAAGCCAAGGAAAACCGGCCTGGATGAGTAACTTCGTGTAACCCTTTCTCGAAAAGCTCTTTGCTTGACCATGTGGATCTCTAAAAAGCATTCGACAGTGGGATTCAATACTAGGTTCAGCATAGTAAGTGGCCTTTGCGCTAATTAGGAATAAATAAAAATGGGAAAATTCAATTCTGGACAATCTACCGTATTGTTCTTGGAGTGGTCCTTTAAGAATACTATGAATAACTTTGCTTGTGAACCCTATAGTCTACATGAAGTTACTGAATTCCTGTGTCAAGAAATTAACACCTTTCAAGCCGACTTGTATAGTCATTTTTCGAACAAAATAACAATAAATAAAACATCATAGTGCTCGCGTTTCTCCACATTATAAATATATTAAAACGTAACGGATGTAATTAAAAACGTAAAGATTTTTTCAGAAAATATAAAGAAAAAGTTAAAAAATATAACTTCTGTGTATTTAAACATATCAAAAATAAATTGATTAACTATTTATACATGTTTAGTAGATTATTATTTTTTCAAAATGTTCATACACCATTTTAATTTTTAAAACATTTACAATAAAGATTTTAGATGGTGAAACGCTTCGACTTTTCTCCTGTTATGTTATATTTTTTGGAGATCATTCTTTGGATCTTTGGATATTACGGATGTTATATATTTTTTGAAGATCACAGATTTTGCTGACTAACTAATATAATATAATATTTATCACCTGCTTTATTCAATTTGATTAGATTTTCTTTCACTTATTAGATTCGGACTTACTTTAGATATTTCTTTCATAAATTTCAGTTATTGTGTAAATGAGATCCACGTAGTGCAATTCAACACTGAAAATTATGAGCAGTTTTGAACAATTGTAATTTCTTTGCATGAAAATCAACATACTATGTCCATTTATTTATTTATTTTTGAAGTTTGCGTATATATTCACATCCAAATATAGTTTCCTTCGGTGAGTGTGTGTGTGTGTGTGTGTGAGGGGGGGGGGGGGTTAATGAAGATGAATTACTTTTGTTCAGAATAAAATGTGGACTTACCCTATATTATTATGCCTATATTCATAATAGGAGATTCTGTACAATTTTCGCAGATGGTACCTGAATTTTTTTCGTTTCGAACCGAAAAATTTGGCATCCTTCTAGAAAGAAAAGTGGACATGAATGTACTTTTGTTTCTTGGAGTTTTTTTCCGGAAATTCTGTTGTTTCATTTCAGTAAGCATTTAGAAGGGAGTATGCTCTAACCACAAGTTCCATTATTAAGTGTCATAACAAATTTGAAGGAAAAAATGGTTGTTTATGTAATGGAAGAGTCCCAGCCGACTATGTGTGAGTGAAGAAAACAGTACAGTTGATCATGTTCGCAATCGTTTATAAGCAGCCCACGGATGTTGGCACGACAATGTAGTCGTGAGAAGAATATACGAAACTGGGTAGTTCTGCAAAAATGGCTCGCTGCACGTTTTGCATGATGGCCCACATCGAGGAGGAGGATGCAACAGTTCTGTGAACAGCTTGTTTCATTGGTGAAGTTACATTTGGGGTGTCAAGAAACGTAAACAAACATAATATCCTGATATGGATTCTGAAAAGCCAGACATCGCTATTGAGCATTCAATAACCCACTTGAAAAGCCTAACTTTTATTGTTCCCTTACATGTGAAAAAATCTATGGATTCTTCTTTTGACTTGAAAAACCAGTAACCGGAAGCATGTACTGCGAAACACCTTCGGTTACTGAAAGTGCAATTACGTTAATGATGCAGCTATGACAACTGGTTGGCTGAGTAGTTAGTGTATCCGCTCTCCAACCAACATCAAAAAGAACAAAAAATTGATAAAAATAATCCACTGTACAAAATATAATGTAGGTTCGCAAATAACCTTTCGTGAGAACAACATAAAAAATTGCAACATTGGACATCAATAGGTTCCTCCTTTGTACTGTTCTTAAATTGAGGACAAAATTCAGGTCCTATAAAAAAAAAGTTTAGACTTTCTACGTTAAGGTTCATCGTGTTAAATTAGATTGATTTTCCTCCCTGATATCCTGAGAAGAAATTGACTTTAACTTATCGTATTAGCAGAAGTTGGTTCTGATCACTATCAGTAATTCAGAGACTGTAGATTAGCGTCAACACTGTTAAACAAAAACCATTCAGAAATCTGTGAAACATTCTCGTCCGAATGACTGTAAGTGAATAGAGTGGAAACAGTTTGCAATGGAGTCAAATCTATCAACTAACTGTGTAGAGTTGAGCTAATCAACTGCAGCCTCCAGTGATGTCAATAAACTTTCCAGGCTGAGAAAACAACAACTCTTATTTCATTCAAAAGCGGAAAATCTAAAAAAAACAGTCAAAGCTATCCATTTTGCTGTCAGTATATACCATTAAATACAAATTGCAAAAAATGATGGAATATAACCATATATAAATTATAACTATTTATCCATTATATATATATATATATTCATTTTTAATATTAACTGACTTAAAACCCGAGAATTATAACAAAATGAGATTTATTTGAAAACGCAACATGTTTCGTCGAGATTTACTTCATCAGGCGTTAAGAACATAGAAAGATATTAAAAAAATAACATTGAGACACTCTAAAGCTATACAATTATAAAGTTATAAAATTCGACTGTGAATTACAGTTATTATGAACTTGAGCTATAGTCCGTGTTAAAGTTCTATTGTTGTACACTTGTGCGTGTGTGGAACCACGCGATCTCCAGTATCTGATAGTAGAGCTGAAAGAGTCAGGCAAATCATAGCTGAGCTTATTGTTCATATGAAGCGGGTCCAAGGTGATTTCTTTTGACTCCACAATGCGGTGTTCCACCTCATCATGGCAAATGTGTAGGTTTGAAGTTGATGTCCAATTTATCTCATGTTGGCGGCTTTTGTTGTTCGTGTTTATTGAAAACAGGACATGGCCCGACAGAGCAGTTGTTCTGGTTCTCTTATAAGCAGTGTCTCTCTGGTGTTCCTCGAGACGTAGTAGGATAGATTTCTCCGTTTGCCCATAGTAAGGCTTTCCGCACTCACATGTGACCTTGTATACACCTGGGAATTGTAGAAGGTTGCGAGATTGTTTATAGTTGTTGAAACGTGATCTTATTTTTGGCAGAGTCGAGAAGCACGTTTGTATGTTAAACTTCTTTAGGATTCTACTCAGCTTTTTGGATAGTGTGCTGACATATGCAAGGAGATATGACCTTTGGAGTCGTCCTGTATCTCTACGTTGCTACGTTGACGGTGGGATAATTGGTTGTTAATACTTTTTAAAGAGTAGCCATTGTTTTTAAAGGTCCATTTAAGATGTTGTAGTTCTTTTTTTATTTCTTCTTCATCTGACAGTACAGATCTTGCAAGATATCTCTATATTTAGAAAGCCAACACACACGGACAGATATTTGCATGCGTCCTCACATCACCATCCAGCGCAAAAGTTGGGTATTATATCAACTCTTGCGAATCGTGCAAGATCTGTACTGTTAGCCGCCAACATGAGATAAATTGGACATCAACTTCAAACCTACACATTTGCCACGATGAGGTGGAACGCCGCATTGTGGAGTCAAAAGAAATCACCTTGGACCAGCTTCATATGAACAATAATCTCAGCTATAATTTGCCTGACTCTTTCAGCTCTACTATCAGATACTGGAGATCGCGTGGTTCCACACACGCACAAGTGTACAACAATAGAACTTTAACACGGACTATAGCTCAAGTTCATAATAACTGTAATTCACAGTCTAATATTATAACTTTATAATTGTATAGCTTTAGAGTGTCTCAATGTTATTTTCAGTGTCTTTTAATATCTTTCTATGTTCTTAACGCCTGATGAAGTCAATCTCGACGAAACATGTTGCGTTTTCAAATAAATCTCATTTCGTTATAATTCTCGCGTTTTAAGTCAGTTAATATTAAAAATGAACATATATATATATATATACAATAAAAATTTTAGTAAGAGTATAAATTGCTATATACTTATATTTATCTATCCATAAATTACTATATTTATCCATTTTAGTAAGAGTAAATCCACTAAAAATATTATTCTCATAAAAGCCCAATCAAAAGTAATTCAAGTTTCATTAATTTTATTAGGTGTTTTTATATTTATCAATTTTTATTAGTTTTTCTATTTTAAATCAAAAAGTAAATTATAAATTCTATTGTTAATTAAATTGTTCAATAAATTATTAATGAAAAAATATATACAAAAAATAATAATTATTGTAATTTGATAAATATAAGTCGCGTGATTCTATTGGTTAACGGGCATTCTTATATTAATTCTACACTTTCCAATCTTTACGTTATTAAAAGTTAATATTATTAGATCATGGTATGATTTTCTACAGATTATAAACGATTATGAACGTTATTACAGGATTATAAGAGGAAGATTATAAACAATATAATTTTATTTATGCCATTATATATCAGATTATAAACGATATTAGTAAGGTAAATCGCACTTAGCATGCATCCTATTACGTACAAAACCTCAAGTAGCGACACTGGGTGGCCGTTTATTTAAAATATCTTACTTCCGGTATGACTAGATCATACATATCGGTTTAATGCAATAAAGGTGGGAATTAGTTACTTTATAATCGTTAGCAAAGGTATGCTTTTAAGGTGTTGCGACAATAAAAAATAAAACAATTCTTATTTTATTATTATGGACACTGTAATGAACGGTGATCTCCTGTAATATAAGTAGTGCTTATTATATAATCACATTACATTACAAAGTAATGTAATGTAATTATTATTACATTACATTACATAAAGGAAAGAAAAGAAAAGAAATTAAATTTTAATAGTTCGGTACTCGGCCAATAGATGGTATTCGGTAGTTTTCCTTCTGGTCAACCGAATAATTTCGTTTTTATAGAAGCTTTCTCTTTTCGTTTATTGAATTGTTTTTATCGTGTTGCTTCCCCCCCCCCTCTGGAATCAGCGATGAACGTCTTATAGTTTGTCTGCAGCTTACAAATCTCATGTTCACAAAGATTTCAGCGCTTTGTCAGTAAGCGAGCAAAAGCAAAATAAATACATCCAGTTGTCTGTTTTTGCCTTCGAGCGATGACAACAAATGGTGGCGTGGTGCATCTTGGAATATTTATTAGTTTAAAGAAGATGATGGGACGCAACAAGTCGCCAAAATTAACCTTTGAACATCATATTGACGCAAGACCTTAAAAGAATTAACCAATGCGTAGAGTGAAAAGATAAACAGAAATGGATGAAAACATGTTTGTATTTATAAGAGAAAAAAAAAAAGCAACTCCTGGCTTAAGTCTATTTCGAAAAGCATCGAATTACTCGAGGCTTCAAATGGCTTTCGTCGTAATGTTTGTTTATGCTGGTTAGGAGTATGACGTCATATCCATATTAAAACTTAGCGAGATAATTATACTATGTAAAAAGTATTGGGACACATGAACATTACTATGTCATGCTGGAAAACAACGCAAAAGAGGAATAGATTGTGAAAGTAGATAAAAGCCATTATCCGGAAGTAATTTAGAAAATTTATTTTAAAACACACACGGATTTTTAACAAATTTAATTATACGGAAACTATTCCGTACAATCATGCAATCATAAACTTTCCAAATTAAGGTTTTGTAAACAGCGGAATTATTTAAGAATGAGAAAAAGTAATCTATTGACAGAGGGAGAGAGAGAGAGAGAAAGTTTCATTTACAAGGATACTTGTAATTTAAGCGGCCCACAACTTTCCAAGGATACTTGGAAGAAACTGTTAGAACCCCTAATGATGATCATGATTGATTGCAAACGTTCGCTTGTTAATTTGCATTCAAAAATGCCACCAGGAGCGTGACTCGTTAAGTTTGAGCATGGATGGACAATAGAACGTCATAATGTCAGGTCTGAAATTTTCGAGGACTCCTTAATGGTGTTTTTAAAAGTGGCCCATAAATTCTTATATGAATCATCATCATGCAAATAGATGGAGGAAAGAGAAGGAGACCTAAAAGTAATAACACTTGCTGCTAAATAAATTCCCAACAGTATCTTCATTTATCAGTGAGGTTCGTAGGATATTGATTCACTTCACTGATGACCGGGTCAAGCTGCCATTTTAATGCAGTCGTAAATGTGTTTTCCCTAAGTCTATTGCAGAAGCATTCTTCCAGTGGAGAATGGATTCGTTGAAGGAGCACTACAACAAAGTTTGCAAGAGAATTATAAAACATATGAATCGTATTTATGGAAGACAAAACTACCTTGATAATAATTAAGCGGATCAAATATTGCCCAATAAATTCTAAGATTTCCCTTTAAAGTGGACGGTTTAGCGCATCAAGCTTTCTTCTCAAAGCCTTCTGGCTTTGAATTAGACCTGTCGAAAAACCATTTCTAGTATCTTTGAAATGCAGCTTGTTGGAGGCAGCCTCACTAATGTCACCTGCACGATAATGTCCAACATTATGTCGTTCTAAGTGTCTAGAAATTCTTATTAGAGATGGAATCGTTGCATACGATTTTAGGAGGATGATACGTTCAAGGAGATCACTCAAAATAACTTTTATCTCTACTTTTATTTCTATAAACTACTCAGTTCCGGATATTTGTAATTAATCCACGTATGTATGATAAGGAGAACAATGCATCAGAAAAGATTTCACAGAAGGAAATGAGATCCGTTTAAGAAACAGTTATAAATGCTGTAATACCCACAGAAATTAATGTCCAGGAGCCGTAAGATTTTCTCGGATCAAAGAATTTTGTTGTTTATGATTTTCCTTGGGTTGATTTCAGAACGTATAAATCTTTATTTTCTTTCCATTCTTCCACACGCCATCCAGATAATCATTTAATCTTCCACTTATAAATCACCACACCTGATGAGCGGTAACATCAGCGAAAGTGAGTTTCTCTCCCTCTCTCTCTTTTTTAAAGAAAAGCAGCTTATTCTATTGGTTTAGACGTACTCGGGTTTCTGTCTGATTTCTCTTACCGCATTTAACTTTTCTGCGTTCTGACATTTATTGGTGCTGTTGAAGGTCTAGCAAAGCATTCTCTATCGACTATGATAGCTTTATGACGCCGTGAAACGCACGATGTTAACGGAAACCTTTTTTGCCACGTTTTGGATGTTTATCAAAGTGACTTCATTCTTCTTTTCTTCTCATAGAAATCGCAACTACATTTTCTTGTCTTTCATCTGGAACCGAATAGAACCATCGTCGCGACACGCTAAAAGCAGACATCAATAGTCCGTATCATTTCTCATTGTATGGTCGATGCTTTTTGTTCCGCAAATTCTTTCATGTGCCGCACCAGCCAATAGGAAAGCTATTGGTGAATACTTGGAGTTTCACTGTGAATTGCTCGAAGTAATAGAAACTGTTGGTACTCTCTTCTTTTACACTAAACGCGTGGTTATGCTGAAAGTGATTGCGTTGATAAAATGGCCATACGAAAACGGACAAATCGGAGATAAATGAAGATGTCCAAGGGCAATATATTTTCACTCTTACCACGCAAAGAACTGTAGCTGAATTTTATTATTTTCCGTCAAATATTCATCTCTAAAATACTTCCTGTTCTGCACTCATATTATATACTATTATGTAAAAAATTTGAGCCTACCGAATAGTTCACAAACCCTTTATCGTTACCATCCTAGAGGTATTTGTCCACGACAACGCCACTGTTCTTCAATGACTTTTCATTTAAATTTGTTTAAGAAAGTCAGGCGTTTTGGCAATATGCATATTGGATTTGCATTCAGGTGACTTTCTAAAAATTTTCCCTCTATAGGAATTAGATGAGAACCCAAGTCGAAAATAGGACTCTTGCATTTCTACTTCCTGAAACCATTATCATGTTGATTGTTAACCAGATCGAGTCACAGAGCTACCACAGTTTAGCCAACTCAGAATTGCACAGACTGTCAGCATAAAGTTTTTTTGGCTCCTCCAAATCTTATTACTAAACGATGAATACCATTGCCACCACATTTAACACACAGGGCGATACATTCCGATAAATAAAATTATCTTAGTATCAACCATACCCAAACACATCAGCCGGATTTAAAGACTATGATTCGTCAATTCAAACTACAGCTTTCCAATTGTTTGTCCAACTGCAGAGCTTTATCATAGTCGAAACAGAGTCCTGTTTGGACGATCTTTGGCCTATGTGCAACCATTCATGTAAACTGAAATGAGTTCAAATTGTAGTGTTTTGAAATCCTTATTGAGAGAAATCACTGATAATTGATGTCAGGAAAGCACACCAGTTGGTTATTCTGTCTCTCTTTTATCCCTATTTGTCAGTTTATGTGCTTGGATTTCTTTTCAATCTGTCGTGTATCCATACTTTAATGACACACTAGCTACAGTTCATCTTTAAGGCTCTAATCGCGAACTAATTGATCTAACATTGCAACCTATGAAATATCGAATGAAGTCGTTTAGTTCTAAGCCACGTCTCATTTCCAACATTGTACACAGTTGTCATTTAGTAGGCGTGGCTAAAATTCATTCAACATTCGAACTGTGTTGATGCTCCATTTTTTTTAAAGGAAACGTATATGATACGACGTAAGTGCAGATTGTTTGGTTGACAATTTCTGTATGAAACAACGCCAAGTGGTCACTGATGTTGTCAATTGGTTTGTGCATATCAACTCTCATGTTTGTTTTGAAAGTTGAAAGTCTATTTTATTATGATGTTATTTAAATTTCCCGATATTTTAAAAATGTTTAAATTCATTGAAAATGATAGCATTGACCTCAGTAATATTTTCCCTTTTCCGTTTGTTTATTTCTAATATTATGTGTGGGCTTTCTCAAATTGAACATAGTATTATATATGCGGACACAATATTTACTACAAGTCCTTGTTCAGATAACTGGAAATTTTGATATTGTTTTTAATTTATAGAAATGGGGAAATATTCATTCCACTTATGAATGAAATAAAATATATTAAACCTGCAACTCCAAGGAAAAAATACACATATATCTTAGTATTCAAATAGCCTTGAGATTCTAAAAGAGAACTACAAGATCTTGTATTAAATGGGATATTTCGCGTCCTTCACCACAATATACTGCGTTTAACTGATAATGCTTATAAATGATTTACTTGTTTTTTTAAAGATTTTTAAATGAAAAAGTAATTTCGTGGAATTTTGCGCCATGGCCAATTTTAACGATATTCAGTTTACATCCATTTTTTGTTGGATAACGAACACCTAATATTATTTGAAAGACCACTGAATTAATAGGTTGGATGAGAAAGAATATTTCGCTTTATCTGAACTTGGAAGCACATCAATAAAAATACTCATTTTCTTTTTTGAGTGAAAAAAAAAGAAACTATTGGGCTTTAAAACCAACCAACTTCATGTCCTGAAAACTGAGATTTCTATCCATTTCTGTTCTGCTACAGTCTAGAAAATGCTAATGAACCTCCTGATGGAAAAAAATGTCTTTTGTTTTCTAGAAGCGGTAGATCTTTTAGAAAATAAAATTTTTCTGGATTTTCTCGAAAGAATTCAACTACTCCAGAAGCTGTAGAGCTTCTAGAGTAGTTGAATCCCATCTAGGGTGAGTAGAATTTTTTTAATTCAAATAAAAGTGCGTTAGCTGGTCTTCTACGGAAGTAGCAGAGTTTTCCCTCTAGGAAATGAGATTTTCATTACGGTAAAAGACAAACTGGACCAAGAACCCACATATGCAATTAACAGACATAATAAGCTCTGTTCACAGTCTTAGTTATTTTAATTCTAATCAATCAAATTTTTCACCACGATAATTCCTCCACTCAATTTACTTCATTCTGCGTTCAAATTTACGACCAAAACGGTGCGATATTCTTCATATATTCCAGATCTGTCGCTGTCTTTCTTCTTTCCCCAAAAACGGAAGTTAACACAGAAAAACAGAGGATTTAATGACATTATTACAGTTAAAAAAATGCAGAATATTCTTACCGAGTTCAAAACAGGATTTTCGTAAATATGTTTAGCAATGGCATGAATTCTGAGCTGGTAACTCAAGGTGATGAGAGAATTGTTTCACAAAGAACAAATGGAATAGCAAGAAAATACCGGTATCTCAGAGGAGTAAACTCTTTTTACATTGTATGGTATCATTACAGAATTTCTAAATATAAGGAATTCATTCAAGCAGGCAGTGTGCTCAGAATATTTAAGGACTCGTAGGGTTGAGTTACTGAAATGGGCTGGCTAAGAAGATTACTTGGAGTATCTCTGCTGGATCGATTAAGAAACGAAGACATAAGGAAACGACTAAAACAAGAAATAGCAATAATAGACAAAATCCAAGAAAGAAGACTGCGATGGTTTGGCCATGTGACCAGAATGGGAACAGAAAGACTACCATCTAAAACCCTAAATACAACGATGGAAGGTAAAAGATCCAAAGTATGGCCCAGAATTAGATGGATAGACAAAATAAAAGAGAACTCGAAAACCAAATCACAACGAGCGACACCAAACTGGACAGAACTGTTCGGGCTCTTCTGGGACAGACAGCAGCGGAACGAGTTCATTCGGCCTAGAGAGAGAAGAAGGGTTGAGTTGCTTGGAATGGTGGCCCAATCAACTAATGCTATGAGGCCGGTGTTGAAAAACCTTTGTTATTAGGTGTTTGGGGGGGGGCCCTCTACGATAAATGACTTCAGTTGAAAAAAACCTATACTTTTTTTTTTCGCTTACGAAGATTTGTATGTTAGGCAAAAATGTGTATTTATCAATATCATGCCTTACTAGACATTGGATTAATGTTAGGAATATTATTACATTTTAATTATTACGATATTATTAGTAGTAGTAGTAGTAGTAGTAGTAGTAGTAGTAGTAGTAGTAATAGTAGTATCTGAGACCTTGAGGGAGTAAAGGACTCATCGAGGAAGGCTATAAATCATCCAAACCAGCTGCCTTACTTTCCCTTAAAGTCATTCACACTAGATACACTCGCTATTTCCCCTCCCCCATCCCAAAGGCAAACTATTCCACTCGCTCACTGCTTTCTGGGAGAAAAACCTAGCTTTTATCCCTTTCTTGACTGTGAACAAACTTAACTTCCGTGGATGCCCGCGTGTTCTCTCCCCACCTTCCATATTACGAAAAATTTCATCAGATGCTATCCTATAACACCCCATTCAAAAGTTTATAGACCTCTATAATATCACCTTCTATATAGTCAAGAGGCTTGAGTTTGGCATTAATAAGATATTACAATGGCGTATATTATGGATCCAGCTATATTTTATATAAATAAAATAAAACATAAAAATAAACTTAACAAAATTTCGAAAATTTACCACGGAGCTTATGCGAACATAACCTACGACATCGAAGTTGCTTTGGTATGCACTAGTTAAAAAACTAGCTCTGCCCAGAAGCTTTTATATGTTTGTCTTTTATTAGCGCCTAAATTAGATTTCATTGGGTGTTTTGAATTTGTTGATTCTCATCAGAGATTAGGCAGAAACCCAGAGAACAAAAACTGTTTCTATGCCATAACAATTCTGTCAGATAGTTAAATTCCTGAAAGAATCTTAATATATCCATTACATACTCTTTCCTGAAAATAACTGAGGTTTCTCAATAAATTTAACGAATATCCTGGACACTAAATTTCATAAAAATCCGTCCAACTACAGTGTAATGTTTGTCTGTACAGACAGACGAACACATTCAAGGATACAGATCAAAACGGTATTTAAGTATTGTTGCAGAATACCCTAAACATGTACTGGCACACGTACGCGTGTGATATTCGCGTATCAATACATAATACGTGTTTTTATTTATCTCGTGGCAATGATGAATTGATGGCATCATCATCAAGGATCCGATCGAAGTCTGTTCTGTGTGCATCGCTAACCCTCCCAGCCAAACGTAATTACACGCTTCGCTGCCAAAGGCTCATTATTATCATTCTGATCAAGAAAGATCTATCGAACTTCGTTGTTCCACGGTGTCTTGCAAGAATATTTGAGAGATAAGTAAAAATCAGTGTCGCCAGCAGGATGTGTTTACATGGTACGATAGTTTTGTTTTCGCTTTTACATGATTTTTGCTTTATTTCTTTATTTTTCCTTTTATATTCTTCGATCTGATGTTGTTAACTTTCCATTTGTCTGACAGAAATGCTGCAAAAAGATATGGAAATCACTTACGATCAGCCATTTAAATAGGAAATAAAAAAAAAGGAAATCCCTATAGTACAATAAGATTTCCTTATGCGAAGATTGAATATAAATAGAATGATATCAGCAAATGATCGAAAACAAACTGCTTTGTTTACTCTTTTCAAGAAACATTTAATTTAGTATATTATAAAGAGCTAGTGTCATTTCATGACGTCATTTATACGTCATCAAGTAATGGTAGAGTAATTATCTGGATTTATTTCGCTAGCCTGAACTGCATTGTGCAAATGACACCGTTGCCATGGAGATGGATTAATATCGTCTGCTGTCAGTAATTAGCAGTAGCTTCGTTGTCATTGGAGTAACTTTCTTTTGTTGCTGGAATTCAGAAGAATGCCTTAAAAACTTTTTCGTATTGAAGATGAAAAGAAGCAGTTATTTTTCCGTTCCCAAAATCCTTTGAGTGACAGTTGCCGTCTTATGAATTTCTTTTCTCCTTCACGATATCTCAAGGAAGAGACATTAGTCGCAAACTTAATTTTGTTAATGTTGATTCCCTTAGCCAACCAAAAAGTATGAAAATGTTCTTTGTGTTGTCGTTAATGAGAGTTTCACCCTTTAAGATAATCTCTTTCTTGCCACGTAGGTAATTCCATTGTATCAGGTCTAATATTAGCAAAATGCTGAATTATAACTTTAAAATTGCATTATGTTTTTTTTTTTTTTAATAAAAAGCTGATTAAGCGACGTAGGCGGAAAATATAGCGCTGATGAGAAATCATGGAAGGAAAAAAAAAAAAAAAGAGAGAGAGGAAAGGAAACAAAATAAAGGTGAATAGAACAGATAGAAGTGCCATCAAAAAGTAGTAGTTTATTTTAATGAAATTTAATTTTAAATAAATAACATGAAAATGGTCTGTGATTCGCTCGGGCAGCTCATTTCACATAAAAACTGGATCGTAGAATGTTGATTAAAGAGGAAAAAAATCAAATATTTATTCCCAAGAATTGATTATATTACATAAAAAAATATAATTCATCCTTTATTTTTAATAACATTTTGAAGATTAACGGCAGATCACTTAAAAAAAAAAGAAAATATGAAACACTTATTAAACACCTAATCTATAATATAATACTTTATTTTATATAAAAATTCGCCTATAACGTAAAGGAATGAAGGGAGGTTGAGAGGAGGCTGAATGAAGAATCGACCGTGAGATGCGGTGATTAATACCCTTGGAGGGTAATGGATGGCAATGCTGTAGCCAATGAAGTTCTAACTGAGGCTCGGCTATTGCTGTTACCCTCCTGCCATGATCAGAGCATTAATAGCTCAATAACACCTTATCCCTACACTGTCCGATACAGATAACGGGGAAGATGAAAAGCATTCTTGATTCGCCCCTTTAAGCCAGTCCTTATAAGGATAAGATAAGGACGTAAAGGAAATTCGCCTATAACGTAAAGGTACTGATATTGATATAAGTCATTTTTAGGGCTTCCAGGGTAACAACTGGCAATGCTGTAGCCAATGAAATTTTAACTGAGGCTCGGCTATTGCCGTTACCCAGCCATGACTAGAGCTTTTAGCTCAATAACACCCCATCCACACAAATCTTCTTCATTCAGATGACGGGATAAAGAGTCAAGGACTCAGTCCATCTCACAGTTCTTTTAAGAACGTAAAGGTATTCGGAAGGAATACACCACAGGGTAACAGATGGCAATGCTGTAGCCAATGAAGTTTTAACTGAGGCTCGGCTATTGTCGTTAACGTGGGACGTAGAGTTTCGCTCTCTTAGGTTTCTTCCGAAATTTTGCTCCCGGTGAGGGGGAGGGTTGTCCTCCGAGAGCATTTTGAGTCTCTGTGGTGGGTGTTCTCCGGCGCGGACTGCGAGGGGCACTGTCGCTGGATGCTTTTCCCTGGAATATGAGTGGTTCTGCTCAGTGGTGGGGGTGCTCTTCACTGAGTGGAACCAACGCTGAGTTGGACGGTCTTTCGGCCACTCGTAGGGGGGTGGTCCGGGGATCGCCTAATTTTTAGAGATGGCTTTACTTATTCAGTAGCCAATGAAGTTTTAACTGAGGCTCGGCTATTGCCGTTACCTAGCCATGACCACAGCTAATAGCTAAATAACACCACATCCACACATTTTCTTCAGTCAGATGAAGGGATAAAATGTCAAGGACTCAGTCCATCTCCCACAAAAAAAAAAAAAAAACGTAAAGGTATTCCACAAAAACGACATCGACATTCCATAAACCATAGGGTATTTTCTTTATGTTGTGATGATGCGAATACAATGATTTTTTAAAGCACTTACATTTATAAATCAATGTGATATGTGCTAGCATTTCAATTATCACTTAACTATACTTATAATTCTTGTCTAATTTATTCAATGAATCTGTTACCTCGTATTTGAGCTGATATCAAATTGTCCCCACTTTAGCATGGTATAATACTATTGGGTACAACATCACTGTTCAAACACACGTGCATCCTATATCAGATTGCATCGATCCAAATCACTGCATCACCTGCAATGTAAGATGCACCTTTGGACGATCTTGCATTAGAACTATTTGGAAGACGTGGTCACAACCAGGAACAGGGAGGTTACTGAAGTCAAGCGGTAGAGTACTTAGAGAAGCAAATACAGTGAGCCTCGAAAACAGTTATTACTACAAGAAGTCGATCCAGCTCGGATCGGCTGCCGGAAGAATTCAGAAATGTAACTGGAGAAAAGAAGAACAAAGTCCAACGGCGATACCATAAAACCCTGCTCCTCAAGATCGTTGAATACTTCACAAAACAAACTACTCCGTTACCATCCCCCCTCAAAGACTACCCCACAATCATCAGTGGGATAGTCTCTGACCAGAGAATCAATCACTGTGGAAACTTTTCAAAGTCTTTGCACCGACAGAACGATTCAAATAATTCAAAACAAATGCCATGATACTAGATTCAACTTGCGTTGTGTGTTTGGCAAGATACTTTGGCTTGACCTGGTGCGTTGCTGAAGAAACGAATATAATGACAGAGTTTTTTTTTTATGTTATGGGTTATGAGATCCCCAAGAAAGTTTACAACCTTTTGTTTATATCCCAAATAAGTACAACTAAGTCCCTTTGCCTAATTCATTGTGGCCATATCGTTTTTTAATAATCCCAAAAGCAACTAAGACTATTATTATAATTGTTAGCGTATGATGATACAGCAGCCATAATTGGTACAGGGGCATTCAGAACATCTTATGACACCAATACATTATAACCTAACCTAACCTAACCTAGCCGCAAAAAATATAAAAAATAAATATTAACTGGATGTGTGTTCTTAGGCTGGTTTGTCTGTTTTCAGACAAACTATTCAGCTATGTGTGAAATTTAACTATATGAAATACTTATATAATGGCGTTATTTAATAAATTTATAAAAATTACAACAATATCTCATATTAGCATTACCTCATACACAATCTCAATAAAAGAATTCCGTCTTATTGGAATTCAGAAGAAACAGCAAAAAGACTCGATATTTGCGTTAAAAATCTTTAATAAGATTTCTACATTTAAAAATATAAACTTTCCATCGTACTTTTTATTCGTTGTTCCTGATTTAAGTTTTACCTTTATTTCCACTAATACGCGGATATCGGACCGACCTATACACACTCTGAAACTTTTTTAGTTCCAGTGTATACCTTGCTTGAAACGACCTGAGTTTGAATGGCGTTCTAGCTTGTTATCTGAACATTAGTTAGCCGGACTCATGCAGAAGCAGTAAGGTTTTTTTCTTTTCGTAAAAAAAAACCATTGACCAGAGAATATACACAATCAACAAACCTAATAATACATCCACTGGCGTAATTCTCAACAACGACCCCCCCACACACACACACCTGTATAACAAAAATAAGTTAGCATCATTCTCTTCTAGATAAGCCAAATTAGGCTGATCGGATCTAGTTCATGGAGATCATACAACCACAGTTCTTAACTATGTTATTGATCTATTACTTCCCGAGGGAAGCTCTCCTGTGCGGTTTTATTTGATTTATTTTTTTCCATTCCATCGTTTTTTTTTTTTTTTTTTGCAATTTTTTCACCAGTGATTCTCAGTATGTCTCCACCTCATCATTTATTATGTATTTTGTCTTTCTATATTTTTCATGCCCCACTATGTATCGAGTCGCGATTTGTAGCCGGTATAAATCGGAGGATGCTTCCAAGTCAGTGTAACTGTGTCCAGGTGGAATGGCTGCAAGAAGGGAACTGGCGGATTTTGAAAGAGGTGTTGTGATAGGACGCCATGTTGCAGTCTATCTGTTCTGCAAATTTTTGACAATTGGACCACCCGAGGTCAACAGTTAGTGATATCATACTGAGATGGAAGCGGATGCAAGTGCTATCCGTAGTGGACAACTCAGCAAAAGTTACGAAACATAATATATAAAAAGCCGCCATTCTTCGGCCGACAAGCTGAATCCGGAGTTCCGAGCATCGACTGGAACACAAATCTGCACAAAAGCATTCAGAACCAAGGCTCATAACATGGGTTTCAATTATTTACATGGGATTTCCCCCCCCCCTTTCTTCCCAGTCCCTTTGGGGGGGGACACTTGAGCCCTCCTAATGAGGGATTATATATACATAACTGTAAATCTGTGTGTGTTGTTCACTGGGCGGATTTGACTGTTTGGAAGGACCTGAGTTTCCGGATGACAAACCGTCTACCTCCATATGAGACCGGCTAACTCACCTTTAGTCAAAAGAGACCAGATAAAAGTTCTTCACCTCATAGACGGGAATCGAACTCAAGTCTTTCCGACCAAAGGATCTGATCTTCCTTTTCAGCCGTTTCCTGCCGTAGGTGATTTTGTAGGCATTGCTCACAAAGCATTTCTGAGATTTTTACAGGGTAGTTCACTATTGCTTTCCCCAACCCCCCAATTTTATCCGGGCTCGGGACCGGCATATGGCTGGGACGTATTCGTGATAATCCATGTGTGTTCACGGGGCTGGGTTGCCTGTTCTGGGGGACGAAAAACACGAGTGTCCGGGCGAAAAAAAAAACCCTACATCCGTATGAGACCGACTAACTCACCTTTAGTCGAAATAGACCACATCAAGTTTCTCACGCCACTGACGGGAATCAAACCTAGGTCTTTCCACCAAAGAGCTTCTTCTATCCGACTCTGATTTCCATGATAGAATCCCCAATCTGCAAGCCTCAAATTACCCGAACCAACATGCATCGTCGTCTTCAGTTGTGCAAAGATGGTATGGTCCTATTTTTCCTGATTTTGCTTCTGACCTCCGTTTGGGTGCCACGAACATTGAATTCTGAGAAGTATCTGAACATTCTGTGCAATGTAATACTTCCTACTTTGTGGCGTTTCTACGGAACTCGCTGTTGGTGTTTTCAGCAAGACAATGCACAAGGTCATAAGGCCGCTGCTGCGACTGCGTGGTTTGTAGACATGAACGTCACCACATTTGACTGATCTCCACAGAGGACAGTCAAATCTCAACCTTATTGAGCATCTGCGGGATGAACTGGAGCGTCGGGTGAGGTCAAAGGACGTCTGTTCCACAACAGTCCAGGATCTCATCACATGCCTAGAAGAATAATGGTCAAAAATTCCCATTAATTGGTATCGTAAGCTTGTGGAAAGTATGTCCCGTGGGATTGCTGCAGTCATCGCAATGAGAAAGGAAGTCCTGCATGCTATTAAAGGTGGCGCTACGGCTGTTTGTTCCTCATATTATGGTGTCCGTTAATTTCTTTCCAAGCAGTGTATATTCAGCTATCTTCATTTTCATTTTTTTTTTTTTCATTTTAGTATCAAATAATATTCCATTAGAAATAATAATGCTCATTCGGCGAATGAGTACAAAATGTGCTGTCATGAAAGTGAATTTTATTTGATAAACAGAAAGACTAATGCTTACATGTTTGTCAATTATAAAACATACAAAAATTAGTAGAAATATGGCTCTTACATTTATTATAACACATGTATTTTAGATCAACAATTTTTTGTTGTTTATCTCATAATTTTAGTAAGCATCAAATAAATAATATTCCATGAGAGGGCGCTGCCTGTTGTTTCTCTAGAGAAATATATCTGTTCAATGTAATTAGAAATTATATTTCACATTTGGCGAATGATTACAAAGTATGACGTAAAAGCTCTCCGTTCAATGAATTTATTCGACAAACAGAAAAGCTAAGGTTTAAATGTTCGCCAATTCAAAAACAGATAAAATATTTACTATAAATACAGGGCTAATATTTATCAAGACACATACCAGAGGTGAAATATATCCGCAAGTAAAAGAAAATGACTTTTTTTAATCGTTATTTTCTCTTCAAATTCTTAATCAATAAATTGCAACGCATAATAATTACTGTAAGACTCTCTTTCTACAGACATAAGGGGATTTTCTGAGTCGTAATGTATTCAAATTTATAATCTGCATTCCAAGTTTTCTCCTATTTCTTATTACACTCGACTTCATTTGTTCTCGTTGGTATTTGATAAAATTACTCCGATATTTACGGGAAAGATATTCGTTCAAATCCTTCTTTGGTCTCTTAATCATAGATACCGAACATGTTCTCTGTAATTATTGCTTGCTTTAAAATCGCTATTTACGTGTTTTAAATCCAAGTGGAATCCTCTTCAACTCTTTGTAATGAAAAGCCAGCACGTTCGCCATTAAGAAGTTTGATAATTTATTCAAATGGCAGACATTCGTGCATATTTAAATACACTTCATTAATATAAGTGACGACCAGAGCAATAATTATCTCTCATTATTATTTTTAGGCACTCTGATCATAAGAAATGACTCAAAGATTTTAGTCATTTCAAGTTAACGGATTTTTTTTCTAGAAAATAAATATACTGAGGTGAGCATTTTAGTAGAAGCACGACAATTTTAATTTTTTTTTTCTAGTCGAGTACTATAAGAAATAAAAATCCGTATTATAGAAATGAAAGGCCAGAAATTTTCATAATTATCGGATGTAATTTACAAGACCAATTAAAAATAAGACACCGTTTCAAGTGTATTTTTTAATTTATGAACAGAAGTGCGTATCAATTTGTACATACGTTTTGTTTGTTTGTTTTAACATAGACAAATATGCATAATTAATATTTATTTTTCTCATAAATAATAATCTATTTCTCATTTTAATTTAAAACTTTAGATTAACCAATATATAACATAAAATACTGAGGTATATAGCTGCATTTTTCAAATAAAAAATTTTTTTATAAAAAAAAATTAATACACCTATTAATAATTTCCATGTATTATATATTTATATTTTACCAGTTCTGAAATTGGTAGGAGACAGAAGATTACCCTTGGAGGATAATGCATGGCAATGTTGTAGCCAATGAAGTTCTAACTGAGGCTCGGCTATTGCTGTTACCCTCCTGCCATGATCAGAGCTTTAATTTAATAGCTCATAACACCTTATCCCTACACCGTCCTCTACAGATAACGGGGAAGATGAAAAGCATTCTTGCTTCGCCCCTTTAAGCCAGTCCTTATAAGGACTTATATAATTGGTAGGAGAATACGAATAGGGTTAAAAGTCCTTTTTAGGACTTCTAGGGTAACAAATGGCAATGCTGAACCGAGGAAGTAAACTGAGGTTCGGCTGTTGCTGCTATCCTGGGTGTGAGTTTTTGAGTTTGCTCCCTTAGGGTTTTTGCCTTAAGGGAGCACCTTGAGTCTCCGGGGAAGGTGTTCTCCGGTAGGGCCCGCTGAGGGGTTCTTGTCGGTGAATTATTTTCCTCGGAATTTGAGCGGTTCTGCTCAGGAGTCGGGGAGCCCGTTGGGGTGCTTGAACGGGGCGGCCGACACTGAGTGGAACCAACGGTGAGCGGTTCTGCTTAAACGGGGTGCTTGGACGGGGCGGCCGTCAATGAGTGGAACCAACGCTGAGACATGGACGGTCTTTCGCCCACTATGGAGTGGCCTAGAGATCGTCCGATTTTTTGAGATTTTACCCTTTACTTACTAATCAGGACTTCTAGGGTAACAAATGGCAATGCTGAACCGAGGAAGTAAACTGAGGTTCGGCTGTTGCTGTTATCCTGGGTGTGAGTTTTTGAGTTAGCTCCCTTGGGGTTTTTGCCTTAAGGGAGCACCTTGAGTCTCCGGGGAAGGTGTTCTCCGGCAGGGCCCGCTGAGGGGTTCTTGTCGGTGAATTATTTTCCTCGGAATTTTAGCGGTTCTGCTCAGGAGTCGGGGTGCTAGGATGGGGCGGCCGACACTGAGTGGAACCAAAGCTGAGCGGTTCTGCTTAAACGGGGAGCCCGTCGGGGTGCTTGGACGGGGCGGCCGTCAATGAGTGGAACCAACGCTGAGACATGGACGGTCTTTCGCCCACTATGGAGTGGCCTAGAGGTCGTCCGATTTTTTGAGATTTTACCCTTTACTTACTAATCAGGACTTCTAGGGTAACAATTTGCAATGCTGAACCAAGGAAGTAAACTGAGGTTCGGCTGTTGCTGTTATCCTGGGTGTGAGTTTTTGAGTTAGCTCCCTTGGGGTTTTTGCCCTAAGGGAGCACCTTGAGTCTCCGGGGAGGGTTTTCTCCGGCAGGGCCCGCTGAGGGGTTCTTGTCGGTGAATTATTTTCCTCGGAAATTGAGCGGTTCTGCTCAGGAGTCGGGGAGCCCATCGGGGTGCTAGGATGGGGCGGCCGACACTGAGTGGAACCAACGCTGAGCGGTTCTGCTTAAACGGGGAGCCCGTCGGGGTGCTTGGACGGGGCGGCCGTCAATGAGTGGAACCAACGCTGAGACATGGACGGTCTTTCGCCCACTATGGAGTGGCCTAGAGATCGTCCGATTTTTTGAGATTTTACCCTTTACTTACTAATCAGGGTAACAAATGGCAATGCTGTAGCCAATGAAGTTTTAACTGAGGCTCGGCTATTGCCGTTACCCAGCCATGACTAGAGCTTTTTAGCTCAAAATAACACTCTATCCACACAGATTTATTTCATTCAGATGACGGGATAAAGAGTCAAGGACTCAGTCCATCGCCCAGTTCTTTTAAGAACTATTTAATTGGTAGGAGGTCGGAAGTTAATCGACCGTGAGATGCGGTGATTAATTAATACTCTTGGAGGGTAATGGTGGGCAATGCTGTAGCCAATGAAGTTATAACTGAGGCTTGGCTATTGCTGTTATCACCCTCCTGCCATGATCAGAGCTTTAATAGCTCGATAACACCTTATCTTTACACTGTCCTCTACAGATAACGGGGAAGATGAAAAGCATTCTTGCTTCTCCCCTTTAAGCCAGTCCTTATAAGGACTTTAAGGAATTGGTAGGAGAATCGACCGCAAGATGCGGTGATTAATGATTAATTAATACCCTTGGAGGGGTAATAATAGGTGGCAATGCTGTAGCCAATGTAGTTCTAAGTGAGGCTCGGCTATTGCTGTTACCCTCCTGCCATCATCAGAGCTTTAATAGCTCAATAACACCTTATCTTTACACTGTCCTCTACAGATAACGGGGAAGATGAAAAGCATTCTTACTTCGCCCCTTTATTTTGCTGACACGCAAAATAGCGTCTCCCAGATGTCAATCCCACATTCCTTATAGCTTGTTGCCACAAAAATAGGAGGCTCTGAAGAGGTGAGTATTGCTGCCTTGTAAGCATATCTCCGCTCACTGGAGAAAATGCCAACCAGACCTATAGATCCCAGATAATTTTCATCACCCGGTGAAATACCATCTTCTTGCTTATTAGTGGCGTGAAATGGCTATTGCCATGTTTTTTCTTCTCCAGAGCGGGGTTTCAGCTTTGTGTCCCGACCCTAGATTGGACAGAACTTGTCAGTAATGCTTCGGAAGAGTTCCTGATAAGCTGGTGAGTAATCCTGAATCCCGAAAGAAATCTTGAGGGCACGATTGAAATGAAACCTGGGTAGTATATGGGGTGAGTGTCCACATGTCCTTCATTCCCGCTGTATGTTACTTTTCTATAAATTTTCCCAAATATTCCACTAACATGAAAGTCAGCATAACAAATTACAGTGGCACTGCTATTAAGATACCCCCCCCCCCAAAAAAAAAAAACATCAAATTTTTTGTTGCAGTGAATCGTTGATTACCTTTAATGTATTGTGTTAGTTTTATCTGAAAGAAGCATTCGACAGGACACACACGTTAATGATATGACAGTTAACGATAATAATAATAACTAGGGTACTTTCAAAACATCGAAAAAACGTCCAAATACGTGTTTTTATTCTTCTTCTTTTCCTCCTACTCCGCAGATTACAGATTGCATCGTTCAACCTGTTTTCGACGAACTTGGAATCTAGATGTTCCTTAAGGTCCCCTGACATGTCTCACACAATCAAACCAAAGGGGAGGGTGGGTTATCAATGACGGAACAAAAGCCTAAAATATCGCAGATTTAGGCTTTTGATGGTCTCACGGTCTAAAAAAATTGTTGTTACTGCCAGATGCTAGAGGTAAGATCGTTATAGTACGAATCCTGTCGTAGGCTAGAGGAATCCTCCTCTCCTTTTTTTTCTAGGCTTGTTTTTCAGCTTTTCCAAGCTCAATCATTAGCTCAGGAGTTGCTCTAGCAGATTGCAGTTGCGGATTTTATATTTTTTTGAGAATTTTAGCTAACTTTAGTGCAACTGAGCTGATATACGGAAGAGGAATAAAACCTTTTACATCATTATTATTTTCGATACGGTGAGCCGATGGATTAAACAGGAGCTTATTAATAGTCTGAGTACGATAACGGTTCTTTTGAAAGGTTGTTCGAAAAAAAAAATTACTTCTTTGGTGATCTCTTCTTAGCTGATAAGGAAGCTGCGCTTTTACCTAATGTAGAAACGATGCCAAGGCTTTTGGGATGGGTAATGATGAGATTGCGCATGAAGATATCTGTTGGTGTGTGTGAGGGGGGGAGGGGTTCTGTAAATGGAGATCTTCAATTTTTCTGACACACGTGTAAGTTGGATATCCAGAAACGAAAAAACCATGAACTTCAAACTTCGTGGTAAATCGTATTCTGGGGTGTTGGTCGGTAAGATAGTTCAATAACTGTTGGAGGGAATCAGAATCATATGGCTCCAAATTAAGAAAATATCATCTATATATTCTTGGTTTCAATGGGAAGGAAATGATGACAAGAGAGGAGATTAAGCCTCCGTGGCTCAGTTAGTATAGACGAAGCTCTTTGGTCGGAAAGACCTGGGTTCGATTCCCGTTAGCGACGTCAGGAACCTTATTTGGTCTCTTTAGACGAAAGGTGAGTTAGCCAGTCTCATTCGTATGTTGAGGTTTTTTTCAGCCCGAAAACTCGGGTTTTTCGTCCCCAGAACAGGCAAACCGGCCAGAAATTTTCATAATTATTGTTTGTGATTTACAAGATCAATTAAATATGACATATTTTAAGTGCATTTTTTTATTTATGAATAGAAGTACGTATATTTTCATTTATGTATATATTTGTACATGTTTTGCTTCTTTGTTTTAGCATAACCAGCTATACGTAATTAATGTTTATTTCTGTCAGAAATAATAATCTATTTCATATTTTGATTCTAAAATTTGGATTAAACAATAATATAATATACAAAAGATAAAGTTTATGGCAGTATTTTACAAATAAAAAGTTTATTTTATAAAATAACAAGTACACCTTTAGCTAATTTATATACAAGAATACTTAGAGGCATAGGGGGAAGACGTTATATTTTTTTTTCACGATTGAAGTCGATGAGAATAATACCATACCCTTGGAGGGTAATGGATGGCAATGCTGTAGCCAATGAAGTTCTAACTGAGGCTCGGCTATTGCTGTTACCCTCCTGCCATGGTCAGAGCTTTAATTATAATAGCTCAATAACCTTATCCCTACACTGTCCTCTACAGATAACGGGGAAGATGAAAAGCATTCTTGATTCGCCCCTTTAAGCCAGTCCTTATAAGGACATTATCTTTTTATTATGGTTATGAAATTCAAGAATATTTGGATTTGGAAGGCCGTACTGATAATGATAATGAATACAGGAGAGAAAGGGTTGATCATAGCCAAACAGAATTTCTGTTGTAACTTGTGTTTTTAAATAGGAAGTAACCAAGATTTATGTAATGGTTCAAGAATGTTAACTTTTTAGATAACTTATCTTTTAAAAGAAATAATGCCTCTTCTTCTTTGAAGACGTATGTATGTGTCTATGATAAACAATGTTGTTAGAAAGTTGTGGGTACACCGATTCCTAATAATTTTGAACAAAGTGCATAAAACAATGATATTAACGCTGGTTCTCCATCCAAAGTAATCGTTGAATTCTGATTATAAAATGTATCCTATGAAAAAAAATTCATTTCCCCTCACGTCTTAATATCGACTATATTTCCTCTCTTTCCCTGCCTCTCGGTGTTTAGTGGGGCGTTCAATCACCGTCAACACAGATCAATCACGTCAGGTACAGCTGATATCCAAAGTAACGCGGTTACTGGACTGTGACAAAGAACACGCAACCGATCTCTGCAACCAAAGAAATGTTTTTTCATGGTAAACACAATGGACGAACCACAACAAAACATCAACCAGGAAAAGTCAACCGATAAAAAAAAAAATTCTTATTTCTACAATCAGATAAAAGAATAAAAAATAAAAACATAAGAAATGAATCAATAGTTGTCGATTTCTTTTTGAGATTGTTGTCAATAACAACCAAAGATACGCGAAATTATTTATGCTTCTCACAGGAACCACGAAATATGATATCCATTTTTATCTTTCACTTTCTTGCGAAGATCCGAACCTACCCACTTAATAAAAAAAAAAGAAAGCTACACGAGTGGAAATATTCATCGTACAAGTAGCGACACCTTTCAGATCTTTGGTGAACTAATTCTTGCCGCATTTGAGTACGGGATTTTCTTTTTAAAAGTCTTTTGGCTTTATTCCAACCTCGGGCAAGTCTATCTCATTCCTGCAGACTCATGACCCAGGAAGAGGAAAGCGGAGAATGGTCGCGTTTGTTAAAGCTTGGCCTTCGGTTACCCGTACTAGGTTAGTTAACCTAGCGTGCCAAAGCAGACACACCTAAACAGACGTTCAGCTGGTATTAGACATATCGGAGATTGCGATTGAGAAAATGTGAAAACAGTACTTTTCTACTTTAGTATTTCTTAAATAGAATGACAGATGCTGAAAAATTCAGTTTTATTTTTAAATTTTAATTTTAATTATAACTCATAGCTTCTTTTGTACTATGGAAAAATACTATTAAGATAGTACATAACCATTTTGATTATAATTTTCTTATAAGGTTCTTATTTCAATATTCTGAAATGGTGTATTTGATATGCCTTCGTGATTTGTTAAATCTTATGGAAAAACTAAAACAAATTGCTATAAAATATATATTTTTTAAATTTCCTTATAATTTTTAGTTAATTTTTTACATTACTAAGAAGTTCTCTAAAATTAACTGTTTATTATATATACTATTAAAATAGAACATAAGCATTTTGATTATAATTTTCTTATTTCAATATTCTAAAATGGTATACTTGGCATACTTTCCTGATTTGTTAAATCTTTCGGAAAAATCAAAAAAAAAAAAAAAAAAACTATTAGTTATATTTTTTTAAAATCATTTTTAATTAATTTTATACATTTCTAAGATATTCTCTAAAATCTATTGTTTAATGTAATAATATTTTTTATTATTTTAATGTATTCAATTTACATTATATCGAAGTGTTTATGTACATACACTGGCGTTGAAAAACTAATGATGAACTACATTTTTACCGGTATATGAAAAAAGTTTCATGATTACAACCAAATGTGCCCATAAATTTATTGCCAGCATACAAATAAATTATATTACACAAAAAATGTGTTGTGAATTTCGTACAAATTAAATTGCAATACATTTTTGGCAAAAGTTACGCATTTTCTAAACACGTAGTTAAGGAATTAATATGCAGTGCTTACAGAAAACTATGCGGAGAGACATTTCAGTATGGAATATGTCCACCCCGAACTGTGATGCAGCTCTCGCAAAGTAGTACCATGCTTAGCGCCAAATGATTCAGGAGTTCTTGAGGCAAACTGGCCCACTCCTCCTTCAGAGCAAGGATAAGGCCTTGTTTGTTTTCTGGAGGGGACTTTCAAGCAGCAATGCATCTCCTTATTGCGTTAATAAACAGGAGTAATCCTGTTCTTGAAAGGAAACGACTCTCATCTGTAAAGAGTACATTAGCCCATTGGTGTCTTGTCCAATTTTTATGGACAAGTTTATTATTGAAAATAACTTTCCAATAATTCTTCTCCGCGTGAAATCATCTAGACGATGTCTTTGAAACATTACAAGACATCCAAGCTTGCAACTTTATTCCTTCACGAAAAGAGCTTCCTTCAAACACAATTCGCTTAGCGCAGCCTTTTACATTTTATCTTGTTGAGTGCTACCATGTGACTCCTTTGTGCGCGATTCGAAAATTTGAATATGTATCCGCTTTCTACTCGAAATCGTCAGTTATACAAACAGCCACAAGCTGATTCGTCGGAATTTGCAGTTGTAATCTTCACACCAGCCAGTGTACATTAGCCAATATGCATCTACATATCATATATTATATATATGTGAAATAAAATTTTGTGGAAAATTCTAATATTACTTTTTTTTAAAAAAACATTTTGCACCAAAATGTTGCTTATATGTATTTACAATATATAGTTGCAAAAAATTATATCTTTTTTTTTCAACCTGTGTGGTGGCCGGGATAAGAATAGCCCCAATATCGCTCATGCATGTAGTACGAGGCGACCAAAATGGACAGCCTGGGAGGGTAATGGATGGCAATCCTGTAGCCAATGAAGTTCTAACTGAGGCTGGGTTATTGTTGTTACCCTCCTGCCATGACCAGAGCTTTATATAGCTCAATAACACTTTATTAAGATGAAAAGCATTCTTGCTTCGTCTCCTTTAAGCCAGTCCTTATAATATAATATAATCTTTTTTCATTTTTTTTTAAATATTAGATCTTGGTTAAGTATAATATATCGACGTGCATCACCTATGCTTGTGGTTAAGCCTATTTGAGGACATCATTGGTTGCTATTTTATAGGTTTTGTTGTTGGAATATGCACCCTCGTATACACCCCTCTTTCCAAAAAGAAATCGAACTTTTGATAGAAAATAAAACACAGGCCGATTATAATTATTCAAATCATCTATTTCAATCAATATACTCTCCCTCAGCTTCGATACAGAGTTTGGCTCGGTCAATTAATTCGTTAAATGGGTTTTTTATATCGGTTTTTGAAATGCTGTTGAGAATCCTGGTTCCTGCCGCTTGAACGTTTTCAATGGTGTCGTATTGCTTTCCTTTCATCGGCAAATGAAGTCGGGGAAGAGAAAGAAGTCACAAGGTGCTAAATCAGGTGAATAGGGCGAGTGGTCCAACACACAAACTTGGTTTTTGCTCAAAAACTGTCTCACAATGTTCGAACAATAAGATGGTGCATTATCGTGCAAAAGTGACCAGCTGCTTGCATCACGATATTCATGCAGTACGCGACGAATTCTCGCTATCAATCGCTTCAAAACTTAGAGATAAAACTAACCATTGACCGTTTGGCCAGGAAGAACGAATTCTTGTGGATAATGCCCTTGGAATCGTAGAAACAAATCAGCATTGTCTTTACTTTTGACTTCTCCAAGCGACTTTTTTTTTTTTTTCCGGATACCTCTCTTCTGGTGGCTTCCACTCCAGCACTCTGTTTCGGGCTCATACTCAAAACATCAAAACACGCTTTGTTTCATCACCAGTAACGATCATTTCAAGGACGTTTGAGTCCTTAGTAGCGGTTTTAATGAGGTCCTTGCAGTGTTCAATTCGATACTTTTTTGGTCTTCGGTCAACTTGTGGGGAACAAATCGCGAATTCAATTAATGAAGGCCCAAACTCTCGGTCAAATGTTGTGCACAGTTGATTTTGGAATCCCCAATTCATCTTCAATCAATCTCACGGACGATTTCTTTGATTTCATCAAAGAAAACACGCACTTTTTGGATGTTAGTTTTTTGACGGGCCGTCTTTTCGTCGTCCTCAAGCGTCTCACGACCACTTTGAAATCGCTTAAACCACTTGTAAACTTGAGTACGGGATAAGCATTCTTCACCGTATGCTTTTTGAAGCATTGGATGCGTTTCGGTAAAACGTTTACCAAGTTTAACACAAAAGTCAATCGCAGCTCTCTGTCTGAATCTCATTTTCCGACCGTTCGTCAAAACACACTGTCACGCTTGGCACTATAACTCGGCTTCTAATGAAACAAATGTCATAAACAGTTGACACAACGCTAATGAAGGTTGCCGCTTTTGACAACAAAAATAAATAACAGGTGGCGCCACTAATTTCTTCCATTTTCGAAAAGTTCGGTTTCTTTTTGGACGGAGGGTGTATACCACTCCACATAAACATAGATACTTAGGAATGTGATGTTGTGTCACTGAACTGGAAAGCCTGAGTTAGTGCATCTCATTAGGTCTCCATAATTCCTTTTTTTAGGACACTTTATAATTTGTTTTCAAATTGCAGCTTGTTTTACATATCTGGAAATGTAAAGATTCTGGGTAGCTTTACCGTAGTAAAGCTACCCAGTTTCTTGTACTTATACGTGTGTAGTTAGTGGTCTCAGATTTTGTTATATGAAAGGTAATTCTGTCTTTTCTTACGTGGAAAACAAAGTAATATTTTGTTACTGTATTTACGACTATAAAAATTTATGTATATAAAAATGCTAGATAGATGTCAGCGAAACTAGTTGGGTTTGATTAATTTCATCTAACATTACGTGGACATCGTCAAGGAGAATGTTAACTACATTCAAAACAATCAATAGTGATCACTTCCCAAAACTTGGATACAGGCATGCAGTCTGATCGGTTGAGGTTCGGACGATTTCGTAGCATTTCACATTAGTTACATTTCATCCAACGTTAAGAATCATTCACTTAACGTTGGATGAAATATCTTGGAGTTTTTGAATAAAATTTTTGTTACATGTGTAAGCCGTGAAAGTTATTTGAACATATATGTAATTCCAAAACTTGTTTTATGAATCATAATATTTCGAAATAACGATAAGCATTTCTCATCACATTCTATACAGAATAAATATTTCGTTTTCATAGCTTGAATATTGCTTTTCCATTTCACAAATTATTTATGAATCATAATATTTCGAAATAATGATAATTAAAGTCATTTCTCATCACATTCTATACAGAATAAATATTTCGTTCTCATATCTTGAATATTGCTTTTCCATTTCACAAATTATATCGTAGAATTGCGAGTGACTAGGATAAATATAAATATAATATAAATATAAATAAATAAAAGTTAATTATTATTACAATAAACATAAATGCATCAAAAGCGAGATAAAAGGATTCTATAACAAATAGAAATCTATAAAATTATTGCCACATTAACATTTTATAATTCTGATGTATATCTTTAAGAGGTGTATACCAAAATATCATATTAAATAAAAAACCATAACAATTATAACAGAATATTAACGGAAGTTTAGTAATTAAAATATATAAATTATAGTTTTAAATGTATAATTTAAAATATTACAAATTTAAAAGTTATTCTGAACATTATTATTTTATATCCATATGCGGTACTACAGTTACTAAATGCACATTGGTTCTTTATTAAGTACCATTGCATATAGTAATTAAATTGTTATTTCTACAGTTACCACTTCCTTCTCCTCTTGTTTCTCTTTCTCCCCTCTTGTTTGGACTGACCCATCAGAAAGCAAATGTCCAAGTTCTTTTATCTAGTTCAGTCTTTATTATTGAATTTCGATTACGATCTATTGAATTTCTTCAAAATAAGGAACAGACAGCAGCACCCTCTATCGTCGTTAATTTCGCCATCATTTAATTCGAATTAGATATTACGAGCCATTCTGCTAAAGGGATGAGTTAGCAGGTGATCAGGAATAGATGAACTTTGTTTTGAGAACTTCGCTGACAGTTCTAAGCGATCATTAAGGGAAGAAATGAGGTTGTCGTTGGGCTTGTAACGTTCTTTCTAGAAATTATTTATAGATCAGTTGACTGCAATAGTAATCAGATTGTTGTTCAAACATCGCTATAAAACAGAAATTTTTTATGACAGTGTTTAAACCAGCATCGGTCTGATGCTAGTTTTAAATGTAATTTAGACTTCAACTGTAACGACAATCCTATGTTACATGAAACATTTATCGAATTTCGAAGGGGGATAAAGTTACCATAGAAACTACGCAGTTAGAATAAATTGCTTAGATCAGTCTGGTTAATGATTCAAAAGAACGCATACCTCAGTCAGCAAAACTAAAACATTGCTGTTCTACTAGCTGGCTTCCCTCCATTAAATTTGTGACAAGATAAGGATTGGCTTAATGTCCGGAACAGACGGATTTTCTTTTAAAACTAATAGATATTACGATGTTCATGTTACATATCAGGAGAGGAAATAATAAACAAAAAAGACCATGGCGACTATCGGACTATATATATATATATATATATCTGCATGTGTGACCGTGAAAGGCCACACATGCAGATAGAGAAGAAAATAATAAAACAAAATTCATCATTATTTCTAGTCATATGCTGTCAAAGATTGTCCAAATGTTATGATGGTCCCAAACATTATTAGTTTCCTATAAAAAGCTTTAAACAGAAGTCCAGAAACAAACTTCCATATTTTTTTTTCCCTACTTATTTAGTGAGATTGGAACATGAACCATAATTTTTCAAATACCGTTTCTCTTTGAACCTAATGGTGAAAATCCAGTGGCGGCTCGGAATAACGATGCCACCCTGGGAGGGTAATGGATGGCAATGCTGTAGCCAATGAAGGTCTAACTGAGGCTCGGCTGTTGCTGTTATCCTCCTGCCATGATCAGAGATTTAATAGCTCTATAACACTTTATCCTTACACTGTCCTCTACAGATAACGGGGAAGATGAAAAGCATTCTTGCTTCGCCCCTTTAAGGCCAGTCCTTATAAGGATAAGGACAGTGGCGGCTCGTGACTTGAAATCGTGGGGATGCTGCAACTTTCGAAATATACATACACACTGTAAGTACAGTGTATGCGTGTTTGGTTAAAATATCATTAAATTATGGTAAAAATTAAATAAAAAAAATTAAACATAAAAAATATTGTTTATTATCGATAAAATTATACACTTTAGTATAATTCAAAATTAATTACAAATAAAACCCATTATCATAACTCCAATAATGTTCTAAAATAAAAACTATAACAAATGTTATGTCTTTAATTGTAATGTCCAAATATTTAAAGAGACGAAGTAAACACGATAAGCACTACGAACACTCTACTACTGGCGCAAACTGCACATAAACAACAATGGAACTTCGCGACGGACAGTGCCGCATTACGCTAATAGCTCGCATCTCATTATGACGTGCATATGCTTGAGCGCTTAGCAATATGACACTGTGGTAAACACAGTGCTGCTAGCGTCCTTCGCCCTCCTACGTGCGACAAGATGGATTTTTATTATTTTTTATACAAAATAAGAGAATTGTATAGGATTGTTGATGATATTAAATATTACAAGCAAATATAAATAAATAAATAAATAAATTATATATATATATATATATATATATATATATATATATATATATATATATATATATATATATATATATATATATATATATATATATATATATATATATATATATATATAAATGAATTTTCTAATAATTAAGGTCCTATTATCAGATGAAACATTGTATTTGACGCACATCAAAAAAAAAAAAAAAACCGTAGACTGTATTGATACAAAGTAAGCACTCGCTTCTGTCACACACACACACACACACACGCACACGCACACACAAAAAAATAATAATAATAGTACAATATAAATACATAAAACTGTTCCAAGTCCAAAAAGTCCGTCATTTCTTTTACCCAAATACAAGAAACACAACATTCTTTTACGTTATATTTAAAATTAGATTACTTTTTTCTCTTGGTATAAAAAAACTCAAACATAATCCTGACAACTGTTCATTTTTGCAAAGTTGTCTCAATATATTTTTTCTTAAGAAAAAATATATTGAGACAACTTTGCAAAAATGAACAAATGAAAAATGAACAAATATGATGAAGGCCGTCAACATGAGATAAACTCGAACAACAACCTCAAACCTTCCTATATGCCGTGACGAGGTGGAGCGCCGCATAGTCGAGTCTAAGGAAATTGTTATGGACCCTCATCACATAAATAAGAACCTTACCTATAATTTACCGGACTCTTTCAGTTCTGCCATCCGATATTGGCACACTTGTGAAATCAGGCGCACGCAGCTGCTTAACAATAGAACTTCAACACGAACTGTAGCTACAGTTAAAAACTAATTGAATTTTATAATAGTCGTTTGTATAGTGATACGATGTTTCTCATAGTGTTTACTTGTTTTCTGTGTTCCCACGCCCGAAGAAGTCGGACAATCCAATGAAGCATGTTGCGTTTTGAATAAATTTAATTGTTATTTATTTTAGTCTCGGTTATAGTCAGTATATATAAATATAACATACCCTAGTACCGAGTTAATACTACAAATTGCTATATATATATTATTATTTATTAATTTTTTCTTAAGAAAAAATATATTATAAAATATATATATATATAAATATTTTTACTTCACAGTTTCTCTTCTAAGCAATTTTAAACCTGGTTTTACTCCATTTCCCAAGTAAGCAAAACAGACAAACAAGTCAAGTTTGCGCCTGCAAGTGATGCAAGTCTAGCTGATCCTACAGATAGTGCAAGACCAAGGCAACTCGTGGTAAAGGTGGAATAAGCTCTGATCACTAATCTTAATATTTACCCTTAATAAAAAACGTTGTTTATGTATCAATTATGTGTGGTGATATTTACCTGTATTTTCTAGTTTTTAGATACTTCAATGTTTATTACTATTCTCTTCCTTTACCTGACGAAGGCTATTATAAGCCGAAACTAGTTGTATAATCTTATTAAATCTTTATAAGTAATCTCGGTTTTTAAGTCATTAAATCTATTTTTTTAAATATATATATATATATATATATATATATATATATATATATATAAATTTTATATATATAATTTAAATATATCTTCTGAGTTATATTTAACGCATAATTTAAATATAATTCAGAAGATATATTCAAATTTTTTACAATGTAATATAAATTTCTATACCATTATAATATAATAATAATTTTAACGTAATGTAAAATTATAAAACCCAACCATAAAAGAAGCAGAACTTCTCTCTGTAATACATCAAATCACACCAAACAAAGATCCAGGAATTGATGGTATAAGAATAAGAATAGCAATCAAGTCCTTTAAGGTCTCATAGTCTTATAGTCCTTAAAAGGACTATAAAGACAACATGTAACTAGCTTAGGCCCTATCCTACTAAAATTAATAAATAAAATAGTTAAAACAGGACAGATACCAATTATGCTGAATTCAGACCGCAATAATCACACCCATATACAAACATGGAAAAAGAAATTTAATCAGCAATTACAGACCCATAGCAACATTACCAATTATTAATCAAATTATGGAGCGAATCGTACTGAAGAAACTCACAGCATATACAGAGACCTTTCATATTATCCCCAAAACACAATATGGTTTTCAGAAAAATAAGGGAACAACATCTCTCTTGGAAGACTTTACGAACGTAATTAATACCGCCTTAAACAGAAACAAAATTGCCATGGTAGTCTTTATCGATTTAACTAAAGCATTTGAACACTCACACATCAAAGCTTATTAGAAAAGCTGAGACATGTTGGAATAGATGGGTGGTTTAAAAACTACCTTCAAAATAGAAAGCATATCACACGTATCGGGTCAAACCGAAGTAGAAAGCTACCAGTAACATCTGAAGTGCCACAGGGAGCTGTACTCTCTCCAACTATATTCAAAATCGATATGCACGATATTAATCAGCTACCTCTCAAAGGCAAGATCTTCCAATACGCAGACGATATAGCTATAATATCCATCCATAATAACGCAAGCATAGCCCAAACAAATATGCAACGTGACATAAATCTGCTCATAGACTGGCTCACCAAAACTTCCATACACCTAAACTCAGATAAAACAAAATTAATGATATTCAGAAATCCACTGACTCGACCAGTTGATAACAAATATATAACCGCAGGCGTAGACTTCTGTGGCTAATTGGTTCAAAAGATATATTTCGGTGATTACACCACATTTTTTATTATTTTTAATATTCAGTTATACAAAATACTGAAATAATAGTTCCCGACAAGTTTCGTAAATCGTAGGATTTATATCTTCACGGGGTAAATAGTATAACTTAAAGTTTAAACAAGAGAATTAATAAATACAAATCATAACTGGCTATTCATAAACTCAAATAACAGAATGCAGATATAAAACATTATTGAGTTCAACAATACTGGACGATGCCACGTGTTCTTGTTCATACAGTCCGAGCTCATATTGAGGTAGATTTTTTATTAGAGCTGGCCACACTTGATGGAGAATTAAACCTTGATTTTTATTGCATTGGGTTGGGGTTTTTTAGCATATTAGCAGCTTCTTTAAATTTTCTTATATAACTGTTGTTTTCTCCAGAGTACATCGTGTCCAGTGGAAGTGGTATGGAAAGCAAGACGCGTTTTTTATTCTCTTTTTATTATTATTTCAGTTATTTTGTATAACTGAATAATAAAATATGTGGTGTAATCACCGAAATATATCTTTTGAAATATATAACCATCCAACATCCACTCTCCAATATAAAAAACACACAGAACAGCAAAACCACTACAATCACTCAGGTTGAAACAATACGATACCTTGGAATTTACTTCGATGCAGACATGAACTGGGATAGCCACATAAACCATCCACACAACAAACTCCACACAATAACTGGCAAATTCTACAGGTTAAAAGACATAGTTCCCACACGCCTAAAAACACTAATATACAAAGTATTATGCCAAAATATACTAAGATACGCTATAACAACGTATGCTTTCTGTGCATCCTACAAATTAAACAGACTAATGTCGTTACAGTACAAAATGATGAAACTGATCTTTTGGGAACAAAGAGACAATAACGAATTTATATACAGTCAGAACACAAAATACTGACAGCAAAACATTTATGTCACTATGCAGCTTTGATGAAACATTATTTCGATGCCAACTACAGGACAGTCAGAAATATATACCGTATAACAAACCTCAGACAACTAATTATATCACATATAAATACAATAATCACTACGAAAAGGCCACACGAAGCTTCTGCATCTGAGACATGCTAAATAAATTACCTTTTGGATACAGGAACCTTACAACTACAACAGCCTGAAAAGAGCCCTAAGGACATACTACGAACAAGAAACACACACCCTACACACCTTACAAACTTAACTGAAACAATATATTCGTTCAGGCTTTTCCAGTTCAGCGACGCATCAAGACATTGCAAGTTATCGTGTGTGTGTGTGTGTGTGTGTGTGTGTGTGTGTGTGTGTGTGTGTGTGTGTGTGTGTGTGTGTGTGTGTGTGTGTGTGTGTGTGTGTGTGTGTAAGAGAGAGAGAATTTCTCAACCTACGGCTGTAGTAGAAATCAAACCTATCAAAAATCAGCCTGCTTCCCAACACAGCACACAAACCAATAAACAAATAATAACTACCTTGTGTCATCCTCAGATAAGCTTAATAAAAAGCTTCTAAGATGAAAGCTTAGAAATTACATCTAAACCCAGATCAACAAAAAAGGGGGGAATCCATATATCACATTTAAGTGCTGTAGTTACAGCACTTAAATATATTAAAATCCAAATTGTAAATATACATAACTCATTTTAAAATGAATGAATGCTGTAAAAAAGCAATATTATTCAACCGCAGAAACAATAAATTACCAATGACAGTACCTCTTATTAATACATTATAAGAAGGAAAAAAAAAGCAAGAAAATCTGTACGAACTTCATTGTTAAAAAAAAAAAAAGAATTAAACCGGTTGTAAGTATGTAATCATAATTTTAATAAAAAAAGTATTGAATTAAAAAAAATATATAATCAATGTATGTATCACATGTAATTTAAATGTGTAATCATAATTTTAATAAAAAATTATTATTATCATCATCATCGACACCTCCACGGAGTCCGTTCATTCGAGGACGGTTCACTAACAATCCAGAAACCAAAAGACTGACCTTAATTTGCACGATACCTGCCATACGTTGCTTTGAACTCATTCACCGTCAGATCACTTACAACTGACTCTGGCAACTTAATTCACTTACTCACTACCCCACAAGCGAAAAATCTAAATCTGACTAACTAAACTCTTTCTTAATTTCCAGGGATAAACCCTAGTTCTCCTCCATACTAGTCATGTACTGAAAAATTTCATTTGTATCAATCCTATACCAGCCATTAAGTAACTTATAGGTCTCTATCATATTCCTCCTTCTATCCGCTAATTTCTGTCACCCACAAATCTTCAATCTATCCTCATAAGAAGCATCCCGTAGATCTGCCACCATCTTGGTCATCCGCCTGTGGATCCTTTCCACTTTCTCTACATCTCCAAGTAACCCAGGTGACCAGATCTGTGCGCAATAGTCAAAATGGGGGCCGTATCAAGGACTTATAAAGAGGTATGAGTTAATTTATTTAAATAATTTGAGTTATTTTAGTGACTTTTCCAATAAGGCCCTTTGAACTTTAACGCAGAGTCCCTAGCCTCCGTAATTTCTTGCAGTTTACTTCCATCAGTGTAGCATGTAGCTAATAATCTTTTAATCCTAATATGCCCTGGGGCACACAGCTAGTCAAACGCCTTCTCCTGGACTCAACTTCTCCATAAATTACCCTCGAATGTCTATCCATTATCCGCCTCACCAGTTTCATATCCAAGCCCATTTCTCCAGTATATGTAACAAAGCTCCGTGCGGTCCCCTGTCTAACTGAGCTCCTGCATTATTATAAAAAGTGAGTAAATTACTGATGCATGATCTACCTTTCACAAAACCATCCTGCCTCCCATAAAGTATTTGATTTCTATTCACCCATTCTTGAATCTCGCTTTAACCAACTTCTCTAATATCTTGATTACCACTCCTGAGATGCTGATCAGTGAATAATTTGCTGTTTCTGTCTTGGAGTCTCCTTTATGCAACGGAATTATTTTGCCCCCTTAGGACTATCCCGGAGCTGAGACCCAAACAATCTAGTCAAAGAGGCTGCCAATACCCCAACACATTCTCGTAATATACGAGCTGATATCCCATCTAATCCCATAGCTGTATTCATATCAAGGTTCTGTAAGATCGTGTTCACCTTTGCTTCATCTACCTCTGTTTTAATATCACTCCATATAATATCTGTTACTGTAATGATATCTAATACTTATTGTGATTTTATCAAATCTGGAGTATTTTCGAATACATTGCAAATGCATATTAAGAATTTTACAGTAACTGTAATGGAGAGTAATACGTGAATTTTTATTTTATTTGGTTGCAAATTTACAAATACAATAAAGTGAACAGAATAATGTTACTGCAACAATATTGTTGCAGTAACATTAATATCGTACTAGAAACGAATATTTTCAGTCATACTGAATTTATTATCATCCCAAATACAGCACTCTTATGAGTACATTAGGTAATATTATAGAGCGAGATAATCAATGAAGTGCCTTAATCTCGCTAACTACGCAGTTAGTAACAAATGTCTATGAAAAGAAGAATAAAATGGCTGCTTGTACTGTTTGATACTTTCATATTTACAGCTTCCATAGCTCAATTGGTATCAACAGAGCCCTTTGGTTGGAAACACTAGGTTCGAATCCCGTATACGACGTGAATAACGTTTAACCATTTTCATTCAAAGGTTAATTAGCCGGTCTCATACGGAGTTTAAGGGATTTTCTTCCCAGAAACGTCCGTTCTGAGATTTGTACCTCAAGGCATGCAAACTAGCCCTCGTAAACACACATCTACGGACATAGAATATTATTAGACAAAGAAGGCAACCGGAAATCACCTTATGCTATAAACATTTCCTAGTAAAGTAACATAACTAAAATTGTGCATTTTAAGAATTGGAAAGTTGTTCAGTAGTGTGAGTATGAGATGCTCTCATAGCCGTACCGCATGAGTTGAGTCAGTGTCTGCTTGAGTCAAGAGCTGTGTTAGATCATATCATACATTAATATGTAACTATTCTTATGGTGTAAAACTGATGGTTGGGTGCACCATTCTTTCGGCTCTAATAATTAGCGTTTATGTTTTATTATGTTGTTTATTATAAACAACACTAACTTCTATAACAGTTTTGTTATAGAAATAGGTGGTGTTTAGAATGCAGTATAAAATACATACAAATATCAGAAGAGAAGGCAAAATTAATGATTGCTTGTATCACAAAGAGTGTCATATTATCTGCATAATAGACTATTGAATTTGCGTTGCCAATTTGTGAATTTCATGCATGAATGTGTGTTGAAAACAGTCAGTGATGATGATATGGCCCTTAACGGGCTTCATCTTGTGTATACGACTATACTATAGTATTATATCATTTTTAATGATTTGTTCTTATATTTGGATTTTCTCTCTGACAGATAATTTCTAAACTAGGCAATGCGTGTGGTTGAACTATTTGGAATTACGATCGATTTTTTTTCCAACTCCAATTCTTACATTGCGCATGAGTAAGCCTCAAACTCGCTGTTATTGGCTGAAAGTGCAGCTCAGTCACGTGTCTTTGCCGCCATTACGTAACTGACGAAGAAGATAGCAAACCATTATAACTTCAAGTTGTAATACATTTTAGCAAGAACAACAGAAACATACAAAATGAATTTCTTAACATTGATTCTTTATGGATAGAAAAACAAGAGAATTTCATTAGAACATTAAATTAAATTCGGAGTGATGCATTATAGTAAACGAAGGATAATATAATATAATATAATATAATATAATATAATATAATATAATATAACACGTTGTCTGCTTGAATGAAACTTATCAAATACCGAAACAAACCCCAAAATGGTAGCCTGCAGACTACTAGTTCTTAAAAGAACTGGGCGATGGACTGAGTCCTTGACTCTTTATCCCGTCATCTGAATGAAGAAAATCTGTGTGGATGGAGTGTTATTGAGCTAAAAAGCTCTAGTCATGACTGGGTAACGGCAATAGCCGAGCCTCAGTTAAAACTTCATTGGCTACAGCATTGCCATTTATTACCCTGGAAGTCCTAAAAAGGACTTTTGGCTTCTCTTTCCCATCAATCTATATAAATATATAAAATCCCTGCAGACTATTATCCTTATCCTTATAAGGACTGGCTTAAAGGGGCGAAGCAAGAATGCTTTTCATCTTCCCCGTTATCTGTAGAGGACAGTGTAGGGATAAGGTGTTATTGAGCTATTAAAGTTCTGATCATGGCAGGAGGGTAACAGCAATAGCCGAGCCTCAGTTAAAACTTCATTAGCTACAGCAGTGCCATCCCTTACCCTCCAAGGGTATTGGATTGAATGAATCAATCCAAAAACTCGCAGGCTATTATAAACTTTCATGAATTTTATTATAGTAATTTATTTAGGATCTGACAAAGTGTGTGAATTAATTAAGTCTTTTTCCCAATATTTTAAAAATTTTAATAAAATTTAAATGATATTTTAATTTTAATTTTAATATTAATCTTATTTTTAATTCAATTATAATTTTTCTCCAGTGTCATTTTTCCCACTGACTGATAATTGGTCCACCAAAGACCCATCATTGTTCGTAGCCCTTTACTTTATTCCTACTGATTTATTCCTAAAAAAACATGGTTTTATCATTGTAGAATTCTTTATTGAGTAGTTTAATGTCATTTATGAAGGCATAATCGAAAGAATATGCTAACTTCTTTTGGTTCATATCTTCACCAAATTTTGCGGCAATGAAGTGTTGTGGGTACGTTTTCAAATGAGTAATTAATTCATAAAGTGTCCACCAGGTTTGTTTCATAGCGATACTAAATTCGAAATTTTCTGAATCCAATATTGTCTTTTTCACTATGTATTTTGATTGTTAGTTAATTTCTTGTGCTTTTGTGTAATGTTTGCAGTTGGATATATAACTGGATGATGTTTAGTCTCTTTCATAGCTTATCTTTCAGTGCGATCAATAAACAACTTTGATTGCCCTTAGAAACATAGAATCCCACAATGGCAGAGATATTTGAGAATAATTAAGTAGTAGATGACTTTATCGTTCGGTGTGAAACCAACACCTGCTTACTGGACGCCTGAAGTGGCTAACGTCGTAAACGTTTGAAGTCTAGAGCAGGATTTCTGGATTAGCCATCTAACTCTTATCGTATGTAAGGTTAAAATGGACAGCCTTTCGTGGATAGAACTGAAGTCATAAGCTAATTGAAACAGTTCAGTTAAAGAAATAATATGGTCTTTCTTGATAATGATTATAGCTTGTTATAAGTACCTTAGTCACATTAGTGGAAACTCAACGTGAAATACGCCTTGTACGTTTCTCTTGGATCCTTTCCACACTTGTTTCATTGAGTTCTACCTTTGATGTATTGTGTTCGCGTCTTAATTTTCTTCAGCTCTTTTATCTTTCTCTCCAACCTTTGATCTCCACTGTTTCGTTTGTGACCCAACTCTCAGATTAATTACAGAAAGGCAAAAGAAAGAGAGTCACAACACAAGTGACGCCATATTGAAAGAATTCTTAGCGTGACTTAATATGATAATACAATTGGATAGCAACCTTTTAGCTAGCAAAAATTACTAGTTGAAAGTAATCGAAGGAAAGTGCATATCGATTAAAAAAAAAAGTGTTTGTTAACGCATTGAGGGAATGCAGCGCTAACCCGACGAATATGATCAAAGTAAAGAATTAGTTCGGTAATTGTCAGACAAGAATGTAACAAGAAAACTCTCGAGAGAGTAAACACGCCAATTAAGCCTTGAAATTAATTTTGGGGACTCGGGAAATCTCCAGCAGATGCTTTTAACTCGAGCGATGCTCAGGTGAAGAAGTTGCTTAAATAAGAAGGCAGTGCGTTGCTTGCGTTCGAGTTATGCCACGGTGTTCTTCTTTTGACTGCTGCGTCAATATTTGCGGAAATAAAGTTAATTTTTAAAAACATCCCTCTGGCAACCTTCAACTGTTTGCAGACCTCGTGCGCGTGTATATGCATGCGTGCGTGTTGTGTTATTTCTAATTTCGAATGCCAGCATTCTATGTAAAGCCTTGTTACTTTCCATTCTTTATAGAAATATCAATGGTGGCACTTAGTGTTCATTTTTTCTGATCTATCCTATACAAGGAGTGCATTTTTTCAGTTTAGTGTTCCTGATCTGGTAGCATGCATTTAAGAAATAAAAGTTTGCTCTCTATACACAATCAGGTTACCGATTATCGTTTAGGAGATCTCGAGATTCTACTTTAATTTAGATGATTCTAATAATTTTACTATAAATATAAAAATATTTTGGGCTAAAAGATACACACGTTCAGATGAGTGTTGTTCAAGAAAGTAAAAATGCTGCCTGGTGGTTTTAAACTTTCAACTCTAAAGATGGTTAAATACTACTCTTTCCCAATCCATTGATCGTCACAAAAAAAAAAAAAAAAAAAAAAAAATATATATATATATATATATATATATATATATATATATATATATATTAAGGAAACTGAGAAGCACAGGTTAATTGAATTAGATAATTAAAAATAAAAAAACGTATTAAAATTCCATTTGTTCTATTTACTTGCCATTGTTTATTGTATGCGTGGTAGTAGACTCTCGAGAACGCCAGTACTGAACAACAGCAGTATGGCTCTCAGGGATGTTATAGCTCAAATTACTGTTCAAATGTTCAGGATTAAGGACGATCGCCCTGGATTCCACTATCTTTCTTTCAAATTCATCCTTGCAGCGGAAAATGTTTTCAGATCTATCCCAGGAAACTGAGTGACCTTGAAAATTATCATGAGGATCGTTAGAGAAGAGAACATGGCTGGATAAGGCACAAGCATTTGATCTTTTATAGGAGATGTCTCTCTTATGCTCCTCCATGCGAAGTTCAACAGATTTATTAGTTTGACCGTAATAAGGAACATTACAGTCAAACCATAGTTTATATACGCCAGGATATTTTAGATTATGATGCTTAGGTTTAGAATTGCTTATAAGAGATATGATTTTTGGAAGATTGGTGAATAACGTCCTGATGTTGTACTTTTGAAGGACTTTTGCCAATTTTTGAGAGACCGAACTGATGTATGGGATTGAGATGTTACCTTTAAAATTGGTAGTTTCTGTATTGGGTGCCTAGGAGAATCTATAATAAATTTCTTAATTGTTCTTTTATGATATCCATTTTGTTCAAAAATATGTGAGAGGTGATTAATTTCTTTTTGAAGCTCATCTGGATCGTTTAAAATAGAGCGAGCTCTGTGTCCTAAAGTGGAAATAGTTCCGAGTTTCTGTGGTGGAAAATGATGAGACAAACTGTGAAGATATCTAGTAGCATGCGTTGGTTTTCTGTACATGGAAGATTCTAAATTTTCCAGAACAGCGTGAGAGTTTTATATCCAGGAAAGGAAGGGAGTTATCATGTTCTAGTTTTGCCGTGAATCTTATATTTGGATGCTGGTTATTTAGATGATGAAGAAAATTCGTGAGAGAGTTTTTACCATGACTCCATATAATAAAAACGTCATCTACATAACGTTTCCAAACTTTTGGTTTAAATGAAGAGGAAGATATAGCTCTTGTTTCAAAGTCCTCTAGGAAAATATTCGCCAGAATGGGGGATAAAGGGTTCCCCATCGCCAAGCCCTGGTTCTGTTTATAGATTGTAGCTTGATATCGGAAGTAGCTAGATTGAACACAATGCTTTAATAAACTAAACATTTTTTTGGATAATTTATCCTTTAATAATATTAATACTTCTTCAGTAGGTACATTTGTGAATAATGAAATAATGTCTAAACTGGCTATAATATCATCCTCGTTGATGGATAAATCTTTAATACTAGATACAAAATCTAAGGTGTTGTTGATGAACGATAAAGACTTATTAGAAAAAGACTTGAGATATTTTGCAAGATATTTTGATATTTATAGGTTGGAGAGTCGACAATAGGGCGAAGAGGAGTGTTTTCCTTATGTATTTTTGGAACTCCATAGATGCGTGGTATAAGTGGATGAAGGGAGCGTAGAGAGAGAGAGAGACGTACATCACGAGGAAGTTCACTAGTATTTTGTAGTAAGTTGTTAGTACGGTTTTGTAGTTCCCGAGTTGGATCATCCTGTAATATGGAATATGTGTCACTTTGAAGTAGTAGAAATATCTTATTATGATATTCTTCAGTATAGAGGATAACTGTGGCATTACCTTTATACGCCGGTAAAATTGTTATATTTCTATTCTTTTTTAGATTTCTAATAGCTTGTCGTTCAGCTGAGGAAATGTTATCTTGTGGAGGTTTTGCATTGTTAATGATGAAAATGGTTTCCATACGGAGAAGTTTAGATAAATGAGTAGGCAGAAGTGAAGTAACTTTTTCCATTTTAATAAGAAGAGATTCATTTGGAATAAACCTTGGTGAAGGAATGATTTTTATTTTTAATTATCCAATACAAATAACCTGTGCTTCTCAGTTTTCCTAATATCTTCAGTCTTTTATTATTGTTTCTTCTATCTACAAAGATACCTAATTAAGGCCATAATAAGCCGAAACTAGTTGTATCATTAAAGTTTTCTAACTCATTCTCGGTTTGATAGTCATTAAATATCTTTTTTATATATATAAAGTATCAGCAAAATTCATATTTTATTTTAAAATAAAAAAAAATATATTTTTTTAAACAGTATTTGAAGCGTGTAAATAATCTAATCCTTTTTCTTCTGGATTAATCCTTGGATTTCATGGAGTATAATATATTAATAAAATTATTTAGAGTTAAAAAAAACTTAATTTACTCTGATTAATAAGATATGAAATGAGACCAAACAAAATATAAAATAAAATTTAATTAAAGAGTATTTGATTGTCTTACACAATGACAATTTCATATATTTAAAGATTTGCAAAATGGTAAAAAAGTTGAAATGTGTTTTACAATCGTGTTTCTTAGATCATCCTTAATACAGCATCTCATGGTGTTTAGCCAAAACTTGGCTATAATCTAATGTTTTATCTTAATACTTCTGTAAGTTCACAGAAAATATCATTTTTTACTAAAAAAGTTCAAAAATTATTACAACACCTTTTATAAATAAGAATAAAATTAATATATCAATTTTCGAAATAGTAATTCTAGGAAAACTGTCAATGGCTAGCATTTGCAATTTCATAAATGTTATTTTTAATGCGTTCTTTCAGACTTAACTCCGAATTAATGTTATAAAAATTTAGCGAAGTACTTGAAAAAGAAGGCTGCATGCGATTTACAAGTGGCTTTTGTTTAATCAGTGAAAGTTGTTGGATTGCTCGAATTTTTCAAACATTTACTTTCTCATCAAATAAAACCATAACAGCAGCACAAGTACTCTTTCTAAATTGCTTTCAGCCTCCTGCGTTTTCAGTAATTGACTCACTTTTTAATACGTATGAGATTTTTCTTATTAAGAAAATACCGCATAAGTAAAGTGCCATTCTAAAAGCACTTACTAATTACATATGAAAATATGTGCCAGTTCTGAGAACATTGGTCAATTTTACCTTAACAATAATTAATTTTTATTTTAATTGTTTATTATAGTATTTCATTGTTTTCTTATATTACAAAAATATGAGTCAATTGTAATTTTTTTAATATCTTAATAAAAGACGACGTACAGGGTGTTCGGGATAAATTTGACAGTTTCGTAAGGAAAAAGAAAATCTTCTTTGTATCTATTAAATTTAATGAATTGACAAAAAAACATTACAGGCAGAGTTAATTACAATACTATCAACAAGATTTACTCAAAATAACCACCATTAGCATCGATCACAGCTTCAATTCTGCTTCGGAACCTCGAACAAGCTGATGCGACAGTCTCCCTGGGAAGGGCCGCAAAAACTGTTTTAATTTTATCCATTAACTGGGCTTTTGTATTACTGGAAGTGCGATTGGTGTCTTTTTCAACTGCGCCCCATACAAAATAATCCATGGGGTTAAGGTCTGGGGAGTTTGGAGGCCAAACATTTGGACTGGTGAAGTCGTAGAAATTTTCAGACAACCATTTTTGACTTTTCCCAGAGGTGTGGCAAGGGGCCGAATCCTGCTGCCATACATACGGCCTACCATTGGCTACCCTTGTTATCCAGGGCTTGACTACAGTTAGCAACTCCACGAACAAAGCCCGAATTCCAATGCCAGGGTTCTTCAACACCTGTTCCTGCAGATTTGCGAGGAATTCTGCTGTACGAAAGCAATCAGATCGTCTGCTAGGGATCTTTCTTCTTGCTACATCCTCGTAGTCACCATTGCAAGTCTCTAGTTCATGCCTGATTGTTTTTACTGTATTCAGGGAGCATTGGGCAGCAGTCGTAATATCCTTATTTTGATGGCGGGCACGAATCATCATGATACAAGTTATTCTCTTCCATTATTCAGGTGGGTTCCAGCTATCCATCCTTTCTGACATCTTGTACATGAATGAAGAAGGGTCCAAACTTTTAAATGAAGAGAAGTGTGTGTTAATACATGTAACTTACGGAAAAATATAATTAATTATAAATATGTCAAATTTATCCCGAACACCCTGTATATATGCACACCCATTTCATATATGCCAAATACTTATTGGAATAAATGAAGCGGCTTTAACTAAAAAGTAGTATCTGTTCCAGCTATATGAATATATGAGAGAGAATTTTATCGGATCAATCCGATAACTTTTCATTTTCATCAGACCATTTTAATGGCAAATTAAAGAGAAACAGAAACATTTGTATTGTGGATATGTTCAAAAGAGCTTAATAGTACATGATAGGTCATAGCGCCCTCTTACGGCAATCAGTACAATGGTTGCTTTAGCAACATACAGTGGACAATATTAAACAGAAAGTAGTTATTCTCTTTATGTACAACATATGTCTAGATACGGGAAATATTGCTCAATCAATTTTTCTTGGCAATTAATATTTTCCAGATAGTATCTAGTTCCTTTGAATACCGTAGCACAGTTCCTTGTACCTGGACTTTTATATGCATGATTTAAACTATGTTTGAATCATACACACTGGGATAAATGCGAATGGTGCGAGATTTCCTGCAATCCATCTAGTTACCATGGTTACTATTCTTATAATTGTAACTTCTGGGTATTTACATATTATGCAAGACATTTTAAGAAGTCGGTCAGGAAAAGTGATTCCACTGGGAGGTTTTTTTTTTTTTAATTTTTAAATCAAATATTTATGTCTATCTGTTCATATTATGATATTAATTTTTCAGTAAAGTTAACTACCTTAGCCACTAATATTTTATTTCTAGAATTTTATAGTAAATACAGCTGAAAGAGTAATACATAGTTCATGTTTCTCAGAAAGCAAAGTGCATGAAATAATACGGTATGTGAGTCTTTTTAATGGAGATTTGTGTACGCACTTAAAATAATTTACCAAGCATGCAAACGGGTCATCTATCTGATAGATATGTCACATGAAATGGTCTCAGTGGGGTAGTTGGACATCAGGTTATTGGAGACGTGTTTTCACCGATAACAAGGTTTATGCGTGGTTCATGTTTGACAAATATACCCCCTACATAGATTGGCAAGAACTAGTTCGCCTGTGCTCTCCTAGATGTCGCCTCCGAAGTAATGAAATAAATTACAATTAGTAGCAGCATAAATATTTTCATACGATGTTTGTTATTTCCATACTTTAAGTTGCGTGTGGATAAATAGCTTACAATATTATTTTTAATTCATTTATTGTGGTTCACCGCCGTGTGTATAGCTTTGAGAAACGGCTTCTATGGTGGACAGTCATGGGCACGTGTTGGGTTTCTTGTAATTCATTGGAGATAGTGTGGCTCATTACGGTTGCCATAGAAACCAATTAGTTCAGAACTCTCTGGAGGTTCATTTAATAACTTTTGCCGAAGTTGCTGCAGTACAATGCAGCGAACAATGAAGCCTGTTAAAGAGCTAACACACACACACACACACACACACACACACACACACACACACACACACACACACACACACACACCATTTTCTTTAGGTACTTTTTATCACTCTGCATCTTCCTTAAAAGTGTCAAAATTTTTGCTGCTAAAATAAAAGAAAGAATGAATTATTTACGATCTTTTGAAAATTCATTTAGCAAACATAAGAGGTTTCAATTGGATTTTCTCATAAATTCTTAATAAAACCGAGAACTGAAATATTTTTTTTAAAAAAAGATTCTTCTGTTTTGTGCACATTTCTCTCTCTCTAACAGGTTTTAGTCCACTGCTATTGCAGATCATCATTATGAGGTGTGTTTTTAGATAAAGTACAACGGATATTTATTCTACTAAATTAGTAAGCAGAGAAGAGATCTTGGAAACTGTGCATGTAACGTCTGTTGACTGCAGATATTCCAAAGGTCGATTCGTTTATTTTTACGAAGGGTGAAGTAGTCAGCTGTGCATTTCATCAAACGACCTCAATTTCACGTATTTTTGACCAATTTTTGTTTTTGATTCGAATGTATCCTTGACCGAATTCGAATATTTTATTTTCATCAGACACGTGACTTGTATAACAACATGAACTATTCTAACCAAAACTAACAAGACAGCTGCATTAGAAAGCTAGCAGGACACATCCTTTTCTTTCAGTTGAAAGACTTGTGGTTGAATTTGATGAAGAATGGAAGGAGTTTATTTGATTTTGCTTAAAACAACGCTGAAAGATGGAAGATCTGCTTAATTTTGTTTCCACCCTTGCAGAAAAGACAAACACTGGCCTTTAAAGGACACACACACACTCTCCTATTTTTTTTTCATAATATTGTCCTCTGCAATAACTTGAATGCAAATTATTGCAGAGTCACTTTTCCGAATAAGACACGTACTCTAGTTTTAGGTGAGAGATTAATTATATCGCCTGGTGTGACACCATCACCTACCTTATTGAATCCTGAATTGGCTTGAAAAAATTCCATGTTTGTTCTCTCTATAGCAGGGTTTTCGGACTATGGAAACAATAAATAAAAAATACCGAGCAAATAGAAAATCTATAAAAAAATAGAAAAATATCCTTAGCCTCCCCCCTCCACACACACACACACACACACACACACACACACACACACACACAGTACCGTGCTGTAGGTTTACAAATAAAACTTTCGTGGTGGAAACCACAAAAAAAAAAATAATAATAATGACATATGGACCTAAATGCACTAAATGACATATAAACTTAGCATATATAATAAACTTTCTTGACTTCTGTATATAACCTAGATTTTGCAGTTATCTTTTTTGTTGTTGTTTACTTCTCGTTTGTAATTTCTTAGTTTTTAACACAAACACTTTTACTAGATTGGTGCACAATCAGTGCTGCTTTGTATAATCAAATTTGTACAATAAAATATTGTACAATTGAATTTGTAGAATATTTCTTAAGTTCTTAAAAGAACTGGGCGATGGACTGAGTCCTTCACTCTTTATCCCGTCATCTGAATGAAGAAAATCTGTGTGTATGAGATGTTATTGAGCTAAAAAGCCCTAGTCATGGCTGGGTAACGGCAATAGCCGAGCCTCAGTTAAAACTTCATTGGCTACAGCATTGCCATTTGTTACCCTTGAAGTCCTAAAAAGGACTTTTTCTTTATATCACCACCACCGCTCTGTACAATATTTTTTTTTACAAAATTATTATATAAATATTTATGATAAAAATGAAAGGGTGTTAATTTGACCGATTAAAAATAAATTTTTTTTGAAAAAATAAATTAATTTTATCTTCTGGGGTGTAAAAAATATATATCCTAAAAAACATAATTAATTAGAGTAAACTTTAGATTTTAGAATATTTGATTCAGGATAGCTGTAGATTTTTTTTTCCTTTTAATACAATGTCAATTATACTTGACAAGATATTATGTTCAACATCCTCTTTTTACGCGCAAAATTGGCTTGCTTACACTTGGATTAAGGATTCAACAAGAATATAATTTCTTTGTAATTGTAATATTGTTTAGGATAAAAAAAGTTATCCCAAATTATACGGATATAACAGAAAAAGAAAGATTTTTTAAAATTCTACTTATTCGAATTTAGGATATGTTATTTTATATTCATCAGTAAACATGGCAGAAAAACGTTCTCCTAGCATTTAATGAAATGCAAGAATTATGTGGTAATCCTAGAAAAAAAATCCAGCCTGTATTCATATCGCGGTAGTTAATGGAAATTATTCAGCTAAAACAATAACGTCGTAGTAGATGTTATAATAATTTGTATGATTCCATTGGCGAATTAATTTTCCAATGAAAACCAAATGACAGAAACTCTTGGGAATATTTCAGACTAATTTTCACAAAGTGGGCAAATCTCTTCAAAGTAGGATCATTGTTGACAACATACGTCTATCAACTGAATCATATTTGTCTATAAATGTTCCTAATATATCATTTAATGCATGAAGTCACACTAAACTGTTTGTTTAAGACGTTGTTGCTTGCTACATCCTTTTGGGTGTTGTTTTTTGGTTTGTATTTTATTGTTGTTAATAATGGCAGATAAAATTTAAAGCAGCATTGCTGTTGCGACAGTGTAAAGAAGACAACCAGTAAACCTGCATACTAAGATTAAAATTGTTATTACTATTGCTATTATTATGGGACATTTCCAAGGGCTTATCGTGGGAGAGCCCTCTACTTCGCTATTTAATAGTCCAACTACAACACACTACCTCTAGTACTGAATCTTCCAACTACATATAACGACGTTACTACTATCATCAATCGCCCACCATAACCAACAACAACAACGTTAATTTTTTTCATGTAAACTTAATTTTCTTGTACGTAGGATGAAAAATCCGAGTTTCCGGTGGGATAATCCTGCTACCTTCATAAGAAATCGGCTAATTCACCTTCAAATGAAAAAGCCCATACAAAGATTCCAGTAATCTGATGACATATAAAAACGAAATGGCCAGCACCCGTCATGTTGCTGGCATGCCATGTACATAATAACAGATTTTATGTTCTTTTTATTCTTCATTTTCAAATCTTTAAAATTCTTAGTTGTTAAGTTGATTTCTTCATTACTGGTTTATCCATTTTTGGCTATCTGATAAGAATATCTATGCTCAGATATTCTTACTGTTGGCTCAACATTTTCTACACCTCCTAATTACATACCAACTCAGCTTAATAAAGTCCCCTTATCTTTAAAAAAGATGCACACAAGTATGTCAAAATTAATAATATTTATTTAATATAATCCCATTTAACATTTCTCTAACGTAATTGGATAATTTAGCATTTCTCTAGCGTAATTGGATAATTTTTAAATGGATGCTTCTTCTCAAAGAATAGGGATAATGGTTTTTATTATTATTTTCTGTGCTTTAAATAAATAGTGAACATAATGATTTTTTTTTGGTGGGGGGGGGGGAAGATGTACCGAGTCCTTGACTCTTTATCCCTTCATCTGATTGAAGAAAATCTGTGTGGATGGGGTGTTATTGAGTAGAAAGCTCCAGTCATTGCTGGGTAACGGCAATAGCCGAGCCTCAGTTAAAACTTCATTGGCTACAGCATTGCCGTCCGTTACCCTGGATGGAAACTTGAACCACATACCACTCCCATAATGATATCATTATTCTGCATGTCATGTATATTCTGCATGTCCAGCATGTCATGCATACAAAATATTTTTATAGATGCAGAAATTATAAAATAACATACAACAAAATAATTAATGTGGTAATTAAATATTTTATTTAGAAAAAATAAAATAAATATATAATTTTATTTTCAACAAAAATATTTATTATTATTTATTATTATTTATTATTATCATATTATCACGCGATTTATTATCACTAATAATAAATCGAGTGTTCGTGCATTTTAATATGGTAATTTAATTAATTAATCCGATTTTTATAATCATCAGAAGGAAAATGAATTCCTGTAATCTTTATGATTATATTCGGTTGAATGAACTTTCAAATAACAGTAGTTTCGATGTTTTAGAATTATATTCTAAAAACATCGAAAACATTGATAATGGATTCGAAAATTTTTTTCATAGTTAAGTGCATCCGAAATGGACTTAGTTTTGAGGTAAATAAAGAGCTCTGAAATAACTGAAATGCTAAACCTTTTCCTTTATTTTATTATCAGAGTTAATGGTTAAGTCCATTTCTAGATAAATAAAGTGGAATTCATACATAGAAGAATCTGCATATTGAAATAAATCTGCGATTAAAGTAAACTAGTTATACAATCCTGTCTTAATTATAGTTATATAAGAACAGAGAAAAAAATTTAATCGCTTTATTTTAATTACTTTCAATTGTAATTTTTCTTTATCAACTTTAATGGAATAATTATTTTATTTATTATTTTAATTATATATTTGATAAAGTAGAAAATAAAAAGTAATAACTGTAAAAAAACCAATACACCAAATAGATAAAATATTAATTTTAAAATATGATGAATTATAAAGATTTTTATAATTCATTATATTTTATAAGTCATTTCTCAGAAATGATTGATTTCTCAGAAATATATCACTGGCTTTAATAATGGCTCAATAATAATAATTTTCCATACTATCAAGGGAGGTTATACTATCAAGGGAGGTTATTTTTTATGATAAACATCTGAGAATTGTTCATTGATACTGAATTGGTTTACTCAGTCTGCAAAAGTCATTGGAATGATACATTTCTATCTCACACAAATATTGAATTGTTTCATCCTTATGGCATAAATAAAGTGTACAGTGATTGATTTTTTTTTACCTTACAGAGGCATAGAATTATCCTTTATCTGCCCGATTTTACTGGCTTGGCTCGAACTGGGAGTATGAAAAATGTCACATCACGCAACCCCCACTCCCTTGAGATATCTTCCATCAAGTAAGTTACTACTCTGGAACCAGACTGCTCCCAAATAGCGCATTACTGAATAGCCAGGAAGAACGTGCTTCAAACAAGTGTACTTACAGTTGACGGAAGCTGAAAGAATTGCCAACCATTAGGGGGAACGTTCCATTTCCTCGTCTTCCCGGGAATCTATCCTCCCCTAAACGTTTCGAGTAATTACCGTTCTGGGGAGTGTCTAGTGGGTAGTGAACGACAAGAATTGACTTGGTGAAAGCATTGTTTAAGGGGCTGATAATACAAGGATGGTGATTTGTTACGAGTTAGCAAACATTGGGAAGTAATTGTGTATAGCTTTGTCCAGTTCATGTTTGAATTATTCATTCGTACTATCCGGTCGCTACTCGATCATCAGGGATGGTCGAGAAAGGTCAAGGAAATTGAGAAAGATGCTGAGATGGATGTGCAGTTAAAAGAATTATTCTTACAATATCATTTTAACAGAAAATTCTCCGTATTCAACACTCCCGAGTCGTTGTTTTCTAGATTATGTTTTAATAAAGTTGAATTAATTACTTAAGATTAGTATGGAAGCTAAAAGAAGGATGTACTCTGGAGATTGCCTTTTAATGAAAACAGGGTTGAACAATCCCTTTCAAGTGTTTATCAAGGAGTTCTCAGCAGCAACCATTTCGCAATTAGTGTAACATTCGTAGGAAGGGAAAGATAAATCACTTTCAAGTTAAAATTCCTTTTAATAAGATGAGTGGAAGATGGAAAATTATACGAGATTTGATCGAACATGGTTGGTTTCTTAATCAGTCACTATCTATCCGATGGCTCGATCGATGTATTAACATGTTACTGCTTCTGTAGATAAGGTTGCATCTCATTGAATTGCTTATTATTTGTGGTTCAGCTCTCTCTAGGAAATTCACTACAGAACTGGGCAACAGATTCATACAAATTTCTCCATGACATGCTTCTGCACATAGCCCAAATTGCACTTTACGTTTTGGCTAAAATGTAATCTCACAGTGCGGTAACACCTTTCTTATTCACGGGAGATAACTACGTATGACCTTATCACCTTTCTTTTATTTTCTATCTTATATTGCAAATAACATTGAAAAGTGAAAGATTGGCTGAAGGCAATGCAATTAAATGACAGAGCTTGTAATGATGCTTAAAATTGCATTAATATGTTTCCAGGAATTGTCAAGATCTTAGATTCAACACATTCTAGCACTTTGGCACAATTGATTACGGTTTTCATTGTCTCAAATACTTCAATTACATAAATACGTGAAACTAATTTGTACATTTTTAATAAACTATAATCATCCTAATGCCGATGACATTTCATTTGATATTATTTTTTTTTTTCGTATCACCACACACACATAAGAGGTCCAAAAGCCTCTGATACGATAGTATCGTGTATGAGCAAGTGGTTAGAAGGAAGAAAAGAATTTGTTTACATGTTTCTTAGAGACCTGATGATTGTAATCATTGGGGAAAACAGTAAAAAATAGCTTTTCTATATAATAAAATAGGTTCGTTGATATCCGAGTGATTAAAGTTTCATGTAGGAAGTATACGTTCTACTTTATTTACGTTATAACATCGAGAAGCTCTAGTTTAGTAATGAAAATATATTTATTGACAAAAATACAAGCTTAAAAGGAAGTCTGGTGTTTATTTCAAAAAAATATAAAATGGAAAATAAAATTTAAAAAAAAGCTTATATAGAACTGTAGTGTTTAAAGACAGCATCATACTTGTCGATACAGCTACTGTATCGACAAGCATGGTAGTTATTTATTATTGGTTATTTAGCGCAAATGTTTAGTAATACAATGAAAAGATGGAGTAATCACCTCTTCTTAATAAGATTATCACTATTGTAAAGAATAGTAATTATCTGATTAAGAAAGAGAAAAATAATAACTTAGATGTATGTTATTGCTAATCGAACCCACACATTGCAGGTTCGAATAGTTCCAATAGCTTCATAGCAAAATGTTTCATACTTGGTCTTCCGAGCAGGGTTTTCGGTCTATGTAAAAGTAATAAAAATCCGAAAAAATCCAGACGACCTTACATTATTAATAGACATAATTAATACACAGTCCTCATAACCTAAGATGCTTCCGGTCTTAATTTCGAAGAACTTAACTCTAAAAGGAGGTGAAAGGGTATATAAATGGCCCGATGTATAAGAGCAGGTGAAGGAAGTTGCAAAGTGGCGTCGGCGAACAAAATGTTACACACAATAAGATTACGTGCACTTTCATTACGTGCACTTCAGTCACACCTGGCATGCTATAAAACACCTGCCAAAAGAGTGAGTAATATTTGCCATTTGTCGAATCGTCAGAGGTTTAGAAACCTACTAAACCTGGATAAGTGCTTTATCTATAAAACTTCTTGGTAGTACAATATCCCACTTGTTATTGTGTGTAACTTTTTGTTCATACGAATACCATATTATATTTGAAAGAGATACAAAATAAATATATATAAATAAGTAAGATCGCACACGGAAAGTTTTACATTAAATCCTCACGAGAGATGAATAAGTTAATAAGTTTATTCCAATGATTTATTATCCTTATAAGGACTGGCTTAAAGGGGCGAAGCAAGAATGCTTTTCATATTCCCCGTTATCTGTAGAGGACAGTGTAGGGATAAGGTGTTATTGAGCAATTAAAGCTCTGATCATGGCAGCAATAGCCGAGCCTCAGTTAGAACTTCATTGGCTACAGCATTGCCATCCATTACCCTCCAAGGGTATTGGATTGAATGAATCAATCACCGCATCTCACGGTCGATTGTTCAAGTTTACCTCCGCATCATTCCAATGATTTCCTATTCTACTGCTGTTAAGATCTTCAACTAAGACAAACTTTTCATTTTTATTTGTGTCAGCTACCTTCTCTAATAACTCAAAAAATTCCTCCACTTCTTAGTTTGATAGAACTGCCTGTATGATTTTAATTGGAATAAACTTATTGTACCCGAAATATCTTTTAAAAAAACTGGTGTCCCAGTAATTCAGGCCCTGGAAATGCAACAATTCTCTTAGCAACCCGAAGCAAACATAAATTCCCTAGAAAATATTTCATAATTTATGTTAGTTGAATATTAATATTAAATTAGCAAATTAACACTGTTTAATAATTTCTCGCATAGCGAATGTAATATATTTCATTAATACATGAATTCTATACGAGTAGATTTATTTCCGCCTAATGTACACTAATACTGCTGCTAGTTTCTGAACCTATTAAGTACCGACTCTCGTTGCTATGGTTATTCATCAACTTCCTTACACGCAATGGGCTCAAAGGGTTAACGAGAGACCTAATTTTCCACCTTCACATCAGTACAAGCAAGTTAATTATCCAAATTGCACGAGTGTTCACAAAGGAAACACTCTAAACAGATAAAGAGTCTTGCCTTTTATTCCACAGATAGCGTCAAGGAAAGAACGATTTCTTTTTACACTTTATGTTGATTAAAATCAGGAGAGTGATAAATAGGAAGTCTATTTCTATAGCTGTTACTATCAATTAAATACAACACGTTTTACAAAGAAAATGGATTCGTTTTAAATTTTAACATGATGTTATAATATTAGAAAGTGCATATATGATTTAATACGAAATAACAAGTGAAATATTAGTGTTTATATATTATTTAATAACAATATAAAATAAAATGAATAATATTATATATATATCTATAAAGATTCTCTAACAATTTTAATATATAAATTAATTAAATCAATTTATCTAATACACCAATTATTATTATGTATAACTAATAATCTTAATATATTAATATTATGCGATGTTGTGGAGCGAGAGTTAGTGAATATGAAATGGCGATTTTGATGAGAATGGACGTGTTACTTTAGACTGAGCCTTATTACATTGCATACAAGGTTTCTCAGTAATCTCACATTGCACTGGTGCTAACACAGTGTGATTCCTATTGTCTACCCCTCTGCACGAAATGTGCAAGAGGTCAAATGGTCGGTAGGCCCTACCTGCAATGAGGACCAGTGGTGTTATTAAGGTTTTATAGGGAGGTAGGTTTCTAAACTGTGGCCAAGTGAGATATTGATACTCCTTTTCCCCAATTAGTAGGTTCTAAGAAGACTTTGCTAGTAGACCAACTCAGTCTACAGGACATTTGCTGGTAGGCTTCAAGCCCTGCGGGATTATTATACTGCTATTAACCAATTTCTGCTGGCAGGAAATCGCCAATTTGACATGGGCAACATCAAAGATCAGATCCAGATCCTTAACAAGGAGCAGTCTCTAGAGGTACTCAAACTCATAATAAGCAAGTTAGAATCTGACTGGCCAGGATTTATAAAACAATATATTCACTCTAATGATCAGGATGGAGAAGAGGAGGAGGAGAATGGGATCTCACAAGAGGAACTCATTGCTGCTCTGTCACCAAAATCCCCCTGTAAAAATATCTCTCAAGGGTAGCACTCTAACAAAAGAAGAAGAACCATAGAAGACCAGATGGACGAAGATATACCAACATTAGAAGTCCCAAGGAACACCGAAAAGGTTCCACTAGTAATACTAAGGGACAAGGACAAATGGACCACTGTCACGTCAGCCCTTAGGGAACATAAAATTGCATATATATTCCTGGGCTAAAAATCAAGATGAAGGAGTCAAAATCCAGCCAGCCTCATCACTGACTACAGACAGCTGACAAGATTAATGGATAACAAGAGTCTTCCATATCATACTTTTGCTTTACCCAGTGAGAAGAATCTTATGAGTCGGAGCCTAACACCAGTGAAAGCGAGCAGGATGCTCAGGGCAAATAAACGGTCAATGCCACTGGTGCTCGTAGAAATTGATAAGACACAGAAAGAGATTTACAAACTGACAACGATATGTGGCCTCAGAATTTCTACTGAACCACTAAGGAAGAAGTAGACAGCTGGGCAGTGCCAAAGGTTTGGCCATGCCCAAAAATTTTGCAAGGCAAATTACAGGTGTTTAAAATGGGGCGAGGGCTACCAGACCGTCATGTGTACAAAACCAAGATCCACTCCAGCTAAATGCGCCAATTGAGGACCTCACCCCGCAAACTACATTACACACTCAAATAACTGAGGGTTAGGAAAAACAACCCTTCCAACACATTTCAGCGATGCTCAAGACAGCCGTGTTAGTCACACCCCAGTCCAAACTATTTCCACCTCGACAATTCAAGAAAAGAAACAAATGCCTAAAACTTATGCAGAGGCAACACGAACAAAGGCTACTCCATCTCATGACCATATAGGCTCAAATCTAACATCAGTACTAACTGCCTCACTAGCTACCATGTTACAAGAATTCGGTATGACGAATCCTTCGCCGTCCTCCACGAAAAGATTCCTACAAGGTACCTACTCAATTCTGACAGCCCTCAACAATATAAAAGAAAATTCTATCCCAACTCTCTCATGATCACTGCATGGAATGCCAACGGACTCAATAACAAAATTCTAGAACTACAAGAGTTCTCTCACAGGCATAATATTGACATAATACTGGTAAATGCAACACATCTCAGGCCAGCTAATAATCCCAAATTACGGAACTATACTATGTACAAAACAGATAGACTCACTAGCAGCGGAGGAGGAACAGCTATATACATTAAAAAAATACCTAAGCCACAACGTTCTGACCAATCCCCAAACCAAGAACCTAGAGATAACAGGCATTGAAGTTAATACCAACAATGCTGGCAATATCAAAATCTATGCTGTATATAACTCACCCAGAATTCCATTGCTGGTATCTGACTTGGACTCCATTCTCGGCTTCACAGACTCCATCATCATGGCTGGTGACTTTAATGCCAAACATACAGCCTGGTATAGCTCAACAATCAACGACAAAGGTCGAACTCTAAACCATTACTCAACGCAACATTCTATGTTGTAACTGGACCCACAGAGCCCACCCATCACAGTTCAACTGGAAGTTCAGATGTACTGGGCATAGTCGTCCTCAAAAACATCAGATACCAATATCAGCTGGAAACAATAAATGAACTTTCGTCCGATCAGAACCCTATTCTGCTTCAACTTGGTACACAAGAACAATTCTCCCCTCCCCACTCTTTTATATCTTGGGACAAACTCTCCAGAATCCTACCTGATCACATTGGCCCAGTTCCTACTATTCACACTAAAGAGGAGATGGAAATGGCTGCAAACAACTTACCAGTCAAATCAAAAATGCAATAAAGTCAATTACCCAAACTACAGTCATTCACCCTAGTGGTCGGATCCCCGAGGAAATCATGGATTTAATTAGACTGAAAAACAAAACCAGAAAGGGGTATCATAATACAAAAGCCCCTCAAGATAAAGCAAATTTGAATAAATTAAACAGGAAAGTCCATGAAGCCCTCCAAAAACATCGAAACCAAGAATGGGAATCTAAGCTAACGAAATTAAACCCAGAAGACAAATCCATATGGAAGTTTCTGAGAACTTTCCGCACTAAAAGACAACTTTTACCCCCCAATTCAAACCACGAAAGGAATAGCTCATACTGACAAGGAAAAGGCAGAGGCTCTGGCCGACAGTTTGGAAACTCCATTCAACCCCTCTTATGAAAATTTGAATATCAATCTCATCTACAAGATTCACCGCCGAGTTAGGCAGGCGATAACACAACAAAAAGATGACATAGAACCTCTCACACCCACTTTTCCAACAGAAGTTATAAACATTATAACCCACCTGAACAACAATAAAGCTCCAGGTTCAGATGGAATTACAAACAAAATAAACTACTCCCCAGAAAAGCCATTGTACATCTAGTCAACATAATTAATGCCATCCTCAGACTCCGGTATTTCCCTTTAACATGGAAAATAGCAGATGTCACACCAATTATAAAGATGGGAAAAAAGGCCCAACTCCTTCAAAGCTACAGACCTATTAGTCTTCTGTCTAACCTTGGAAAGATCGCTGAAAAAGTAGTCCTTACTAGGCTTCATTCACAGATGGACCAACTACGTATAATCCCAAATGAGCAATTTGGATTCAGAAAAAAATCACTCCACCGTTCAGCAGATCCACAGGCTGATGGAATACATCTCCAAAGGCTTCAACCGAAACCTTCATACAGCTGCAGTCTTTTTAGATGCTGCAAAGGCTTTTGATAAGGTGTGGCATCAGGATCTTCTCTACAAGCTCATCACATTCAATATGCCTACTAATCTAGTTAAAATAATTCACTCTTACCTCAGAGACAGATACATGCAAGTCAAAATAAATGAAACTGTAATCAGACGCAAGGTTCTGGCGGGAGTGCCGCAGGGCTCCCTCTTGGCCCCTTTTTTTTTATCTATATTGCTGATATCCCTCAAAACCCAAGCTCAACAATCACTGCATTCTATGCTGATGACACTGCATTATTAGCAAGATCTCTCAGCCCCAACCTAGCTATCAAGAGACTCCAAAACAGTATTCACACATTAGAAAAATGGTTGATGGACTGGAGAATCCAATCCAATCCACAGAAGAGCTCAGTCATACTGTTCACTAGAAAAAAAAGAAGGTGTTAAAATTCCATGGCAGAATACAGTCAAATATCTCGGAGTAATTCTGGATAAAAAACTACAATTCACCAACCATATAGAACACATAAGTTCAAAGACATCCAAAGTAATAGCGCAGCTCTACCCCATGATCAACAGAAAAAGTAAATTCGATACTCAGAACAAACTGCTCATATACAAGATGGTAATACGCCCAGTCATAGCTTACGCATCTCCTGCGTGGAGTCATACTTCGAAAACAAATATTCAAAAGCTGCAAAGAATACAAAACAAATGTCTGAGAATGAGTTTGGATGCTCCGTGGTTTATCAGAAACTCCTAAATTCACAGAGATGTCAACATTCCCCACATCACATCTCTCCTTCATGACCTAGCTGAAAAGTTCTTTATCAAGACAATTAATCATCCGAACCCACTGATCAAGCAAGCTTCAGACTATAATGAAGCAGATTTCTGCAAATACAAGAGCCCCAAATCGATTCTATGCTCATCTGAACACAGTTCAGGGCGAGCTTAAAGCTCAATAATTCTCCAACCAAAGAACTTTCCTTTTCAGATGGAGGGGAATATGAAAAGCATTTATGCTTCACCCATCAAAACAGTATCGTTCTGCGTTCTCCGTTCTGCCAAATATTGTAATAGAGTACAGGTAGACGAAAGAACATCCCAGTCCTTTTTAGGACTTCAAGATGGCAATGCTGTAGCCAATGAAGTTCTAACTGAGTCTCGGCTATTGCTAATATAATATGAGTACGCTCTCTTAAGGTTTTTGCCTTAAGGGAGCAATTTGAGTCGCCAGGGAAGGTGTTCTCCGGCACTGCCCGGGGAGGGGCTTTGTCGGTGAATGCTTTTCTTTGGAATTTGAGCGGTACTGCTCGGTGGTGGTGGTGGCAGGTGGAAGGCCATCACTGAGTGGAGCAACCGCTGAGATGAGATGGACGGTCCTTCGCCCACAATTGAGTGGTCTAGGGATTGTCCGAATTTTTAGAGACGGCTTTACCTTTAGATAAGTTCTTTTTAGGATTTCCAGGGTAGCGGATAGCAATGCTGTAGCCAATGACGTTTTAACTGAGGCAAGGCTAATGCCGTTACCCAGCCATGACTAGAGCTTTTAGCTCAACAACACTCCATCTACACAGATTTTCTTCATTCAGATGACGGGATAAAGAGTCAAGGACTCAGTCCATCGCCCAGTTCTTTTTAGAACAAATGTTGTAATATATGTATAAAACCACCAGAGTCTATATTAGTCTCTATATTAAAACCAATAAATTTATATATTGGTTTTACCCAAGGAAGCAAAACAATGTTTTGCGCGTGAAATGAAATATATTTACGTCTGAACAACTTGTATATAGAGGCTGATAACTTCCCATCGCTTGCCTTAGTATGTATCCCATTATGCAAAGCATACATCCTTTCGGAAGTGTAAAATGCTATGCATAATGGGAAGGATCACTACCCAGACGGTTTCGACCTTTATTGAAGTCTCTTCAGTGGGAGCCAGACCCGGGAGAGATACCAAGGTTGAAGTAATGAAGAAGTCATATATCTCATATACAAGTAACCAAAAGGTGCTAGACCTTATTAATAAAAATCTCAGGATGAGAGAATGAAGCCATTAGTCTCTATATACAAGTACGCTCAAAACATTTCTTTGCTTTCTTGGGTGAACGATTAAAACCAAGTATATAATTTCTTGGTATCTTTAATGTACAATAGAACTAAGGTAAAAAAAACTTTCAACATACTTCTCTCATCCAGAGATTTGTATTAATTTGGTGTGTGTTTGTTTGTTGGGGGGGGGAGCTCTGACCAAAACGACCTTACATATGCAGTCTATAAGCTCATATAATAGTAAACGGAAACCCTGTTCTACAGACCAAACTTAGAACTCTTTCAAGCAAACTATGTAAACATTAATAATACAGTATATAATAACAAAAGCCTTAGTTCACCGAAGATATGAATGTACTATAGAATGAGAGTCACATAAAAAAATAAAGGAATTAAATTTTATTAATATCTCACTGCACAAACAGTCTGGGAAACTAGGAGACAGATTTAATAACAGATACATTGTAATATTATTAAATTATTTTCATAATTATTTTTATGGACTGGATTGATAGGCACAGCCGAGGCAGTGAGTGTGTCAGAATTGGAAAATGTAGCATTGGACGTCTGCTTTTTGCAGATGACCTAGTTCTGCTTAGCTCTTCCACAGATGACCTCCAGCAGACCCTGGATAGGTTTGTAGCTGTTTGTGCAGACGCCGGAATGAAGATCAGTATGGCCAAAACTGAAACATTTGTGGTCTCAAGACAACCATCCCATTGTGCTCTAAATGTAAGTGGAGTCCCAATGAGACAGGTGGAGAAGTTTAAATACCTTGGGTCCATATTCACGGATGATGGAAAATGGGACGTAGAGCTAGATACTCGAATTGGCTTAGCAAGCTCAATATTGCGGGAGCTTGACCGTTTGGTAGTATTGAAGCGGGAGTTAAGCCAGAAGGCAAAGTTGGCTGTCTTCAATACAGTCTATGTCCCCATCCTCACCTATGGTCATGAGAGTTGGGTAATGATCGAAAGAATGCGGACACGAATCCAAGCGGCTGAAATGAGGTTCCTTCGAGGGGTTGCGGGGCTGACAAAACTCGACAGAGTCAGAAGCTCTGCAATTCGGGGAACCCTCAATACTCAACCGCTCTTCTCCGTGTTGAGAGATCACAGTTACGCGGGTACGGGCACCTGGTCAGAATGCCACGAGAGAGGCTCCCTCAGCAGGCCCTCTTTGCCAAGCCAGAGGGTGGGAGGCCACGTGGAAGGCCAAGGACTCTCTGGATAGATTATATCCAAAACCTTGGGTGGACACGTTTGGGAATCCCACCAGAACACCTGAGCTTGGTGGCAGAGGATCGTAACCATTGGAAATTCCTCTTGTAGCTGTTGCCCCCACAACCCAATTAGGAAGAGTGGGCCTTGAAGATGTATGCATGTATGTATGTATGTATACATTGTAATAACAGGTTTCGACATAGTTGACTGCAATAATTTTCTTGCTACCTATCACCTCTACTCGTGTAATTGCAATCTGTCGTTTTTACCTTTACAATTTTAAAGTTATTTATAATTTCTAAATTTTGTATAAATCTTTTTATTTTATATTAAAAAAATAAAAAATAATAAAAGTAATTATATTAAATTACATTCTTTATTCTAAAATATATTTAAATTTATTAATACACCTTTTTATTTTGAAAATAAAACTCAAATAATTCACACTGTCCAGTAAGTTACTGGTAGTGAAGTTGGATAACCTTAAGTCCTATTCAGCACTTCCAGGGTAACAAATGGTAATGCTGTAGCCAATGAAGTTTTAACTGAGGCTAGGCTATTGCCGTTACCTAGCCATGACTAGAGCTTTTAGCTCAATAACACCCCATCCGCACAGATTTTCTTCATTCAGATGACGGGATGAAGAGTCAAGGACTCAGTCCATCGCCCAGTTCTTTTAAGTTTTAAGTTAAGTAAGTTACTGGTAGTGGAACGAATCCAATACCCTTGGAGGGTAACGGATGGCAATGCTGTAGCCAATGAAGTTCTAACTGAGGCTCCGCTATTGCTGTTACCCTCCTGCCATGATCAGAGCTTTAATAGCTCAATAACACCTTATCCCTACACTGTCCTCTACAGATAACGGGGAATATGAAAAGCATTCTTGCTTCGCCCCTTTAAGCCAGTCCTTATAAGGACTATTACTGGTAGTGAGGTTGGGAGAGGGGCTGATTTGAAAAAAGTCCTTTTTAGGACTTCCAGGGTAACAAATGGCAATGCTGTAGCCAGTGAAGTTTTAACTGAGGCTCGGCTATTGCCGTTACCCAGCCATGACTAGAGCATCTTAGCTCGATAACACTCCATCCACACAGATTCACTTCATTCAGATGACGGGATAAAGAGTCAAGGACTCAGTCCATCGCCCAGTTCTTATAAGAACTATTATTGATAGTGAGTGTTAGTGTGGTACGGAGATGCGGTGATTAATAATACCCTTGAAGGGTAATGGATGGCAATGCTGTAGCCAATGAGGTTCTAACTGAGGCTCGGCTATTGTTGTTACCCTCCTGCCATGATCAGAGCTTTAATAGCTCAAAATAATACCTTATCCCTACACTCTCCTCTACAGATATAGATAACGGGGAAGGTGAAAAGTATTCTTGCTTCCCCCTTTTAAGCCAGTCCTTATAAGGACTGGCTTAAAAGGACTGGCTTAAGCCAGTCCTTATAAGGCTACTGGTAGTCTAGATTTGTGGGTAAATAAATATAAATAAATATAGATCATGTATTAATTTTGAATTAGAAAATTAATAGAAAAAGTCATTAGTCCGCTAATTAATAAAAAAATAGAAAAAAAAGTCCTTAGTCCAATAAACCTATAATACGACCTATAATATTTTTTTCCTGCCTTTTTGTTATGAAATTTTGAGAACTTCATTATTAAAAATATGGGAGTAACATAAGGAAACGAAGATTGTTTTGTTTAATTTATTGCAAGTTATTTAAAGCGAAGATAGTTAAGTTGGTATTAAAATGTTTCTCTTACAGTAAATCTGGAAAAGTGGACACTAGTGACTAAGAAATATTGAACTGGCAGGTCTTCCTTGAGGGCTTGTCATCATATTTGCACTGTGCCTCTTGCTGTCGTTATCCAGCAATCTAATTTAACCTTTTTCGTGACCGCAAGCCCTTCCATCGACCCTGCAAGTGTAACGTTGCTCCAACGAACTGTTTTTATCGGAAAGGCGGCATGAACAAGAGAGAATTTCTGGGTTCACACAGGAATCTTTCATCTTTATCCCTCGCGGTGTTTTTAACCTATCCATACATACATCCTTGTCAGCAGGTGCCGTGATGTAGAATAAATGAGGACACTTCTATCTCCTCATGCCACACAGATTCTATGGATTAAAAGGACGTCGGTAGATACACTTCCGACCAGTATGAAGGTGCGGCTGTGATTTACTGCATTTCGTGCCATTATCCGAGAAAAAGATGGATTGCAGGATCGGCTGGAAGTGAGAAGGCCAAACTTCGAGCGATAAAATCAAACTCGTATGTCAGAGAAGGGATTAAAGGTAAACGACATCAGAGATTGAGTTAAGAGGCTTGGAACGGACTTGTGGTCCAAATATTTCCTCAGAATTCATAAAATGACTGAAAGTGTTATAAATCCTTCTTTATATAGTTTACTTTTCGTCCTTTTAGTAGATGCTTGATTATTATTTTTGGACATTTTTCAATGCAACTTTTTTCATTCTTCGTTTATTCCCGTTTATTTTATCTATAATTTATTTTGGAAATCTTTAAACATCGCATTCTTGCAATATTTTTGTTCATCGTTCTTTCACCTTATCTTCTTTAGTTATTTAGTCTGTGACAATGCTCATTCCCAGAGCATATTATCATAATTAACCTTTTGGAGTTCCAAGTAAGCTAATATTCATCTATTTAAAGCAATGCTTCTTAAACTATGTTCCGTGGAACTCTAAGATTCCGGGAAACGTTGTATGTGTGTGTGTGGGGGGGGGGGGAGGAGTTTCCCAGAACAGACAGGCATTTATAACTTGTATTAGATGTTACTTCTGAATTTAAAAACACTTCAGTGAATTGGTAAAATACTAATTTTTATTAAAATTACTTATTGCTTGAAGAGTTATGTATAATGTGCTTTCTTGATTAAAAATATTTTACAGTAATGGATTATTGTCATAATTCTTTGACTCTAATTGTATTCCTCGCAAACTCAAGAAAATAGAAAATTTTCTTGGAACACTTTGTGCTTAATAATTAAAATATTAATAATTGTAATTGATACTGAGTTTCATCCAAGTAATATTTTTTTTTTAAAAAAAATCAGCTCTTGGTAGATATAACCGATGCCTTTAGGATTGGAAAGACCTGAATTCGGATCCACTCCAGGACAGGAACAACCTTTATGAGAGCTTTTCAACTGAAGGTGGGGCACTTAACCCCACCTTATAATATAATGCACTGGTCTCAGATTTAGTTGCTCCTATTCAGAATTGTAAATTGTAAACTCTCATTATAAATCAAAATCGTGAAAACAGTGGTATTCCCTGTGGTACTGTATGGATGTGAAAGTTGGACCCTGAGAAAGAGTGAAAGAAGGAAGATAGATGCATTTGAATTATGGGTTTGGAGACGCTTACTAAGAATACCATGGACTGCAAAACAAACCAATAAATCAGTGAGAGACAGAATAAAGCCAGATTGCTCCCTCGAAGCTATGATCATCAAGCAAAAATTGTCATACTTTGGACATATTATGCAAGCAAATGACAGTCTGGAGAAGATGATGATGCTTGCTAAAGTTGATGGAAGCAGGAGAAGAGGAATACCAAGCATTAGATGGAGTTAAAGAAGCAACTGGAAATTCTGAAAGATATGGCCAGGGACAGATCTAAATGGAGAGCGTATGTTCATAGAATCACCAGGAGTCGAAAACGACTCGATGGAACATAACAACAGCAACTGTGATTCAGACTAAACCAGAAACGAAACCCTGCAATCTGAAGTCCGTGGAATCCATGATTGTTGGTAGGTCAGTGTATAAGGAGAAATGATCATCTTTATTCAATCAACAACTTATCCAGAGATGTACTAAATTCCATCGCATAGTCGATGGGAATGACTTAGTAGAGTATTAACGTCAGTCATAATACTTGGAAATAAATGAGATCTGGTAAGTTTCATTAAGACTGGCCATTTTAACAATAACAGCTAATTATTGACGCAACATAAGTAACGAGTTGTAAGATTTATGCCAGAGACAGTAAATAACATCTTGAAAATAATTGAAGGGATACGGAGATGGAAAGAACGATGGAGGAAACAGCTAAATGATTAAAATTGATGACCAAGTTAAGAAGTTTGTCCTTTACTTGTGATCAAATGAAGCACCGATCGAATTACAGAAATTGAATTACCAGGCTGAAGCTTAAGTCGCTGTAAGCGGGTTTATTTCTAGCGACATTAGCAAGGCGATTACTTAATAATCCCACAGGGGTTTGATGTTTGCCATTTATGAGACTCAAGGCCAGTAGCGATGATTAGGAATCCATTCTAGAAGCCGCCACCAAATGATAAACGTTAGTCACGATAAGTGGTCATCAGTCTGAGTTTAATTTGCGTGTCTTTAAGCACCGATCCATCATCTTCGCACGTATGAAACAGCAAGAGGAAGTAAGTCTCGTCCAATTTCTCATTATATTTGCACAAGTAAACAAATTTAGGCAATATCTGTTAATTATCACACTTCCGTTACGTAAAACGAACACATGCACGATTTTACCTCTTTCCGGTAAATGCGTTTATTATTGCTATATAATGAGCTGTTACTATGACAACGACTTCGGTAGATTTCTATTGGAGCGTCATCGCACGTGACGTAATTATCTTTTAACATAAACTTGATTTAAAGTTGTTTTCGTCTGCGCTAAAATGGTGCAGTTTCTACATTTATTAGGAATTTAAAGAAGGTAGTTACAAGAGCAATTATTTAGTCTTGTTTTTTAAGCAATTTTTATAGGTAGTAAAGTAGCGTTGAAAACTTTATGAATTCCCTTTTGTCACTCCGTTGGTAAAAACAAGTGCCACTATAGATGTTTTTTTTAAATAAAAATAAAAATAATTAAAAATAATATAGAATATGGTTTTAACCGTATCCTATAAAACTACACATACATTATTATAAATAGAAACTTCTCTGTCTAATGCACCGAATATTTTGTAAATACACTACGAAACGTTTTCTGTGGTTCATTTATTATTTATGACAGCCTGGTAAATACAAATCAGTTCAACCCAAATAGTCACTTCCAATACACACCGTATCTATATCCATTACTTCTATGCGTCGACATTTTTGCAACAATTTCTGGAAAAACCTCCCTTCAGACAACAACAACAACATGGCTACTAGATTTTGCAATTATCTCCATCTGACACCTGCCATTAACATGCCATGATTGTGTTTTGGGGATTGTCAGTATCATGGATATCCAACTATCAACACACATTTTTGTTTAATGATCCTGTCAGTATTTATATTGCAGATATTTATTTCCTTAGATATATTTTTCGGAGACTGCTTTTTCTTTTTTTTTTAAATCTTTCCTTTGTTAACATTTGTCCATTCCTGAGGTTACGGTGAACCGGATTGACATCTATATAAGAAGCAAAAATGTTTCGTGCTGGGACATTGAAATACTTGCGTTTCAAACCCTTTCTTTTGGTGGTACTTTTTTTGTTTACTTTCCAATCACTGAAGAAAACTTTCGCTAAGTACGTTTTTTATTGTTGTTGATGTGAATGCAGTTGTCGGCTTTGAGGACAAATATCTTTCTTTCTTAAGGCCACGTAAGATTATCTTCGCTTTTGAGAAGTCTATTCTTCAGTGTTTTCAATAAAACTGAAAAAGATTTAGGAGATTAAGGCGTACGATCTTTTGAAATTCTCTTTCTGCACAAATGTAAGATTTTTAGCTATGGAACAAGTTCTCTCTCTCTCTCTCTCTCTCTCTCTCTCTCTCTCTCTCTCCTGTAATATAAAAGATGATAAATACTTTAAGGAAAATAATGGGTTTTATGATTTTTTATACAGAATAATGGAATTAATGTCCTTTATTCTGTAGTCAAAATCAAATATTTCTTGAGGTTATGCACGTATATTTCTGGGGAAGCAATTATGGTTTTAATACACAAATAGTGACCAAAGTACTAAAATAAATGTTTTTAGCATAATTTAATAAAGATATCCAATCTATTGTGGAAATCATTGTCATTCTTTTAGTTATTTAGACTGAAAGAACTGTTTCGGTCTCATTCCATCTTTTCCTTGACTTCTGTATCCTTCTATATGGGTGTAGTTTTGGGTTGTGTTGAACTGTCCATTCTTTCGATATGTTCAGTCCACTTCTTTCGGTATTCGAATTTTTGGTCCAATACTGAATCTATTTTTTTCTTTTTCTTTTTTAGTTCTTTAAGTATTTCTGTGACTTTTTTGTCCCAGAGAGTATAGCCTACTGTCCTTCACAGGAATTTCACTTCAGTTTCTATTCTTTTTTTTTTCTTCTGCAGTTTTTATGGTTTATAATTCACTTCCGTACAGTTGAGATGGTCTTGCCAAAACTTTATAAACTCTTATTCTTGTATGTTTGTATGTTTTTTGAACTTGGTTAGGTTTGAAAACATTATTGGAAATCCCAGTTATCTTAAGGAAGTTTGAAATTTCGATACTAGTATCAGCTTCTTTTGTAGATGATACAGCGCATCCAAGGTATTTGTGAAGCAGTTAATTTGTTCTAAAATTTCATTTTCAATCATGATTTGACTTCTGACTGGAGATGGTCCTTTAAAAGCCATGATTTTTGTTTTGTCTGTTGCAATGAACACAAAATTTGCATTCAAATTTTTTAGCAATTATATTTAAGTAGTATATTAATCTCTGGAGTTCATCTTCGCTTCTTGCTATGATTATCTCGTCATTTGCAAACAAATGAGTATTAAGTGTATTTCCACAATCCAGCTCAAATGCTGGTATTCTATTTTTTTCCCTTCTATTTCATTACTGTTTCATCAACAGAGCTATTCTGCTTATTGATTTCTGAACTTTTCATTCATTTTTACGGCTATTTGGTCATTTCGATACATGTCCGTTAGTACTGCAAGCATCAATTTAGAATGTTTAGATTCCTAAGTACGGTCCACGGTTTGTTACTTAAGATTCTATCTATTGTGAAGACAAATCTTGCATTCCATACTTCCCTGATTAACCGGAGGGCTGTGTAGCTAGTGGTAATTTCCAGGTCGCCAGATTGGCAGAAGATACACCATTATAGACATACTTCTAGTTGCGACTAGATGAACGTTTTTGAGTCCATTGTGCAGTTAGCCGTCTTTTCACTCGAAAAGTAGGTTCTTTTTTTTTTTTTTTTTTTCCAAAATTCAAAAATCAGTTTTGAATTTTGCATTTCAGCAAAATTTATCTTACGGTGCATACGAATAAATATTAGTTACACAGTATATAAATAATTAGGCTAAGACATATAGCTTGCCTTGTCATCGGCTATGGTAAGACGGTGGAGACTTTTTATTGTGAATCCTACCTGTTTATCTTTTAAGAGTTAGTAATCCGGAAACACTGCTACTCTAGAGCTCTGATGAAAAAACATGGAAATGTTCCCAGCCGCCTAAAAACATCCATTCACAAACTTCCATGCCTCCAGAAAGAGCCTCCGTAGCTCAGTCAGCACGAAGCCCTTTAGTCGGAAAGACCTGGGTTCGATTCCCGTCCTTGACGTGAGGAACCTTTATCTGGTATCTTTCGACGAAAGGTGAGTTAGCTGGTCTCATACGGAGGTAGAGGGTTTTTTTTACCACTGGAAACTCGGGTTTTTCGTCCCCCAGACCAGACAAACCTCCCCGTGAACACACATGGATTACAGTCATGAATACGTCCCAGCCATACGTCAGTCCCGGATAAAATTGGGGATTTGGGGGAAAGCAATGGTGAACCACCCTTCAACTATATCATCAAGAACAGTTTGTGCGCTACCGATTTCAAAAAAAAAAAAAAAAAACTAGGAGTAAATACAGTTCGGTATACTTCTGGAAACGAAAACGCATTGAAAGATTTATTTGTCTTCTAAATTTCTAAATACACAAGTTGAGTCTGTTATCTCTGACTTTTCAATCACTCGATATTAATTATGCAAGAATTTAAAAGTTCTAATTAGCACCGATTAGGGACTTTGTTTTGTGTGTTTTCGTTTATGTAATTGCGTTCCAGTTATTTTCATATACAAACACTTTGTCATCTTGTTGTATTAACATACTGCAGACCATAGCAATAATCTGAGTTCATTGAGCTTATAAGTGCCCTACTTTAAACAGGAATTCTTTATAGTTTGCCATGGCGTGACTTGAAAATATTTTTTTACAAATTTAACTACGCTTATCTTTCACCCGCCTGTATAGTGCTATTTTTAGTCAAGGAGAATTCTAATCTAATATCTTGTTCATTTGGTATCTGTTTTGTCCTTCAGTAGTAGTATTTTTATATCGATTTTATAAACTAAATTTACTTAGCTTTACTCGTTGTTCTTTTAACGAGTACAACGAAAACGAAATAATAAAAACCGCCCAATTATAGATTCCTATATTATTTATCAAATTTCCAATGCTCATTTACATATCAAACACCACATAGCGTGAAACAGCAGTAACATTTGTTGGCAAGATGCCAAACTTTTACGTCACAACTTTAGAATTGTGATTCATTTGGTAATGTCGTCTGCAATTGCTAACGAAAATATGGACGGTTAGCGACTGAAAACTTCGGTTAAAATAATAATATTTTTACTTAATGTGATATACTGAATTTTAAGGCTACAATTATCATATGAGGTAAAGAACTTTACAAAAGATGTAATTTATAAAATATCAAATATTAATTTTATGAACTGATCTACTTAATTTTAAAGCCATAATTATGATATGAGATAAACTATTTTACAAATGATCTGTTTTTAAAAAAATATATCAAAAAATATTAATTATTCGAGTCAGTTGATGATTGGTTGTGTAAATTGTTCATATTAATAAAATGATACTCTTAAATAACAAAATGGAATTAGTCATATACATCTATGGATATATTTTTACTTCTACAATTTTTGGATGCAAACCGTGCTGGGTTATTCATAACAAGAAAAAAGGAAAAGGAAGCGAAAGGAACGAACAAACTTGCGTACAGTAGCTACATATATTCGGGTCACATTCTTATTAATGTACCATTCGAGTTGGACGAAATCCAACTCGAGTAGGACTTGATTCTTGATTGTTCTCCATTGCAATTCATCTTTCGTATTTTGCATAATTTCTTATTGCTCATAAATCATCGATCGAAAGATCGATGATTTATGAGCAACGAAAAAAAGTATTTTTTCGTTCGGGTAAGGCTAAAATGGCTTTAGTGGCAAATGCATTAAAGTTCCTTGTGTCATGGATCTTCTTGCTAGAGATCATCGACAAATAATAGGTTTCACGAGCGAGTAACTTTCTTATTTCTTTTCCCCCTATCTTTTTATGAAATTTTGCCGAATAATATACATTTTCATTCTCTCAAGTTAGAAGAACGAAGAGGAAACTTTCGATTGTCTGGTGAGGAGTAGTTTGTTTTTAATTTTTTTTTATGAGTGTTTTATTTGAAGAGTTTTACAGATCTGAGATGAGTAACGAAAATGAAAACCGGTAGGTTAATAGCTAAAATTTAAATATCTTCCTGGTATATTATTTTAATGCGGCCTACCAGGCTTAAAATATTTCTGTATTAATTTATAGACTCTTTTATTAGGAATATTCGTGTGCCTTATTTTCTTCTATTTTAATTCTTTGGTGTAAATAGCTGACTCAAAAAATAAAATTTGATTATTCGTTAGCCTTACTGTTTAATTAAAACGCACATAATTAATGGTGTGTCATTAATTTTAAGTACGCACTAATAGATTTTGAAAGAATCAAATGGAAAAAGGACTTTGCTAAATTCACATTTTTCATTCATTTTTAAACCCGTCGGAATACAAAAAAGGTAACAAAGGAGAATATTTTAATGCATTTGATCGTTAAGTGGTTTGATTCATTACATTAATTAACGAAGAATTCTTTGCTTCTATTTGTTGAAAGATCACTTGAGAAGCGTGAGCAATTCAAAAACATTACCGCACTTATTTATTTTTTAGTATCACGAGAATCTTAAAATACAATATAAAATGGATGGAAGTCTGTTAACCATGCGAACTTTTTTTTTTAATTTTTAGTTTTATTAAATATCTGTTTGGTCTCAAAATATATGTACTAAGACTTAAAAAATTAAGTTAAATCTTCGATTATTATTCAAATAGAATAACCTAAATTTTGTTGGCAAGTAAATACGTCAATACAGATTAATTTTTTAAAAAATGGAAAAAAATATTCTCATGTTATCTTTTTTCTTTTCTTTCTTTTTTTTTTTTTTTTTTTTTGACAAAGTAAAGTACATTACCAACAGAGTCTGTTATGGCGAACAATTTTCTGTATAAAAGTCTTTTTATGTCTATAATATTCAAAACTAAATTCCTCGTTTCAGTATCCCATCACTTGCTGGAGCGCAGATTATTATTGTATGTAACGTGGATAATAATCTATTTTGTTGTGTGTAATTCAGAAATAGATAGGAATGTAATACTCTATAGTTGGGAGGGAAGAAAGAATGGTTTTATAAAGGGATTTATACTGCATGAAATTCTGTTACACAAAATGAAGCGAAATCCAGTGATATGGATACGAGTTTGGTTCACGTACAGACTTCAAAGATTAGGAGGAATAGAAGCGATGGTGTGTGTCACAAAGCTCTGTACTTGGACGACTGCTATTTAATTTGTACATCAGTGAGGAAATATATCCGTGTGTTTTCTGATGATGACGTAAGGAGATGATCAAGGGATATAGAGATCCTACAGAATGATTTAAAGAGACTGGTAGTATGGGCAAAAGAGAACAGCTACTAGTTTAATGTGGCCTAGCGTAAGCGTATGCAATTTTTGAAGAAAATATTACAATCTTTGTCTACACTGTTGGAAATGAACTGTAGGAAATTTATGACGTTAGAGGTTGGGGGATGTTGATGGATAGAGAGTTGAAGTTCTCAGAATATATTGACAAAAGTTTACCAAAACAGCTCATACAATTACTCAGTTACTGAAGAACATGCTGACAAGGATGACCAGCATGATGAGTGGTGTCTGTAGATGCTTTTATGAAGCTAGATTGAAGGGAAACGAAAGGATATGATGGTAACATATGAGGTACTGAAACGGTTTTTGATTGATGTAGAGGAAAGTTTTCAGTAATACATATCCAGAAAGCATGGAGAACAAGAGATCATCGCTGCAAATTGATTAAGCATGTAATGTCAGCATAGGACTAAATTTTCCGCTGGGAGAATGGTGGATAAATGGAATGATTGTCCACGTTTATCGTGAGTGCCGTTTTGTAGTCAGTTAATGAGTTGGTCTGGCTTCCAGCGACGAGGCTTCGGACTTAATGGAGACGTCTTTGCGATAATAATATTTTGATTTATTAATTTAAAAATAAAGTTGAAAATCTTTTATTGATTTCTTTTCTGAACTTTTTTTTTAAAACGAGTTATTTTATTATAATTATGTACTTTATTTTAATAATTTAATTTGTATAGCAGTCTTATACAGATATGGCAGCAAGCCTTTCGTGTGCATGATGGTATAATGAGTGAGAGCAAAGAAATTACTCAATAATTTATATTTATTTGAGTAATTGCATGTGATCCTTGGGGAGAATAATATGACTAGCAAATATACAGAAGAGGAAGGAATTAAAGGACGCGCAAACTACCGGGAAGGAACAAAAATTGGTGTGTGTGTGTGGGTAAGAAAACTCTGCTTCTAGTGCAATAAAATATGATTTTATACAGTTAAAGGATTCTAGTAAGCAATGACTTTAATTTTAGAGTAATTTTAGAAGATACTTCAGCTGCTGGTGTTGTTCTTGGGCTTATTTCTCTGCCATATGGGCTCTACCAAGCCATTTCGAGTAACTTTCACAATTTTCAGATATCGGGAATGCGTGTCATTTCGGATTTATATTGCACCCTCGAAACACACACACATAAATAAATCAGTAAAGTTCTGTAGCGAATATTTTGTCTTTATTTCCTATGGCTATTGCGCAAGGAATAGAATCCGCTCTGTATTACGACACTCAAGTCAAACGTGTTTCTTCAAGATTAGCCTTTGGTTAATCTCTCTCTACGAAAAAATTACCGAAATTAACTCTGCCAGACATGTTTCACTATGAAAATGGGGTTCGCCTATTCAATCATTATAGTTAGTCAGCGTATTTACTGCAGTTTTGGAAACTCTTATCTCTATAATGTTTTTTTGCCAACTTTTAGCTTCGTATCACATCCTTCTTTTGCCACTTTTCCCTTTTCCTGACAGCACATTCTTCACACATGCCATAGCTGGCAAGGATATTTCCCCACTAGAAGATACTTTAGACCTTCTGGCGTTGTTCTTGGGTTTATTCCTCTGCCATATGGGCTCTACCAAGTAAATGGAGTAATATCCATCTATCATTTTTTTTCTTTATTTAATGACACATACGTTTTATCTGCTGACAATGAATGTCAACTCGGCTTTCTTAAACCGATCCCATTCGTGTTAGAAATAATATCTCATAGATTTGTGTTATTTTTTTTATTGGCTTCAAGAAATCGGTTAATAAAAATAATAAAAATCGTATAAATACGATTTAAATTTAAAACATAATTTGAATTTTCCTTACGATTTTAGCTTTTTTTTTTATTTATTTTTTTTTTAAAGAATTAGTCCTCTAATTCGTTATTTTAAGAACTACAGGTCACCTGCAAGCTACTTTGCAAAAAATGCAATTTGATCAGTCTGTTGTGGAGTTTCTGAACTTGTCCGTGAGTAAATGTTCTTGAAGATATAATGCCTTGCTGCTAGGAACTAGTTCAAAAGTAGGACAGTGCATGAAATATGCATCCATTTAAACTCCAAGTAGAAAGTTAGTTTGCATCAACATGTTACATTTTTTATACGTACAGGCATAAGTGTATGGAAAATATTCTGTTGCTTCAAACGTCTTCCTTAAGTATACACGCGGGCCCTGCGTACGGATGGTGGAATGACAAGTTGGGATATTATCATAGCGAATTCCATGCACTTCTAAGAATCCAAAATCATATTGTTCGTGAGTGGCTCCACCTAGCTTCAATGAGCAGATATTTCACCGTATGTGAATGTAGTTGACGATAATCAGACCATGTCTAGAGAGACGACGCCAAGCAATAACCTTAGATCAGTAATAGTCTGTCGTATGAGAGTGATGTGGATGCTGCATACATGATTCATCTTTAATGTTCTCAAAAGTATGTTTCTTTACTTCCAAAACATGGCTTTTTTCTGTAAATATATTTCTTTATCAGTGGAGCCAAAATTTTAGGTTCGTATTTTTATTTTCGAATTTTTTAGTTATATTTCATGTTTTTCTGAAACGTTTTTGTTTTCATTCTAAAAACTGCTTTTATATCCTATTTAGGTTTTCTGTTTGTTTTTTTTAAAGCATCTTCTTGCACCGTATCTGTTATCAGCTATATTCGTAACTGTCATGTTATCACTTCCTCAGAAGTCACCCAATATATATCGCGGTAATAGCGGGCTGGTTGCATATAAAGTACAGCACCACTGTAGGGGAGTGTAAGTTCAGGATAAATTTCTTACACAGAGCTATAACACCTGTAATAGATGTGAAATTCTTTTGTTGACTATACAATTAAAAATGAACAATAATATTTTCCACGTCAATTTCAATATATACAGGATTTAACACACTTTAATTGGCTTAGAAACTAATTATTATTGGCCACTAATATGAGGCAGTCTAGTTAGCCAAGTGGCCACTGTATCTGCTCTCCAATAGGCTGCCGATTCTAGTCCCGCCAGGGGCATGGATGTTTGCGACTGTCCTATTAACTCTTTGTGGAAAGGCATCTGCTACCCTACTAATTCGTCTAGCAGAAAGCTTCATTCTTAAAACCCAATGAGGTATGGGGAATGACTATAGCATCAAATGACGTCACATGTGAATAACTAACTGATATGAGAATTAACTAATGGTAGAGCCATGTAGATATTAGAATAGGCCTTGTCCTTATTAATATTCAAGAATGTTCAACTAGTGTCCAGAAGCAGTTCCTATGCATTGTGCTTAGATTTCCGTGATATATGAATTGCCATATCATAACAAGAGTGATATGGTAATCCACAGAATTCTTGTGGATCGCCAGATCCTGTGGTCCAAGACGTAGATCGATCAATCAATCCAGAATATCTAAGACATCACAAAATTAAGGGCAAACCAAATTAAGGATCAAAGAACAGTTCAGATGCAAATTATTGATAACATTTTTATCAATAATTTTAATATTTTTATTTATTACGAAATATCAATAAAATTATTGATATTTCGTAATAAAGTCGGGGATGTTGAGTGTTTTTGTGTCATCTCTTAGGAGAAACATACACTGTAGGTTACTTTAATCCAACATAAATAGCCTGAATATAAATATTGTTAAATTCCGAGCTATACATGAAGGATAAGAATCAATCCTACAAATGGATTAAAAAAAAGAGAAAAGATTATAATAGAATCAGATACCGTGTATGAAACAGTAAGACAGAGAGAAGAAAACAAATAACGATATCAATGAAGCCTTCTTTTATTTAAGGAATAGAATGACTGTTTTATTTTCTCACTTCAAATAGAAGTATCTTCTTCTATTTGAAGAATCTAGTCTTCACTAGCTACAGCCAGCTACAAGGACACACGTGCAAGTGGATTTCCTTAAAAAATCCTTTTTATTCAAATATTTGACGATACGTATGTGGTGTTAACCGGAAATACTGAATCACATCCGGTACTTGTATGTGAAATATCGCAGAGAGAGAGTAAAATGGGTTGGCTGTTTGCCAGCTGCCCAAATGCTTGATGACATTGCCTTCATCGGAAAAATTGGAAACTGCCGAGAGTCAAAAAAAAACCCGTCTTCCATTAACATTTCATGTCGAGAGGCTGCACGAGGTTGTCTGCATCCCGACAGTAAAATAAAGTCAATACAGTGTTTCTTGTCTCTCTGTGTCTGCAATGTATTCTACGCTTTGTCTCTCTGTGGACTACTCTTTGACTACTGCAAGTTCCAATATTCTTTGCTTTAGCCCCATTCGTAGTCTACATTACACCGAACCACTTACTTCTATTGAATTTTGTATTATCTACACGTTATATATTTCCGCTACTGCTAACGGTATCTGTTTCTTAATCTTCGTATATAACACTGTTTTCCGATTAGTTGTTCTTCCGAAGATTAAAGTGATCTATTTTTCAGTGTCCAAATGGAATTTGTTTTCAGATTTCATATAAACATACATCGGAATTTTTCGAGTTCCCATGACCAGGAGAAGGAACATTAATACCGTAATATTTTGGATTATACTTGGCAAAATAGACAGTATGTAAGGATAAAGGCATGCATACGTATAGATTATATTTGTTTTATGCATTACACAACACCAGACACGCACACAACCTGATACAGAACAATCCACTGATTTCAATTTAGCCTTGGTTTTCTACGAACAAGTTTATTTTTTCTTTATGCGACTTCCACAAAAGGTTGTCCACCGATAGTGCATAAGTACTGTTGACGGAATAAGGATTTTTTATATTTTTATCAGTTTATGTTTTTGCATTTATTTATTTATTTTTGCATAGTCCGAAAACTCTGCTTTACACACCAAACATGGAACTTTTTCCGATTACTTTTAAGCTCTCCAACAGCCTCTTCAAAGCTGTTGGTTGGAGAGCGGGTACGCTTGCCATTCGGTCAACCAGGCAGGAAAATGCCTAAGAAACTACACTGCCTAAGAAACTGGTGATCACTGTTGTATTCATTATTGATGTCAAAGAGTCCCGTGTTCAGGTCATCGAATATAAAGACATAAATCCTCGTGCAGAACTTGGAAAGGTACACAATACGTCGGATTATATAAAGAATTGCCAACTATCTCGGATCTAAAGACTACGACATTTTTACAGTATCATATCTCAACCTGTTTGTTTATGTCTTGGTCATAAGCGTTTGGTGAGCCCTTTAAATTTATTCTAATAGAGTGAGTGTGTGTGTGTTCCCATAATATTATCCCTCCCCATTATTTTCTCAACAACTTCTTTATACAAATCGCTATGCGAAGTTTTAGATTCTTTTATTTTTGTCTTCCCTTCTTTTGGAACTTGCAGAGCGAATAAGACAGCCGAAAACGTAGAAATAGTTGAAAACGATTCATAGCTATTGAAATGGAGATTTTATTCAAATCCTTCTTTACTTAATCTACATCTCCACAAAGATGTCTACTCGACTGTTCTTGATGCAAAGCTAATGTATGTCTCTAGGAGATCGGATGAAAAGTAGTGATGGAAGAATCAGATTTGATTCATGCTAAGAATTCTCACGGAAACAAAAGGATGATGGTAGCTATTTTGAGCGCGCATAAAACTATACCTCGATGCAAACATAGATGAATATATCTATCTATCTATAAATGTGTCGTTTGAAATCGTGTTCAATTCTGGCATTGAAAGAATTGATACGAGAAGAAATTGGAATATGGGAATGAAAGCCTCCAAAATAAATATCGCTTACTGGAGTCAAAAATGAATTGCACTTCCCTTTTTTCTAAATAAATCCATCCCTTTGATTTATTTTATATTTTTTGTTTCAAAACAAGTTACTGACTTATTTTTCTCCCGTCATACTTTGAGCTAATTAACAAAGAAAGAGATCAAAGATTGACATCGCCGAAATGAAACCATTTCGGCATGTCAATTATCTATTTTTCGGACCATAAGACGCATATTTTTTACGTAGAGAAATCGACTTAGAATTGGGGTGCGTGTTACGGTCCGAAGGTAGGTGATACCGGGTAAGTCTTGGATCCCCATGTTTTCGAGCCAACCAGGTGTCTCGCTGCATATGTGGGAATCTCCGATTTACATACGAGACGAGTGGACGAATTGAATGCTACTGGTACAAGTTATGGTAATAACAAATGAAATTTAAGGTTTGTGAATATTTTTATATAATAATATTTTTTTCTAAAAATTGTATCAAAATTTGGGGTGCGTGTTATCGTTCAAAACATACGGTATCTAGAAATAGTCAATATTAAAAAGCTATCATTACGTCAAAGCCTAATGTATATACAGACTTTGAAGGTTTCATAATTTTGATCAAAAAGCTTATGAGAATACAATCCTTGGCATCGGAGTTGACTTAGCTTGCACTACTTAAAAGACGAGCTTCCATAGCTCAGTCGGTATTGAAACCCTTTGGTTGGAAAAACCTGGGTTCGATTCCCGTCAGTGACGTGAGGGCCGGTCTCATATGGAGGTAAGATTTTTTTTCATACCAGAAACTAGGGTTTTTTGTCCCTCAGAACAGGCAAAACGGCCCCGTGAACATACATGGATTACAGTCATGAATGCGTCCCAGCCATATGCCAGTCCCGAGCCCAGATAAAAATAGGGAGGACTGAGATGGTGCCGTACTTCCCCGTAAAAGGGGCTCACGGCCGTTGAATCATCATACGAAATAAATAAAACTTAAAAGACACGAGCGCTGTGACCTGGCGTCCGTATATTCTCTTTTTATTAACGTATATTTGATAAAGGTTTCACTGGCCTGACAGCTGTTTCTAATTGGGTTTGAGCTAATATTTTTTTTCTGGTTAAACTAGTTGAATACAGTATTTGGCAGCGCTAGAGAGAGAGAGAGAAAGAGAGAGAGAGAGATGATCACTACATATAATCCATTTTTCTGTTGTTGGCATCTTAATATTTAGTGAAATATGAAATTATGTGCTTTTAACCATCAGAATATGCTTATTCCATGTCAGTTAGTTATTTAAGCAAAATATTAAACCATACAGAATATCGCGTCTTAGCGAATGCAGTAACTATTGTTTAGTTATTATAACGAGGCAACTAAGGCTATGATACGAAAGTATTCTATATTTAATTGCTCCTGTTCCCTGATCAATTTGTCTGTTTTGTACAAATAAAACTTAAGTTTTAACTATTTTAATTGAAAAATGCTCATAAGTGTCTTTCGTATCATGTTTATGGGGCTTCAAATGCTTCAACTGTTATTTTTAATTGAAAAGTTCTCAGAAATGTCCTTCGTATCATGTTTTTAGGGGCGCACAAATGCTTTCACTGTCACGGTAGTAACGAACTGTACAAGGAACAAAACTAGCCTTCTTAATATCATTTTTATAAACACGTATCGTGGTCACAAGTGATTCGATGTTATTAAATCGCTTGCTTCATGATTATCACTTTCTTTGATGTCTTTTTTTCAAGTGTTTTTTTTTTTTTTTTGTCAACATCAAGACATATTTCTGTTGCCCAAATCCCAAGGCTGTGAAATCGTGCCTCAGTGTCCAATAGTCCAATATCCACTTACTTTCTGGTCAGCACACGGATATAAACGGGGACTATATGCTTATGCACTTGATTCAATCCTTAAAAATTTACCATAATCTCAAATCGAATACTTTTGTGTAGTGGGTAGAACGTTTTATACGGGATTGGAGCCTGTCTAGGACCCAAAGAACTTTTACTAGGGACTTCACCTGAAGGTGAGTTATCCAGTTTCATACGGCGGTTGAAGTGATTTTTCCAAGGGAAATCTTTGGTTTTTCATTTTGCAACACACACGATCGCAAGCAGACCGGAAAAAATGCTCGCAATTTACAGATATAAGCCCCAGCATAAGCAGTAATCAAGTTTTAGTAAAGCCATTGAGCCTAACCCGAAAAAGAAGATAGGACGACATTAAATTTTTCAATGGAACAACCCCCCCTTGAAGCTATAAGCACGCGATATTGGTTTAACGAAAACAGGAAATGAATGACCACTCAATTCCTTAAGAAGAATACAAACGGACTAAAGGATTGGAAGTTACTCTATTATTCTTCTTTCGCCTAGTAGCTTTTTCGTTCCTTATTTTCTTTTTCTTATATTTCGACTTTCTGTACATCCGCCATGCTCTTGCTTATCCTTATCGCCATCGTCTTGCTTTCTTCCTTCCTCCTGTTCACCTTTCTTATCTTTGGCATCTTTTTTTTTATTAATTGAATGATGAAACTAACAGAAACGACCCATTTCATATTTTCGTCGCGCCGTTGTGCTACAATTTCGAATGGATTTTATCGACCTTCCTGAGAAGGGGGAGGAGAAATTTGGCAGCTTCCAATAAAAGAAGTTTGATTAATGACTTTGGTACCTGAAGAATCCGGATGTACAAGATCGGCGTTTTCCAATATGCTTTCAATAGAGCTTTGTTTAAATAAAGGAAGCAAGTAGCTTCTTTCTCAATCTGTGCGTTTCTCTAACTGTGAGAAAAACAAGAGAAATGGCAATGCATAGAATTCCAAGAAAGTCAAAATATATTATACGAGTTTTTATTATATTTGGTCGTTCATTGTTAACAGTTCTCCCAACAATTGCACTTTTCGTCAGTTATTAAATAATTTATTTTTTACTCCACTAGGTGGCACTAAGAATTATGACAGATTTTTCAGTAAATATAAATAAAAATAATTGTTAAAAAGGAAGAATCAAGAGACTTCATTTAAGCTATATATAAAATAAATAAAAATAGGGAATATTATTAAGCTATATATAAAATAAATAAAAATAGGGAATATTATTAAAGCTCCATCCTTATATTCATAGACGAATATTTGTAGAAACTTTGGAAGAGTTTTTTATAGTGGGATTCTCGGTGTGTATTTGTACACACACACACACACACACACAAAAAAAAATTAATACTCGTTGTATGTTACAAGACTTCTTTTGAACCGTAGTCCACATATTCTCAGGTGGAAATATCAGATTTCAGATTCATATTTGCCACCATTGTTATGTTACATAATCTATCATGCATTAAATGGAGCATTCAAAAAACGTAAACGGAAAAAACTTAAACGGATATCTTTAAGATATCCGTAAGAATAACGTTATTCTTCTGTCGTTTGATCAATACGTATTATAGTTGATTCTGACAGGTGTCTAAAGTTTTTGAATATTTGCAAACATTTTTTTTTAGAGAAATCTTTATATTTTCTAAAAAACAACAATATTATTTATCTTTATTAGTTGTTTATTATGTTTTAGTAGATCTGATCAAATTATCAGATCCTATCAAATGCACAGACTTCGATATTGCCATATAATTCGTGTTTCCATGACATCGCTAATCTTAATAACCTAGTAGGTAGTTTTGCATATGCGCAGATGTTAAAAGGAGGTGCAATTTTCCATTTCATTCTAAGTGAATAATCATATAACACTTGCATTCAACGTTGCATTCACAATTTTTTTTTTAAATTCTAAGAGAGTTTCTGATCCCTCTCAAGACTACTTTTCGTTCTCTTTCTATTTCCTGTTATTTTTGACTTTAATACAAAATGCTAGTCATTTTTGCGAAAAAAATAATGAAATATAATACTAAGAATGGTATTGGATGCAAAAAAATAGTGAATATTCGTGTAATGAATCAGTCCAAGAGAAATACAATAAAATCAAAAATCAAATTTTATATGTATTTTTATATAAAATTATTAAGAAAGTAAAATTCAATATTAAAAATATATAAAAATAATAGAATAAAATAAAAAACAAAGTTATTTTCATCAAAATGATATCAACAGCATTATAGGTTTCATATGCATTATTAATAATTGATCATCAACTCTTAACTAGAAAGAGTTGAAAGATGAATTGCTGGAGAGAGTTGGATGGAATCAATCGACCGTGAGATGCGGTGATTGATTCATTCAATCCAATACCCTTGGAGGGTAATAGGTGGCAATACTGTAGCCAATGAAGTTCTAACTGAGGCTCGGCTATTGCTGTTACCCTCCTGCCATGATCAGAGCTTTAATAGCTCAATAACACCTTCTCCCTACACTGTCCTTTACAGATAACGGGGAATATGAAAAGCATTCTTGCTTCGCCCCTTTAAGCCAGTCCTTATAAGGACTAGAAAGAGTTGCTTTGTTGACTTTCAGAAAGCATTTGACAGTATTGACCAGAAAGTAACATTAGCAGTTCTGGAATCCTATGGAATTGATAAAAAACTAATAGCTATATTAAAAGATGTTTATCAGAATGCAGTTGCAGCAGTTAGAATAAGTGATGATTTGGGGAAATGGTTTGAAACAAGCAGAGGTACTAGACAGGGAGACCCAATATCATCAAGCATTTTCATCGCACATTTAGAAAGAGCAATGGATAAAATGAAAGAAGATGCCAAAGGAATATTTGTACACGGAATGAGAATTAACAATCTGAGATTTTTAGATGACATTGTTATTATTGAAGAAGACGAAAGAGAACTACAAAGAACACCGAAACTGTTAAATTAGGAAGGGAAGAGATTTGGACTTGTTATGAACTTTGAAAAAACAAAGACAATGGTATTTGGTGAGAAGAACATGAAACAAAAGATACAAGTGGATGGAACTGATATAGAAAATGTAGAACAATTCACATATTTGGGAATTAAACTGACATATGACTTGGACTGTAAAAAAGAAATAAAGATCAGGATTGCAAAGGGAAGAACAAATCTGAAGGCCATGGATAACATCTGGAAAAGTAAAGTGATCAGTCTGCAAACAAAACTAAGAGTGTTGGAAACATGCCTCTTCAGCGGTGTACTGTACGGATCTGAAACGCGAGTAATAAATTAGGAATCAAGAAAAAGAATTTTGGCATTTGAAAGAACTTGTTACAGGGAGATTCTAAGAATAGGATGGGTACAGAAAATCACCAATGAAGAGCTCTATCAGAAGATACAACCAAAACAGAATCTAATGCAGAAGATTACAAAACGGAAGCTGCAATTATTTGGACACATCTGTAGAATGAGCGAGGACAGAAAGATAAAGACATTTATGTTTGGTATTTTGGATGGTTTAAACAGAAGAGGTAGACCATACAGAGAATGGATAGGCGATATAAAAGACTGGTGTGGAATGGGTGTACAAAAACTGCGACACTGTGCACTGGACAAAGAAAGGTGGAAGAAGATAGTGAAACAGGTATCAGACATCAACGGAAAGTGAGCCCATGATTCGTGATGATGATGATGAACTCTTAACTAGGTGACAAATGATCGAATAGTGATCAATCGACCTTGAGATGCGGTGATTAATACCCTTGGAGGGTAATGGATGGCAATGCTGTAGCCAATGAAGTTCTAACTGATGCTCGGCTATTGCTGTTACCCTCCTGCCATGATCAGAGCTTTAATAGCTCAATAACACCTTATCCCTACACTGTCCTCTACAGATAACGGGGAAGATGAAAAACATTCTTGCTTCGCCCCTTTACGCCAGCCCTTATAAGGACTAGGTGACAAAGAATGTTAAGGATTGCCTGTCCTTTTTAGAACTTCCAGGGTGGCGGATGTCAATGAAGTTTTAACTGAGGTTCGGCTATTGCCGTTATCCAGCCATGACTAGAGCTTTTTAGCTCAATAACACTCCATCCACACAGATTCTCTTCATTCAGATGACGGGATGAAGAGTCAAGGACTCAGTCCATCGCCCAGTCCTCTTTAGAACTAGGTGACAAAGAAGTATCTAAAATGTACTTTGTCTCGAATTGTTTTGTAATGTAATAATTGCATTTTTTCGCCTCATTTTCCAACCAAAGGGCATCATTGTCTACTGACTGTGATGCCCTTTGGGGATCACAGTCAGTAGACAGTAGAGTTTGTTTCTTTTTGCATTGATTTGGCGTTGTGTAGCACTACTTAAAATCGTGAATCCAGAAGATAATATTCTGTCTTTTATTAATGTTAGGATTTCACCCTTGTTACGAGTTGTATGGCATCCCTTCTAGACGAGACTGTTTCTTAAATAATGCAACTTATTTAGCAAAATTTGATTTAGTTAAATATTATATAATTGTGTAATTTAAAGGTGTCATCAAACAAACGTTGAGCACATAGTATTCAGTATTTTAGATAGGTTGAGGGTTAGAAAGAAAAGGAAGAAACGTGTAAATTAATATATAGCTTTAGGGATAGGTTTTTAATATGCTTCCCACTCACGTAAGACGATGAAATCCATTTCCCACCAAAAGACAATCACAAACATCCGTGCCCGGATTCGAAGCCGCGACCTGCTGATTGGAAAGTGAATACGTTAACCACTCGGCCAACCAGGCCAGTTTAGTTGTTATTTAATAATTCAAGTATGTCAAGAATAGAAATGAGAACTACATAGTGACATATTCGAATAAAGTTAGTCATCAAATATTTATTTTTTGTATGATGGAGGTATCGAGTGTGTTCTCAAAAGAACAATATTATGAACTTAAAGGGAAAACAAATTATTAATTCATGTGAGGGAATAAATGACCGAACAACTCTGGGATGTATCAGGTTTGAGCACGTTATCTTTGTTATAATTTGCGTATTTAACTTTCCTTTACACATTGTATTATTAAGAGTTTAAAATGTCCGAACTCATTTTGTACTATTTGCGACAATTTCTTTCGCGTTTTTATGTCGGTTTCGCTCAAGAAAGGTTTGTACCTCATAGCATATTTAATAGAGTAGTCATAGAGTAATAATCCGTAAATATCACACTATACTAGATGCAGAATTTTACAAGCCAGTTCATATCTTCGCTCCAGAGGGTTGGTTTGAATACCACTGTGTATATGGATGGTGGTAAACAAATCGATTCAATCAGTCGGTGTAACTTAGTGAAAAAGAGGTGAATAACATCACAGACGTGATCAAAATGCTTATTTGTACAGAATTGTGAAAGAATTCTTGTTGCCTATACAGTTTTAAAACTCACCATAGCTATATTCGGCATATTATAAGTTATTCAAATACAAACCACCCCCAAATTCGACAAGTTTCAAACTACAGACCCATGGGATATTACTAAGTTTCCCCTTTATGTTATTTGAAAACCAAGCATGACACACTAAAACTCTATCCAGCATGATTACACGTAGGATTTCTAGACAAAGAAGCGTGATTCACATGTATGAGGGGGGAGGGAGGGAGAGACAGGGTACTCTAACATTAGAAATGCAACAGCACAAGGAATTGTTAAATAAATTGTAAAAATATAAGAAATACCATAGATTTATAGTTTATTTAAAAGCGTTCTACTAAACTCAAAACACCTTAGGGATGTCATAAACAGGACTTGGCTGAATTTATTCATCGCTTTCATGAATTTTTCTATAAACATAATGACATAAGATTCCCCGTATATAAAGAGTAACCTAATCCTGATTATTAATTCCAAATATATTCTATGAGTATACAGCGTCTCGTGTTATTTAACCTCACTAAAGGCAGTTTAGTTAGCTGACTTTAGTGTGTGTAAGCGTGTACGCACACGCAGTGTACCTTCTCTCTCTATTCCTTTTCTTAGGCTTTTATATATATAAAAAAGCCTTTTCTTAGGCTTTATATATATATATATATATATATATATATATATATATAAAACGAAACATTGGCTACCTATAATATCTCTTTTTACTTTAAAAATCGTAACTGCTTCCTTAGAATCCGTTTTAATATTTAGTCTCGTGCGTTTTAGTGTTTTCACATACGATTCTCACTCACTCACTTCCTTCGTAATTCTGACATATCTTAAGAAGCCTTTCCGTAATTGTTTTCTGCCTGTTCTTTGCGAATAGCAGTTTCTCAGTTCCTTAACCCAATCTCTTGGGAAGCCTTTGATACAAGATGTTCGCGAGATATATTCTAGTGCTACTCGACGGAGAAAGAGAGAGAGAAAGATAAAGACTTTTCAGCTGATTCCCTTTGTGTAAACGTCTGCACTTAGTAAAAAGAGGAAAACAAAAGTATTTTTAACCTACTTTAAATACTGAGTGGGATTTATGATCTTTGTATTCTCCAGGGATCATCTTTTCTTCTTACCAAACTACATTGCAGACACGTGGAGAGAAGATAAGACAAAAAAAAAAACCTAATTACCTTAGGAGGGATACATGACAGTGCTTTAGCACATGAATACGTTTTGGTATAAAAAATCCATCCCAATTAACCTTTGTGACAAATAATTTTACCGAAGTCAAAGGCCAAAATTTAAAAAAATAATAATCTGGCATTCAATACTGATAATACGTGTTCTAATTAATATTTGATGTAAATTCATTTTTAATTATCTAAATATTAATCATTACACCAAAAATTATGTATCGCGACTTTGTAACAACGACTGACTCTTCACGCTTCATGCTTATCATGTCACGCAAGCCTTCCAAATTTTGTCTAACGGTTGTTAAACGTTACTGCATTTCTTTATTTTTTTTTTCATTTACTAGTAGTTTTTTACCTTCTTGTCTTGACAAAGTTAGTCAGTTACAGCTAGTATGTGTTAACCTTAAAAAAAAGACCAAATATAATGTTTATCATGAACACTCTAAATGGATATATGAAATATGAAACACAATGTACCGTTGCCTAGAAAAAGATAAATGAAAAAAGGCAAAATTACTGAACCATCTTACTTTCCTCAAATGTTATCATCCCCAAGTTTATAATTACCAAATCATATCAAGCGACAGACATATTCGGTCAACACAAGCCGAACGAAATTATTATTTATCCTTATAGTCCTTATATAAGGACTGGCTTAAAGGGGCGAAGCAAGAATGCTTTTCATCTTCCCCGTTATCTGTAGAGGACAGTGTAGGGATAAGGTGTTATTGAGCAATTAAAGCTCTGATCATGGCAGGAGGAGTTAGAACTTCACTGGCTACAGCATTGCCATCCATTACCCTCCAGGGTATTGGATTCTATTCCACAACCATCTCGAAATTATTATTGATTATAGCATGTTTAAAACTTATTTTTAATATATTTCGTTTTAAAAAAAGTGTATAAGAAAAATAGAATTCTTAGAGATTATGTTTTATAAAACTTAGAAATAAGAATGAAATAATATGTTAGTTTTCGGTTTCCACTATATTTTAGAAACTTCTTTAAGAAAGTCATGTTTTATATGTGTTTTCTACACGAATAAAGGCCTTCAATTGTACACCTGGGACGATTTTTAGTTGGTAAACTGTGCTCGAGTCTTTCTTATCTAAAGCCAAACAGTCACGAGAGTTCAGGAAATTCTAGTGGAAACGCAGAGTGCATCTCAACACAAAAGTCAAATACATTTAAGTATTTTTACAATAAGCGATGTCCTGCATTATCTGTTCTTTCTACGTTCCTCAATGCGGAATGTATAAATCTTGTCAGAGTGTAGTCAAAGTCCGTAGGCTATAATGCCAAAAACCTTGGCCTTTTTATGTCTGTTTCCATGTTTCTGGAGAAACGTTGTGGGAGTGTTAGAAATAAATGGTAAATAAGATCCCGTCTACTTTATCAGCAAACACAAGACTAGCTGTTTGCCCACACAGAATGCGAAGAAAGATTTTGTTTCAAAGCAAATAAATTCATTTTGTTTTGTTCGTAAAACATGCAATACTCTCTGAATAAAACATATCAACACACTATTTTATGTAGTTTATTACAGTTTGCGTACAGCTGAAAAGCCGTGAGAATATTTAATACTATACACAATAAAGTGATATTCTTCACAGGTAGTGAAGAATGTCACTTTATTGTGACATTCTTCACTGCCATATAAAGTGACATTCTTCTCATCAGGAGATTACGAATTGCTGATTATTTAATTCATTCTTATGATACTGTAATGTTATACAAAGTACGATACTTAGAGAAGTAATAAAAGCTAAAGTCATATAAAATAAAATTGTAATCATAAAAAAATTACAGAAATTTAAAATTATTAATTTTTTTCTTAAAAATATAACTTATAAATGAGAATAACTTCTGATTCTTTTTTTTAAATTGGCATAACAAATAATGAAATATTATTCCCTTGTGATAGGGGAGCCCGTCACTGAGTGGAACCAACGCTGAGATTAGGACGGTCTTTCGCCCACTATGGAGTGGCCTAGAGATCGTCCGTATTTTTGAGATTTCACCTTTACTTACATAGTCGGTGATTGATTTTCAATCCAATACCCTTGGAGGGTAATGGATGGCAATGCTGTAGCCAATGAAGTTCTAACTGAGGCTCGGCTATTGCTGTTACCCTCCTGCCATGATCAGAGCTTTAATTAATAGCTCAATAACACCTTATCCCTACACTGTCCTCTACAGATAACGGGGAATATGAAAAGCATTCTTGCTTCGCCCCTTTAAGCCAGTCCTTATAAGGACTATAGGTTTATGAGTGGCAGGAGGAATCAGTAGACCGTGAGATGCGGTGATTAATTCATTCAATCCAATATCCTTGGAGGGTAATGGTTAGCAATGCTGTAGCCAGTGAAGTTCTAACTGAGGCTCGGCTATTGCTGTTACCTCCTGCCATGATCAGAGCTTTAATAGCTCAATAACACCTTATTCCTACACTATCCTCTACAGATAACGGGGAATATGAAAAGCATTCTTGCTTCGCCCCTTTAAGCCAGTCCTTATAAGGACTAAAGCTTATTGCATTGCAGCACAGGAGTCGACCATGAGATGCGGTGATTAATATCCTTGGAGGACAATGGATGGCAATGCTGTAGCCAATGAAGTTCTACCTGAGGCTCGGCTATTGCTGTTACCCTCCTGCCATGATCAGAGCTTTAATAGCTGAATAACACCTTATCCCACTGTCCTCTACAGATAACGGGGAAGATGAAAAGTGTTCTTGCTTCGCACCTTTAAGCCAGTCCTTATATGGACTATAAAGAGTTTATTCCATCTAGCGTTTCTTGTTTTAAAAGAGAAATTATTACAATTATTTCTCTACAGAGTAATAAACTTATCCTGAAATTTGTTAGAAAAGCCAATTAATTTGGGGATCGCTAGCTTTAAATACACGGATTATGTTATGTTATATACTCAATTAACAAATATTATTGTAATAAATTCTAACAAGTTAATATAAAAAATTTGAAATGTATATGATTTTATTCTCTGTTTCCAGGTGTATATAGAAAAATATACCTGAGTTTATTCAAACCTTACTCTTGAAATATGTAACGTGAAAAACATTAGCGTACTTCTTAATTTTTATATCACACCTGTTTAATATCTTTATTATTATTTTTTAAAATAAAGGTTAATTATCCCCAAGAATAGTTTTATCATTCCATTTACTATAAAGTAGTGGCAACCCTGTACATCACATCAAGATTACAGGGAAGCCATCAATACAGGAGGATTGAGTTCAATCTATTCTTTATGCTATAAAATCGCATTGACCAGGCATCAAAAAATACTGATAAAAATGGACTTTATCTTATGTGTAATACTTGTTAGGCGTTTTATTGTAAATGGCCTAACGGCTCATAATTTTCTCATGCAACATTTTTGGCATATTTTAGTTTAGCCAGACATTTGCACTATACAGCCAATGAAATTTCCCGAATTCTCAAGCAACTGTTGGTTTATAAAAATCACTTGATTGAGAAAACGTGACAATGTGGCACTATTGCCTCAGCATTTATATATTCGGATTTTAATTACCGGGTAAAAATTTTAGACAGATATTTAGACTTCACTGCATAATAATTGAAGGCAAAAAGTCAGTTTCTTGTACACTATAAGTATTATTCATCAAAGTGGAAATTTCTTTTTATAACTCGAGAGTCTCCATTGCTAAGTAGGTAACGGCGATGTCCTTTGGTACGAAAGACTTCAGTTCTAATGCGTCACCGCAGAGAACCTCTGGGAGCTTTTCTACTGAAGTCGAGGGAGGGTATCCTTCCAGAATTTAGCTAAAAAGTAGTGCAATATCAGTTTGTTTTCTATACGTAAAATGAAATTCTGTGTTTGCATTCTGTTCCTGGAGAAATCAGAGAATAATAATAAGAGAAATCATAATAATGGAGCCTGTATAGTTCAGTCGGTATGATACCTAAAATGCACTGTCATCATACAAAACACTCGAAGTATTTTCTCAACCACCAAACAGTTCATTTAGCTTATTAACCCCATCATATGTAATTATCATTTTTGGCTTTCCAAAAATTGTTGAGTTTTTAAGTACATTTTCAATTACGGATTAAAATGTGTATTTTCCGGTAATACAAAAGATAGAAAAGGTTTGATTTAATTCTCTATCTCGCTCTCCCGGTTCTCACATTCCAATCAGTGCATGAATGACCACCGGGAAGCTGAGACTTTAACATCCATTTAGTTAAAATATCCTCTAGGATAGCGCTTCCCAAACTGTGGGCCATGGCCCCCTGGGGACCGTTAGTTTTGTTGAGGGGGCCGTTAAATAATGAAAACAAATTTAAAATGTTTTAAGACTAAGTGTGCCATGTCAGATGTGTATGTAAGATGCCAAAAATGTAATATTTGCATTTGATTTTTGCCATATTCGCTGTGTATGTTTTGTATTGAATATAAATACAATAAATATTATAATAATATATGTCTATATTACGACTTTTGTTCGATGGGTGCCGTGAAATATTTTAATTTTTCTAAGGGGACCTTTACATCCATAAGTTTGGGAAGCACTGGTCTAGGACGCGTCTATGTTTAGACATGCAGAGAAGTGATCTTTTAAATACACAAGAAAAGATGCATTTCTCAATCTATTTATATCCGTGCGCTAATGAAGTCTCTTGGCTTCATTACGTGCTCTATATTTGCATATTATAAGCTTTTATAGAGATGTCTTATACTTTGGAGTACCATGTATGGATTACATTCCATTTCTTCTTCTTCGGCACTACAACTCCATGTAGGGCCTTCGCCTCCCATTTTTTTTGTTTGTTTCATAACTCACTACGAGGTGGGGTCGTTACTCCCACGCTCAACCATGAGTAAAGGTCTGTGAAGTGTTGTGTTCTTAAGACCGGTTTGCCTGCTTTGCGGGAGGAAAATCCCCAGATTAACTGGGGAGAAAAACCCTGCAGTTCAAGCCCAAGACCGGCTAATTTGGCTATAGCTGAGGAAGATCCTTCAGCTCTTCACATCATTGACGGGAATCGAACCTAAGACACTCCTTCCCCCAGGCATATGGTTGCGAAGCGCGTAACCACTCAGCTAACCGCGCGGACTTACATTTCATTTACGTCATTAAAATAATTAAGTAAATTTAAATATAATTTGAAATTAATTCAAAATCTAATTTCGTAAATAAGAAAATTGAAATATTTTGTATATGACCGTTTATATATTGAAATATTATGACACTATAGAAATCCTAGATAATCAAAGAAAGGTAAGTCATCAAAATAATCAAATAAAAATATCAAAAATAACATCATTTTGAACAAAGATATAGTTCATAAACTAGAGACGTTTGGCTTATATATTATACACACTTTTCTTGTTGCCATATACTTTTAATGATTTTGCTTGTTTTCTCAAGTTTTGAGAAAACTTGATATGTGACAAATCTTACTGGCATCCAAAATGTATTACTACAGTTCATTAAATTCTGTCCAACTAAAGAAGAATAAAATTGTGTATCTTTTCGAAAATTTTGTTTACTCTTGCTCCTTTTTATATTTAAATGTCTTGACAGATTTTTCTAACGGTCTTAAATACGAAATCTCTTTAACCAGAGCAAAGTTATTATAGGCAGAATTATATACACAATATTAATGTAATAGGTATTTCCGCATTTTAAGAAATAACTAAAAATGATAAATACATGTGTCTTCCAAAATAAGCGAAATACAAAAATAGACACGCTACTCTTTGCTGATGATCAGATCATCTTTAGAAAGACTGAAGATGAACTGCAGAAATCAATCTATAATTTAAATAATATTATGCAACAATATGCCTGGGAGAAAACTAAAGTCACAGCCTTTGATGGAGATAACCATGTCAGAGATAAAATAGTAATATGTAATAAAATAATTGAGCAAGTTAATAATTTCAAATACCTAAGCCGTAAACTATCTTACATAAATGAAATAAATATTGATTTTAAGATGACAGACTTTATAAAAATCACTGTGGAGTAATTAACAGAACCTTTAAACCTAATTACATACAGAAACACACGACTTAGAGTCTACAAAATAATATCCTAACCTACATTATTATATGGAAGTGAGATTTGGACATTTGGAGAAAAAGATATACAAGAGAATTCAGGCAGCAGAAATGAAATTCCTTAGAAAAACTAACCCTATTAGATAAAAAAAAGAAATAGTGAAATAATTAAAAATCTAAAAATCAATTCCATAACATAACACACCAAGAAGAAGATGGACTGAGTTCAGAACAGGCCACGTGGTCTAGAACCTGGATAGGAAGACGACGAAGAAGAATAAGACTAAAAATGATAGATTAAAAAATTGTTGAACTTTGGTGAACTAAAGTGAATGATGAAAGAAATAAAAATGTTTTCATTAAAAAGGATATTTTTTTCTGTTTCTTTTTCTTATATAAATTAATTGCAATAATTTATGAAGCATCAATTAATTTTTGTAAGAATCTAATATGCATTAAAATCTTCAATTATGTTCTTCAAAATATTCAATCAGACAAAATATATTGGTTCAAATCTGCCAATCTGTATCAGAAATCAAAATTTACTTATTACGGAAAAATCACTTAAAACTAGCATACTATTGGGTCCAAACAAAGTATAATGATAATAAATTAACTGCCGAGTTAGAAAATGAACAGTTATCGAAATCCAAATAGTGCTAAAATCAGGCCAATATTGAAATACTACGTTTTATCGTATTTTAATACAAAATAACTAACAACAATATCATCCAGTTAGATAGGTGTCGCTAATTGTCAGTTACTGCATTTTGCATACGTAGCTAGTCAAATATAAGCAGCAAACAAATTTAAACAAAAACCTTGCTAAAAACTATAAACACAAAGTTGCTTATTTTTGAAGAGACTAAAATCATGTTACCTATTTTTTCTTTAATAATTCGAAAGTTTAATCTTAAAAATATATTTTCTTATATATGTTTTTTTTTATAAATATTTCAGAAGTTTGGTGCCGTGAATTAAGCAAAAGATTGAATTCAATATATTAGGTTTATTAACTGTGGGCTTGTTTTCCAACACACGCACAGAAACTCATTCCGTACAAAGATTATGGTAAGATCTAAAACAAAATAATAATATTTTATTAAATTTTAAGAATAAGAAAAAGATAGACGGCTTTATTTTCAACGATCATAAGTGGGCATGTAGGAGGATTCCTGCCATTTACTTACAATTAGTAAGAGTAATAAAAATAATATAAAAGGGGATAAATTTTTTAAAAATCCAAAGTTCGTTTTTTTTTTAATGACTTTTACGCAGTAAATATTAATTAGTGTACTTTATTTTAGACAGATTTAAAGACGTTGTTCGTTCGCACTTGCGAAACGTCTCCAAGGTATTCTCTGAACGAACTAAATTGCAAAACTAAGATAAAATTTAAGTCCTTACTATAAAAAAAAAAACATTCAAAATTAATGAACAGTAAACGCACTCTTTTTAATGAGACAAGGAAAAAATAAGAAATTTTATTAAACTCGAAAATACCATCTCCAAGGGACGTTGATTTAACCATTAAGTCCTTAATGATGTGCTTAATAAATTAATTGTAAGTCTGTTTGTAAAAGAAGAAGGACAATCTAGTAATCCACTGACGCATTGGATACATCGCAATGAGCGTCACAAAGATGGAAGTGGACAAATGCGATTGCTTTCTGTATAAAAGTAGGTCAAGAGATATGCCTCAGACGTAGATAATATTTTACTTCTGTTGTTAGCGCAGTAATAGAACTGTTAGGTTATGTATAATACTGCATTCTTGATAATACTCTTAACTAAGTGAAATAAGAGGATTTTCTCAAGAAAAGTTCAGAAAATTCTATTTTATTTTAAGTACACCCGTCAAGTTTTACGATACGAATTCTTATAGTTTGAACACTGGTAAACCTATGAATTTCTAGTTGTACTGAACTCGCAAGTTGCATTATTTTAGAATGCGTTTATTAAGATAGAATGAAAGCCAAATTGTGTGCTTACTATTGCTGTATGATCATGAATAGGAATATTTCCACTCATTAACTTTTATCAGCAAATGTTTTTTCTTTTTTGTTGTGTGTGTGTATTTTTTTATGAATTCAGCTAAAAGCTAAATTCATAACAAAAACCTGTTCATCACCTTCGATTGTAGTTGTATTTTAAATGAACTTTTCTGAATATTTTTTGGGATATTCGATCGATCGATTTTTCGAGTTAGTCAATCTTTAACGCAGGAGGATAGTTCTCCCGCTTTCGGAAAATCGCACATTGAATCCTACCACTTAGAGAAATGAACCGCACTACTCATGCTATTTCAAACAGTAATACCAGGGACTAGATATATGTAAGAAATGGCGGAATTTTATGAATCCGTAAATCTACGAATAATCGCTAGAGCTAAATTATCGAAGGACTACTAAGGACTGGGACCGACTTCCTGCCTATTTCCAAAAATTAGGTCTAAAATAATTCTTTCTACTCCCTTTGAGGTATTGAAAAGGCATGAGATTTATAATAAGAGTAAGAATGGTAAGATATGTATTAAACATAGAGAACTACTCCAAATGATAGAACGATACGTGACATTACTTCAGCCGTGCAACTTTCCAAGTAGTTCTGAAGATAATATTACTTGCAAGATAACATTATTTTTTAAAATCCAATATTGTCCGTCCCTTATTATCTGCCAGGAGAAATTTATAGACCATTTTCAGGGAGGGTTAAATTTTCAGTCTCACGATGGAATAATTATGTGTTTTTCCTAGTAAAAGAAACAACAATAGAGAGTATATATGATCTATAATAACCTAACTGGCTTCTCTTCTTAGCCGTCTTGGCTGTTACTCTAAATAACTCATCCATCTACTCTATAATAAAGCATGACGCTACCAAGAACTGAGTCTGGAAGAGTCTTAGGAAAGTGACCAGAACCCTGGGTGTAAAGAATTTCAACACGACTTCTCCCATCAGCAAGGACATTACCGGTGTAATCCAACGGGTTTTATAGCTTGATTTAACTTCCATTCCCATCACAATAAGAATTTGGCAATGTGAGTTCAACTTATTAACAAATATGAATAAAGGGAAAAATATTTTTCTATAAAAGGAGTCAAGACAGTGCAACGACTGTTAAAATCTTCTGTTTGCATGCTCAAAGGAAGTTTAATTGGATTCGGTATAATGTTTTGTTGTATCTAACTCAGCGCATACTTAATCGAAAAGCAAACTATGCATATTATGTATAACTAAGCATTTCCGTATTTGAATCAGAGCACCTATGACGTTGTTGTAAGTACCGTTTCGTTCAACAGAAAGATTTGTGTGGTATTAACCATGTTACCTTTTTCAGAGTAATTGAGTACTGTCTGACAAACGGACCCAATTGTTGCTTCTATCACAGTTAGTTGCATATTTTGCAACATCAATCAATACTTCCCAAGAAGACATCGCTGTTTGCTAACTTTTGTCTAGACATCATCCGATGTCGTGTCTAGACAGAGATAAATATGTTCTTTCGGATCTTCTATGTGGCAATACGGAAACGTAACTGAGGTGGAAGGTTTTAGTTAAATCGCTTGAGTAACATTCACGTATCTCAGAGAAAAGCAGCAGAAGATTGAGTGCATTTAAACGCAAGAAATGGATCGCAATAAATACCTGGGCTTTTGCATGTATCCCTTTCATCGCCAGCTCTTTTGTAGAATCTTTGTTCATTCATCAGGTGGTTTGCAACACCATCTATTGTTGAAACTCACCCAAGCAACACTTTACAAGCGTATCAAAGTCACTTTAGCTACTTATACATCTTGCATTTCCATTCAACACGTAGATTTAACCCCCCCCCTCAGACAATTTTCGTTCTTTCGACTGTCCTGTGATTCTATCAAGATTAATACTACAGGACTGCTGACTCGGTCTGTGTATATTGCTTTAACTAACGGTCCTGTGTGGCGTTACTTACTTTATCATTCCCAAATGGCATCAACGGGATGGGAGATGGCGCCAAGGGGAATCCATAAAAGTCTGAAGCAAACACGTGAGGCAATGGAGAGGGGGGGGGAAGAAGAGTGGGAAAGTAAATGTGGTATTGACCGTGAGCTTTTTTTAGGCGAGCAATAGCCTTAAGTATCCCCAAAAGAGACTTCTGTAATTTCTGAATGCACTGACTTTCCCGCTCCCCAGCCCCTTAAGGAGAATTTCGCCAGGCATTAAGTAAACAAACTTGGGTCTGATTTACTGGAAAGATTATTTATAGTGTGGGATGTGAAAGACGCTAAGCGAGCAGTCAAAACATTTACTTTGCAGTAAAACTCTCTATGCTTGTCTGCTCCCTCAAATCCCACGTGGGCGTTACCACATTTAAGAGTTTCTTGAATCAATAGGATAAATATGCTTCAGGCAGTCTTTGATTCTTACTCCCTCTGTATCCCCATGGTAATAGTTTACGCAATTCACATCCTTTAATTAACTAGTGGAATAAGTGTACTAATTCAGCAGTTCTTTGACGCTTTCTACAAGCCATTAAAATACTCATTATAACCATTTCACTTTGTATTTCAAAGTAAGATCGCTTAATCGATCATCTGCCTCTATTCTTAAGTTCAAACTTAACGATCAGGTTCGTATATCTGAATGTATAATTATTAGTTTTCTTTGAGTTCTTTCCTAAGGCTTGGTTGTTCACCTGAGTATCACTTCAGTGTAAGTTGCATTTATCGAATATTTTCTTTTCGTTAATAGAAACAATGTGAGAAGAAAACACTATGTTAATACGGGAATTTTTTTTCTGACATTTAGTTTTATGTTGCACTGTATTATATGTGGACAAACTAAAATGAAATAATAAAAGAAAACAAAAATTAGTCAAGTATAAAAAATCAATATCTCATACAGAAACAGCGACATGACGGTGTACTGGCCGTTTCGTGAGAGAGAGAAAAAAAAAAAAAAAAACGTCGTCAGGTGATGATTAGCGCAAAACTGGCTTCATATCTGACGACGTTTTTCTTTTAAACGGCCAGCACACCGTCATGTCGCTGGTCCTGTATACTTTTCACTATTTTTTTATTCCTTTTATTCTTTCAGTCTTTCCAAGTTTTAGGTTTCGTAATTTTAAATTTCAAATCTAATACTACATTCTATTCGTTATCTTCTACGTTTCATTTTGTCTATTTAATGTACGTATTTCAATTCACATAACTGAGTTTCATTCTACACTTTCTCATATTGTGCGTTTTGACTCATCAAATTGAGCTTCTAATATCTTGTTATCCTACCTTCTGAAACTGCATTACCAAGTTGTCTTTTAATTAACCCTAATATAATCTAAATTTTATATTAAAACGTATTTCACATTAAATGTAAATTTTTCTCTGGATGTTAAACTGGTTAATTGCAACATTTATTATGTGATTGAGTGTTTTTTAGTCTTATATCCGATAGAAATTACTTATTGTGCATTATACGTTATAAAATCCAAACTCGGAAAAAAAAGATTTTAAAATAAATAATTAAAATGATAAATGATTGTTTTAAATTTAAAAAAAACACCTAATTATTAAATATTCCTTAGTACACCATATATTATAAATAATAAAATATTTATTATAATAGCTTACTAATACGTTGTTACTTCTGATAAAAATTTATGATTTTTTTTTGTGTTGAAACCGAGGGAATTAGAGATGAATAGACCAAGAGTCCTTTTTATGACTTCCAGGGTAACGGATAGCAATGCTGTAGCCAAGGAAGTTTTAACTGAGGTTCGGCCATTGCCGTTATCCAGCCATAACTAGAGCTTTTATCTCAATAACACCCCATCCACACAGATTTTCTTCAATCAGATGAAGGGATAAAGAGTCAAGGACTCAGTCCATCTCCCCGACCTTTTTAGGATTGTTATATTTGAATAAATAAATCGCATTTTTTTTGTTTTGTTTTCACCGTGTTTTTCAAGCAATTTTATGCACATGTGCAACTTGAGAATCGATTTATTGTTCAAATGTTTTTTTTTTTTTTTTATAATTCATTGGTTTCTCGTAAACATGCTAAGTGAAAAACGCATTCAAGCATTACACCTCTTGTCCATCAAACAATTTTAGTATGCTTGATGGACAAGTTTATACGTCTGCAATTGGCCCAATAGTCTGAATTCGAATTCCGCTGTAGTATGAATGCTTGTAATCTTCGGTGGAAGATATTTTCATTACCAGTTATAAGGTCACCGTCCCTGCTAATTGGAAGACCAAATTGGATTAGGGAAAAAAATACTGTGCTTGTATGTAGGGAGTATCAGGAAGACATTTAACACTCTCACAGCAATTGGACTGATACGCGAATGTTGCGTATCTTATGGCTAAATGTAGCTCCATAAAACTTATGGCATGTCAAGCTCTTCCGGGGTGGTTCTCTGAAATAGAGGTGACCAAACTTTCTGATGAAAGGGCAGCATTTACGTCCTTCATATGAGACTTCGTGGTCTATATTTCATTCTGGACGTTTCAAGCAACGTTTTTACAATAATTAAAATTAAAAAATCAATATCGTATGTAATGCAGAAACTTGGAATATATTACTAAATGGTTTGTATTTTATTTGAATATATTTTCATGATTTTAAATAAAAGAAAAATCCTGGGATGAGTTAAATTAAAATACATATAACGATTATGTAATTTGGTAGTGTATGAGTAGGTAAGGGAAAAAAAGAAAGTCAGCAATTATAATTAAGGGATTTTTGAGGAACACGATAAATGTCCTCTTTCGTTCTCTTCGGGATCCAAAGCAACGGTGTTTTCCTTCAATTTGGGGTGGGAGTGAAGAGTCTGGAAGTAACTATTATCACGTCCGAGTCTTGAGATTCAACTTTTGTTGCTGCGATCAATAGAAACAGAAATGGCCCACAATGAAAAACGTATTTAAAAATCGACTTATTATTCTAAACCTACTCGGGAGAATTTTCATTTATTTCTTAGCCAACGGTATTCGATCGGGTTAACTTGAAAGAATGTGTTTCACTGCCAAAATATTTCCTTGACACACCTCCTGTTCAAGGAGAAAACTCGATATACCTTCGCGGGAATATGTTTAGAATCAAGAGAACTTGACCCACTTTTTTTTTTTTTTTTTTTTTTACTTCCGGAAGATATATTCACGAAAAGGTGTCGCTCCTTACATTTAAAAGGTAACGATGCCAATTTTAAGTTAATGTTACGGTGAGATAGGACCAAAAGATTTATTGAAAGTGTCAAAATCTAAGTACTTTTCAAATGAAAAGAGAATAGACTTGAAGAAATAGAACTAGGGATTGATTTCTCGAAAATGCGTACCGTATAAATAACTAGCGGGGAATTAATTACACTTCTTAAGCAACCACAAAGCGCCCTTCACAGTCTCATACGTTAGAATCCGACAATGCTAAAAGTCTCTAAGAGCTCTTACTTTAAATAGCTTACTCCCTCCACAGTGTTGTCATATGCATTATGCTTAGCTAAGCACCATTTTCTCTCTCTCTCTATCGGCATTACACGTCTCTCAGAACGTTCTTTTGCCGCGCGTGCCGTTAATCCTGGCGGGAAATACATTCGATCTACTGTAGTGTGACGTACGTAGCTTCGTATTTTCTATTGGCATTCCAATTTGACATCTAGCGCCAAACAGAGTTTCGTCGACTTTACACGATCCCCCCCCCCTTCTCCTAGAAAGCAAAAGGAGAGAAAATTTGTCTATAAATCAACGAAGGAAAAACCCATAAGTGGAAGCTCGTAATCTTGTTTAAATTCCACGTGTCGCTTTTGCTAGAAACTTTCTCATGAGTGAAGAATGTCAGACACGCCCGATGAGAATCGTACATCTTATGGCGTTTCCATAGCAACAAGGACGTAAAGTTCCTGGAATGTGTTAAAAGATGGTTATTTGAAAATATATTGGGGAGGAGAACACAAGCAAAATATTCTTTTTGTTTCTTTTATGAAATTGATATAAAAAGGTCTTTAGTGGGAGAACCCGTGGGGTTATTCCATTACTTGGATTCAAGTTGCCATGACATTTGATTTGGCTCCTAACTCGGCATGTTTGAGTCAAAACGCAAGTCAAGTCTTATCCTTTGGATCTTACTTTATATATCGATATGCTTCCTATAGCAGAATTTTTTTTTTTTTTTTTTTGGAATATACGCGAATTTTCCCTTCGTGAATAATGAGAAAATAAAGAAAAAAAAACATTTTTTTTAATGTTAGCTATCACATACTTTCTTTACTACAAATAGTTGTATACAGTTTATAAAAGAGATTTTGTAAAGGTTGAGATAAAATATGGGGTATTAAGCCACAGAACAAACATGAATGTCCCAAGATAATCCGCACTTGGAGTCTTGGAAAGTGAAGTCGATAAAATATTTCGTGACCAGCAAATAAATGACACTTTTAAGGAACTTGGTATTCTTAGAAAGAAATCGAAGTACTTTTCTAATTCGTTCTGGAAGGCTTTCACTAAATTTTCAGGAATTCGTGGCTTCTAGAATTTTTAAAAATAAACAGCTACAGAATTTGAACTCAAATTTATAAGAGAAATACCAAACAGTGTTCAAATGTTCATTTTTTTGTTAACTGTTGTGGTACGATGGACTGATTGCACATATGGTTCCGTTCCCTTTGTCGGATCGGCAAAGAAATTGTTGGATTAAAGGTGATAATTCAGCACTTGTCTCGCTCAATGTGGAATATTGGTAGTAGGTTAAAAAAAACTTTCCCTGTTCGTTTCGGATTTTTTGGTATGTTTGTCCGGACATAACTGTTTATTATAGTCTACTAGATAGCAGGCTAGCAGATTTATGATATTATTAAGCCTTTGGTTCGCCCATTTTGGCTTCTTATAGTGAGTTTTAAAAACCTTACCTGTTCAGTATGGCTTTGGGACATTTGTGTTTTGCAGAGTCATGCTCATTGTAGTCTGTCGCTTGGCGAATTAATGGGTTAAGATGGAACCATGATGAAGTCTAATATCTGCTTGAGTGTAATTTGGACTACCCTGCTTCTCTAGGCTCACCGCAAAAGCTTGAACTTGGTCTACATCACGGTAAACCAGATTACATTCATCAGGACTGAAGTTTTGCCTCCCTTGATTTGATAGTTTTTAAGCGCATATTGAACTTCCTTCGTGGCGTTTGTCGTTGTTCTTGGGCCATAATTCCATGGTATTGGCTCCTGGCTCTATTCGTTTCACGAATACGATTTTTAATCCCTTCCGGAAGTTAGTTGGAGATTGCGCGAAGCAAATCCGCCATAGCAACTGTTAATGCAGTTATCTGCTTTTCCAAGCTCCCAACTGAGTCATGGTTTTCCTTTGAGTTGATGCTTGGAACTGTGCCAATAGATTCCTGTAGAGAGGTCGTTAGTTGTGTCCAATTGATCTGGGGGACTGATCTGGGATGTTTTCGTATTGTAGTTCTATTAGAGTAAAACTGAGGTAAGAACTGAGGTTGTCCATCGCACTTTTTCGGTATTGGTAAACGAAATCTGGAGTATCAATATTTCAAGGACATCAAGTAATCCTGGAGGTCTTTATAATCACGATGTTCCTGTCAACAGAGAAGTCTTTGAGGGCTTTACGTTTTTGGCTTGTAGTTCTGGTATTCTCGGGTGTGTACTTAGCGTTCAGGTATCCTGCTACTGACACTATTTCGTTTGTGTCCATTTTGGATGAGTTAATTAAGTACGCTTCCAGTAACTGACTGTTTGGAAGGTTATAGAGGAAGTATATTTTCAAGTGACCCGCATTTCTGGTTTGGAGGTCATACCCCATAATTTCTATGTTGGTAGCTGTAGGATTCACAATTTCATTGTGTTCTATATCGTGCTCTATCGTTGAGTTTGTCATTTTCGGTATACAGAACATAGTTCCTGAGCATTAGATTGTCAGAGGTGAGTTTCGTTTGAATTACTTTCCCCACTGTAGCGTGTATTATGAGCAATTTGTTTCTAGATCGTTGGCGTTCCAGAGCATAATTCTTTCTACGCTTGTCAATTACCGACTAGTGCATGAAGGATTTGTTGTGTATGTCTTACAAACTTATTCGTGAAGTTCTGGCTGGAGGTTTGCTTTGCCGAACACGATTAATATCTCGTTCAAAGTAGTTACAATTGCGGCTTTGGTTGGACTTTGCTGAACTAGGACTTTTTTTTTGCTGGTTTTTGAGCTGCTAAGGATGGATGGCACCCTCTGTGGTTGGTGGGATATGGCACATCGCAGATGGCGCATTTAGTTGGCTCCGTTTTTGATTTTTTGCTGGAAGCCGTTACTTGGTTTTCTCCACATTTAACGCAGCGGTAATCGCCCTTACAGAAGGGTTACGAGCGGGTGAATTTTTGACAACGGCATTGTCCGATTGATGCGTTTCGTCATATGGTTCTAGTTTTATAGCCACGTCACAGACGGTTTTTATGTCGTATATCTCTCGATATCGTTTTCCGATTTTCACTAGGAAAAGAAGCATTGGCTGTTGATCTTTTAGGAGCACGCGGCTAATTTAATAGGGTTTAGTCCGCAAATTTGGAGGTCTCTTTGGACTTCCTCGGTGGTTATAGATTCTGCTATACCGTACATTACCACCTTGATTATTTTTTTCACTTTTTAAAGTGAAAGAAAAGAGAAACAGTAAATCTGGCAACTAACAGTACTAATTTCCATAGAAGTCTTGAACCCAGTCAAAATCATAACGAATCCATGGATCTCACTGCATCACCTAAGATTGCTAAGGGCGATAGATCAAGTGATCTTCTAACTTCTAACTTCTATGGCTGGATGGACATCAATCCCTTGGATTTTTATCCCGTAATCGGTATTTTTTTGAATGTTTAAAGAAAGAAATTTTTGAGCACCTTGCTCGTCCTAATTAGGGCTGTGTAGAATTATTTCAATCTGTGATCAGAGCCACCTTTGGGCGTTTGTGTTTCCATCTATCTTTTTCATCGTAATCTGATGATTCACGAATGAGTTGGTTGGGATGGAGTGATGCCTGAGCAAAGTACTTGGTTGCTATCTGGAGGAGAAACGTAGGTATGTCTGGAAGGTTTCCGTCTTGGAGGAGGACAGTGTTCCTTACAAACCAAGGGGCATCGAAGATCATTCGGAGGCATTTGGTTTGGATTATTTGTAATTTTTTGATGTTGCTAGGGGAGATGTGGCTCCACGCTGGTGATCCGTAAGTTAGTATGGGTGTGATGATTGCTTTGTATATTCTTAATTTGTTTTCTGGACTGACTTTGCTTCTACAGTTGAGTAGAGGGTAGAGTTGAGATATTGCTGAGTTTGCTTTGTTGCAGGCATGAGAGATGTGGGAGTTGAAGCTGAGATAGTTATCTAGTTTGATTCCCAGGTATTTTACTTCTTTTTGCCATGGGATATCAGTATTGAACATCGTCACTGCTCCATGATGGTCTGCTTTCTGACTTGTAAATAGTATGGCCGTGCTTTTGTCTGCATTGACATCAATTCTCCATTTCCGAAACCATTTTTCAAGATTCTTTGCTGCGTTTTGTAGTCTTTGTGTGGCTAAGTATGGTCTGAGCGATCTGGTCAGTATCGCCATGTCATCTGCATAGAAAGCCATGGTGGTTGATGCTGTGCTTGGGACGTCTGAGATAAAAATGTTGAAGAGTAACGGCGATAATAGAGAGCCTTGTGGGACACCTGCTGTGATACTTCTTGTAGTGGATCTGAGCCTACGGAGTTTCATCTGAAATTTTCGGTCTTTCATATTATCTATGATTCTGGTTATCTATGATATCTATGATATCAGGTTATCAGAATCTATGATTTGGATGAGGTGTAGTGAGTATTTTGCAGTTATTAGTTTGTGGATTGGTTAGAATCTAGATACCTTTGTGCCACACTTTATCGAAGGCTTTCGCCACATCCAGGAAGATTGCACCTGTATGTTGTTTCCAATTAAATCCGTTAGTTATGTATTCTATAAGTCTGTGGATTTGTTGAGTTGTGCAGTGACCAGTTCGAAAACCAAATTGTTCTTTTGGAATTAAGTCTAGATTGTCCGTTTCGTTTTGTCGGCTTTTTAGTATTACTTTTTCAATATTTTCCCAAGCCCTGACAAGAGGTTGATAGGTCTGTAATTTCGGGGGAACTGAGGTGCTTTCCCCGGTTTGTGGATGAGGATTATATCTGCCTGCTTCCAGCGAGTGGGGAAGTAGTTGAGTCTTAGCATCGCATTGATGATAGCCACTAGATGCATTATTGTTTTGTGAGGGAGTGCGTTTATAATTTTGTTTGAAATCTGAGCAGGACCTGGTGCTTCTCTGTTATTGAGGTTCTTGATGATTTGGTATATTTCATTTGCGTGGTATAGCTTGTGTTGTCACGGGTGGAGGAACGATGAAGTGCATAGCGTACTTGCCTGTGGATTTTTTCAATGAAGCGCAAGTCCACATGAGTGTAGTTTGGTTGAAATTGCAGCTCCAGGGTGTCTGCAAAAGCTTCTGCTTTTTCATCATCTCGGAAGACTATACCTCTTTCTCCATGGATTGGTTGTATGTTGGGGTGATCACTACGAAGGGCTTTAGTCATTTTCCATAATGAGTTATCTACAGTGTTTAAGGAGCTTAGTTTCCTCTCCCATAGTTGACTCTTATGGTCTTTGATTGCATATCGGACTAGGTTTGTTGCCATGTTAAGCTCTTGTTTATCCTGGGGTGATAGTGTTGCATGGTATCGACGTCTAATGCTGTTTATGTTGCGGATAAGATTTAGAATCTCTTCTGGTAGCAGGTTAGTTTGAGCTGGAGCAGTAACGGTAGAGGCTGTTGCAAGGCCAGTTTGGATTGTGCTTTCCAGTTTATTGATCGCTGTGTCTACTTCTTTGGGTGAGGAGGTGGTTGGGACAGGGCCTGTGATGTTGCATTGAGTTTCTTGAGATTTGTGTAGGATTGTCCGGAGATGGGTTCTGCTTCTCCGCCTAGGCTAAGCAGAACTGGATTGTGGTCGGAGCTAAGATCATTAATAACCTGTAACTGGAATTGGTGTGGGGTGTCCCTGAAAATGGCTATATCCAGCACGTCAGGTTTGCCCAGTGGTCCGTAGTGTGTTGGTTCAAAGGGACCTGCTATGATGATGTTTCTTGTCATAGCGAATTTGTGTAGGCTCTTCCCATTATTATTGGTGTTTCTACTGTTCCACACAGGATGTTTTGCGTTTAGGTCTCCCGCCACTATTGTTGCTTCGTTTGTGTTAAGGAGCTGGGAGAGGTCTGAGGCTAGAAGTGGTTTGCCTGGAGGGTTGTAGACTGAATATAGTTTTAGACTACCTGTGTTGTTGGTATGTATTTCAATTCCAGTTTCTTCCAGCTTTGTGGTTGCTGATTTCTTGATCTCATTGTATCTTATGCTTTTTTGAACAAATATAGCCGTTCCTCCCCCTCTGGCATTGAGTCTATCTGTCCTACGCAGTGTGTAGTTCGTTATTTTAGGGTTGTCGCAAGGCCGAAGATGCGTCTCGTTGACTAAAAGGATGTCTATCTTATATCTTTCAGCAAATTCTTTTAGTTCTAAGAGGTTGTTGTTTAGCCCGTTAGCATTCCAATAAGCAATATGTATTGAGTTAGCTATGGTGACCGTGTTATCCATTAATCATGGAGAAGATGACTTGTGTGTTTTTGAGGAATTTATTGGTGTCTGCCTGATTGGGATTTGTTTTGCTAAAGGCCGTTAACATCTCTCCTAGAGTAGCTGCGGCGATTTGGTTGCAAGATGCCGGTTTGTTACTAGTAGAGACCGCAGATGAGTATGATTTCTTGGGAGTAACAGCCCGCGTTCTGATTTCTGGTGTAATTCGCTTCTGATTGGGCAGCGGTAGTGCCTCTCTAGCCTTATGCAGGTTGGATGGATGGATTGAACATCCCTTGTAGTTGGCTGGGTGTGGGCTGCCACAGTTCGCACACTTAGCAGGCGTGGTTCGTGGTTTGACGCAAGTGTGTGAGGGATGGTTGTCACCCCACTTGTAATCCGCTTTACATAGCTTTTGTGCATCCCCATACTTTTGGCAGCGATGGCATTAACCAGCTGAAGCCTTTTTTCTGAGAGGTTCGGTCTTGATGACTAAGCTGCAGACTATTTTAAGGTCGTAAATTTCTCTATGGTCTTTACTGATCTCAACCAAGACCAGAGGCATGGGGCGCTTGTCTGCTCGGCACATGCGCGATATCTTAATTGGCTCTAGGCCTTGTGATCTGAGGTCAGTAGCTATTTCTTCAGCTGGTATGGTTTCAGCCAGACCTCTGATGACCACTTTTAGATTTTTTTTCACTCTTAAGCTCAAATGTGTGATATGGAACTTTCAGTTCAACCATAAGTCTGGTGAGCTGGTGATAGTCCGAAGTTCTTTCTGGTTGAATCCGGATTCCTTCATCTGTACTCTTGACTGATGTAAATTTGATGTTTGCGTTCTTCATCGTCTCTGTAATTAAAGACCATTTTTCTTTTGTTCTTAAAATTACTGGTGGAATCCTCTCTTTGGGTTGTGCCCTGGAGTCGATCTCTATTCTTTCATTAGGTTGTGCTGTTAAGTCCATTGGAGTTGTTCTTTCCAAGGGTTGAGGTATTATTTCAGGTTCTGCAGCTGGCGACCCCTTCTTGCGCTTCTTTCTGCTGACAACCTGATAGTTTGTAGAGTTATCAGGTTGTCAAGATAACACCAGTGAGATTATTATCTTGAGAAGTGCAGGGGAGAGGGTCAGGGGACTGATAGTCCTCTGTTTCAACCTCTTCTATTTGGTGGATTGCTACCTTTCCTGGCCATTTGCTTTGCAGCAGGCATCCTACATGTTTAAAGATTACCAATTGCTGCTTGAAGTCGAGCTCGTCATATGGAAAGTCCATAATTTGGCCTAAGAGAAAATAGCAGTTGCTCGGGTTTCCCGAGTAGTTTGAGTGATCCTGTAGACTTTGAGAGCCCAATAGCTAATCCCATAGCCAGCTTAGAGTAAGCGTCTACCAGCAAAAAGTTAGTTTATTATAGGTGTCTGTTCTAAAAACAGGGGAAAAGGAGTTTCGAGAACTTACAGTTGCAGAGACCTACCTCCCTAAAATACCATTAATCCACCACTGGTCCTCATTGCGGGTGGGGCCTGCCGGCTATTAGACCTCTGCATATTTCATACAGAGGGGAAGATAGTAGGTCTCGAATTGTTTTAGTTCCAGTGCATTGCGAGCTCCCCGAAAAACCTTATATAAAATTCAACTGGGCAGAGTCTAAAGGAATACGTCCGATCACAATGACCGCCGCGCAATATTCGAGATAGATTAAGTGACGAGACAGATCTAGATCAAGTGATGCGATCAAGATTTTTTTTTTTTTTTTTTACTGCAACGGATTATACTTATCAGTTGGTGTGGGAAGGAAATCAGTGAATATGTTTTGTGTCCGCTCTGGGGTACTTTACAGAATTTATAAAAATAGGGATATGTATATGATTAAAGATTATATGTGATACATATGTATGATATGAGTGACAAAATCGCTAAATTAAACAAATACAATAAAAATGTTTCAAAAAGGTAACAAAATTTAGTTTATCTTGATCTGATAATCAAACTTCTTATCCTTATAAGGACTGACTTAAAGGGGCGAAGCAAGAATGCTTTTCATCTTCCCCGTTATCTGTAGAGGACGGTGTAGAGATAAGGTGTTATTGAGCTATTAAAGCTCTGATCATGGCAAGAGGGTAATTGCAATAGCCGAGCCTCAGTTAGAACTTCATTGGCTACAGCATTGTCATCCATTACCCTCCAAGGGTATTGTTAGATTGAATGAATCAATCTCCTCTCGAAGGCTATTCCTAATCAAACTTCACCTTAAAATACATAAAATTATAGTAATAATAAAAACAATAAATATTGGTGTAGGAAGGAAATAGATGCAAATTTGTGTTTATTCTAAGTTTATTGCATTAAAATTCTTTATAAAAGTAGGTATATGAATTATAAATTATTTCTAATAAACATTTTTAAGAAATAAATGTAAAATAAAAAGTTTTTCATGAACTTATCCTCTACAGATTGTGGTGACAAAAGTCATATAGATAATATTATTAGATATTTGTGTTATAATACATTATTATTATAGACAATTATAATATATATAATTCGAAACGTCATTATAAATAATTGTATTAGAAATTTATAGTTGAATTATATATATTATATATTTTGTATATAATGCAATATATTTTGTATTATGTACAATATAATCCAAAAAGGTTGCTCAGGGCTAAATGACCTCTCATACTCTTTGGGGAATAAAAAGTGTATCGAATTTATTTCATTTCATAATAAAGTTATTATTTGAGATATTGTTACAGAGAATTTTATTATTCTATATACAAAAAACCTGTATTATCAATACTAAAATATTTATCAGTTCATTATACTTCTAGCTTTTTTAGCTAGATTTATAGGATAAAGTTCAGTTAACATGTTAATTATAAGCTTACTTTTAATTAAAACACTCTTATAATTAACATGCTAACTACACTTTTATTCTATAAATGGAACAACACATAATTGCTTCTCAGTAATAACAGAAGAAAATCTTTTCTAAGCTAATGTTTCCCCTTTTTTAACCCAAACTTTAACCTCCCATTTGCCTTGCCACTCAAACGTAAGTCATTGCCAAAACAGCTGGCAATGGTTCAAACTTTTAACGTGACTTGGAACCTTAGATTAGGGAAATACTAAGTCAATATGGAACTGTCTTCTCCTTAAATACCAACTGATTATCGAACATGTTCTGCCATTTGTTCGAGACAGAACGTTCGTTATCATTTTACAAGTGTCAATGAACATCGTGCGGTGAAATCAGACAAACAAAATCTTTTAATAATTTAAAAAAAGAGTTCTAGTTCTTCCAAATTCAAGGTGTAAGAAATATGTCAGTAATGTTCCAAGTCATAATGTTCCTAGTCACTGATCCTAGTCATAATGTACTTATTTTTAAATCACCAAAACCATCATATTCCTTGTATCTTATTACTTTCATCAACTTAGACATTTTCAAATGTCTTCATACGTATTAAATCTGAGCGACTTACGGGAGGTTTCTCATTACTATTCTGCAACAAAACTGCATAAACTTTCGTAAGAGGGTACATTTTCCGGCTCAGCTAGGATTTTGTGTCTATTTATAACAGCAGAGTGGTTCACTTTTGGAGATAACAAGCTCCACTGTTGATCATCGAAAACGTCCTCATAGTTCAGGATCTAATAAATTCCTTCTGTAACCTTTGGTCCACTTAAAGTGCTGGTATTCAGTTGACTAAACACTGAATAGCAATCATCCAGATTCTTGATAAATTGGACTTTATATGCAACCAAAACATAACATGATGTACGGAATGGGTTTCTAATAATAACTCCACAGTGTATTATCAATAGTATTCATATTGTTTCTTTGATAGTAATAGCTATTTTTCAAAAATGGTTTTGAATTCATCGCAATATAACCTAAACTATTGCCACAATAGCGAACCAAAGTTCGCTATTGTGGTAGTTTTCTTTACTGCTTCTTACTTATTTGAATGGATTCAGCTCAACAACAAATTCTTTCGCTAGCAGTAAAGGCTTCGAGACACGTATGTTGCTAGGTTTAATTGCATACCATTAGTTGCTGGCTTTTTAACGATTACTAAACTTGCGAAACACAATTTGAAGACAAAATGAATGCATATAAATAACTACAAGTGTCTAAACGGGTAACTAGAGGCTGTTCTTTACAAATTAGCTACACAATCCATTATTAAAAAAATTGGACTTTCAAGACATGTCTGATGGATGACGTTTGATAACGTCACCTTGGTAACTAAGAAGAAAAAGGAAAGAGTGTTGCTCAGGGCTGAAGATAAGATTTTTATCAAGATTTATGCGTTGCTGCATCCGCCTAACATTTCTTGTTTTACATGTTAACGATCAAAAAAGAACGATACAACTGAAGACTTAAGCACACTCCATATTACACGTGCCGAACGCAAATTAGCACGTGATACTTCGTTAAAATCAAACTTTACTCCAGTGAAATTCACAATCAGAACATAAAAGTTTGCATTTCAATTCGGTGAAGAGGCAATCAGCATAATTTATCTGAAGAAAGCTGTGAAAAAGCCGTCGAAACGTCTGTTATTTTGACATCATTAAAATGAGTAAAATTCGAAGAAAACTATTGAGTCACTGGACTGAGATTATTCATTATCTATGGATGGGAGAAGGAAATGAAAACACAGCCTTTATTTTCCGAATAAATGACAAAAATTATAACTTTTAATTAAGATGCAAATTAAGTGATTCCGAAATGAGTTCTTAGGTTGACTCATGTGTGGATATTAACGCTCAATGGGCAAGTAACAACTCTGGACTCGAGTGGCTAAGGAACTTTATCTAATTTAAACGTTAATTACAAACATTGTTATTTAACACAGCCATAAGCATCGCGTTGGGGGAAAGTGGGGATTTACGCTCGTATGAAGATGGTAGGAGGTTTTAAATTTAATGGTTTTATGTCAAAAAAAGATAGTAATGAGATTTTGGAAAAGTGCGAATTTGTCTGTAAGGTTTTAGGTAATCAAACGAAGTACTGCTTTATTAGACTAGGAAATTAGCTGATCTACTTTTAATAGACGGTAATAAAGGGTTGGATTATAACTAAATCAATATAATCCACGTTAATTATAAGCCAGCCACGTGAGTCACATAATGAAAGAGACTTGATTGCTCTTAGAGAGAGAGAGAGAGAGAGCATGTTTTAGCAGCCGTTACAATTGACAGTCTGGATGGCCGAATAGAAATGGATAGTATCCGTGCTTTCCTAAAGGGTATGGATGTTTGTTAAAGGCATTGGGCAATAGATGAATTTCACCGCTCGGTGTGACAATAAGCTGCTTATTGGATGCCTGAAGTGGAGTTAAAGTAGAACGGTTTTCAGAGCGATGTTCCAGTTATCCAAATAAATAATTTATTTCAACCAAGTGACTGCTTTTAGTCTTCATCTCTCTCTCTCTCTCTCTCTCACTCTTTCTTTCTCTCTCTCTCTCTCTCTCTCTCTCTCTCTCTTTCTTTCTCTCTCTCTCTCTCTCTCTCTCTCTCTCTATAGATTTGTTAGTTGAATTCTTCTAAGAATGAAAACTTCCTGTAGAAAAACCCTCACAATTCACACAATCATATCGTCAGCTCGCGAAGGAGATGACCAAGTTTTCCTACCCCTAACTAGAGAGTTCTACTCGCAAACTCCAAATAAACCCATTCTCCATCGAATGCCTCGTGTCTTTATCTGCCTTGGTGTTAATTATAAGCCAGCCGATTCTTTTTCTCTCTCAATCTTTCCAGAACAAATAAACCTCATGAATGAGTGTCATGACGCAACAGAAAACAAAATTTCAGGTGAGTCGTTAATGGGACATCCAATGCTAATTAGATTTTTATGGCAATGTTATCTTCGGATCAGTAATTACATGGTGAAATTGGTGTTTAGTAGTTTCTTTTAGAGAATTTTTCTTGAGCATATTTTAACGCAATTTGAGTTGTCTTGCCATTTGGGGGCAGCATTGAATGAGCTTGCGTCGCAATGTTTGCTAATCTCGAGAGAATTTGGTTTGGTTTAAACATCACAAATGATAATAGGTGAATTCAATAGAAATAATTTCATCATTTAAAGGAATAAAACATTGGTTAAAAATGATAAGCATTTCGTAAGTTTCATTTGTTCCGCTAATGGGTTGTTTAATCCTTATAAGGACTGGCTTAAAGGGGCGAATCAAGAATGCTTTTCATCTTCCCCGTTATCTGTAGGGGAAAGTGTAGGGATAAGATGTTATTGAGCTATTAAAGCTCTGATCATGGCAGGAGGGTAACAGCAATAGCCCAGCCTCAGTTAGAACTGCATTGGATACAGCATTGCCATCCATTACCCTCCAAGGGTATTAATCACCGCATCTCACGGTCGATCCTCTTGGGCTATTTAATATCCTTATAAGGACTGGCTTAAAGGGGCGAAGCAAGAATGCTTTTCATCTTCCCCGTTATCTGTAGAGGACAGTGTAGGGATTAGGTGTTATTGAGCAATTAAGGCTCTAATCATGGCAGAAGGGTAACAGCAATAGCCGAGCCTCAGTTAGAACTTCATTAGCTACAGCATTGCCATCCATTACCCTCCAAGGGTATTGGATTGAATGAATTTCAATCACCGCCTTGGGGTATTTAAAATTACGTCTCTGCATATACTTATTATGATTTTATAAATAATGAAAAGGTGTGTTAAGAAAAATGTTTATTATTCTAAAAACTCTAATTTTTATTTTTTAAAATCTGTAAATAAACTAAATAATTATATTTTAGATTGTTTTTTTAAATAAATTTTAACATTTAATTTAGTAAATCTGTCAACACATACAAAGTAAATTGTTGTGGCTGTTTATATTAGTCCCAAATCCATTCCCGAAATCATTTATTTTGTGCCATGCTTTATAAAAGTAGGTCTTCCTTATTTTTCAGTTGCATTCGAAAGTGAAAAAAGTTGGAATTTTAAGCATTCAATATCATACGCCGATTTCGAAAATATACTGATCAAAATGGATCTTAGCTAACCATATTAAAATTGTATAGTCTCTGCAATAATAATAAAAAATCAAATATCGCTTTTAGATGAATCTCCTGCTATCGTATTCCGAACACATTTTCTATAGCCATTACTAGGATAAACAGAAGAAGTCCTGCATCTTAACACTCCGATAGAGATGTGGAAATGGACTATTTTTTCTGTCATCCTAAGTGGCTGAGCTCGTATCGCCGCGCGCGGAGTACATCCTTTAAAACTTTGTTTCACATTTCCTGATTATTTATTTAAAAAAAAAAGGGTTGCGTGGAACCCATTAAATGAAGGTGTAGAATGCAGGCTGATCTATCATTTCTGTAGAAACATAACCAATAAAATGCCGATGTTGAACAGCCATTTTTTAGCATTAGTGTGTCGGTAATATCAGTTGCAAGCCATCACCGATGTTCTAACCAACTTTAAAACATTTTTTTTTCTCTTTCGCTGCAGTTAACGGCAGAAATTCCGCCGACTTTTCGAACGTCTTTCGATGCACGTACTGATCTAATAATACCCCTGGGAAATCTGCAGGCACTCGGAGGCGTATTTGACAATTTATTTCGTCGTTAAGTTTTTCTAGAATGCATAAACGATACTAAAAACACGTGCATTTTTAAATACTCTTTGTAATGAAGAAAATAAGGGATATTCGATTAAAGAATGGAGACAGAACTACGCACGTGTGCAACGTCATTGCCTCCTTCTGATGTCAACCAAAAAAAGGATGAAATAAATATTTATATTTACAGAAACACAACCTAAACTATACGCGTATAACATGTGTCGAAGCAAGATAGAACACTCGTGTACTGGTATTGTATGACGTGATGGTAGACAGGCAGCAGTACATCGATTTTGTGATTTATGGGATAGGCAATATAGTGTCTATTCCTTCGGTCAAGGCCATTTGGATTCCGTCACTTCTTTAGCTCAATGAGTTTGCTCGTCAAAATCCATTGCCCATGGAAAGTTGCCAGGTTTTTGTCACTGTTCGTATGAAATTGAACTTTACTTCATTAAAAGATGGGTGGATCTATAGATAGCTTTTCTTTACTGGGTAGAAGAACCAATTTCTATTCTGGAACAAACGTCCTGGATGGACCAGAAATGATTGGAGATTAGTAATCCAATATACGAATATTTTTACGAAATTCAGTTTTGCATTATTTTAGAGAAATCGTGACCAAATGTAATCTGTATCCCAATGGAATTACGTTCAAGTATTTATTATATAAATAGGGTTTGTTTGACAAATTCCAAAGGATATTAAATTTACTCTTTGTTTAGTTTTCTAATTATCTGCATTTTCCGGAAAAGTTACGATCAGATTATTAAGCAAACGTTTTCGTGTTTAAAATAAATAAATACAAAATGTAATCCTCTGTTTAGAAAGAGAATTACAACTGTAAATTCAATAATATGACTGTATTGCGTCTATTGCGTGCTACTTGTTATATTGCTATGGCAACTTAGACATAAACGGCTGTTGGGGGATAATGTAGCTCATTTCACGCTAAGCTCGAATTTTGTATAATCGCTTGTGTGACTCAAATTTATGAGTCGTTTGTACAATCGTATTTGATAAGGAATCCGCTTCTGAGCCTATAAAAAGAAAAAACTAAAATTGGTTTGCGTTCTCAGGGACCAATAAAACTGTTTAGTGAATATTTAAGCCTGTATTTAAATACATACAACTGCTCATGTGGGTATATAGTGGATGTCACATTAAGAAATGTGGCATCCACTATATACCTTAGCAAAACAATCAATAAAAGTATTATGGCTGAATTAAGATGCTGCAGAAGACATTTTATGAATTAATAAAAATAAATTGGTGTTTTAATAATTGCTAATATACTTGGACTTTTGTGATTATTTTCAGTTTCATTTATTTATTTTAATAAAAAAAATTATACTTACAAGAATTATGTTTAAACATTTTCTAAATAAAAAGGTTAGGGGATCATTAAAATTATTAAGAATCATCATCATCATCATCATCATACGCATTAAGGATTTAGGCCTAGCATGGCCTTCCGGCCTTAGAAGTCATCGTTTAATCTTGAATCGTTTAAGAAGACGTCCTGGTTTTCTTTTTCCTAATGGCTTGTACTTTAAGGCTTGTTTTGGTAATCTTTCTGTTTTCATACTTTGAACGTGTTCCATCCATTTATGTTTATATTTTTTAATTTTTCTATTACTGGTTCTTGGTTTAATTCTTTCATAATATCTTCGTTTCTTTTGTGATCAAATAGGGTATGCTTTGCACTTTTTCTCATAAACTTCATTTCTGCTGTTGTTAATCTTTGTTTGTCTTTTTGTTTTATTGTCCGGATTTCGCTTCCATACATTAAGACTGGTAGGGCTAATGTATTGTATACTTTTAGCCTGGTTTGTTTTTGAACTAGGTTTGGGTTAAATATAGAGAGAATTACACCTGTTAGTTTTAAATGTTTTGCAATTTTTACGTTTATATCTTTTTCATTTTCATATGTGATCATACATCCTAGGTAGTTAAATGAATTCACCTGTTCTAAGATCTTGTTATCTAATACTATTTTAGTTCTTGCATTAAGAATATACTGACTAAATAAAATATTTTAGTAATGCAATTTACAGGTAAATATAACTTACTGAAATTGGTAGATTATACTACAAGCTGAACATCAGGCTTTAGAAGCCACAATCTCAAGAAACAACTCAAATAGTTTATCATGACTTGAGTTGGAATTGCGTTAATTTATTTCTGTATTAATGACCTCATTGAGAAATATAATGATCAATGAATAACGATAGCAAAGTTAGCCCATCATTCTGTATGTCACCAGCTGATTATAATAATAAACTTGATTGTTGAACAAAAGTAAAAGCAACTCGTAAAAAATTTATTAAATAGACTGCTATATATTTATACAAAGGAGACAAAGCTTTATTTAGGCGTATTTTGTGAAACATTTTTTAAAAAAATTAATACATTGGATGCAATTCTGATGCTGAATTTGGAAAATTCTCTAGAATTTTCTTAATACTCGGATCTTGAGTAATGTCTAAAAATTTTAATGATTGTAGTCATTACTCAAGTTTTATGCCGCTATAGTATTTCAACTCGAATACTATTTTGACGCTTATATCCAATGAAAACAAGCAAGAATGAAAGTAGATAAATGTAAACTGAATTGAATTGAAAGGCAGAAATACTTATATTTCTACCTTTCGAGTGTCTTTGTAGCGCAATCACGATAGTTGTAAAAACCCAGATTTAAGACCCATCTACTGAAGGTGGACTTTTCAACTTAAGGTGGAGTTAGCTGGGTCTCACACAGAAAACGTGGATTTATTTCAAAAAATAGGCAAACCGGCAATATCAACCTTTCAGGATGCCAATATATAGTGTGAATTATTCTGAATTAAAGCCTAATCTGGGTTAATTGAAATCGAGATAGCTAAAGCCATATGATAAGTGCATCACGTTTTTTAATTATGTGCGGTGTTCTCTGGCCAATATTTGATTGCTTGTTGGTGGGAGAGAAATCTTCAGTCCTTCCTATAAGAGAACAACGAAGAATCTTAAAATGGCAACTTGCAGAGTTTTTCTCCATCTTTGTGGAGATACTCTTTGACCTAAGACAGGTTGACAGGGTTGGAACTTCCGTCCAGGAAGCTTTCTATCGAAATGACACGTGTCATTCAAAGCGTTTTTATGGAGGCAGGCATGGAAAACAAAATCCCTCACTGTCATCACAATGGAAACCGATTCTTCCAAGTTAGCTCAAGATACACCAAACAAGATATTTTTAAATTGGATCAAACATAAGAGAACTGATAAAACTGAATGTTTCATGAAATTTCTGAAACAACCAGACAGAGATAATTTCAATGTTTCAAATAGTTTAGTAAATAAAAAAGAGGTCACTCTTCACAAAACTGGAATTTTGTAATTTCTTCGGAAAAATTGACCACCCTGTTGAATTTACGCATTGACAGACATAAAAAAGTAGATGGGATCAACTGCTTATCATAAACCACAATTAGGATATATGAAGTCATCTTATTGTCCGTAAAAAGTTCATTGTCCTAAGAATTAAAAAGAAGATGAAATGGGGGTACGACTTGTTATAATGCGTTGAATATTAATTATCAAAGATCTCCGAAATCTTAGCTTTAAAAAAGTTTGCAACTTAAAATTTAATTGTAAACAATTTTACGCTTGTCTGTCTCATTAAATAAAAACTGCATAACGAAAGTTTGCGAAATTAATTTATTGGATAGGTAACAAGTCCATTAATATTTATTACAAATTTAATTAAATTAATATAATCACAAAGTCTATCTTTAGATTTTCTGGTTTTGTTTTTATAGTAATCCATGTTTTTTTTGAAAAAAATAGACATTTATCTTAAAATTATCTTTTTACCGCAGACACACAAAAACGAAACAAAAAATCATTCATTATTATTAATTTGTATTTCTATTATTGCATCTGAGAACCCAAAATACATAACAGATGTGATTTAACAAATTGACAAAACCGAAATCATTGCACAGCAAATATGGACATGAATAAAACATATCCTACCTCGTTTCATGGGAATGAATTAAACCTACTCGGAAAAGGCAAAGAAATTTTACTTCAGGATATAAATACATCGGCGAACGATGGCATTTTCTTGACGCTGAATATAAATGAGAAAGAAAGCAACTGGACTGTTAATTTTTGATTATTGTTGGAGTGTAGAAATAAATTAAAACGAATCTAAATAATTTATCTTGTAAACAGTTCTTTGAACGGTAGGGAAAATTGGTAGATCTGTTGCTATGGAAACGTATTAAAATTGCGTGAATTCCTTAAACATCGTTTGAGTTTGTGGAAGAGCAAGATACTCGTAGTTTGTCAATCGCCAAAAAAAAAGGGGGAAAGTAAGACAGAGATTACATCTCTGTCTTACTTTTATTACAAGAGATTACAAGGTTAATCATATAGTTGCACAGAATCTAACGACACATGTTGCTTCTCTCTACAGGGTGTCCCAAAATTCACGCAAGAAGTAATTTTGATAGAAAACACAGGTTTTTAATTAAAAATTGTAATTTCTTATTGATTCATAAAGTATACAGTATCGGGTTATGCATGGAATAGCATATCGGGTAAATGGCCTCCACGGCTTTGCTGGCACATACGCACTCTTTTGTCGAAATTTTCCATAACCGTTTTGCATAAATGTGGCTGAATTTCGTTGATACAGCGCTCAATTTCCTCTTTCAAGGCGTGGGTGGTCATGGGCTTGTTGGCATAAACCTTAGACTTCAAAAAAAACCCAAAGAAAAAAGTCCAACGGCGTTAAGTCACATGATCTGGGCGGCCAATTCTGATCACCAAAACGGGAAAGACCAGGAAATGACTCATGCAGTAATTGAATTGTTTCTTGGGCTGTATGGCATGTGGCACCGTCTTGTTGAAACCACATGTCGTCCACATCCATATCTTGCAATTCAGGCACAAAAACCTGATTATCATGTCGCGATAGCGAGCACCATTAACTGTTATTGCCTTACCAGCCGCATTTTCGAAGAAGAATGGACCGATGATGCCTCCAGCCCAAAATCCGCACCAAACAGTGACACGTTGTGGATGTATTTGTTTCTCAACAATCACTCGTGGATTTTCTGAACCCCCAAATGCGACAATTTTGTCGATTAACGAAGCCATCAAGATTAAAATGAGCCTCATCGCTGAAGATGATTTTGTTCGAAAAATAAGCATCCACTTGTTGTTGTTCCATAATCCATTCAACGAACTCTCTTCGCTGTGTGTGGTCATTTTTAATAACCCTGAACTGTCAGCTGTCACGCTGTCTTTTTGTTTTCTCGTTGGTACCGCACAAATGGCGCTAAATTTAAATCTTGCGTGAATTTTGGGACACCCTGTATAAGCTCAGTCATTATGGTAAGAGATAGTTCAATACGAAGAATGACACTCGAATAGATGAATCTGGTAAAATTCTGAATATTTAAACTTATCTACATACAAAACTTGTCCCTTGTACACCTGAAAGCAATACCTTTGATTTGATTACATGAAACGGAGGCTGAAACATTAAACCCGATCTCTTAAGTTTATATAATAAGGGGATTAATTCTTTTCAAGTTAGAATAAAGCGAATTTCTTTATCAAATATAATATAAACATATTTCTCTGGTAGAGGACGTGAACTTCAAAAAAAAAAAAAAAAAAACATTATTTCATTTGATTTATTTTTATTCAGTGACTTTTACTGGAGGTAGACTAAGATGCATGTAAAGTTGCGATTTCATTGTTTCTTGAAAAATCTTTCCATTTTATGGCACGTAACAAATCTCAGACAGAGATTTGTTACATGCTATATCATTATTCGCTGAAAGGCTTAGAAAATAACCAGTGTTAGAGAATTTCGATATAAAATATTTAAACTTTTTCGGTGTTTTTACTATCTTTATAATCTGCTACACATCTCGCATATCTTTATACCCACGCTTATGGAAAAGAAATGTCAAACTTCTAATATCCTCCCCCACTCCGACACACACTTTCTCCCTCTTTGCGGCAAACTCATCGTTTCGCCCACACACACACATACACGCGCGCAGAAAGTCAGAACTATCCTCTGGCGCCAGTAAATCCAGAAGGCTATAATCGATAGTGCCGGTATCCAACACAGAATACCTCCTTGCGCGCGCGCTCCTATCAAAATAAGACGAATAGTTGGCCACGTGGTAGTCATAGAAAGTAACAATGGAACCACCCGAAGAGAGGCAACACAACAAATGACAGTTTCGTTGCATGGCATCTTAGATTCGTTTGTCAGAATGTCCGAAAACTTTAAAACAATTTGGTTCTGAGAGCAAACAGGAAGTGACAGACAATACTGATGCATGGAGTTATCGAGTTTGAATGGACAGTGATTCTAAAAGACAATGATACACAACATCGAATGTGCTTGGCTTGTGGGATTGTATATCTACTTATCTTTGATAAAATATTAATATATTTCCTTTCATGATCAATGTTGTCATGGCAACCAATTAATCGTATTGAATTCTGTGGTTGGAGACTTTCTACGAGAGGAAATCTCTGTCTTACCACAGGATGACTACTCAATTCTCTGAAGAGGGGATCCTTAGTTTCCAAACCAGACAGATTTGTATTCCTATTGATCGCCTGCTTCTCTCTCTTACTTGTATATTAAGTGTTAAAGACACAAAATTCTCATCTGTTTCTGGAAAATTGGTTAGATGACGACTACTTTTCATCTTCTTTAAGAATAAGGAGAAAGATAAAATTAAAAATAAATTAATTATCGCGTTGCGGGCTGATTTCTAATAATAGAAATAGAAAGTGGATACTCAATTTATAGTTCCCTTTAGTGTCCGGTTTTATAATCTTTTTCCACAAGCTCATTCAAAGAGTACATTACTTTAGCCAATTTTTCATTTCCATTGCATTTAAGAGAAATATTGATCACTAAAATTAAACATTTAGTTTCAATGACGTCTCCAAAAGCAAGTTTATACTTATTGTAAATTCCAATGGGTTTATGTGGGTGGAAACTTCAACGATGTTCAGTTGGCAGAAGTTCGATTACATACACAGATTATAACCCTTCATAGTTTTTATATTTTTACTTAGCCAGTTTTTTTTTTGGCGCAGATAAATAAATAGTTTTTCCCTGGTTCTCTGAATGAAACGCGCACGACAACACCTTCCAAGCAATATAATATGGTTAATATAATATGGTTAATATTGTTAATTGTTTCCTTATAGTCCTTATAAGGACTGGCTTAAAGGGGCGAAGCAAGAATGCTTTTCATCTTCCCCGTTATCTGTAGAGGACAGTGTATGGATAAGGTGGTATTGAGCAATTAAAGCTCTGATCATGGCAGGAGGGTAACAGCAATAACCGAGCCTCAGTTAGAACTTCACTGGCTACAGCATTGCCATCCATTACCCTCCAATGGTATTGGATTGAATATCGCAATCAAATCCCCCATCCATTGTTAATTGTTATTCGCCATATTCATTCAAGTACTATTTACTCTTTAAAAATGAAAAGGTGTATGAGACTTTGTTTTTTATAAATTTGAATTTATAATTGAAACTTTCATATTTTTATATATAACTATTGTTATTTACTTTATTACCATTATTTATTATATGAAAAGTTTATGTAGATACTCTATTTTCTTAAAAATTCAAGTTTGGAAAAATCATCTCTGTATTGCAGGCCAAGACAACTTCATTGCTAAAAGGTTGTATTCTCGTAAGCATTATGGTAAAAGCGAATGCCAATTGAATTTATTTGCTATAAAATAATGACGAATTTATAATATCCATTACCTCAGAAGGAAAACAAAAATCTACATCTAACGATTATTAAAAAGGAATAGTTTAGTGCCGAAGTTATAGGACACATTTCCCCTGTCAGTTGTTACATAAAAATACATAAAGAAAATGTTATGTATTTGCACAATGGCGTGCAGAATTTTGAAGCTCGAACCGGGTTCATCGCTATAAAAGATACAGTGTCATCACTTTATTTATAGCAATCCTGAAAATCTTAAGATAGCTGCTCAATCAACTCCGATTATAGATCAGCCTATTATTTAGCTTCCTGAAGCTTAGAAGAACGCCATAGCTCGGTCAATATTTCAAAAAGGCAGTTTATCCTAACTCATATCTGTTGTTTATAATATGAAAGTGAGTAAGCGATCTCACACAGAGGTGACAGGCAAAGTGGCTTCAAGAGCATACGCATTTAACAAACATAATACACTGGTTTCGTAGCCATAGTTGGTTACATAATTGGTTGTACATAACTCAATATCACTCTTAGATTTGGTTTGATTTGAATGGGCCTGTTTTGACAGGAGAAAAATGTGTTTCAGAGAGAGAGAAAATCTTACCAATGAGACAAGTTAACTCACCTTCAGCTGAAAAGTCTTTATAAGTGCTGCTCATACTACATTATACGGTATTTAAATCCGGGTTATTTTATTCGCCCGAAATCGTTGCTATTGACCGATGACACTCTGATCAGTTCAAAATGAAGAAAACTATAAAACGTTTGTTGCTCAACTAAATTTGTATTCACTGTGTTATTAGGAAAAGCCTCCGCAGTTCAATCGGTGTCAAGATCCCCCTTTCATCGGAAAGACCGGATGCGAATCTTCTGTTTGATATGAGAGCCCATTCAATGGGCTCTTTAAATAAAGAACGCATGCGATTTGACACACACTGTTTAGATGGTGTTAACAGCACCATTAGAACATTAAATTTCTGATGCCAATGGCCGACAGCCGGAAAAAAGAGACGATGTGTATAGAAGAGGAAACAGTAAAAGTTTCTGGACTATGGGAAAATAAATTAAAATGCAAATATATAACTCATAAAATATAAATAAAATTGACAAAATTAGAAGACAAATCCTTTGCTCAAAACATTTACCATAGGTTTGTTTATAAGCTTACGTAGATAGGAACAACGTAAGTTGTTCATTTTCACAATAATCAGTCTTGTTTAGAACTGAATAAAGAATATTGAAAACTTTTGGAATTCCTCCTCGCCTTAACATAATATCTCGATCTCTATAGAAAATTTGAGAATTTAATAGCGAGACAGTACTTCAACCTTCCCTATTTAAAACTTCCTTATAAGGACTGGCTTAAGGGGGGGAGAAGCAAGAATGCTTTTCATCTTCCCCGTTATCTGTAGAGGAAAGTGTAGGGATAAGGTGTTATTGAGCTATTAAAGCTCTGATCATGGCAAGAGGGTAACAGCAATAGCCAAGCCTCAGTTAGAGCTTCGTTGGCTACAGTATTGCAATCCATTGCCCTCCAAGTGTATTGATCACCGCCCACTCTCACAAACCATCTAAAACTTATACTGATTATTTCACATAAGTTTTAGGTATAAAACTTATGTTGATTGACATAAGTCCTTATAAGGACTGGCTTAAAGGGGCGAAGCAAGAATGCTTTTCATATTCTCTGTTATCTGTAGAGGACATTGTAGGGATTAGGTGTTATTGAGCTTTTAAAGCCCTGATCATGGCAGGAGGGTAGCAGCAATAGCCGAGCCTCAGTTAGGACTTCATTGGCTACAGCATTGCCATCTATTACCCTCCAATGGTATTGGATTGAATGAATCAATCACCGCATCTCATCTCACGGTCGATTGTTCAACTTTGATTGACATAAGTCCTTACCCTTAAAAGGACTGGCTTAAAGGGGCGAAGCAAGAATGCTTTTCATATTCCCCGTTATCTGTAGCGGACAGTGTAGGGATAAAGTGTTATTGAGAAATTAAAGCTCTGATCATGGCAGGAGGGTAACAGCAATAGCCGAGCCTCAGTTAGAACTTAATTGGCTACAGCATTGCCATCCATTACCCTCCAAGGGTATTGGATTGAATGAATCCTTCACCCTGATTAACATAAGAAATCGACACAAAAATCGACATCGACACAAGAATATTTGAATACAGAATATTGAAAACAAAAATAGGTGTCTGCAGTAGTTTTATAATTTTAAAATATATTTCTGATAATCTAATTTTTTCTGTTTTAATTAAAAAATAAAATATATATTACATTATTATTTCTAAGAAAATTTAAATAATCGTTTAATAATAAAGCATATAACTTGTGCATAAGTAGTATACATGGTGTTTATTCTAATCTTTCAAAACAACGTTTTATAGAGATGTAAAAAAAAAAGATCCTTAATAAAAATGAACTCGGGTTGTTTATCGTAAGCTGCTATAATCGTCCAAGAGATCCTTAGATTTCGTAACCATTATTCGATGATAGGGTGGAATCTCACTCCCGTATGAGATTGGCTAACTCATCTTCATATGAAAAGCCCTGATGAAGGTTCTTCGTATCCTACACGGGATTTGAACCCAGGTGGTCTTTCCAAGCTATTGTATCATCGAAACCAACTGAGCTACTAGGCTCTATCCCCAAATATATTAGGAAAATTAATAAAAAAATTAATGATATTTTGGAAGAAAAAACGTTTCTAATTTCTAATAATGTTTGGATGCAGCAAAAAGTTAAATACTGAATATTCTTTGCTAAAACCTTTATCTCGCACTAAATCAGGAATTAATTTCAGTAGTTTTTGCTAGATGTACACAATGCCTTTGATATATTCGATGAAATTGCAAATAAGTTATGACTTATGTCATTTTTGAATGTTGATTAACTGATGCTTTATTCTCCTTGATGATAATAAGGAAGAAATATATAGGCGTCATAAATTTTATATATTTTTAATTTATTTATTCACATATGCTAAGTTTAATTCATAATCATGTTTACAACATGTTTAAATTATGGTATTCCACAGCGGTCTGTTTTAGCATAAAAAATATTCAATAACAATTATCAACGAGTTTAGTGATCTGTTAATTTTACTTTACACTACTCTACCACCTTTTACCTGAACACAGTTTAAGAAACGTAAACTATGGAGTACTGATCTGCTAGAAGAAAGAGGTTCCACTTAAAGTAAGCTGAATTGTTACAAAAACAATACGTAATGCAATACTAAAAACGAAGTTTTCCCTCAAATATTCGTGTATGATCGGAACAGATTCGTGTATGATCGGAACAATCTGTAATTGCATGGAAATAGAAGAACAAAAAAAAAACCATAACTTATTTAGCATTACGATTGATATTAATTTAATTTAAAAACGAAATGAAATTACAATCAACAGTTAATATAGCATAATAGTAAATATGTTACAGGAGTACAGATAATATTGTACAGAAATTATTAATATAGATTTTGAACAGATATAGATTAGATTCGTCCTATAATCACCTATGCCTCTCCAGCCTGGAGCCACACCTCTAATACTAACATTATTAAGATACAGCGAGTGCAGAACAAGTGCTTGAGGATGATTCTGAACGCTCCGTGGTATGTTAGAAACAGCCAACTCCACAGAGACACAAATATTCCCTATATTCTCTCTTATCTACAATCCTTAGCTTCCAAATTTTTTCTAAAGACGTCCACACATCCCAACGATTTGGTTCAACAAGCTGCAGCATACGAGCCAACGGACATATTTAAATATAGAAGACCAAAAACTATATTAGCCTCCTATAGCGATACATAATCTCCATGCCCATTCAGGGCGAGCAAACTGCTCGTAAATTTTACCCTCACAGTAACCAGGACAGATAGCGGGGAATATGAAAAGCATCTTGCTTCACCCCTAAAGACATAAATGTCAATTGTCAATTGTCAATAGATTACATTTTGGAACACATATTCCATCTCGGAATACTTATATTTAAAGCCTTCTACTACTAAACAGCGATAAGGAATCTGAATATTTAGTTCGGTGACAACTGGCGATAGTACAGATAGGTGAAAGGTATACTGAGAGACAACTTGTTTAGATCAAAGTTTAAAACAACTTTCTTAATATCAAATATGATATAAAAAAAGATAAAATAACTAAACTGTCCGTGTAAGAACAAGTTTTAAATGACTATTATATATAGATGATAAAAAGTTTAAGTAATTATAAAATATACAGGTTAGTTCCAAATTGAAAAAGTATTAGTAACACATAAAATGAAATAAATCTTGTTATGCAAGTAGCATAAAATTCACCCCATACTCTTTAAGTAGCGTAGAATCGCCTTAGAATTCTTGATACCATGATGCCACCACATTCTTTATTCGTTCCTTTTTTGCCACAATCTTCTAGAATAGGTTCTGTCTTATGTTTCTTTGACCAGTTTTAACCGCAAGTACAGCAGCCTCGGTGTCATGCTCCTCTTTCCGGATTTCTTCCACCAATTAAAATATCGACACTCCTATAAATACAGCTGGTCCAACAACAGTTCAAATGCTTCCAAAAAAATCATTCCTATGGCGCTCAACATCTATTGCTTTACTGTATGGTCATCCTAATTGTATTGGCTCTAAAGTCCTGGAAAGTTTTGATCCAGCAGTTCAATTGGTTGGTCGTCAAGCCTTGAAATCAGGTTAGTAGATGATAAAGGTATTGGAAGGGATACCTGTGGTTGGCTGTTGCCCATTTGTCCTATCGCCAAGTTGTTCTTCCTTAGTAGATAAAGTATAAAATAGATATTTATTAAATCACACATAAGCTCTACTTACTTACTCATTGCTTTATATTATCACACATCATTCTTCGCAACTTTTCATTTGAAATTTAGAATCATCTAATTACTGAAAAAAATGTCGTTGTTCTTTAATGTTCTTAGAGCTTTTCTACTATTCCTAAAAATAGAACCATTCAGAGCTGCATTTTTATCACCTCTTTCTTACCACTTTGTACTCCGGCACCGGTTTCGTTCTTTTTGATAACAAATTACATACTTTTTGGGACTACTTCTCTCCTACTTTTAAGCCATCGCTTTTGTTTTCGAATTCCTCTAATCGATGAAATTGTTCTTCCCTTCTCATATATCCTCTCTTTACTCACTTATTTCATCTATTCTTTATTTAATTCTTTATTTCGTTACAAACCATCTATTTACTGCTATGCAATGATTATTATTGCACGCTCTTATATAAAACTGTATGAATTTTGCATCACACTAGCTGAAAATGCATTCTAAGATTTATATATTATTTAAACATCCTGATGCCAGTGATGTATCGATGGTGGCCTAAATAAAAGGATGTGAAATGTCCTTTTTCACATCCTTTTATTTAGGCCACCATCGATATTGTCTGAATGTTATCTTTACGCTTTAAAATCACCTAGATTCATCTGATTTCTTAAAAATTTGATAAAAATACAGAAAGTATTTCTCTAAAAATGCAAAGTTTAATTAGAATGAAACTATACACCATTTTCTTTCTGGTATATAAAACAAAGACCATTTTATTATTTCCTTTATGTTTATTTATATTTATATTTTCCATATTTTCCAATGGCAACGAGATGGTAATCGACCGTGAGATGCGATGATTAATACCCTTGGAGAATAATGGATGGCAATGCTGTAGCCAATGAAGTTCTAACTGAGGCTCGGCTATTGCTGTTACTCTCCTGCCATGATCAGAGCTTTAATAGCTCAATAACACCTTATCCCTACACTGTCCTCTACAGATAACGTGGAAAATGAAAAGAATTCTTGCTTCGCCCTTTTAAGCCAGTCCTTATAAGGATTATATTTTCCAACATGATCAAAGTTGAATATATGCCATGAAAATTAACTGTGAGGTTAAGAAGTTATAATGGGTTGTAAAAAATCACATTCGTTCAGTTCATATAGATGTGAATACGTAATTATACTTAGGATAGAGTGGTTATTTCTGGTTATTAATAACCAGATGATAGCATCCAAAAAAATGATGATTGATATGGTATGATTCTGATATGTTTTATCCATAACTACTCCAAGGTAGTTAATAAACTGCATTTATTGCCTTAATATATGCATATAAAAGTATTAATAAATGCATTTTGTTTACAACAACATACCAGCTAATTCATTATTTTTTAATAAATGATTTCTCTCCTATTCATTCACAATTATTTCCCAGCATCAGTAGCAAAATACTAACGATCTAGCCGAGCTTCCTTATTCGTTAACACAGCTTTTATACAGTCGCTTATCGTCTTAATTACTGCCACTATCCAAGTAATTTTCAACCCTCTGGGAAGCAATCACAAGGCGCGGCAAGAAGCAAGCCAGCTCAATCACTATAATGCTCTACTACCTTGTAGTGCTAATCGAAAATTCCAACTACTTCCTTTCTGTGCTAATAAAAGAGTTTTCTGTCCTTTTATAATGTCGTGTCTTAGTGGCCTAAAGATTTGAAGTGCATCTACCAATGAGTCGTTTCAGCTGTCGCTCTGCATTCTATATGATTGGCTCTGAAAAAGTAATCAGTTAATTTTTCCAACAAAAGATGTCACCTACAGTTTAAAGCACACAACATCATCATCTATCTTCTGGTTATCACGTTAAGAACACCATCAGTCTTATCCAATAAATGTAATAACCAGTACATCCATCAATACTTCCCTTTAAAAGTAAATATTTAGTTCTGTGGTGGAAATTTTTAAAGCAGTTCCCTTGCTAGTAGTATTTTATATTAGGCACTAGATATTCTTAATAAATTGTTCGATTTTAGTTCATGTAATGGCGTGTTATTTAACTGGTTTCAACCAAAGCTACCTACGAAGTTGACCAATGGATAAAATTCTGTTTTCCAACCAACAGGATATAGATCTCAGCTTCATTGCCATGTGAATATTTATGAATGTCATTAGCATATAGGTAATTTCATCTCCAGGTGTAATACCGATATCTTCCTGCATGGAATGAGTGAAAAAACTTCCGTATCCAATTTCTAGAAGTGGGTTTCGATTATATAACCCATAACCAGATCACAGTACTGATATATGATAGACTTATAATCTTTCGTGGACGTGATGCTAAGTGCAGGTTTCTTTAGACGTTTACATTACCCCTGTAAATATCGCGCACCCGCATTACATAACTGTATGCATGATTGCATCATCTTCCCCTAAACGAATTAGCCTATTATAACCAGTTGTTTTACAGAAATTTAAATGTGTAATAGGAGGATTAATCATATCTTCATAATATTACGCATTATAATATAATATTTTTAAAAATTTTCATACATCTGTTGTCCGATTTTCTATCCTATGGAATGAAAAACCCACAAAATAGAAACAGGTCTCTCGAACTCAAAAGAGTTAGAAAACCTGGATTCAAGCCCATATTTTCCCAAATAAAGGCAATATAGTAGAGCTATGGTGACTACAAAATTCTAGTAAATAGATATATGCTAGTAATATAGTGATGTAGTTCAGGGTTAATGTTTGATCGTGTCGCGGCTAATATTCTCTGAGTGAATACTGAGAAACGATGAAAGCTTCTATATGAGGAGAAACAAAACTAAATAAAATCATATTTTAATTACGTATTTAAAACACATAGAGAGAGAGATCTGCAATAAAAAAATCCGTTTTACCAGGACACATTTAAGTAATTGTGATAACTTTTAAAATGGAAAAATCAATGTTAATTAACAGTTATTATTATTGCAACCTCCATGGAGTCGGAAGAACCTCCCACGATGGGGTTCACTCAGGTGACAACATATTTATCTTAATTTTACTGAATCTTAAAATCCTTAATACTCCTTGCATTAACAACATCTTTTGGTAATGCATTCCATTCACTGACAATTCTCCATGTAAAAAATCTATTCCTCACATCCTTCTTCATCACACTTTTACATGACTTCCAGGAATGACCTCTGGTTCTTCTCCTTTCATCTTCTACTCTTTTTATAATCCCCTCTGGATTAATCCGATAAAATCATCTCACTAACTTAAACGTCTCTAGCATATCACCTCTTTTCCTCCTATCCACCAAACTCTGCAATCCACATTGCTTCAACTTCTCCCCATAGTCAACATTTCAGGGTTAGTCACTCGTCTCTGGACCTTCTCCAATGTTTCCACATCACATCGAAATCCAGGTGACCAAATCTAAGCACGTTAGTCCAAGTGTGGTCTGCTCAGTGCTTTATATAGTACCACAACCACCTCCTTATCCCTACATGTTAGTGTACTTCGTATCATAGCGGCGCTACGATGTGTAGTCCTTGCGAATATTTGCAATATGCCCTCAAAACTTCACTCCTGTCAACTATCACTCCCAAGTCTCGAATGTCATCTACTTCCTGCGGTACAGTGCCATCGATATAGTACACATCCTTATATTTCTGTACTCCAAAATGCAACGCCTTACACTTCTTAATATTAAAACTACAACCTTACTCATTTGTCCAAGTCAGTCTATTCAAATATATAAATGAAATATTCATGAAAATCAATTTTAAGTCATATTAAATATTAATTCAAATATGTTTTATTTAAAATACCTCAACACTATTGCTTGTCGCATAAATATCTTCGAAAAACATTTTAAGTATGAAAATATGTGCCATTATTTGTTAAAACAATACAAAATCTCACGATTGAAGTCAGAAGTACGCTATTCTTATTAACATCGTAAATAAGTTTCATTATATAAATAATATAATGGTGTTCTCTTCTCAGTATATTTTTCACTGAATTTATATATTTATATAATAAATTTAAACAAGATTATCCATTATATTATATTTATTAATGTTTATTTTATGTTTAATGTTTGGATTTAATTATATATAGTTAATTTTTTCCTGTTGGTTGCATTCTGGTTTCTGCCATGTATGTATTTCAATGCATTATTCAGCGCCCTCTATTTCTTTTCGCTCTCAAGTCTCATATTCAAGTTTCATATTGAGAACATTCTCTAATTGAATTTACAAAGTTAAATAACACTTCACTTTTCGCTGAATGGCTATACATTCATTAAATAGACAAAATAACCAGCTAAAGTATGATATGTGCTGTAAACACTAAGCTGAGCTTTCTTTATACAGTTTATGACGCCTTAAATTAAGTATATAATATATACTTAAGTATATATATTAAATTCCTATAGATGTGGTCTTATCTGAAATGGATACTTACAAACATCCATGCCTATTATTACTTGTAAGAGTTAAAGCCATAGCCTGTGGATTTAAAAGCTTTCTACTTCGACTACCGAGGCCTTTTGCGATTTTTATGTGCCATTATACAATGCACAGAAAAATTACCAGTTTAGTTTAAAATGGAAATCTAAATGCAATAATCAAATTATTCAACCGGGTGTTAATACGCTGAAAAGATATTCAGTAATCGCTGTGGCCACCTTGTGGAAGAAATTGGCACTAATTTTAAAAATAAAAAATAAAAATATTCAGTAAGCGCTGTGCCACCTTTTGAAAGAAATTGGCACTAATTTTGAAAATAAAAATGTTATAAATCTGTATGAATCTCAAATAGCAAAATAAAATACGGGAAAATAGTACTTATATGGAGTCACTACTGGAGACACACACACACACACTGGAGGATGGTCTAATTATAAATCGAGATGATTTAGCAGTTAGCAAAGAATATTCTCTTAAAATGTGACTCGTATTTCAACTGGTTTTATTCAGCACTGATGTTAATTATATTTTTGTGTATTTTCTTCATGGTTCCATGAAAATTCATCGAAAAACGAGTTAATCGAAAGACAATTCATCGACAAAACAATTCACCGAATTCGCTATTTCAAATAACGAATCTGATTCAGATTCGCTATTTGAAACTTTTATTCATCCCACAATAATTCAAACAGAATTATTATGGGATGAATAAAATTCATCCCATGATAATTGCTGTATTGAAGTCGCATATTACTACTAGTAACAATAATAATAATAATAATAATAATAATAATAATAATAATAATAATAATAATAATGGAGCTGCGTAGGCTAGGCTTTTCCCTCCCGGAAACAGGCAAATCAGTTCTATGAATAGACAATTGAAACACTTATTGAGCAAGAAAGACAATAAGAAACCATATTGTTCTATAATTATTCCCTATTAAAGTAGCATTGCTTTCTTACTCTACACGGTTCAGTATTTGTTCTGAATGGATCACTTTTATCAGAACATTTTCGAAAAGTTCAACTTTCGGTGAATTGTTTTTTTTCTATCAATTGTATTTTCGACGAATTGTCGTTCGATGAATTATTCATTTGATTAATTGCCTTTTCGATGAATTGTCTTTCGATTAATTACCTTTTCGATGAACTCTCCGGATACCTTCTTCATTCGATAACTTTCGTTGACAATTATTTAATTCTATCAAGTGATTTTTGTCAGTTACATTAAGTCTATGCTGAAGTGTGGTGGTTAACGAGGCTAATATAGCTTTAAACAAGGAAATGCTAAAATTGCATACTGCAAATGGAAAATTCCCGACTGTTTGGCAGACAGCCATATTTACATGGGAGTTATTGGCAGGGTAGTGCTGAGAAGCTTAAACAAATAAATAAAATAACAGATAAGCTCGGTGATAGTGATAGCAAGGATACCAGTCGATGGGATTGAGAATCGTTACATAATTCACTGTAGTGAGGTCGAAAGGAATGTAGATAAAAGTTTAACCATCATGATATCAGTAATTAGAGTTCGTGGGAGGGGTGGTCTGGGTGAAAAACAGAGAAAAAATTTCAGTTTATTTTCGAATATGCAAAAATAAGTATTTCAGAAATAAAATCACAGACAAAAAAGAAGCGATATGCATGCAGAGAAAGATATAGAGAGGGAAATGACAGACACCGACAAAGAGGATGGGGAAGGAGATAAAGAGAAAAATGAGAGAACGAAGGAAAATGATATGGAGGGAAGAAATGAAGCGAAGAGAGAAAATTTGGGTGAAGATTTCTATAAGAAAAAAAGAGAAACACGAGCAAAAAAAACTGAAAGAGAAATAGATAAAGAAAGATTTACAAAGGAAGAGGAAGGAAGACAGAAGATATTAGAAGGTAAAGATATAAATAAGCACAAAGGAGGAAAGAAAAGAGAAGAAAGAAAGAATATAGATCATTTAAAAAGAGAGAGGAAGTATGTGGAAGTGTAGAGGGTAAGATAACAGAGAGAGAGAGAGAGAAAGAGAGAGAGATTAACAAATCGTAAAGTGAGAAATGTGTGAATAAGGAAAGATGATAAGAAAGAATATTTAAATGGAAAGAGAAAAAGTAACAAGACAGAAGAATATGAATATAGGTAGGATGAAACTGAATAAATAACTGGACGACAATTAGGAAAGAAGTAGGTGACTAAAATAAAGCATCAAGATTAGACTGAGAGAGAGAACAGAAAGAGAGAGAATCCTATAAAACAGCTGGAGAACGGATATATGTATATCTGCTAAGATAAAATAGGAAATTAAGAAAGACTATATCTGGGATGAGAGACAGGAAAAGATTATATGGTTTGCTGCAATTGCCTCCGTAGGGACTAAGACTGTGTGAGGCCAGTGTGTTGTTTCCTAGGATGAAGCAAATATTTCTGGAAATAAAATTCCTCCCCTCCAACGTGATCTGCCAACTCCGTTTGAAACTCTGAGGTTTCGCGCATCCTCATCTGGATTAGAACACCCATCTTTCCACATAAAAGAGAGAGGATGGGCAAATGTAATTAAAATCGCAGTACCAATGGCATCACAAGAAAGACAGAAACGCGAAATAGGAATTGTTGAAAAGGTCGATTAATCGTGTTGACACTGCAGCAATGCGACATTTTAATAAAGTTAAACAATTACAAATGCCTACTTTATTTTTCATTTACTTTTTATTTAGAACTTCATTTCATTTACGCTGACAGACGAAGTGTCCACGCTATAATCCGTATGGCCTTCGTCTTATTTGAACGTCACGCAAAGAATTGCGGTAATTTTCTCTACACTGAAAAGCCACATTCGTTGGAAGCTCGTCCAAAAAGTAGTTTGTTTTGTCTTGCTACAGAAATAAAAGGAGATTTGACTTAGAATAATGAAACCCTCATTCAAAACGAAATTACCTGAGGTACTTTTTTCAGAAAAAAAAAAGAAGAAAAATCTCTTAGATCGGTCTGAATTAAAACCAAAAGTTCTCTTCTTTACCATTCGGGAAACTCATTAAAGACTTGAACATATGGATGAAAGATGCGGAGGAAGGACGACAGAGGAGAATATTGTCATCGATCTTCTCTCTGTCTCTCCCTCTGCCATATGCACACATTGACTTTTTTTAATAAAAGGAAAATGATGCCGAAAATTAATCTGATGGGGATGACACCAGATGTAGCTACGTGTCAAAGGAGGTATTAAAAAACCCTCAAGAGAAACTACAACTATTTTTGAAAGCTTCGCATGAAAGGAAAATTTTTATTGGAGCATGCATTGATGACAAAAACTCTAAGGTAGCTAGAGATTATTAAAAGTGTCACAAGAGCAAGAAGAGAAAATTATAAGATAAAATAAAATTAAGGGTAACAGCAGGAGGATGGATGATGGAACTAAGTGATTTTAAGATTTTAATGAAGCTAAAATTAAACATTTTTAAAAAAAAGTAATCTGTCGGATTTCTCGTTGGTTTAAAATCTTATGAATCAACTGCTGATCCTCTATTAAAATCTATCATAAAGTTTCTGTGTCGATATTCGAACTAACGTAGGTGACCAACACCGTGGGTCAAATGATTGAATGTTGCAGCATTCCAACGTCTCAGAAGGCAAGTTACTGTGTCACTTTCGCTCATAATCACCAGATTAGGGATTGGAAATTCTGATTTATGTGACATCGACTTAAGTACCTTTGCATACCACATCTTTAGAGGTTTATAATTATATACATTTAAAAATATCCCACAAAAGCACATATACATAGTTCATTAATAATTGTTAGCATTTAACTCTAGATTATTTCCCTAATTCCACTGTAATTTCCTGAATTTGAACTGTCTTTTAATACGTGAAGAAGAAATTGAAAACATAAAATTAGTAAAACCCAGACATAGACTACATACAAAGAATAAATCTTATAAAAATACAAATTTCTGGTCTTATAAATAAAATCTCCCTTGTATCTTTGTAGAGCAAGCAGGGAGATTTTATTTAATGTGTTTTGGTTGGACCAAAGGCAGATTAGCAGGTTTCCTTATAAGGACTGGCTTAAAGGGGCGAAGCAAGAATGCTTTTCATCTTTCCCGTTATCTGTAGAGGACAGTGTAGGGATAAGGTGTTATTGAACTATTAAAGCTCTGATCATGGCAAGAGGTAACAGCAATTGCCAAGCCTCAGTTAGAACTTCATTGGCTACAGCATTGCCATTCATTATCCTCCAAGGGTATTAATCACCGCATCTCACGGTTGATTATTTGTCTCTCGATCATATTCCTGATCAGCAGGTTTCCTTATAAGGACTGGCTTAAAAGGGCGAAGCAAGAATGCTTTTCATCTTCCCCGTTATCTGTAGAGGACAGTGTAGGGATAAGGTGTTATTGAGCTATTAATTAAAGCTCTGATCATGGCAAGAGGGTAACAGCAATAGCCGAGCCTCAGTTAGAACTTCATTGGCTACAGCATTGCCATCCATTACCCTCCAAGGGTATTGGATTGAATGAATCAATCACCTCTTCATTCTTCCAGATCAGAAGGTTTACATCTGCTTTGAATAACTTAACACTTGATTTCTAAATAAACTAAAGGGTGTATTATTGAAACAAATAAAATAATAGATAAACCAAGAGCTATATATTAAATAATTGACAAAATAAATAATATAATAAAAAAACTAAATATATATATATATACTTCCATTAATTGACTATGCATTAATACTTCTTTAATAATTAAAAGTAACAAAATACTAAAGCGGTAAGATTGATTTATAATAATAAAATATTAGAAAGTATCTTGATTAACAATATAACATAATAAAGTATCTAGAAATTAATTAGGTTAAAAATGAACCAAATTACTTATATAGTCCTTATAAAGACTGGCTTAAAGGGGCGAAGCAAGAATGCTTTTCATCTTCCCCGTTATTTGTAGAGGACAGTGTAGGGATAAGGTGTTATTGAGCAATTAAAGCTCTGATCATGGCAGGAGTTTAACAGCAATAGCCGAGCTTCAGTCAGAACTTCACTGGCTACAGCATTGCCATCCATTACCCTCCAAGAGTATTGGATTGAATGAATCAATCACCGCATTTCACGGTCGATTGATTCAGCCTCTCAAATGCTCACTACCCCAAATTACTTACCTCAATTCTAAATTAAAGATATTTACCTTATTAAAAAAATAAAAAGGCCTATTACTTGATTAAAATTAAATGTTGTAAAGATTAAAATTTTAGAGAAAGTTTAAAAAAAATTAGTTAAAAAATTATATTTACAATAAAGTTATATTCTTAGTTTTAACTAATTCTCAATAAAATATGTATGGATGGTATTTGCTTTTAAATTTCAAAATTATTAGTTCAGATACAATAACAAACAGTAGAAGGAATGATATCATTGATATGATATGGCCTATTGATGGATTACATAGAAACGGATATGACTCGTATGGCAGTGTTTTCCCAATCATGCATGAGACTTAAACCTCAATACGTCTCTAAATGAAGATCGACAAGTTTTATTAGTGGAAGAGATCCCGTTAGCTGCAACTAGAAAGATTTATTTTCAATCCTGTTAGTAAGTCAGGGCTGAGTTTTTTGGACTACTCCACATCAAATCAAGTTAATTGCGCAATTAGAATCTCTCTTAAATTATGGATTTTTATACAGTTTAATAACCATCTTAACGATGCTTCTATACACGCTCATAGTCATTTGGTCTTAGCTTTTTTTCCTTTGTCACTAAAAAGCCATCAACTGAACATACAAGGAAATCAACGATATTTTTACTAATTATTCAATTAAGGTTTGTCGTTTTAGCGATAGATTATTTTAATCACCATCGGCAAAGACGAAAATGGAACCCCTACATTTTAAATGCGGCTATTTTTTTTTTATTAAATTGACACTCATCATGCCGTGCGTGCTATCATCAGTACTGTTGAAAGTAAAGTTGGCTCCTATCTCGTGCCTGGTATTGTTTTAAATCTTTTTTTTTTTTTTTGCAACTACGCATCAGTGAATAAATATTTTATTGTTTCGATTTCGATTCATTGCTACAATGGAAAGGCATTTTCTTTTATCTTCGTACATGCTGCGTTAGCTAAAATGTATTTTATTTTTTGTTGATTCTTTTTTTGTTTATGCTTGAAATAAAAATAAGTAAGAAACGGTGGGGGAATTAAATGATATTTAGGTACTTAAAAAACTAATAGCGTATCCCACTTGAGTTTAAAACCATTAGGCAGGTAGCCAATACAGATTTATCCCTCCCACTCTTCTTAAATAATTTCTTGCAAGGACCCATAGCGCGACTCGAGCACATAATGAATTTTCTCAACTTACAGATTTTCTCCTTGACCTGATTTTCCCACTAAGGTTAATAAGCAAAGTTTATTCCTTTCTGTGCTTAAAGTGTTTAATTTTCTCTGGCCCTTTTACCGTTTGAATAAGATTAGCTACACTTTTCTTGTGACACTAAAGGTTTCGGTTTAAAGTAAAAATGTGCTATACAGAATATAAAACAAAATTTTTACCTCGTGTGTGCAGATTTTCATTTGGTCGACTGAAGTACTGAATTTAGAGAATGTCCTTCGAATGGATCAACACTGATCGCGTCAAGTTGCTGTTGTAAGCAAATAACGTTCCGTTTTTCTGGAGAGTTAGAATGGAAATAAGTACTTTCTTGTGTCCCGGGGTTCAGCCGTGACAGCAGTTCTCAATCCTATTCACATTCATGTTTAATTAGTTCCTATTCTCGTGCAAAGTTTTACAAAAAACTTTTTTTTTTGCAAAAATGATGAAAATAACTGACAACATTGTCATAGAACCTAATATTTAATCAAGTTCGGAAAACCTCAATAATTAAATCCTCTTTATTGTTTTCGGGAACTGTGTGTGATCGGACATCGTTAATAATTCCAAAAATTCCTCAAATTCTCAAAAGTTCAAAAGTCAAAGAAGTATTAAGGCAAATACTTCTTTTCAAATGATTTCCCGCGCAAGCAAATATTATTTACTTTATACTATATAAAAAAATAAAAGTGTCTTTATTTATAAATAAAAATCTATTTAATATTTATGAAATTTTAAATTTTTCTTATGAATTTAAATAAAATATTATAGTTTACAATTAATTTTATTCTTAATTTCTTTTTCATTTTAATAAAAAATGATGGAACATAAAAATAAATACTGTTAATCTGTTACTACGCTTTTTTATTATAATATACTTTTATACTAGTATAAAAAGGCACCGTTCATAACGCAAGAACTTTAATTTGCTTCCTTAAGATTCATCAAAAATAAAAAAATAATAATAAACTAAAATTTTGATATCATTTTATATCAAAAGTATTATTTCAATAAACAAAAATCGCGTTTTGAAGTGATTAAAACGCTAGCACTAACATATGTATGCATGTATGCAAAAGTTTAGAATAATTAAAATTATTTTAATAAAAAAATATTAATATTAATATATACAGGTACATTCTATACTGAAAAAATTCCAGTATTTTTTATATATTATAGTATACTATAATAAATTATATAATTTTATTTATATTGTATTATAATATGAAAGTAGTTTTATATATTGTAGCATATTACAATAAACAGTAAATTATTTCTTATTAACTTTAGCTATAAAAAAAGTAGAAACATATTTCAATTCATATTTGGTGTGGGGAAATTTGGTGTGGGAAAACAAAGCTCTCAGAAGCCAAAAGTCCTTTTTAGGACTTCCAGGGTAACAAATGGCAATGCTGTAGCCAATGAAGTTTTAACTGAGGGTTGGCTATTGCCGTTACCCAGCCATGACTAGAACTTTTTAGCTCAATAACACTCCATCCACACAGATTTTATTCATTCAGATGACGGGATAAAGAGTCAAGGACTCAGTCCATTGCCCAGTTCTTTTAAGAACTTTAAGAAAGAACTTAAGAATTCATATTTCAATAAATAAAAATAAATAAATAAATAAATATAAATATATAGTGTATTAGGTTGGAATTGAGAACCAGGGTAACGGATGGCAATGCGGTAGCCAATGAAGTTTTAACTAAGGCTCGGTTATTGCCGTTACCAGCCATGGTCAGAGCTTATAGCTTAATAACACACCATCCACATAATTTCTTCAATCAGATGAAGGAATAAAGAGTTAAGGACTCAGTCCATAGCGTACTAATACTGCTAATAAACTCGCCAGCTGACGATTGTTACTCAGAAGTTTGGTTTATAGTAAAATTAGTTCCTTTTAGAATAAAAATGACTATGACTGGATTTAATTTATTCAGATATGCTTTGGCTTAATATAAATGAAGACCATTACATGCAAGTATCACATATCAGTATACAAGAATCATATTCATGTTTGATATATTGTAATTTGTTAACTCAATCGGGACAGTAAAGAAAATCGACAGTAATATGAAGTCAACAATAAATAATTGACATTATTACATTAATCTTGATAAAAACTAAAATACAAACTATTTCCCAACAGTTGATTAAAAAGAGACAATAATGTTAAAAGAAAGTCATTTTTTTTAAATGAAAATATTTTCATGTTTCTTGGATCCTTTGCTTTGCATATTAATCATAAAATTCCCCAATATAATACGAAAGATTGGAGTTCCATCTAAAATCAATCGGATTAAAATTCCAAGGTTTGGATGTTAGCAGCATCGACTTGGCTGAACAAATGTGACAATAAAATAAGCCTAACTTACCTTCAGCAGGCAATCCTCTTGAATATGAGGCAATTGTCTATCTGAGCACGAATCCTCCGCCATCTCTTTGCCGTAACGGTAGCTGCACCTGGGCTACAATCCACACGGCAAAGTCTCGCGAATCTAACACAGCGACAATTGCGGCAAGTTAAACCATCTGACAACGCACACCATCGCAGATGACCAGAGAACAATCAAGTCAACCACTTGCGGGTACAAAAGATGACAACACATGACACCAGAGTAGAGGGGGACTAGAAAATCACGAGGTTTCGTCAAAAGGTGAACGCACACAAATACACACGGAGTGGGTGTGAGAAACAGAAAGAAGAAACCGAGTGAGTTCGTCTTTCCCCTATTTTGCTTTGGCGATCAGCTGTCGGAAGACAGCTGCTTTACCCGTCCGACTGCGCGGCAAAAGGCAGCCTCGGAGCTCGCGCGCGGGAGAACACAGCATCGTAAAGGCTCACTAGAGGGCGCGGGTCATTAATCTCGTTGAAATAATTTCTCCCCGTAAACGTCGACGCAATATTAGTGATGAAAACTGCCGTGGAAATACACAGACGGGAAATGAGCATGGATGCGAATGGAATTATGGGTCGCATTCATACGACTCCGGACAATGCAGTCAGAAACCTTTGTTATCTTCCCCCCCTCTGCGTAATATTTTATAATGCTGACTTCTGGAATTCCGTAGATGCATTTCTCATCCTCCCTTCTCACAAAGCCACACCTAGAATCATTTAATCATTTGGTACAACACCTATTCCCTTATGGCGTCATTGTTTATTGATAACAACACATTAGGAAAGTAATTGCGTGCCTTTTACATTGTTACTTTTTTTTTTTTTTTTTCGTTTGGAAAATTTTGTCTTTTATCTCTTTGGAATATCGTATTGAATATTCTACTGTGTATTGTAATGGCTGGCTTCAGGTTTTTTTTTTTTTCAACTATTGGTTAAAGAAGTTGATAATTATGACATTAACTGCAATATTTGGTGATTATAGTGACACATGATCGTTCAGAAGATCTACAGAGAAGAATACGTAGATAAAGTGACATTACTGAAAACTTAAGTCAAAAATTTGGCACAGAATCCAAAATAAATTTCATAAGAGATGAAATGAAAAAATCAAAATACTTAAGAGTGTAAGATAGATGAAAGATTGACTTAGATCTCACAGCGAGAGAGAACAATGATCTTTTATTATCCCAATTTTTTCCTCCAAGAACGAGAAAAAATATTGAGAATTATACGATAATAATCATTTGTTTAGTGTTATTCGTGTTATAATTAATCAGGGATGGCCACTCTATCCCTCGGAATAAACTCTGGTCAATCCACCAGCATTATTACCTATTATATTAGCAACAACTTGTGTTGCTTTGCGACTGTCCTCTGTTTTCGGCTTTGTAACATATTTCCCTTTATTTGCTTATCTAAGCATGTTTACGTACAAGTGTTCAGGTAAGTGTTGGACTTTATAATGATCCTATCATTATCAAGGAACCTCCATAGTTCAATCAGTATAGCCGAAGCCCTTTGGCTGGAAAGACCTGGGTTCGATTCCTCTCAGTGACGAGAGGAACTTATCTGGTCTCTTTCGACTAAAGGTGAGTTAGCCGGTCTCATACGGTGGTGGTTTTCTTTTCTCCCGGTAATTCGGGTTTTTTTTCTCTCAAAACAGGCAAACGGGTCCCGTGAACACACACGGCTACAATCATAGGATATAGTACGGCAAGAAAGGCAACGGGAAACCACCTTGCTCATAATTATCTCCTTAGTATGGTAGCATATAGCAACCCCCACCAACCGTATGGCTGAGGGAATAGGATAGATCATTATCAACTTAAAAACATATATTTCTTTAATAAACGAAAAGAAAACGGCATTCCCAGAAACCAACTGAACTAAAAGTCTCTCCCTTAGAGCCTATTTGACGACACACACACACACACACACACACACACTCACGCGCGCGCGCGCGTTGCAATTGATCTCATGGCCTGTTGTTTGCCTTCATCCATCAAGAATCTTTATTCCTCAAAACTAACAAAAAAGGCCACAATATCTCGAAAATGTGAAGAAACATTACAATTCCAAGATGCAGTCTTTTACAGTGGCAAAGCTTATTATCCATTGAAGTGTCTCATCATTGACAGCCTTACCAGCACGTAACTTCATGGCTACGATCTGATAACATTGAGTGCATCTTCAGCACGTTCCCATAATTCACCAAAATGACTCACTGGGGAAGAATTCACAAACGATTCCACACAAACAAGTCCACAGGATTTGTGGCGCAGGAATCCATGCAACTAGTCCACTTCTACCAAACCATCATTAAGAAAACGTTTCATCATGATGCCCTTGGACCTCCCGATTGAATTGTGGAGTTCATTGACTACGGCATTGCCATCCATTATTCTCCATGGATACCCATTTTAGTCGCCTCGTTCGACATGCATGGTCTGGTATATAAGTAAAGTGATTTTTTCTAAAAATTAAGACGATCTCCGGATCACTCCCCACGAGTGGCTGAAAGATCGTCCAACTCAGCGTTGGTTCCACTCAGTGACGGCCCCCCCCCCCTTCCCACCACTGAGCAGAACTGCTCATATTCCAGGGAAAAGCATCCACCGACAAGGCCCCTCACAGGCCACGCTGAAGAGCACGCTCCCCAGAGACTCAAAATGCTCTCTCAGGGCAATCCCCCGAAATCTAAGCTCCCCCTCACTTGGAGCAAAATTCCGTAAGAAACCTAAAAGAGCGAAACTCAGCGTCCCATTTTAGTCGGCTCTTATGACATGCATGGGCTACAATAGCGCTATTCTTATCCCGGCCACCACAAGGGGTTACTTTTTTTGGGGGGGGGGAGATGGACTGAGTCCTTGACTCTTTATTTCTTCATCTGATCGAAGAAAATGTGTGGATGGGTGTTATTTAGCTATAAGCTCTAGTCATGGCTGGGTAACGGCAATAGCCGAGCCTTAGTTAAAATTTCATTGCCATCCGTTACCTGTTCTAACTCTACATCTCACTTATCCTTATAGTCCTTATAAGGACTGGCTTAAAGGGGCGAAGCAAGAATGCTTTTCATCTCCCCGTTATCTGTAGAGGACAGTGTAGGGATAAGGTGTTATTGAGCTATCAAAGCTCTGATCATAGCAGGAGGGTAACAGCAATAGCCGAGCCCCAGTAAGAACTTCACTGGCTACAGCATTGCCATCCATTACCCTCTCAGTGTACCAATTTTAGTCGCCTCGTACGACATTAATGAGCTGCATTGGAGCTTATATTTAAGTAAAACCGTCTCTAAAAATTAAGACGACCTCTTGACCACTCAATAGTGGCCGAAAGACCATCTAATTCAGCGTTGGTTCCACTCAGTGACGGGCCCCCCCCCCCACCACCGAGCAGAACCGCTTATTTACCAGAGAAAAGCGTCCCGACGAGGCCACGCCGGAGAACACTCTCCCCAGAGACTCAAAATGCTCTCTCACGGCAATCTCCCCGAAATCATCCCCTTCAGGTTTCTTCCGGAATTTTGCTTCCCGAAGGGAGCAAAATTCCGGAAGAAACCTGAGAGAGCGAACTCTCGAAACTCAGCGTCCATTTTAGTCGCCTTTTACGACATGCATGAGCTATCTATTGTTATCCCGGCCACCACACGAGTACACCCAATCTCTACAAATCTTTACATCTCACTTAAGTTCTTAAAAGAACTGGGCGATGGACTGAGTCCTTGACTCTTTATCCCTTCATCTGATTGGAGAAAATCTGTGCGGATGGAGTGTTATTGAGCTGAAAGTTCTAGTCATGGCTGGGTAAGGGCAATAGCCGAGTCTCAGTTAAAACTTCATTGGCTACAGCACTGCCATTCGTTACCCAGGACCTAAAAAGGACTTTTTTTTAACCCATCACCTCTTTACATTTACATCTCACTTATCCTTATAAAGACTGGCTTAAAGGGGCGAAGCAAGAATGCTTTTCATCTTCCCCGTTATCTGTTGAGGACAGTGTAGGGATAAGGTGTTATTAAGCTATTAAAGCTCTGATCATGGCAGGAGGGTAACAGCAATAGCCGAGCCTCAGTTAAAACTTCATTGGCTACAGCATTGCCATCCATTACCCTTCTACATTCATTCCCTTTATGAATATTTATGCGATATAATATTCTCATAAATGTCTTTAAAATTTTAACAAAATTTCTAAAAATTCAAAAGTATTAACAACTTTTCATAGATTACTAATCTGAACAATATTGTGGAAGCTATTTTTCGACTATTTTTCTCCTCTGCACAAACAAATCCTGTGTTTATAAGAATAATAGGAGATGTCGATCAAATCACTCCTCTCTTTTAATGTCATTCGTTGAGGTTAGACGTGTTAGGGAAAATTCTTTCGTTGGTAATAGTAAGTGGTGGTTGCGTTTTTATGAGAATAGTTTCAGCGTCATATTTAGACAAGAATGCAAAGAGAAAGAGAACCAGCGACTGGTTGCTTTATGTTGTTCATTTACATTCAATCTTTTGCACTACCAATGTAAGTGGATATGAAAAAAATAAAACGCAGTCTGAATAAGTTTTATGTGCAAATTCTATAATTTTTTTGTTTATTCCCGGCGACTCTCACGAGTATATCGCTGGATTTCATGGCTTTACGGTGCTTGGTACTGTTGTATTTATGTTTCTCTTTTGAATTTTATGTAGTTTCGGATAGAAGGCTTCTTATCTTACTTTTACAGAACTCGTAAGATTTTGCATAAAGTCAATTTTACATTCTATTTTACATACATACATGCATACATATACTATTATTATTATTATTATTATTATTATTATTATTATTATTTTTATTATTATTATTATTATTATTATTACGTGACTCCTCCAGGGAGTCCAAGACTCATCGAGGGAGGCACCTTCTCTACAACTCTGTCTTCACCACTCAATCCACCAACTACAACGAACCGCGACTACACCAACGCCATCTACCACCCTCCACCACAAGTATTTTTACAGACAATCACATCGATATATATATGTAAATATATATATAAGACTCGTTCGATTCCCGTCAAGTGACGCGAGGAACCTTTATCTGGTCTCTTTCGACTAAAGGTGGGTTAGCCGGTCTCATACAGAGGTAGGGATTTTTTCCACCGAAATTCGGGTTTTTGGTCCCCCAGAACAGCCCATGAACACACGCATCTAGAGACATAGGACACACCGTGAGTCATAGGGCTAACCACCTTATCTTCAATACAGTAGCAGTTAAATGTAGAAAAATCCTCTACACCACAAGGTAAAAGAGGAGAGAAGGAATAAGAAGATGTATATAATCAGCTAATGCGTTTTATTCCTTTATAGGCAGTAGGCGAGGCCGTTTTAGCCCTATTTAGTATTTGGAGACTGAGTGGGCAGTTCAATCTCCACTGGTAGCCAATCAGAGGTAGCTGGCCCACGGCTATCACTAATTTTAGCGGCACACAGTGAAGAAACGGATAACAAGTGCTACTATCTCGTGGTCCCTAACCCTAACTCAAACATTTAATGTCTGAAATAGTGTGGGTTCTACGGTCAATTTTCTTGAGTTTACAGCAAGAATAACCCGAGTTTTTCCGAGAGAACAATCTTGTTTGGGGTACCAGAGATCGAACTCGGGAACCGGTCGCAAAAAAGCTTAGAGGATTCTAAGGTTTTTTGCGAAAAGCCTTCTAGTTGGCCACTATAATCGAACTCACAACGCTCTTTCTTCGTGCGATCTAGTACTAAGGAGCGCAAAACAACACTTCTACTTAGCTACACATGCTGTGCGATCATGTGGAATACAGCATTCGCCACCAGTATTTAGCTGGGCCGCTGACCTCAATGACGTTACTTGTCTAGCTGGTCCAGAATACTTCAGGACACCTTCCGTGGTCCATTGGAGTCAATGCTAATACGAATGCAAGCAGTTATCTCGGCTAAAGCAGACCCGACACGCTACTAAGTAGGTGGTTATCCTGTTTTGCCTGATGAGTGTATAGGAACGTGACGCTTGGACACATTAAACTACGTAGTGCAAAGATTCAATTCATGAGGCAGCAACACATTTTAATTCTTGGACTCTTTTGTTTTGACCTCACGAGTTAGTACGTGGATTCTTCGTTTTACAGATGCAAGAGTTTCTGTTTATTGTCTCGTGTGTGAAATCGTCTTCGCAGGAGGACATAACCAGGTTACAATTATTCTGAACTGCGATTCAAACTGTCCAACATGTGCTACGCTCAGTTTTTTCTTTTGATACGATCATCACATGTTATCTATTGAACCTGCTGAAGTTTATATCGATAGAGCTTTAGGGAGTAGTCAGAACTATATGTATGTGGAATTTGCGATTCATTGTGAACTTTCTTGGATTTCTTCAGAATGTAATAAGTGATATCCTACATAGGATGGTCCAGATCTTCCTATACTTTGTTTTGAGCCACTGGCAATGTCCTCCAATTTCTTCATTCAGGCATACAAGTTTTTGATATGTGCTACCTTTAGATCTATAACATGCATTTCATTTTCAATTTGCGAAATCATCATAACTCAATCTGAAACACATACATAAAACGAATGCAATGTATAAACATATAATCCGAAGCATGTAAGGCTTCAAAGACACGACGTATGACTTTTATTAGATACCTTTGTTATATATAATATACATACAAATTTCGTTGTCTTTGAAGCATTTATATATATACACAATTAAAATTTTATGCAGCGTGTTACATAAAAAACAATTTGGAAACCTTGTAACCTTTTATTAATAAATGCAAAACAAAACGAGGACCCATATTCACACAAATCGTAGTCAGTATGCTATGCTTCAGTATTACATGACACACACTTATGAGCCAGAACATTATTATCACCCAGCCTATGACCGACTATTTCGACTGCACGGTTGGTCGAAAAACATGTAGGTGGTGCGGTATCCCTGTATGGGAATATTTCTCATGTACATCATCGGATCTGTCCTCTCATTCCCTTTAAAAACACCCATCTAATTCTTGCTTAGGAATTTTTCCGAACTGGGTATCTACATAGTGACAATGCGGTGTGATGGATCTGAAGTTGAATTGATTTGAATTCATTATTTATTTATTTATATTTAATCTCTAATTCTATAAATCATGTTGGCATTGGGGAGAATAGATATCAGTACGTCAGTTCTTTAATTCATTTAATTCATATCAAAACATTTGATAGCTTGCATCATAGAAAGTAGAATAGCGTGGATATAATCAGAAAAGAATTACACACACGTAAAAGATGATTCTTTGTGTCGTGTTCAAATGACTCTAGTTCAATTTCTTCACTTACTGTTATAACACACGACCGTTTAATTTCGTCTTATTCTTTTTTTTATTTATCAGACTCTTGAACTAATCAGCTACAAACCGTGTGACTGTTCCATTTTGGCTCTACAAGGCAGATGTCGATAGAATTAATGTGTCTGCGAAGTCGAAAGAATGTTATCTAGCGCCCATCGCAACAACACTGTGGCATAACCTTAAACTAGAAACCTTGGCAATGTGCCATCAGACTAGATCATCTCGCACGGAGGTTTAAGGTAGTATTTAGAAGGACAATTTTCCTTTCGAAAGACAGCCCTAATCTTCCTATGTCCTAAACGATAAATGTAACGCATGTTTACGTGCATTTTACCCTTTTTTGCGGGGTGGGACGTCGAATTAAGATTTTGGTGACGTTGACTCTATATCAGCATATTTGTTGACATTATGGTCAAATATTTCTTCCGTATAACTGCTTACTCAGCTTTCTAATCGTTATTTGCTGACATCATAGAATCAGTGTAGCGAAAACGCGTGCTTTTGGCTCAATTTCGACGATAATGCGGCGCAATGGTCAAGATTAGGCAAGAATAGGGATAACAGTGAGTAAATAAGCAACAACCGCTTCGTGTCTATGAAATAATTAAAAGGAAAACGAATTTTTGGAAAACATTTTGAAATCAATACGACAGTAGGCTTAGTTACAGTGACAGAAATGCATTTAGAATGAGAAGAGTAAATGCACGTATTAAATATTATTACTGTAAGAAGGATAAAGTAAATGGCATAATGAATAATATATTTACGCCGCCTATGGTACAAAAACATATTTAGAATCAGACTATATAATGTCCTGTCTAAACCAACAAGTTGGAATCCTACAGGATTAATTTCTCTATATACAATAAAATAGGCTTAGTTTGTGAAGCAAGCAGTGACGCCATAATGCTTCTATGTTTCTATAGCAACAACAACTGGTTCCGCTTATACAAAAGTAGACTGTATATATATAGTTATCTAAAGGTGTTGCATGTCCCACAGTGACAAGTTCGCACTATTCCTTTCAAATATTGTGCGCTTCATTCATGCCCTCTATATTAACAGTCTTTTGAATTGAGTGGGGAAGGAAAAAAGGAAATAAGATAATTCTGCGCAGCTTTCAAATGTCTTGAATTAATGCATTTGAGATAAATAACTTATTACGATAATTATTTAATGAAAAATGTTTCTGAGGTTATAAGACATTGTTTTGGAATTATTATGGTCGAAGGCTACAAGGCAAACGTGTCACGTCAAACAATAAAGCGTAATTTATTACTTCATAGAATGCATTTTCACTGCTCCAGAGTCCAATGGCGGCGAGCTTTACACCACTCTACCGAAGCTTGGCGTTTGTCCTTCCTGGTGTTGGCTTGTTAGGATGATCTTTTAACGTCTGTGGAACCCTTACAACTAAATATACTTTATAGTGAACCTTTATATTATAAAATACAAAGATTTAATTGGGATTTTCAAAGAACATTATCTTTATACACATAAAATATTAACATACATACATGTATGGCAAAACAGAACTTTATTATTGGTCATTTTTCAGTTATTAAAAATTTACAACAAAATTTTAAGACAAAATTATAAAGAACAACACACACACATATCGAACATATTATTATTAATTTAAACTTTATGTATCAATGGTTGGAATGAGCTTCTTTATTCCAGACATTGGTACGCATACGTGAATGATGACAGGATTCTTCTTCCCCCGAATGTTGGGTTTTTCGTTCCGCAAACCAATTATAAACATACACAAATAACCGAGATAATGAAGCTCCTTCATAGCCATAGTTTGCGGTTTAATTCTAATCAAACCTTAACCTAGGTTTCATTACAATTAACCCTCGTTGATTCTTAAAAAGCATTCTTAAAGAACACGATTTGAATACCTCTGATTAAGAGAACAGCAATGACATCAACATTTAATTGAAGGATTGTGTCGCTCTTGGTTTTGTAAACATTCGTGCATAGATAAAGACAAGAGACATTAAGTGAAGTATTACGAAGTGCATCACATGATGAATAACATTTTTAAATATTGCTTTTTTGCTTCATTTGATAGAAAATATTTATTTTTTTCATTTTATTTAATAAAATGAAAAAAATTAAACAGTTGCATAGTGCATACAATTATTATTATTACTACTACTAATCTACTCTATAATATAAAATGATAAGCCTTTTTTGTAACGTTTTTGTGTCATTTTTTGTCAAGTTATTTGAAACGTTTTGAAACTCAGGGACTACCCTGAGTGTCGAGTCTTCAAAATTCGAGTCATCAGAATTCAAGGAGAACCGGCCTACCAGTCCGGAACCCCCTTTCGAGTCTTCAGAATTCAAGAACCGGCCTACCAGTCCGAAACTCGGGGGTGGGGGGGAGCCGTAGGCGTCGAGGGGGGAAGAGACCCCTAGTAATAATATATTTATAAAGATAAAAGATGAACTATTTTCTATATTTATAAAGAAAAAAGAGGAATTACACTTTATAGCAACATCAACATCCTTTAGTTATGTTCTTTGCATCCCGAACTTTGAACTTAATTGGTTGATGGACTGAGTTCTTGACTCTTTATCCCTTCATCTGGATTTTAAATTGTGGGCGATGAGATTATTGTGGGTAATTTACCCGCTCATTGTGAGCATCCTCTGCATCCCGATGTAGGGATAAGGCGTTATTGAGTTATTAAAGCTCATCATGTCATGTCATGAGGGTAACAGCAATAGCCGAGCCTCAGTTAGAACTTCATTGGTTGCAGCATTGCCATCCATTACCCTCCAAGGGTATTAATCACCGCATCTCACGGTCTGCGTTCTCCCCCCTGCATCCCGATAACCTCTGATTATTCTCAAGTACATAACAAATGAATTACCTGAAATGGTGTATTATGTTAATGATAAAATATTGCTGTAATAAATATATTTAAATAAAAATTTTGAAAGAGCCTGTGTAGCTCAGTGGATGTGGCGTTTGCCAACCACGGCGCTTGGCCGCACGAAGGAAGACTTGGTTTCGAGTCTAGTCGGCGACTAGAGGAAATTTTTCTAAGCCTTTTTTCGACCGGTTCCCGAGTTAGTCGATCTCTGGCACGGGCAAGCAGGTTTTTCCTCCCAGAAACTCGGGTTTTTCGTCCTGTACACTCAAGAAAATCGACCGTAGAACCCACATTATTTCAGACATTAAATATATTGTGATATATTGTGTTAGGGTTAGGGACCACGAGATGGCGGCACATTTGAGCCGTTTCTCTTCACTGAGTACCGCTTAATTAGTGATAGCCTTGGGCCATCTATCTCTGATTGGTACCAGTGGAGATTGAACTGCTCACTCAGTCTCCAAAAAGTTAGATAGGGCTAAATGGCCTCGCCTACTCGCCGTATACGGGAATAAAAAGGCGTTAGCTGATTTTTTTTTTGATAAAAATTTTTAGCATTTTAAATTAAAGTTAGCGTATAATAATTTTTTTATTCATTAAATAATATATTAAAAGATATACTGAAACTTTATAGATATATTGTAACGAAAGGTTGGTTTATTATGTGTATTGCTACGATTGGCTACAGAATGTGACGTCAATAGATAAACAGTATAGTGACGGTGTATGTATTTTCCGTAATTAAATTAAATATTCCTATTTTTTAACCTCCATAAATTAGCTGCCTCTCAGTTTATATCAACGATTCTAAGCCTTTTAAAACAATTTACTTTATGTAGAGTGTTTATGCCAGACGTTTTCAGTATTTTAATATATATTTCTTCATTTCTTAATAATAATCCGGACTATGAAAGGCTGTAAATCTTTGTATAACATTAAAACAGGTAATGTTAATCCCTTTTGTTTTACTAAAATGATTAATATAATACGTGAATTCTAACGTAGAACTGTTAATGGATTGGCGACACGTAATATATAGCCTTTCCTAATCAAATCGATCCCATCCTCCTGTGGCAGGGCTGTGGTGAAACGAGTATTGCCGCCTTAAAAGTATGCCTTCCTTAGTTATAGGAAATGCCTACTAGACTTCTAGATGGTAGATGACTTTCACCGCTGGGTGAAACACCACCATTTTTCTTACTGGAGGTTTGAAGTAGATGTTGTCATGTTTTGTCTCTAGAATAGGAGTTTTGGTTTTTGTTCCTTAACCTCTTGGTGACGCATCTGAAGGGGTCCCTACGAATAATCCTACTGCTACTTACTCTGTCAGGTTATGCCTAGCACACACTGGGAGGCGTTCAAGTATAGAAGCATGCAGGAAGCACTGTGGAAGTTGCGCTTAGATTGTAGTTCAATGCCGTAATTTTGAATATTCTTCAAAATTGAAGAATATGAATACATATATTATCTTTACGTGAGTTTCTTGCATATATTGATGGCAATACGAGAGAAGCGAACAACTCAGTAAATCGTATTGATCATATAAAAATATGAAATATCAATGAGATGTAAATCAGTTATATGAAGCATTATCATATCAATGATTAAATATGCAGACAATCATAAATGACTAAGATCTTTCACACAACCTGGATAACAGAAGAACTAAAAAATATGATAAGCACAAAAGAACACTATCATAAACATAGGAAGAATCTTCAAAATTTGAAGCTTGAACAAGACAATACAAATTTCGCTAAACACTTAAAGGGAAAAAAATAAAGTATGCAAAAGAACAATATCTCTTAATGAAATGTCTTTCTTGTATGAATGATAAAAGTAAAGAATGGGGATTGGTTAATGAAGATTGTTTCAATTCTTACGTTATTTAAAGGAGGTAACAGAAATGAAATTAGAAATTACAGATTAATATTCATATTATCTACAGTCTCGCAGGTTATTGAAATCCTAATTAAAAAAAAAAAGAAAAACGATTAAGTAGCTAGCTAAATTCCATGTCTTTTACGCGCCTATTCAATATGAATTCAGATCCGGATTCAATACGGAAAAAGCGTTATTGGAGTTCCATGAATAGTTGATAGTTGAATAAATAAAGTTATGTACACAGCAGCCTTTTTTGTTTCTTGATATATCTAAAACGTTCGATTGTAATAAAATATGGATCCCGTAAGGTTCGGTGCTAGGACCTATCCCATTTTAATATACGTTAATAGTCTGTGTAAACGCAAACTTTTGGCAAGATGATATCGTTTGCTGATGACACGGCTTTAACATATATTGAAGCGATACTTGAGGATCTAGAAAATCCGATCAACCATGATATATTGAAACTAAATAAGTGGTTTATCAATAATGGCCTTCGAATTAAACACAAAATAATTATTATATTTATGTTCGTATATAATTAAGCTATGGCTCTAATTATAATTTGAGCTATAGCCATTACTGACTTAGCATATTCAACCAATGACCTGTTTGCCATTCTCAATATTTTGCCATTACAGAAACGATATTGTTGTGTATTATATGTACGAAATAATGTCTAAATGTTTCTATGTATAATATATTCTATAGTTTACGCTGTAGCCGAAACGTGCTAATAGTTCCCAAGGCAAACAAAGAAATTTTTCATAAATCCTATGAACACGTGGCAACAATGATGGATGAACAAAATGAACAAAAGATGGAGAGACACTCATGGGACTGAATAATGTCGATTTTTATTTTAAACGCGTATTATAAGAGATCATTGAAACTTACGTGTCTAATTATGACTAGTGTATAATATGTTACCTGAGCCCTCGTTGATACAGTCATTTGATTCTGTGTGTATCGCTTAAACTAAATATTTCTAGTAACCAGTATGGCTACGGCCCTTAGTTCGACAAACTATACAGTTCCTTCTATTTCCTTTTCCTGTTTTCTTAACATGTTCCATTATCATTTGTACCACTTCTTCAGTCTTAATAAATTTCAATTTCAATTACAAATGCACCACTGAAGTAAGCTATCCTCTTGATAACACTGACCCTAAACTTGTTCAATTTTTTTTCTATAGATCTTGATTCTTCCGGCCAATATTTGCCTCGTATTCTTTTATTCAACGTTGCAAACTTTTATTCGAGTCTTCCTAACAAGGAGATAAAATTCAGCCATCGTACTATTGTCCCATTACCCCTCACCTGAAATTTCTCAAAAGTGATGGAAGCGGTCGTCAACAAGAAATTCTTCACTACGAGTATATGAAGACAGATTAGTTAATGAGATATTAATAATATGCATACGTCATTCTCTTTCTACAGTAGGCATTCTTGCTAATATTATCTATCTGTGGACACAAGCCATGGAAAAACATTTGGAGAATCTCCTGTGGTTTCCCCCCATATTTCCAAGGCAACGCAGCCTTGTTTACAAGATCATATGATCTCCCTTTGCCAGCTTCTACTATGATCATTCATTGCATATTAGGAGGTGGATGGTTCTCTATCGTCTAATTTTTCCGTCAGTGGCGGAGTATCCCCAAGGCTATGAGCTTACACCTTGGCAGAAATGCTAACTAGACAAACAGATTCTGGTCAACTATACCGTTCAGATCCACATTAACCGAACCAAATTCTGATATTTCTGTCCTTTGTAAGAGTTCTTCCCCATACCCCCCCTCCACACACACACACACACACACACACACACACACACACACACACACACACACACACACACACACACACACACACACACACACACACACACACACACACACACACACACGAGTATAATCTCTAACAAGAAACACATTTACGGAATCTTTTTTCTTTTTTTTTAACCCCTGTAACCACTTGTCCACATGGAACTAGCGTGTTATAGGTCTTGAGACTTGTCGTGTGTTTAGATGAAAAAAAAAAACACCTTTGTACACTTTTTTTTAACATTACTCTCACAATACTAATGAAATGCTTACTATTTCATTCATGCATACGCCTAGCATAACGTCATGTGCCAAGAGACAAAACGACAACACATGCGCATGCTGAAATACGCGCTTCCTGTGACAGCTAGTAGACGACTTTGATATATAGGGGGTCCTCGACCTACGTCGTCCTCGACATGCGTCGTTTCGACTTTACGGCAGTAATCCCATAAATAATTTAAAAAATAAATTTCGACTTGAAGCAGCGCGACGTAAAATTCAAACGTCGTGGGCGAACTTGTTTGTGAGCGCGGCGGAAGAATACGCCGTTACGCGGCGTTTGTTTGGGAGAGGTGGCGTCGCTTGGGTCCCAGCATACACTCTTTGGGTATACCGCGTGCTTTATTTACGTCCGCTCTCTCACTTTTGGGTTTGTGTTTTTTTGTGACTTTTTACCCTTCAATATGGCTCCCAAACGTAAGGCAGACTCTTCCGATGGCAGTGTGTCGAACAAAAGGAAAGCCGTTACATTAGAAGTGAAATTAGACATTACTTTTCTTTCATTTTTGTCATTTTTCTGTACCATACAATAATTATGTTCTCCCTTTCATTTTTCTATGGCCTAGTTCTGTTTCTTGATATATATATGCATGACTTTAGGATGTTTTAGGTTAGGTAAGTAACTTAGGCTATGGTAATTCCGATTTGCATCGAAAATTGCCTTACGTCGGTCCGTAGAAACGGATCTCCGATGTAACTCGAGGGCCCCCTGTATATAGTATTATATTAATTAAAATAGTTTGTTAATCAATAAAATATATTAATTATATATATATATATATATATATATAATTTATATTTAACAACACTTAATATTATGTGTAAGAGCCTGTGTAGCTCAGTGGATGTGGCGTTTACACACCACGGCGCTTGGCCGCACGAAGGAAGACTTGGTTTCGAGTCTAGTCGGCGACTAGAGGAAATTTTTCTAAACCTTTTTTCGACCGGTTCCCGAGTTAGTTGATCTCTGGCACGGGCAAGCGGGTTTTTCGTCCCGTAAACTCAAAAAAATCGAAGGTAGAACCCACATTATTTCAGACATTAAATATTTGTGTTAGGGTTAGGGACCACGAGATGGCGGCACATTTGAGCCGTCTCTCTTCACTGTGTACTGCTTAATTAGTGATAGCCTTGGGCCATCTATCTCTGATTGGTACCAGTGGAGATTGAACTGCCCACTCAGTCTCCAAAAGTTAGATAGGGCTAAATGGCCTCGCCTACTCCCTATATATACAGGAATAAAATGGCGTTAGATGATTTTTTTTTAATATTATGTAATAGGCATTGCATTTTGAACATCTGCAGTTCAAAATTCTCAGTCGGTATAGACGAAGACCTGGGTTCGATTCCCATCCAAGACGTGAGGAACCTTTCTCTGGTCTCTTTCGACTAAAGGTGAGTTAGCTGGTGGTGTCATACGGAGGTAGGGTTTTTTCTTTTCACCCGTAAATTTCGGTTTTTTGTCTCTCAGAACAGGCAAACCGGCCCAGTGAATACACACACACACACACACACACACACACACACACACACACACACACACACACACACACACACACGCATATGGATCTACAGTTATGAATACTTACAATATGTGGAACCATGAATCACATCATGATAGCTAACCTCCTGGATAGAAGATGAAACACGAACGAGATGGATTTACTGAATTTATTTGTGTTAATTGTATTAAATTTATATTCTCTAGGAAATTATAATGAACTTATACCTTACTTTGGACTGATTCTTTATTTTAAATAACTTAAAATAACGTAATGCTGTTGTAATTATCCACCCCCCCCTACGCACTTTACAGATGAAAACATATAATAAAAACAGAGCATGGCGTGCGCATGTTTCTATTAATTGAGAAAATAATTTAACATTATTAGAAGGGAGAAAAAAGTTTATAAAACTTTTCACTTAGCCTCGTGAATATTTATCAACGTTTAGATAAATTTAAGAAAAAGAAAGTAAAGTCTAAATAATAAATCCAAAAAAAAAAAAAAAGTAAACACGTCTTCAATAAAGACCTTATTGACTTTATTTTTCATCTTGCTAATTAGAGATATTTTCCGATGCATACGACCGCGAGATACACAATCTTCGAAGCTTATTAAGAGTTTGCACATATCACAAATGAATACAATCAAAACGCACGTGTCTTAACTATGACGGCTTTAAACGAGCGAATATTCCTGGCTGATGTGTTAGTAAAGGGAATATCGACAACAAATCTTGCCCTAGAACCATATCGAACACTGGCAAAGGGAACAGTTAAGTTAAAATAGAATTCAAAATTTGATCTGTTTCTGAAATCGAATCAGAGTGTTGAGCTACACGAAAGAAGAAAAATGAGAACGAAAATTATCTTTAATGTTCTGAACTATGGACTTGTAACAGACGTTAGAATATTATCCTTCGAGAACACAATCGCTTCTTCTCTTCCTTAAAGCGAACTATCCGTCACTGTAAACCCTCCAATGATATCACTATTACAACACCAGCTCGTGTGTGTGTGTGTGTGTGTGTATTGATTTTGCTATATTTATGCGCACGCATATACACAAATCGTACAAGGTCTCTTGACAGACATTAAGCAGAGATTAAACAGCTAAACAAGCTGTGTAGAGGCACTCATATGAGTGAACGATGTACACCATTTGTGTGTGTGTGTGTGTGTGTGTGTGTGTGTGTGTGTGTGTGTGTGTGTGTGTGTGTGTGTGTGTGTGTGTGTGTGTGTGTGTGTGTGTGTGTGTGTGTGTGTGGAGAGAGACAGAGAGAGAGATAAACAGAAAGCCCGTCTATTGAACAGCTTGAATGGAGTACAAAGAATGTAGAAAACTATTACATACACAAAAAGGGATGTCAGAAAGACGAAGTGCCTCATCCGAATACAAACAGTTTTAAACTATTCATAGTCAAAAAGTGAAAGGAACACGAAACTGGAAGTAAATGGAAAACGGCAAGAAAAAAATAATAAATGCAACTGTGTATATGAGAGAGAGAGAGAGAGAGAGAGAGAGAGAGAGTGAATATTTTAAGCGTTTGTAGCTATTCATAGCAGTTCTATTCTCGAAATAAGTATTCATACTTATGAAATTCAAATTTTATTATTTGTTGGTGTCATGTTATTCAACGAGTTTTAAAAAAGAGAAGGTCTAGAAAGTGTTAACACCTACTAATGGATGTGATACACCTCTACCTTCTGTATATCAGCCAGATAAGGTTATTATTTGTTAGTTCAAAATCTGCCTTATTTTCAATGTGTAGTTACAATATTTACAACACGAGCTGAAGTTGTTTCTTTCTAAAGAAATTGTCATAATTTCTAGTACTACGAAAAGCAGAAATATATTTTCTTGTGAATTGGAACAAAACAAGCTGAAATATTACAGCAGGGAGTCTGAAAGTACAATACATTTTATTAATCGTCTCCTTAGTAATTCAAAGCAGATTAAGTGTTATAAATAAAAAAGCGCTCTTCAGCTTGGCAAAACTTGAATTCGCCAAGCTGAAGAGCGCAAATATAACCGAATTGGAGAAGTATGAGTAGATAGAACAAAGAGAAGAAAGCTCCGGAGGAGGTCTTTTAAACCAGTGATTTAAGAATACCGGAAGAGTAATTATAATCAATCCATTATAATCATGCACTCTGAAGATTGCTACAATGGTTATACCATAAAGTGTTGCAGAGAGTCGCATTGCACAAAATTGGTGATGGGATCAGTCTTCATTTGAAGTGTAAGAGAGAGAAGAGGGTGAGGACCGAGAAAAAATATTCTTTATAAGAATATTTTTCTCTTGAAAGTATTTCATTTTAGTCACTATCATACAAAGTGAAACAATATTACATTTCTCTTATTAATCCAAGGATGAAGACCAAACGGAACTTCTTAAGACCATCCCTTATGTTCAAAGAAAATGTTTTTGTACTTCCAACCGCTAGAAAACGCATAGCGGCTCTGTCCTAGACATTTATCGATGGCATGAGATGAAAGAGCGAATTTATCTCTTCCTATATGGTCTAAATCCCTTAAAGTTTTTTTTCCTATCGCATGCTATTAATAATCCGCATAACTTAGCCTGGGACACATTGACTCTGTTCTATCTTTGAACCGAAGGCAATGTCCTTAAGTTCTGTTTGGTCTTCAACCCTAGGCATACAGAAAATATGAATTACATCTGCGGACTTAGACAAAACAACAAATAGTGTGAGAAAGAAGTGCCAGTGCTCTCTCAGCAATAACATAACGTATTCAACATGTTTACCATGCGTTTTATTATTTGTTTAGAATGTTTGTTTACTGTATGTTGCTTGAAGATTTTTTTTTCCAAACTTACTTCCTTTGGATGACGTTGGATAATACACGGTTGAAACTGCATTAATTCTATAGGTTATAATAGGATTCTATTTGTTTCGGTGGATGTACATGAAAAAAGAAAAGATTAAAAAAAAGTGTGAACAAAAACTGAAGAATTCGTTTTACATTTATAGCAAATTCTTAAAAAGTCTTGTTTCCCTGTTCCCAAGATGGAAACCCGTGTCCAGTGTGAAAAATATAACCTACACACATCCATTCCTTAAAAAAAGATATCGGAAAGGCAAAATACATTTAAGGAAGTTCCCAGAAATATGGGAGGGATTGGATTCATTGATGTTTGGAATTACATCAGAATTCGATACAACTATGACAATGAGTTCTGCGTATCATTCTGTTAATTGGGTTGTTCTTCTTTTGAGTTTGCCTTCTTTCTTGAAAAAAATAAAATAAACAAAAACACCGGAGGTTAATCTCACAACCTCCATACGAAGCTGGCTAATCCTTAAAAAAATATAAAATAATAAATAAGTAAATAAAACGGACTAGTAGGCCATTACTACCTTTGTATAATACGTAGCTACTCTTCGAAATGTTTAAGCATCTTAAAATGCACAGAAAATACAAAATTTAGCCATTTTCAATAGGATAAAAATATAAAGCTTTCAACTGAAATACATTAGATTGTCTTATACAGAGATGACAAGGTATTTACTTCTCGGAAATTCAAGTTTCCCTCTCTGTAAAACAGATAAACTGATTAGAAGAACATAAACTGTAATCAGACATTTCGCTTCATCTTAATTGACTTTTCGTGATTAAAAGCAGCAAACCAGTCAAAATTCTGACAAAGACCCAATATATAAAGTACTACCCACAGACTGCAGTATGATATGAATCTTTCCATTTTAGACTAAATCTTTAATTCCAAAGAAACTTGATAATAATAATAATAAATATATTTATTTTTTATTGATTGCTAAAATATTTATACATACAATAAACATCTTGTGTGACATTGCATCTTATAATTTTACAGAGTTTAGCACTAAGTGCTGCAATTCCTACATTCGATTTCAATTAAAAAAATTTTAATAATACTTTTTTGTTTTTATATTATGTATTTACAACACATGTTCTTCTAATATTAACAATGAAGATTATACAGAATTTTTTGTATAATTTTTTTATTGTATTTTTACTTTATTTTATTTTATTTTATTTTTAAGTTTGAGAAAGAATGATTATACATACAAATTTTTGCATTTGCTTATAAGGATTACGTGTAGATGAATGAGGCACATTAATCCCATCCACTTCGAAGCTTGGGTTAGCTTTTATGAAGAGGGTGGGTTTAGCCTTCACTATTTGTGTTGTTGCTACTGTTTATGTATGGGATGTAGGCATTGGATGCTAGTGATTTGTGATGCGTATATTAGTGTTAATGGTTTCTTAACTTTGTTGGTATATTTTCCAGAGTTCGTTTTTTAATGCTGTTCTGTAGTTATCTACGTGTTTTAACTTTCTTGGTAGGTTGTTGAGTTGCGTGGGTATCTGATGTCATCTCACAAAAGAACCGTATGAGTTGTTGAAGGGTGTGGGGACGTAGAGAGTTGTTGTAGGTCGTGTTATACGATATGTGGCTCTGTTGTTTCGATAGATGATGTTGAAGTAATTCCTTGTTAATGTCATGTAGTGTTTCAGGTTTTTAATGCTCAGAATTCTGTGTATCGCCATGTGCTTGTCGGATATTGGTTGCTGCGTGTAAGGTGTCCAGATCACTGTTGACACGATTTTCCTGTGTAGTATTTCTAATTTTGTTAGGTGGCTGTTTGATGTATTTGTATAGACTGTTATTCCGTATCAGAGTAGGGATTCGCAGATACCGTGATATAGAAGTTTTTTTATGTTGGGTGGAATAATGTCTTTAACTTGGAAGAGTTTTGCTGCGATGATCCGGAGTTTGGTGTGTAGGTATTCTATATGTTTTGTCCATTTAAGGTGGGAATCTATATACAGACCGAGGTATTTTGCGTGTGTTGCAGGTTTGATTTCGGAACATTGGCAGGTATTTTTGTTGTTAATGCAGCGGTATGTGTGACAGTGTATCGATAGTGATGCGGGGCGTATGATTCTTGGGTTGTGTATCATCAGCATCTGTGTTTTGATGCCGTTGATTAGAATTGTTTACAGTGGAAGTATGTTGTGATTTCGTTTAGGTCTTGTTGTGCTTTGCAGAGAGCTGCGTTAATGTCTGTGTGGATTGCTAGTAGTGCAGTGTCATCTGCGTATTAAAATATTTGACTTCTTATGGATATGTTATGAACATCGTTAGTGTATATGTTGAATAGAGTGGGTGATAATATGGCACCTTGAGGTACATCGTGTTTTACTTGTATACTCCGACTGTGACATGTACCTATTTTTGTTACTTGTGTTCTGTTTGAGAGGTAGTTCTTGAACTATGTATGCAGTGTTCCTCTTATACCTATTGAGTATAGTTTGGTGAGTAGTATGTCATGTTCAAGTGTGTCAAATGCTTTGGTTAGGTCCAGCTGTATAAGGACGGAGTATTTGTTTTTGTCGAGGGCATTGTTTATTGCGTCGGCGATATCTTCTAATAAAGTGATGGTGCTTTTTGTTTTCTGAAAGCCGTATTGGTTTTGTGAGATGATGTTGTACTTCTCTAAATAGTTCTGTAGTCTGGTGTGTGTTATTTTTTCTAGAATTTTTGAGATGACTGGTAGTGTAGCTATTGGTCTGTAGTTCTGAGTATCGCTTCTTTTGCCGTGTTTGCATATTGGCGTAATTACTGAAGTTTTTAGTTGTTGTGGAATAATGCCTGTGTCGAATATTATGTTCACGAGTTTCAAAAGTGTTGGATTTATTTGCTCAAAGTGTATTATAAGGTCTGTGAGTCTTATTTTGTCTATTCCTGGAGTGGTCTTTGGTTTTAGTTTTAGGAGTGCTTCTTTCAGTTCCTGTTTTGTTATGGGTGGAAAATACATCGTTTGTTGTTGACTTTGTGTTGGTAGTTTTTTGTTGATCGATGGTAGTTTGTCTTTTTTGAGTTGTGTGATGTTGTTTGTGAAAGCATGGTTGAATGAGTCTGCCAGTTCCTTTAGAACTTTAGTTGAAAATTCTCGTATAATGTTACAGGATTGTTTATTTTAAGTAGGGAATTCCAGTCTGTATTTTTTACTTGGTTATCGACAGTGCTCTTTAGTATGATCGAGTTTTGTCGACTTTTGTGGTAATGGGAGGGGGGATAGGAAACATAATAAAACGAAGTTGAGACAAAGTAGTGATCGGCAATTTTTACGTTAATTATTGATGATGTATATGTATGGATGGGAGCCCGTATGTTGATATGATCAATGCATGATTATGTTAGTGAGTTATTGAATATTTCTTCTCTTGTTGGGGAGTTAATGGTAGGGTTTATGTTATACTGACTTAGTATATCAAGATATGTGTTAGTGGTTGAAGAAGCGTGGTCAACAGTATTAATAATAATAATAATAATACATCGAGAACATTTCCCAGCGTGAGCTACCAGCTTTCAACAGAAGCCTGAAATGACTTGGGACAGTTTATGTTTGGTGTCTCAAGCAGATTTCCTTTATATATATATATATATATATATATATATATATATATATATTTCTTTCTGAATGTCATATTAAACACCGCATCTTATGATCGATCTTTCTGAATATATTATATATGTAAATAAAGCTCGGCTCATGGCAGGAGAGTAACAGCAATAGCTGAGGTTAAAACTTCATTGGCTACAGCACTGCCATCCATTACCCTCCAAGGGTATTAATTTTAATCACCGCATCTCACCGTGGTTCATTCTAAATGTCATATTAAACATTAAACACCACATCTCACTGTCGATCTTTTTGAATGTCGATCTTTCTGAATATCATTTCAAATTTTTATCAAAATTAACCAGGAATCTTATAATAATTCGTAATTACTGTATTAGACTTATTTAAAATTACAAAACAACTTCCAAAAATTTAGAAAATTTTTAAATGCTATGAAAATATTATTTAGGTTAACGAATAATTCTTAATATTATATTTAGTGATTTTTAAAATATATGATGCATTGAATCGGTCATTGATCTTTTCACTTTTTACTAAACGCTTTTTATTTAATATTCTCCAAGACAGAAAACAAATTAGAGACCAATCAGCATTTCAGGTGGTCAAGGTATCGGAGAAGTTGGTCAAAGATAAAATTCAGGAATGGATGGATAGCAATGGAATTCTGCATGGGTGGGGAGAGCATAGTTTTGTTACTTTTTTATAAGAAAATGATAGTTGAATTGGAAAAAAGTAACGGTTACATCATACTATTGCTAGACTTTGCAAAGTCATTTGACAGAATACCGCATGGAATTCTGATAAATAAATAAATTGTAGCAAATGGGGATTGATATGGAATTAGTGATGTGGATACGAGGGTGGCTGATGGAGATATACTAGACAGTAGTTGATTTTAGGAGTAGAGTCCATTGTTCGTGTTTGTGATTATCAAGAAGAGAGCTAACATGTATAGTGTATTTGTCATGGGTGATGGTGATGCACATCGTTTATTTTTTTTTTGTTGTTGTTGCTATGATCGCGAATTGACACTAGCATAGACTATTGTGTTGAAAAGTTACCTGTTATATGTGAAAGAACCACAGATATGCCGATCCACACAGACAATGAACCCAGTTTGTAAATATCGTTTGATGCCATAGAGATCCAGATTGCACTAAAGAGATAAATAGGAGACTGGAGTGTTTTTTCTCATAGTAGAACTAATTTCTAATGAAATAAGACAAATGAAACAAAACCAAGGGGTTTGGCTGCCTCTGATCCGAATTATGTTCATACGGTTTCGCCCTTTTCGTGTATCATAACGGCTGTTAGTCAATGCATTGGCTATGTGTATAGAAACTTTTATATAAAAGGCTTGCTTTTAGTTTTGAAGAGAAAATGGGAAGTTAAGAACTTGAAATTACGAAGGCTTAGCTAGTTAATGTCACGAGGACAAAGGGGGAGCTAAAGACTTCACTTCGGCGATGTTAAATAGAGGACATTTAAAATCCATCCTTATTCATAGCCGAAAAAAAAGAAAGAAAAAACTTTGAACAATTCGGATATCTCCATCCTTATTTCATGGCAGAAGGGAAAAAAAAATAGAAACTTTGAAAAATATCGAAGATCTTTAATAACCCCTATTTCTGTCTATCTAAAGTCTGTTTTCAGTTCTTAGAATATGACCATTCGTCAACGATACAGCAAACACAGCCTATACGTGCTTCAAGTAGTATTAACTTTAGTTAACCCGAATGGTACATCCTTATAGTCCTTATAAGGACTGGCTTAAAGGGGTGAAGCAAGAATGCTTTTCATCTTTTCATCTCTCTCTCTCTATATATATATATATATATACTGGGAGATGAACTGAGTCCTTGACTCTTTATCCCGTCATCTGAATGAAGTAAATCTGTGTAGATGGAGTGTTATTGAGCTAAAAGCTCTAGTCATGGCTGGGTAACGGCAATAGCCGAGCCTCAGTTAAAACTTCATTGGCTACAGCATTGCCACTTTTAAAGGTAAAGCCGTCTCTAAAAATTCGGACGATCCCTAGGCCACTCATTCGTGTGGGAAAGACCGTCCATCTCAGCGTTTGCCTTCCACCCACACGCCACCACCGAGTAGACGAGTAGACAAAGCCCCTCAGCGGGCCGTGCCGGAGAACACTTTCTCCGGAGACTCAAATTGTTCCCTTAAGGCAAAAACCTTAAGAGAGCGTACTCATAACTACTCTCGAATCTCAGCGCCCCAGGGGGTAACAGCAACAGCCGAACCTCAGTTAAACTTCATTGGCTACAGCATTGTCATCCTGGAAGTCCTAAAAAGGACTAGCCCCTCGAAGATTAATTAATACAAATATTAATTAATCACCGCATCTCACGGTCGATTAACCCATCCGAATGGTACAAATATTTCAACAAAAATGAGTTTAGTGTTTTTATCAATTAAATCAAATGGTGTATTATAATAGTTTATTTTTTTCTGCATTTTATGAATATTTTTACTATGTTTATTAAAACCTTATTTTATACAAAATTTTTATTTTAATTTTTTCAAATAAATATATTTTGGACATAATGTTGTGGAATGCTTTGTTAATTATGGAAGATGAATAAGGAAATAATATTTGACATTATTATTAGGAATGTCTAATTGGTCGACAATTGTTGATTAGAAATACTGTATAAAATTAATTCAAATATTTAATCAATAACAAATAATTATAAATAATTAATCAGTAAATATTTAATTATTAAATATTTAATTATTTAAATATCCTAAATATAGATATCAATTAATGAAAAGGATAACAGAAACTTATATTCTAGTTCAACAAAACAAATACTATTAATTAGTATATTTAATATTGTGAACTTAAACACTCTCCTTTTTGCCAATGACGAAATAATAATTACAAATTCTGAAGATAACTTACAGAAAGCTATTTTAGATCCAAATGAGATAGCCGAAGATTATGGTATGATAATATCAACAGAAAAATCAAAAACTATGGCCTTTAAAGGACAAGATCCAGCAAGAACTAAGATAGTAATAGATAACAAGATCTTAGAACAGGTGAATTCATTTAACTACCTAGGATGTATGATCACATATGAAAATGAAAAAGATACAAATGTAAAAATTGCAAAATATTTAAAAATAACATGTGTAATTAACTCTATATTTAAACCAAACCTAGTTCAAAAACAAACCAGACTAAAAGTATACGATACATTAGCCCTACCAGTCTTAATGTATGGAAGTGAAATGTGGACAATAAAACAAAAAGACAAACAAAGATTAACAACAGCAGAAATGAAGTTTATGAGAAAAACTGCAAAGTATACCCTATTTGATCACAAAAGAAACGAAGAAATTACGAAATAATTAAACCAAGAGTCAGTAATAGAAAAAATTAAAAAATATAAACATAAATGGATTTAACACGTTCAAAGAATGAATTTATTTATTTATTTATTTATTTAGCGTATGGCTCACACATGAAAAGTTACATTACATTAATCCTTAATAGATATGGACATAATAATAGACATGTACAATAATAAGACATAGTACAGTCATAAAAGAGACACTCAAGAATCAAGAATAGGCTATAACTGAATGCACTTAGTGTAGCATGGATGAAGTCTGACAGGTTTCCACTGTATGCACGTTGGACACATTCTGCTGTAATATGATTAATTGTCTGGCGGGGTGATCCACAGTCGCACCTGGGTGAGGCAATCATGCCCCATTTGTAAACGTGATCTGCACATCTGCCATGGTTGGTGTGGATTCGGTTAAGGGAAGACCAAGTTTTTCGAGGTAGTCAAAACCCGAAGGTATCTGTGTTGGGTTCACTAATTCATAGAAGATCCCTGTTGAAGTGTTACACCAGGACTCTTTCCTTCATGTTGAAATAAGTTTCAACATGAAGATTTTTTGCTGTTAAGATTGGAGGGTGTCATGACTTTAGCCTGTTTATTTCTAGGGGTGGGATGTTTTCATGGATTGGAAGATTTTGAATTTCCATGATTTTGCTGTATTCATGTAGAAGAAAGTTGAATCTGCGGATGTGTGGAGGCGGGATGTTACTTTGCACTGGGAGCCAGTAGGTAGGGGTTGATTTTACAGTTCCAGAAATAAGGCGCATAGTGGTGTTAAGCTGGACATCAACCAAATACACATGGGCGCTGTTCAGCCATACGGGTGAGCAGTATTCAGCTGTAGAGTAAACGAGGCCAAGAGCAGTGCAGCGAAGCGTTGTTGCTGAGGCACTCCAAGTTGTTCCACATAGCTTTTGCAGTATATTGTTTCTTGTTTTTTCCTTGGATGCTGTGTTAATGAGATGTGGTTTAAAAGACAGTGTTCCATCTAGAGTGACGCCCAGATATTTCGGGAATCTGTTGTAGCGTAGCAGTTTGTGATTGAAGTAGACCATGAGTTCTTTGTTAGCCTGGTTATTGTTCAGGTGGAAACATGAAACTTGTGTTTTGCTAGGATTTAGGCATAATCTCCATTTGCTGAAGTATTCATCGAGGACTGAAAGGGCGTTTGTTAGTGTATCTTCCACTGTAGTAAAATTGGTGTGTCTGGTGGCTAGAGCAATGTCATCAACATAAAAAAACTTTTTGGAGGATGTATTAGGCAAATCTGCGCTGTATAAGATAAAAAGGAGGGGAGCCAGAACTCCCTTGTGGTAGTTCTGGCTCCATTATGCAGTGTTCTTTGTTTACTTCTTTTGTTCTCGTCCATACACACTTGGAACAGGCGGTTGCTTAGCATGTTATTGATTAGTTTTGCTATTGTTTTTTGTGGGACTGCAACGAGCAACTTGTAGACTGTGCCATGCCTCCACACTGTATCATAAGCTGCGGTAAGATCTACAAAAGCTACAGCTGTTTTCCGGCATTGTTGATAGCCTCTCTCTATATGTGTGTGTGTGTGTGTGGTGAGTGACAAAACCTGTTCTATTATCTTAGGGGCAATTCTATTGAGGATGAGCCTTTCTAGGAGCTTATAACAGGTGCTAAGCACGGCGATGCTCGGTAGTTTTCTGGTTTGTTGTTGATTTTTCCTGGTTTTAAGATGGGGATAATTTTTGTCCTCTTAAACTCTTTTGGAAGTCTACCAGTCTGGAGGATGTCAAAGAAAAAGCAAGCCAACCACTGTCGAGCTTTTTGGCCTGTCTTCAACAGGAAATCAGGATGAATTCCATCAAAACCTGGAGCCTTGCCTGGTTTCATATCCATTAGAGAAGTGTTAATATCTTCAAGAGTGAAGGGTCGTGAATATAGAGGGTCTGATGGTCTGTTATGTTTCAAATATGTAAGTTCTCTTTTTATTTGAAGAGTGCGTTGTTTGTCCTTGGTGGTATATCTTGACGTGTTGACAATATGTGATGCATATTGGTTAGGAGAAATAGCTGATTGTTCCCGGACAGTCGAGGTACCACTACCTAGTTTTCTTAGAAGGCTCCATGCTTTTCTACTGGAGTGCCGATAATCGAGTCTTTCTACTGTTTCAGTCCATTTCTTCTGTCGGTTGGTGTCAAGGCTGTGAATGAGTTCATCTGCAATGTCAGGATCGCAACACTCTAGATATTCTTGATACAGTTTATTACTATTATCATCCTATCCAGGGATATGCTCCTTCCAGAAGCCTCTTAGTACGGTCTTCTTATCTACAGCTAAGACAGCTCCCACGAATCTCTTGTAATTACTGCTTGTTGGAGGGATCGAAAGGACATATTTGTCAATACAGGCAACAAATGTATCCCATTCGGCTTTCTGGAAGTTCCAGCGGGGACGTTGGATGGATCTGACAAGGGGTACCTGCAAACCTACCTCTAATATAATTGGTCTATGTTGGCTTCGGAGAAATTTGGAGAGAACTCTTCTCGATGTAGGTAACGGTCGTCCATTGTTGTCTTGAGTGACGAAACAGAGGTCCGGGTTGTACTCCCTGTTCCAAGCTGCTGACCTGAAGGAAGATCTATCTTTTGCATCGAAAATTAGGTGCATGTTGTGAATTTCTGCCCATTCAGTCAAAGTCTCTCCACATTCATTGTTGGAAGCATATTTCCATAGCGTGTGGTGGCTGTTAAAGTCGTCTATATGTATCTCAGGGTGTTTGTGCACTGGTAGAACTTGTGGAGGCCACAAGAGGGCAAGGGGTTTATACACGTTGGTAATGGTTATGTTCCCTACCATAGTTGTTATCAGAATGAAAATAGAAACATTGCCAAAACAAGCCTTAAAGTATAAGCCATTAGAGAAAAAAAATAGGACGTCCTCTTAAACGATTGATTTCTAAGGTAGGAACAGGCCACACTAGGCCTAAATCCTTGATACGCATGATGAATACTAAGCCTATTTACAATGAGATAATGCTTTGGTATTGCATTTCCTTAAAAGATACGAGGGTGTGCTGAAAAATTGTGATAATCACCATACGAAGGAATTGAGGTAGAACCATGTAACTTAGGCATTATTCCCCATGAAGTGTTATACACTTGTTACAACGCTGCTGCATGATTTGCAATCCTCTGAGAAAAACGTCTTTCCCTTGTTGCACAAACCAGGCCTCAGCTGCAGCTATGACTTCATCATCTGTAGTAATTTTGTTCCTTTCAAGTTTTTCTTTAAAGATGGGAATAGGAAATAGTCAGATAGGGCCAGGTCTGGGGAATAGTGTGAGAGAGGCAGACATTGAAAGCCCAAGTTGCGTATTGTCTGCGTTTCATGAGCAGTGCAAGCAGGTGCGGTGTCCTGCAAAAGCAACATGCCTGCTCAGTTTGCCGCGGGGTTTTATCTTCAGTATCTCCTTCAATTCCTTCAAAACTATTGAATAAACTGCTGTTGTAAGAGTTTCACCCTTTTTGAGGTACTTGGTAAGGATTACACCATCCAGTCCCAAAAGACAATGCAAAAACTTTAAAACTTTCCCTGCTGATTTTTGGGTTCGGAACATCTTTGGTCGTGGAGAACCTTTGTGTCGCCACTCCACTGACTGTTTTTTGGTCTTTAGGTCAGTGATAAAGCTATGTTTCATCAAATTACAAAATGAGCCAAATATTTTGCACCTCTGATTTCTCAAAATGACTCCAAGTCCCTTGAGATGACAGCACGCGTTCTCTCTTTTGGTCGGCATTCAAACATTTAGGGACCTACTTCGCTGAGAGCCTCTGCATGTCCAGATGTTGGTGGATAATGATCCCAACTCGTTTCCTGGATATCCCAAGAGTCTTTGCCAAGTTTTGGCTGGTACTCATCTGTCATCAAGGATCATGGCATGCACTGCATCGATTGTTTTTAGGTGCGATCGCTGTGGAAGGTCTTCTTGACCTGGAAGAATCTGTTGTTTCAGGATGTTAGTTTTAAACTTGGCCACCCATCTGGCAACTGTTGGATATGTTGGGGCACAGTCCCCTAAAGTCTTACACAAAGTTGGGTGAATGTCAGTTACGGAATTTTTTTGCAGTATGAAAAACTTTATGACAGCCTGTACCTCTGTATTTTCGAATTTCTTCAAAACCTACGACATGTCTTCTTATATATATCCTAAAAGAAAAAGAAAAAATTATTACAATTTGAAGAAACATGAGGGTTAAAGGTTTTAAGATATGTTTTTTCTTGGGGTTATATCAGTTGTTTTAATATCATTTTTGTTGTAGGTGTTTATCATAACTTTTCAGTCCCCGCACCCTCGTATGCCCTCGAATGATCAGTCATTGTGTACCTTATTAACTGCTTTTAGGATTCCACCCAATTAAATGGTAAAAATACCGACCTGCTAAAGCCTTTCTAGACTCATTCTATAAACATGTTTTTTATGAATAATGCATTTCTGAATAATTTAATAGGATTTAAACGAAATAAATTAGACTATGAAAATAACTCACGTAGTATTTGCTGAATAGTTGATTATAAACACATAAGGATGCCAATGATCCTACATAATTCATGAAAAAATGTAAGTATATATGCTTTTTAAAAATATTCAAGAAGGTTTATAAATTAGTGCAATAGCTTCCTTGTATGTTGTAGAATGAATTTATAAAAAATTGACTTTGTTATATATAAATTTTATAAACTTTATATAAAATTATACATTTATATACATTTATATAAAAATTCGGATTAAATGATTGATTTAACATAACTGCTGAACATTTTAAGATTTTTTTTCTTAACTTCATAATAAAAATACTTTTCTATAAAATATTGGACAATCAGACCATCTCTAATCAAGATTCAAATAACAATGAAATCCGGTAATATAATTCTCTTCCACATTTTAAGATTTTTTTCTTAACTTCGTAATAAAAATACTTTTCTATAAAATATTGGACAATCAGACCATCTCTAATCAAGATTCAAATAACAATGAAATCCGGTAATATAATTCTCTTCCACATACTGACTCTGATTAGAATCAAAGCGCTAATAAGTACAGAAAATAGAATCAGTTGGGTAATTTAGAACTTTCTAACCTACAGTCTACGAATTCGAATTCCATTATGGCATAGTTGGTCGTAAATATATTCAAATAGTAAACACTTTCCATTGCATAGAATGAGACCACTGCGATCCACCTTACTGGAGGCAAGAAGTGGCTTGAAAAAAATTGCAAGTTTGGATGATATAGCAGGATCTCTGATTATTTTATCCTCAATTCATCTACGTTGCTAGACTCACATATTTCTTGGGAATAAATGTAATTAAAAAGAAAATCATTCATAAACTTAGTGTTGATATGTCTCCCATTTATCCAATACTAGTATTGTAATTTTAGTTATCTGATGTATGCAAATGTAGTTTCTTATCAGACGAGTTAACGAGTCAAAAAGAAATAATGAATAAATAGTAATAATAATCTTTCATCGATTGGTAACAGGATTAACAAGCGTACCTGATTGTGGGTGCTGGTGACCACGCACCATCATTAAAAAGACGCTAAAAGCCAGGGCTTGATGCCTCTACTTCAAGAAGAACACAACATCATACCAGAATTTACTTTTGGAACTGTATCCTTTAATAGTGTATGGTGAAAGCAAAGTCATATGGACCTACTAAGTCTTTGGATTCTCTCTCAGGCTGCTAATTTCAAGATACTTTCTTTGCTAGTCTTGAGGAGGATATTGGCAACGTGGCGAACTTACTAGTGTTGAATCTAAGGCATCTTCTGGCCCTACATGCGGAGCCATAGTATATAGCGTTCATTTCGTTAAAATGATAGAAAAAATAATAAGTGTGTATATACATGTAAGGATCAAGTAATTGAAAATAAATAAATAAATAAAACTTTATATTATATCCTTATCCAGTAATCTTGGATTGACAAATGATAAAAATCAGATTAATTAATTTGGTTTTAGAGAACAGTAATGTAATGAAGAGAAGGAAAGAGGAAGAGAATTAATGGGGCATTTCCCTCAAAAAAAACTAGTATTTTTTGCTCTTTATTTTTCAGCTATAAAGAAGTAATTTGAGCTTTTAAAGATTTCGCAAGGTTGCCAATTAAATTGCTAGCGTAGAAAATGGAGTAACAGCAGATTTTTCCCCCCTCCCCATTTATTACTACCTATTTTCAACCTTCTACTCATTTAAATTGCCTTTTATTTAGGAAAGTATAGAGTAAATTAGCAACTAACCCCCTCTTTTACCGTAAGAATGATTAATAACTGGGCGTGTATTCCCATGATCAGACCCGTTTCTACATTTTGGGGGGTCCTGTGCGAAATGGAAAAGCGGGGCCCCTGAAAGTTAGTAACTTTTATGGAAATTTTAAATGGAAGACTATCTTGTTAATTAATTAATTAAATGAAATATGAAAAATATTTATTCCCATAAATAAACAAGTATGCTCTCTAGCATCAATTTAAGTAAAGGGAAAAAATTAGTTAAAAAATAGATGTGTTTGTATGTACATGATATATTATTTTATTATGTAAGTACACATTATCATATGAATACGCCAGAACAATGATTTATTTAATAATATAAATAATAATATAAAAATATATAAAAAAAAATCCTTTTTTTTCTATAAAGAATGAAATATATGTATAACAGCTTATAAGATTTAAAAGAAATCTTAATATATTAAATTTTATTTAACCTAATACGCTTATCAATAAAATCATTTATAACGCTATCAAAATTCAATTTTTTTGCAATTTCATGCGCTATAGATATTATTGCCAGAGACGACAAACGTTCTTGAGACATAGAAGATGGCAAATAGGTTTTTATTAATTTTAATTTGGAAAATGACCTTTCTGCTGATGCAACCGTAACTGGACTGGTCAATAATATTTTAAATGTCGTAGTAATATTTGGATAAATATCCGACAAATTATTTGCAATTATGAATTTTAAAATATTAATGGGGGCATCTTCTGGAACAATATTTATAAAAATAATTAATTCATTGTAAAATTCAGATTCATCAATATCTGTATTTAATTTTTGATACACTTGTTTGCAGCAACATTTTAATTCATTTTCTGTCATTTTTCTTATTAATTTCATATCATAAAGAAATCCAAATGAATTTCATACAATTCAAATCTTTTTTTGACAGATTGTAGAGCAGTATCTAAAATTACAAAAAAGAATTTTATCCTAAAATTATCTTTGTTATCACCTATGTGTGATTCATCAAGCGTTTCATAATCAAAAAATACTTTTCTTCGACGTACTCGACTTTCATTAAATTTAATTTCTATTTCTAATAGATTGGACAGTTCTTTAGCAATCTCAAAATAGCTATCAAATCCTGATATTCTCTGCTCTTCAAAGTACTGCACTAACTCTTTAATATGCTTAGGTGCTACGTCTATGGGAATTTTTGCATTTTGTAATACTTTACTTACTAAATTAACTCTTGACAAAAGCTCATACGAAATAACTATAAGGCTTAGCATAAACTCAAATGAATCTATTTGTTCATATATTGAAACCACTTCTACTTTGATAGTATTATCTGATGCAGTTTTATATAATTATTTTAGTGCATTTTAAAAATGTTATACGATATTGTTATATATTTTAGAGTAGTTTCAAATACTGCCGCTCTAGCGCTACGATCTTGAAATTTATTCCCTATACCAATTACTGTTTATCCTAATGTTATTTCATCGAACAATAGAACATCAACAATAGAACGGCGCGGGGCCCTGTTCCACCGCACAGTTCGCACATCCATGAATACGGCTCTGCCCATCATTCATTGCAATAAAAAATAACAAAGAACCAAAAAATACATTTACCACATCCTGTAAATCTACGATGTGTACGCATGTTGATAAATTCCCAAACTGCATTTGTTTGTTTAGGATAATTGAACTTGAATCCAATCATACATCACTTTTCCTAATATCTCACGTTTCTTTTGCACTTCTATATTATCTTAGTTTATATTTTCTGGTACTAGCACTACATCCGGGGATTAGCATATCGAACAAAATATGCATTTCGTTTTTTTTTTTTATATATATATATATAATTTATGAAGTATTTAAAATCATGGCAGTTATAGTCTTGAAAATTGACATTGAAAAAATGGAAATTACCATTGCATTAAAAAAACAAAGCAAAATAAATGTCGTTACAAATAGGAAAAAAAAACCCTCTATAATATAAACTTGGCACAAAAAGTATGTCTATAATTATTTTTTAATGTGAAAGATAAATAATAAAATAATGGAAATGACACCTGTTTTTACGATTTAGAATTTTGTAAATCAGTGGTATTGACCCAAAACTCCTGAGCATATTCTCAAAAATTAATTTAATATTTATAAGATAATAGTATATTAAAATAATAATATTAATTAATAGCCATTCAAATTTGTGTGTGTGTGTGTGCGCGCGCGTAACTATATCAAATGAGTAAATCTATAAGTTGAGAGAATGTAATAGTTTAAATATGAAAAATAAGATTTTATGAAGCAAAATTCGTTTTTTTCTATAACAGCTTTTGCATACAATTACGAAGGTTATTATAAAATTTTAAATAAAATCTTAAATCTAAAATTTTTAAAAAATAAAGATGATCATAGTATACTGAAAACAAAAATGTAGAAAAAAAAACAAACTCAAAACTTGCCTGCAAGAAAATTTCATTAGAAATATACCGTATATCAAAAGCGAGTGATCCAGTATTTATTTCTAATTCATGTTTCATTTGACATATAAATAAATGAAGAATTTACAATTACAAAGTGAAATGATCGAGGATATTGAAAGTCGACTACTACTGTAATGCAAGTATGATGTGAAACTCTGGTTTTGTAAGTTAGCTGCTAGATTAACTAGCAGAGACGCGATTATAGTTTTCAAATTATATACAAGAACAGCAAGTTAACAACACAGGTAAGTGGACTGTAATTGGGTGATTCGATAGGCCTAACCGCCATTCGAATAGCCATTGTTGATTAATTACTAAAATCAACTGAATCGTAGGCTCACTGCCCCACGTTGTTGAGGGTTTTTTTTTTTGTAGCCCTTACATAACTCCAGGAGACTCTCGATTGGTATGGAGGGCACCAAGGAACAGATTAAGACTCTAAACAAGGAGGAGTCATTAGAAGTTTTAAAACTTATCATGGCAAAGTTTGAGACTGACTGGCCGGGTTGTTTAAACCTGTACTCCTAAACAAATGATCCAGAAGTAGAGGATGAAGAAACTCAAGGGGAATTCATAACTGTTCCACCATCTAAAAACCTCCGTCATAACAACTCACAAGAAGAGCACTCAAACAAACGGAGAATAACAGCAGACGATCTTATGGAGGATGACTCACCCACACAGAACGCACAGAAAAACTCGGAGAAGGTGCCCCCAGTTATTCTACGGGAAAGAGAGAAATTAAGTTCTGTTATATCAGCCCACAGGGAGCAAAACATCACATATTCCTGGGCAAAAAACTCAGATGAGGGAGTCAAAATCCAGCCAGCCACCGTCACTGACTACAGGCAGATGACAAGGCTACTGGACACCAAACATCTTCCTTACCATACATTCGCTTTACCGAGTGAAAAGACTTAAAGGTGGTAATACGTGGAGTTACAGAAGGAATCACTCCAGAAGAAATCTCAGCTGATTTAAGCAACCAAAGCCTGACCCCAATCAAAGTAAGTAGGATGCTCAGGTCTGATAAAAGGCCAATGCCTTTAGTACTCGTGGAGATTGATAACACCCAGAAGAAAATATATGAGCTGACTGCTGGCTGCGGCCTCAGAATTAGTACGGAACCTCTAAGAAAGAGAGCATCAGCAGAACAGCGCCACAGATGTCAGCGGTTTGGGCACTCCCAAAAGCTATGCCTGGCCAACTTTAGGTGCTTAAAATGTGGTGAAGGCCACCAGACTATCATATGCACCAAGCCAAGATCCACGCCAGCTAAGTGCGCAAACTGCGGAGGTCCTCACCCCACCAACTATAAAAGATGCATAGCACACCCAAAGAACCGCCGGTCTCCAAAAACCTCTTATCCATCACCCAGCAGTGAAACCCTGGGCAACTGTGCAGATCGCCATCCAGTTCAAATAACCTCCACCTTGACAGCTCAGAAAGGAAATCAACCTGAAACCAAAGGACCAGAACATATGCCGAGGCTGCATGATCCAAGAATACTTCCTCCAACGAATTTACAAACTCCAACCTTACATCAGTTCTAACCGTCTCACTAGCTACCATACTACAGGAATTCAGCAAAACAAATTCTACAACATTCACCACGAAGAAATTCCTTCAAGGTGCCCATTCCATTCTGACAGCCCTCAATCATGAACAATAGGAAATATAAGTCTAACTCCCTTACCATAACTGCATGAAATGCAAATTGATTGAACAACAAAATCCTTGAATTACAAGAGTTCACTCACGGATATACTCCTGATATAATTCTAGTAAATGAATCACATCTCTGACCAGCTAATAACCCTAAATTACGGAACTGCGCAATGTACAAAACAGACAGACTCACTGCCAGTGGAGGAGGCACAGCCATATTCATTAAAAAGTACATAAGCCACAATGCACTGACCAATCCACAAACCAAGAACCTAGAGATAACAGGCGTTAAAGTCCATACATACAATGCTGGCAGTATCAAAATCTATGCAGTATACAACCAACCCAGCATTCCATTACTGGTATCTGACTTGGACTCCATTCTCAGCTCCACAGACTCCATCATCATGGTTGGAGATTTCAATGCCAAGCATACAGCTTGGTATAGATCCACAATCAACGACAAAGGCCGCACCCTAAACCATTACTCAACGCAAAATTCTATTGTTATAGCCAGACCCACAAAGCCCACTCATCACAGTCCAGATGGAAGATCAGACGTACTGGACATTGCAGTCCTTAGAAACATCAGATAGCAATACCAACTGGAAACGCTAAACGAATTATCATCTGATCACAGTCCCAATTTATCAAGCTCGGTACACAAGAACAATTCTCTCCTCCACCCCCCTTTATATCATGGGAAAAGTTCTCCAAAACTCTCTCAGACCACATTGGCCCAACACCCATTATCCATACCAAAGAGGAACCTCACTTACCAAATTAAAAAAGCACTAACTTCAGTCACACAAACCACAGTTTTTCATTCCAGTGGTCGGATCCCTGAGGAAATTATGGACCTGATCAGGATGAAAAACAGAGCCAGAAAGAGTTACCATAACACAAAAGCCCCACAAGATAAAACAACTTTGAATAATTTAAATATACAAATCCGGGAAGCTCTACAAAAACGTCGAAATCGAAATTGGGAAACCAAACTGAACAATCTGAACCCAGAGGATAACTCAATCTGGAAATTTAACCCTCCGCACTAAAAGGCAACTCATACCCCCAATTCAGACCAAGAAAGGAGCAGTTCACACTGATCAAGAAAAAGCAGAAGCTTTGGTTGACAATTTGGAAACTCAGTGTAACCCCTCTTACGAGAATTTAAACATCAATCTAATCTACAAGATTCAAGGCAGGTTATAACAGAACAAAAAGAGAACGCAGAACTCATCACACCCATTTCTACAGCAGAAGTTATAAATATCATAACCTACTTGAATAACAAGAAGGCTCCAGGTTCAGATGGAATCACAAACAGAATAATTAAATTACTTCCCCGGAAAAGCCGTTGTGCACCTAGTCAATATTATCAATGCAATAATCAGATTCAAATATTTTCCCTTAGCATGGAAAACGGCTGACATCACACCAATCAAAAAGATTGGAAAAACCTTCAACTCCCCGAAAGCTACAGACCTATCAGCCTACTGTCCAGCCTAGATAAGGTTGCAGAAAAAGTCATCCTTACAAGGCTTCAATCAGCAACAGATTAACTAGGTATTATCCCTAATGAGCAGTTCGGATTCAGAAAAAACCATAGCACCACATATCAAATACACCGATTGGTTGAATTTATCATCACAGGTTTCAAATGGAACCTCCACACTGCTGCGGTCTTTATAGACGCTGCGAAGGCTTCTGCAAGGTGTGGCATAATGGTCTTCTCTACAAACTCATCAAATTTAACATGCCAACTAATCTAATAAAAATTATAGATAGTTACCTTAAAGACAGATTCAGGCAGGTAAAAATAAATGAAACCGTATCAACCAGACGCAAGATCCTGGCAGGAGTGCCGCAGGTTTCCCTTCTGGCTATCCTGCTGTTTTCTGTCTACATAGCAGATATTCTACAAAATCCAAGCTCATCAATCACAGAATTATATGCGAATGATAATGCTTTATTAGCAAGATCTCAAAGTCCCAAACTAGCTATCAAAAGACTCCAAAACAGTATTCACACATTGGACAAATGGCTGATGGGACTGGAGGATCCAAACAAACCCACTGAAGAGCTCAGCCATCCTGTTCACCAAAACGAAGTTTCAGATCAAGGAAGACATACACCTGCTAGGTGTCAAGATCCCATAGCAGAATGACGTCAAATACCTCGGTGTCATGTTTGCCAAAAAACTCCAATTCACCAATCATATAAAACACATAAGCTCAAAGACATCCAAAGCAATCGCCCAGCTCTATTCCGTGATCAACAAAAGAAGTAAACTGGATATCTGGAACAAACTACTCATATACAAGATGGTAATACGCCCAGTCATCACTTACGCATCTCTACATGGAGCCACACCTCGAATACGAATATTCAAGAATTGCAGAGAATACAGAACAAATGCTTGAGAATGATTCTGAATGCCCCATGGTTTATCAGAAACTCCCAGATTCAGAGAGGTCAACATTCCCTACATAGCATCCCTCCTCCATGATCTAGCAGCAAAGTTCTTCACCAAGACAAACAATCATCCAAACCCGCTGATCAAGCAAGCTTCAGACTACAATGAAACAGAATTCTACAAATACGAAAGATCCAAATCAATTTTATGCTCAGCTGACCACAGCTAATCTCATTGCCCTTCCTGGGAGAGCTTAACGCTCAATAACTGTCCACTCAAAGAACTCCCCCTCAGACAAAGGGGAATATGAAAAGCATTTATGCTTCACCCATCAAGTCAGCAACGTTCTGCGTTCTGCGTACAATTACAAAATAAGTACAAAAGACACCACTAAAATGTGAGAGCTAGAAGATCAATACATTAATAGGAACATTGAACTTAATTGGTTGATGGATTGAGTCCTTGACTCTTTATCCCTTCATCTGGATTTTAGATTTTAGTGGGTGATGAGATTATTGTGGGTAATTTACCCGCTCATTATGAGCATTGAGGCTGTATCAGCTTTCTCTTGCTATGGAGGATTTCGGTTTTTTATGTTTGAAACGATCTGAGGGCTTATAGTCCGCTGCCTGCCGAACTAGCTGATTTGGGTGATTATCCGTGATTGTGAAGAATTTCTCCGCAATGCCGGTCATGTAGGTCTTAATATCTGGAATATTGTTTTTGATGTAACTGGATGTTTCTGATGAACTATGGGGCATTAAATGCCATTCTTAGGCATTTATTCTGTATTATCTGAAGTCGGTTGATGTTGCTTTTAGTCGTGTGACCCCAGGTTGGAGAGGCGTAGGTTAGTTGCGGTCTGATTACCGATTTGAAAAGGAGGATTTTATTGCTAATGCTTAGGAAGCTGTTCCTATTCAAAAGTGGATGTAGCTGTGCTATGGTCTGACTTGCTTTAGTGGCAACACTATTCATATATGACTTGAAGTTTAGACGTCTATCAAGATGAACTCCCAGATATTTGGTAGAATTGTGTCATGGGATGATTTTACCAAACATTTGTATGCTTGTATTCGGTTCTGCTTTACGTCTGGTGAAAAGTACTGCAGAGCTTTTGTTTGGATTAATTGCGATACGCCACTTGGTGTACCAATCCTCCAATTCATCGATTGCTCTCTGCAGCTTGATTGTGGCCAGGTGTGGACGGAGGGATCTGGCAATAATGACTGTGTCATCGGCATATAGAGCGGTGATAGCTGGAGACAGTTTGGGGAGATCTGCCATGTATATGGAGAAGAGTAGGGGAGATAGCAGAGAGCCTTGAGGGACTCCGGCCGTGATTCTCCTTTCTGTAGATCTGATACCGTTGAGTTTTATTTTAAATTTTCTGTTATTTAGATATGATTTGATAAGTAGAACTAGTGGTAATGAAATACCAACTTTGTTTAGTTTAAAAATTAGTCCGTGATGCCACACTCTATCAAATGCCTAAGTGATGTCCAGGAAAACTGCGCCAGAGTGTTGGTGCCATTCATATAACCCTTGGGTTATATGTTCGATAACTCTGTAAATTTGTAGCGTTGTGGAATCATATTTCCTAAAGCCGAATTGTTCATCTTGAATGACATGGTTGATATCTGTTGCCTCTTGAAGCCGTGTGAAAATAGCACCTACGTTCGGCTATCTTACCTATGCATGAAAGAAGGCTGATTGGTCTGTAATTTTCAGGAAACTGTATTTTTTCCAGGTTTGGGAATTAGGAAAACGTCGGCAATTTTCCATCGCTCTGGGAAATAATTTAGCTGGAGGATGGCATTTAATGATGGCTACTAGATGCATAACCCCTTTGCGGGGAAGTAACTTGAGTACCTTGTTTGTTATTCCATCTGGACCCGGAGCCTTTTTGTTAATTAGTTTTCTTAAAATCTCATGTACTTCTGATGGTGGCACGGATTTGTTATTGGATTGGATTGAGGAATTCTGAGTTAATTTATACACTTGGGTGTGAATTTTACTCATGAAATTTATATCTGTATTGATATAATTCGGGCTGCGTTGTTTTTTTAAACTGTCAGCAAATGCTTCAGCCTTTTCCTCGTCGTTGTAGACAACATTAGATTCACCTTGGATTGGAGGAAATGTAAAACGCTTTGAACGGAGTGATTTCATCATTTTCCATATTGATTGGTCCTCTGTGCTTAATTGGTGAATTTTGTAATTCCAGAGTTGGTTACGATGGTCCTTTAGGGCATATCGAACCTGGTTTGTTGCTCTATTGACTGCTTGTTTATCCACTGGGTCCATTGTTCTCTGATATTGTCTTCTTAATCTGTTTTTCTCTTGGATAAGAAGTTTTATATCCTCTCGGAGTTTATTTGATGGTGTACATTTGGTTATATTTGTTACCTGTGTTATAGCTGTCAGTAGTTGTTTTTCAAGAGTTTTCACTGCTTTTCTACATCTTCGGCAGATGTTATATGCGGTATTGGACCAAGGTTTTCTTGGAGGGAAGTTGTTTCCAATTTATAAATGTGGTGGTGTTTTCCGTTAAATCTTGTATGGTGCCTAGTTGTAATATGATGGGGTTATGATCAGAACTTAAGACGTTGATTGCTTGTATCTGATAGCTGTGCGCTATGTTTTTTAATATAGCTCTATCTAGTACATCAGGACGTCCGGTTGCTCCGTAATGTATGGGTTCAGTGGGTCCTATTACTGTTATATTTCTTGAAGTGGTGTAAGAGTTGAGTATTCTTCCGTTAATATTTGAGTTTCTGCTATTCCAGACTGAATGTTTGGCATTAAAATCTCCGGCTATAATCACTGCACTGCCTGTATTTAGTATCACATCTAAGTCAGATTCAAGGAGTTTTTTTATTTGGGGGGTTGTAGACTGCATATATCGTAATGCTGTTTGTGTTTTCCATATGTATTTCTATTCCTGTAGTTTCCATGTGTACTGTTTGGGGTTCTGCTATTGAGTTATGTTTTATGTTTCTTTTCACAAAGATGGCAGTGCCTCCACCTCTAGCAAAGCATCTGTCTGTACGGTAAGTTCTAGAACCGTTGATTCTGATTTTGTCACTTGGACGAAGATGTGTTTCATTTATGAGGATGATGTCTGCTTGGGTTTCTGCTGCAAACTCCTGCAGCTCCTGTAATTTGATAGATAAACCATTTGCTTTCCATGAAACAATTTGTAACGATTTCGGTTTTCTTTTAGACTTATCCATTAAGAATTTCCATAAAGAGTGATTGTGTGTGCCTTAAGATGACATTCGTGGCTTCTTCAGTTGGGTTGGTTTGTCGGGTTGGGTTGGTTTTTCAGTAGGACAAACCTATCCTACTGAACATAACAAGTGGCTTGTTATGTTCAGTAGGATAGGTTTGTTGGTTTGCTGTGACTGATTTGATTTCGGTTCTTTTTGGAAGGTTGATCTTGTAACTTCAGCATACGATCTTCCATCCGTTGTGGAGACTATGGTTTGATGGGAGGACGTGCGTTCTTAAAGAGGTTTACTGGTTTTGTGTTGTATCTTTTGGTTTTGGGGAAATGCTATACAGCCCCTATAATTTGCAGGGTGTGGTCCTCCACAGTTTGCACACTTTGCTGGAAGTGTGCGGGGTTTATGGCATTCATTTGATGCGTGCTTGCCACCACATTTCACGCAACGAAATTCAGCCTTGCACCATCGTTGTGCGTACCCAATCTTCTGGCATGTATGGCACTGGGTTGTAGTTGATTTATGGTTCGATGCCTCAACTTTTATGACTAGATCACAGATGGTTTGGAGATTGTATACATGTTTTTGGTCTTTACTTATTTCCACCAGAATTAGGGGATAGGGTGTTTTATCAGCTCTCCGCATTCGGCTGACTTTAATTGGGCTAAATCCCTTAAATTGGAGGTCTGCAGTGAGGTCTTCTATTTGTAATGTTTCAGATACTCCCCTTAATACTACTTTTAAATTTTTCTCACTGTTGAGTGCAAAAGTGTGGTATGGCAGGTTATTGTTGTTGTCTAGAAGTTCGGTTATTTTTCTGTAGTCTGATGACGTTTTAGGTTTTATGCGAATCCCTTCTTCTGTGTTTGTGGCTTTAATGAAAGTGATATCTGAAGATTTCAGTGCAGATGCAACGGACGTCCCGTCCACCTTGGCCCTTAGGACGACTGGGGGTACGCTTTCTTTAATTTCATTATCTGGTTTATCTGCAGTAGTGGAGATTTTCCTTTTCTTTGTGACCGTTTTGGAATTCTGTGTTGGTTTCCAAAAACTGCGGAATATTATCCAGGGATGCAGCATCCTCTATATTCGTGGAGTGTCTTAATTCTGGTTCAGTCAACATACTTCCATCATTTAAATCATCCATCCTATCCTCTGTGACTGCTGTAGGGGGGGGGGATGTATCTAACAGCTTTACTTTCCCTGACCAGTTATCGCTCAACAGTTTTCCTAATCTTAGGAATACTCTGTAAACTTCTTCGAATATGCTTTCATTGAGAGGTTTTGACATGTCTGATAGGAGGCAACAACTCTGGTAGAATAAAGTTTGAGAAATGGGTCCTAGAGCGCAATGTAAATATCCTGTAGATCAAATCGATCTACCAGCATAGGTAGCAAATATTTCACAAAATGAAGAACGCTCGGAAATCCAAAAATATCACACTAATCAAAACGCGAGACTGATACCTGTACGCGAGCCGCCATTTTTTAAAACTCCATTCGTAGTCAACAACACAATGATTCCTTAATCACGTTAATATTAACAGGAAGTTCTTAAAGTTCTTAAAAGAACTGGGCGATGGACTGAGTCCTTGACTCTTTATCCCGTCATCTGAATGAAGATAATCTGTGTGGATGGGGTGTTATTGAGCTAAAAAGCTCTAGTCATGGCTGGGTAACGGCAATAGCCGAGCCTCAGTTAAAACTTCATTGGCTATAGCATTGCCATTTGTTACCCTGGAAGTCCTAAAAAGGACTTTTGGCTTTCCAAGCCTTGTGTCGGAAAACCAAGCCCTGAAAGCTCTTCGTAACCATTAACAGGAATTTCGAGTAGGATATTATATAGGTTAAAATTATGTTAAAATATAAAAGGTGTATTATAAATCTATTTGTTATATTTTTTTATTTAAAAATTCTCTAATAATTGCAAGAAATTCAATTTAATATATAACTTCCATTCTTATACTATCTTTATTATATATTTTTTCCTTTATAGTGTAATAAGTTATCGATGACTGTGTGTCAAACAGTTCTCTATTTTATGTGTTGTTTTCTTCAAGATATAAAAAAAAGCCATCCAACGCTGTAGATTTAGAGGTATACTTTTTTCGAACTTTATTAAACGCGATGACTCTTGTTTTAAATCTGTTTTAGCATTTTAAAAATATCTAGAATTCTGCTCATCCAGAAAAATAAAAATCATTTTGTATAAACACTGCTTATGTGTAATTAACAGTTTGTCCACTTCGGGAACTTGGAAAATCTTATTAAGTATTATTAATGTTTATTGATAATACAAAAAATAAAAACAAAAGGAAAAAGAAAAAAGAAAAGAAACATACATTTTATGAACATGTGACTTTGCCAAGAGATCTCTAGTGTCCGGAGATCTCGTATAATGAAATATTGAAAATTAAGCCTTCTTCCTCTTGAAATTATTTAGTATGATTAAATAGATGTAAAACACGTGTGGTCATTTTCATAAGCGATATTTTTGACATTAGGATTGCGGCTTGCCTTTGGCGTTTATGTGACTTCTTGGAATGCAGCCAAACTTTTGGCCGTCTGATGCATATAGCTAAAGACTGTGTTGACCTTTTTGTAGAAGACCACGCAGCGCGTAATGTATTTTGACTGCTTTAAATTTTCTTTGTGTTTGCCTCTTGACATTCTTATTATTCCGCTGAGGCAGGGGGGGGGGAAAGAGACTGCAGAAGAAATTATCTGAATGCTGCACAGAAAACATGTTGTACTTTGAACTAAAAAAAAAAAAAAAAATACTAGTCTAAATAGCAAATTTAATTTATCGGTGAACATTAAGAAATTTTCAGTGGGTGTCGCTTTAATATCTAAACATGTTTATCTTTGTGTTGTCCAGTGTCTAATTGTGATGTTTTTATTTTTCATTCCAATTTCATTTGTATATTCTTTCTCGGGCACTCGTGCTGCCATCTGGGGACGATATTTACAATTAACATTTAGAGTCAACATCAGAGATTTATTGTATACAGAACCTTTGGTATTGTTGTTTGCTAAAAATAAATTTAAAAACCAGTTGTTTCACTAACAACACGTACTTGCGCGCACTTGAAATTAGTATAACAACAAATTCATACTTCTTCCTATTACTTAGTTTGATTGATGGGTCGACGCTTGACTCAACACTGCATGCCAGAATTTTTTTTAAAACCTAATTCGCCTACTTACTGTCATATAATACTGATTTATTATTTATGATCGTATTTTGCATTTATTTTAAAAGTTGACGGTAATTTCTGTTTTCTCAAAAATATGATTGTACTATCTCGGCACCAGGGGGTCTGGCCAAGTTTTATGTGGATTTCATTTTACTTTATTGTTATTATTTATTTATTTATTTATTAGGGGGAGATGTTGCTAATACTGAATATAAAATTTTGCATTAATGGTATTTTATTCTTTCAATGGTTTGTTACGAAAAATAAAAATAATTTGGAGCTTTTATTTTAAGAATTTCATCACTTTCTATCCCAGAGGAGTAAATGATCTTAAAACGACTATTTATTTTTTCCAATATCACTTAATGCATATACAATTTCTTAATCTGTACTGCCTTCCTTCTTCCTTCTCTCTCTCTCTCTCTCTCTCTCTCTCTCTCTCTGTATCTCCCTCTTTCAAACTATGAGCATGTGCCTCAATCAGGGATGCTTTATTTGAAATCGATATTCAACTCACCAAGCGAAGAAAAGCTTTTACGGTCCTAGCTCCCTCATCACACTACATGGCATTTGTTTTTATTTCTGAATGTTATTTTAGAGGGTGTTTTTTATCTTGTTTTCCTTCAGTCATACACCATGAAAATACTTTAATACCTCTTAAACAACCAAAACACGAACAAAAAGGCACAAAAGTCATACCGGGCGAAATTTCTTGTTAGAGGAGAGCTGTTGATGGTGAATCAAACTGAATGTTCGGAAAATAAATACTTATTTGAGGAAGCATCTAAACTTACTTAGAATAAAATGAGTGTGAACTAAGAATATTGGCTTGAAAAAAAAGTTATCATAGTTCGCAATCTTCCCTCCCCTCTCAGTATAACCCTTAGTTTTATTTCCTTTTATCTACATCTGAATAAATTTAGCCAATATTTTTTTTCTTTCAAAATGTGACTCCCCTCCCCCCAACTAAGATTGCATTTAAATGAATTTTGCTGTAGTTACCCATCTAATAATAAAATTAGAAGAAATGTATATCGGATTTATAACTTGCTATAAAAGGGCTCATTCAAACGATCTTGGGGTGGGGGAAAGTGGATTGTGATTTGGTGACAATGAATGACAACAGGGAGGGGAGTGGATCTAAAATATGTTTTCAATCCTCTCGTGTGTATTCACTGCCAGGTTTTCTTGTTTTGAGGAACGAAAGACCAAAATTTAAAAAAAAATAAAAAAATAAAAAAACCTGGCTTTCGCGCCATATACGGGATTCGAACCCAGGTCTTTTTATCCAATGCTATAAGAAAGTTACGCAATTAAAATATTTTACTACTTTTTTAAGTTCAAAAAGTATTTCTCACGTTTTTTCCTATGAAAACACATGACACTTGAATCCTGTTTACCAACCACTCTACAAATGTATCTTCATTTTTTTTTCTCTTTAAAAATTCCCATTAATGTGAGTTTAATCGGACTTTTGACAGCCTTGATTAAAGTATAACTTGTTATGGATTTTCAAATGTAGACTTACAAATCCTTATCTGATGGACAATTTAACTTTTGGATGACTGCAATATATTGTTGATGTAAAAGAAGCTACCCGGATATACCGAATATCAATGTAACAAAATACAGTATATAAGGCACATGATACATATACAATAAACAACTAAAAAGTATCATGTCATAGAGTTAACACTGACATTTTGTGTTGTTATAATTTTCTGTACTTATTCGTTTTTATATGGGACGCATATTTTCATTCGGTTTCAGTTAATTTTGCCGCAACAAATGATCTAATTGAAACTAAAATTGAAATGTCTCGATAAATCATAAAAAAATTCAAAAACACTAAATTTTATTAAATTCTACAGAAGTTATGAAGAATTATTAATTTCGAGTCGACTCTAAATTTTACCAATACAAATAAGCCAGCTAAAACCAAAATTAAGTGGTCTCGACATTTTTTATTGCTGATTTCAAATTTTAATAAAAATCTGTTCCGAGAAAGTCTAAAAATAGCTTAGGGATGGACAAACGAACTTAATAGCTTTGAATGATTCGAGCTGCTTCGAATTCTAATAGAGTCGAATGCAATAAGCGCCAAACTCCTGAAGAATCGAATTCTGCCAAATTAAATTCGCAAGTACTTTCGTTTAGCATCAAAAGGTCAAATTAACTAACTCGCTCATTCTTGAAAACTATGTCGCAAAGATACAAAACTACCGCATGATGTCGCTAGTAAGTGACCCAGTACAGGGGATTTATCATTGGTTTATTGTTTGATAATCACAACCATCGAAATGGATTATTTGGTAACAAAAATCCCTCATGTGACTGATCTGATAAATATCAACGTTTGCATGAATTTGAAGCAAGGATCTATTGACGAATTGAAGGAAAGGTTTATGAGCTGTGAGCTTGCCCGGGGGGGGGGGGGGCACGGAGATTGGTCATTGTTGCTAGTATTTAGGATGGCTTTTGGCCTCTTGTATTTGAAGAGGTCTGTTTCGTCGTAGTTTGCTATCTGTTTAACTAGATCGTTGGGGTGTGTAGAGATCTTTGAGAAGAATTTTTCCGCTGTAGTTAGTAGGAAGGAGTAGATGTAAGGGATGTTTGTATCTCTATGCAGTAGGACGTTCCTTACAAACCACGGTGCATCCAAGATCATGCGCAAACACTTATTTTGCACTCTCTGTAGCCTGAGGATGTTGGTGTAGGATGTGTGGCTCCAGGATGGAGATGAATATGTCACTATGGGGCGGATCGTCAGCAGGTAGAGGAGTACTTTGATTCTGGTATTTACTTTGCTTTTTCTATTTATTAGAGGGTAAAGTTGTGCGATGGTTTTAGATGCTTTCACGCATCATAAGGCTTTGATGTGTGGGTTGAACGTTAATCTTTTGTCTAGAATTACCCCAAGATATTTTGTTTCTGTTTGCCAGGGGATTTTGGTGTTGAATAGATAAAGGTCCCCCTTGGGAGTTGCCAATCTTCTGGTGAAACGTATCGCTATACTCTTTTGGGGATTCACTTGTAATCTCCATTTGGAGAACCATTGTTCTAGTTTTAGTAGGTTTTCTTGCAGTTCTTTAGTGACGAGATGTGGTTGTAGAGATCTGGTAAGTACTGCTGTGTCGTCCGCATAAAGTGCTAAGATGGATGACATTGGGTTGTGTGGGATGTCTGCCATATATATCAAGAATATGATCGGTGCCAGTAGGGAACCTTGGGGAACTCCCGCAGAGATCCGTCGCTGACTTGAAACTGTACCGTTTATTTTGACTTGTATGTGTCTGTCCTGGAGGTAAGATTTAATTAGGTGGACGATTCTTGATGGTATACCTGCTGAGATGAGTTTGTGTAGTAATCTGAAGTGCCATATCTTATCAAAAGCTTTTGCTATGTCGAGGAAAACTGCTCCAGTGTGCTGGTGCCAATTGTAGCCGGTGGTGATGTACTCAATTATCCTATGAATTTGTTGAGTAGTACTGCGATGTTGTCTAAAGTCAAATTGTTCCTTTGGAAGGATATTTAACTCGTTTACTGAGGCTTGGAGAGCATGATTTTTTCGGCAATTTTGCCAAAGTTTGAGATTAGGCTGATGAGTCAATAGCCATTAGGCAGGTGTGGATCTTTACCTGGTTTATGGACTGGGACCACATCTGCGACTTTACAATAACTGGGGAAATAGTTAAATCGGAACATGGCGTTGATTATGGTGGTGAGATGTGCGACAGCTCTTCGGGGCAGCAGTTTAATTATTCTATTTGTTATGCCATCTGGGCAAGGGGCTTTTTTATTCTTTAGAACTTCATAGATTTCCGCCGGTGAGGTGTTTGCAGGTTTGTTGTTGCAAGTGTCGGTGAGTTTTAGTGCATATCTGACATGGAGGTGGATTTTATAGACATGCTTGATGTCCAAGTTGTCGTATGTAGGGCTATACTGTTTTTCTAGGTTCTTTGCTATCTCTTCAGCTTTTTCTGCGTCCGTGTGTACTAGTCCCCTGTCTGACTTGAGTGGGGGGAAGAGATTTGTTTTTGTTTCTGAGGCTTCTTAATGTGTTCCAGATGGAGTGTTCGCCGGGTGATATAGAGGCTAGTTTGGCTTCCAATGTTTCGTTCCTGTGAGCTTTAACTGCTTCTCTAACTTCATTGTTCAGTTTGTTGAGGATCTTTTTATCATGAAGTGCACGGGTGTTGTGGTACCTTTTCCTTGCTTTATTTTTGTCCCTAATTAAATCCATGATGTCTTCGGGTAGTCGGTTTGGCTTAAGAGTGGTTTTGGTAGAGGTGACAACCTTTATGGCTGTGTTGATTTGCTGGGTCAGGCTTTTGACACAATTTTCAATTTCTTTTATGGATCTGATGTGAGGGACAGGTCCAATGTGTTCCGATAGTACTTCTGGTAGTTTTTTCCATGAGATGAAGGAGTGGGGTGGGGCAGCAGTTGTTCTTGCTTTCCCAGCTGGAGCAGGATTGGATTGTGATCGGATGTCAGCTCGTTTAAAGAGTCTAGGCTATACTATAGCTTAATATTTTGTAGGATAGCAATGTCAAGCATGTCGGCTGTGCCATACGTACTATGATGTGTTGGTTCTGCGGGGCCTGCCACCACTGCAGAGTTTGAACTGGAGTAGCTGAAGAGGGTGTAGCCGTTTCTGTTGGTGGTTTTGCTGTTCCATGGTGTTTCGCACTTAGGTCACCGGCAATGATGACTTGTTCTTTATTGCCCAGGACGGCATCCAGATCTGAATGTAGTAGATTCTTTGATGGAGGGTTGTAAGCTGCGTAAAGTGTTAGTTTCCCAGCTGAGGTAGTGGGTACTACTATTCCTGTGAGCTCTAGATTTCTGGTTGAGGGGCTGGTTACAGATTGGTAATCGATGTAGTTTTTATGAAAATGGCGGTGCCACCTCCTCTGTAGTTTATTCTGTCGTTTCTGTGGAGGAGGTATCCTCTAACTTTGGGGTTTTCTGCTGGTCTTAAGTGAGATTCATTTATTAGGATGATATCTGGGTTGTATCTCACTGCGAATTCTTGGAGTTCCAGAATCTTGTTTCTAAGTCCGTTCGCGTTCCAAGCGATGATCTGTAGGGAAACTGGGGTGCTTTTGTTTTTATGCATTTGTGAGAGCTGCTAGGATGGATTGGGTTTCTTGTAGAAATCTTTTTCTGGAGTCCGATGTGAGGTTAGATTTGCTGAAGTCTTGCAGCATATTTGCAAGGGAGTTTGTGATGACGGCTGTTAAATTTGGGTGGTATTGTTCATGAGTGGCCTTCGTTCAGCGGACTACATCTGCGTAGGTCTTCGTCTGCCGTTTGAGGTTTGCTTCGATTGGGGCTTCTGGTTGTGGCAGTTGGTTCTGTGTCGTGTTTTGTCGACCTCTGGTGGGTTGAGGAGCTGGGGTTACTGCTACTGGTTTTTGTAGATTAGTAGAGGGAACAGATCGTCTGTTTTTTTTGGGTGTTGTATACATCCTTTGTAGTTTGCTGGATGCGGGCCCCCGCAGTTTGCACATTTAGCCAGGGTGGTGCAGGTATATGTGGGGTTGCTCTCACCGCATTTCAAGCACTTGTATTTTCAGCTTTACATAAACTCTGGGCATGACCATACTTTTGGCACCTGTGGCACTCTCCTGATAAGGTCCTTTTTCTTAGTGGTTCTGGGCAGATTTTTAGCCCGCAAATTGATGTTAGGTCATATATGTTTTTATATGCCTGGTGGATCTCTACTAAGACGAGTGGCATCAGACTTTTGTCTGCTCTGGTCATTCTGCTGACCTTGATGGGTGGTAGGTCTTGGTAGCAGAGATCGGCGGCTATGTCTTCTGTATGTATGCGCTCTGATACTCCACGGAGAACCACCTTCAGGCTCCTCTCGGAGTCGAGGGTGAAGGTGTGGTATTGTACACCTTTATTGTCTAGCTCCTTTGTAAGTCTGCGGTAATCCATTATAGTGGCAGGTTGAATTTTGATGTCATCGTCTAAATTCTTTGCTGTTGTGTATGCTCTCTGTAGACTAGTCATAGTGGCCCTTAGTTCCGTCCACCTAATCTTTCTCTTAAGATAATTGGGCGCAATTTCTCTTTAGTGGAGGCAGGAGGGTCAGAGTTGTGTCCGTCTTCCTCCATACCTTCATCTATGGGTGGTTCTGTCGTCTGTGTTTTTTTTTTTTTTCCGCGGGTGGGTCTCTTCTTGTTCCTGGGGGGGGGGGGGGGATTGGAGACCACCAAATCCAGTTTTTCCTCTGTATTAGCAGTATCCTCTCTTTCCTCATCGTCCCTCGTTGTGGAGTACAGGTTAAAGTAGAGCCTGGTCATTCCACTTCAAATTTTGTTAGTAATTTTTTGAGTAAGCTCAGCGGGAAAAAAAAAAAACCTTTGTCTAGTGTTTCTATCAGGGCATCGGTGTCTACTTCGGTCATAATTACGTCTAGTAGGTTTTGATTCGGGGTTGGTCAATTACTAAAATTGAGAATTAATAGCGAAACCTTACTTTTCGCTGAGTGAATCTCCATCGAAATGCACTCCTTTGTATCGAATGCAACTGGAAACGTTTTCCACAAGTTTTCTTTCTGCGATAGCTACCGTTAAAATCCAATGACGTATTTTCTTTTTTAGAAATCACTACAATTCCTAAATTGCATCTATAAATCAAAGTCATATATGTATATATAAATCAAAGTGTTACCTCTCTCTCTCTCTCTCTCTCTCTCTCTCTCTCTCTCTCTCTCTCTCTCTATATATATATATATATATATATATATATATATATATATATATATAGGTAGAGAATATAGAGACAAATGCAAGAATGCTAAACACTGTGTAAGACTAGCTAAACTAAAGTCATGGGAGGACTTTGGCAAAAATATAGAAAATAAATATCAAGAAGGTGGCAAAATACTCTGGAGGTTGTTAAAGAAGCTTAGGAATGGAGGAAAGAGTGCTGTAAAAGGAGTTAGAGATGATAAAGGTGACATGAAAATAGGAGAAAAAGATATCCTTGAAGTATGGAGTAATTACTTTCAAAAACTGCTAAATGAAACAAGCAGTGATGACAGCACAGTGGTAAAAAACACTGACCAGGCGTGCAGTCAGGAATACATATCCATACTTGAAGTAGAAAAAGCCATCAAAGGCTTGAAATGTAGAAAGGCAGAAGTAGTAGATGATATACAGTGGCTGCACTACATAGTTCAAAAAGCCTGGACAGAGAGACGAATTCCCGATTATTGGAGTAGAGTTCTCATAGTACCTATATATAAAAAGGGAAATAAAACTGAATGTGAGAATTACAGAGGCATTTTCCTACTGAGTGTTCCTGGCAAGATCTATGCAAGCATACTTGAGAAACGGTTGAGAAGAATTGTGGAAGAAAAGCTGGGTGAAGAACAAGCTGGATTTAAGCCAAATAGAGGCTGTCAGGATCAGATCTTCACTTTACGACAAATAGTCGAGAAAGCATGGGAATATAACAAAGATCTGTATTTAAGTTTTGTCGATTTGGAAAAGGCATATGACAAGGTGCCAAGAGAGAAGCTATTCAATACGCTGCAGTTATATGGTGTCAATGGGACATTATATCAAGCAATACTTAGTCTTTATTTGAGTTGTAAGTCAGCAGTTAGAATTGAAGGAAGTACAGGAAGATGGTTTAATGTTTAATCTGGTGTGAGACAAGGATGTACATTATCCCTTCTGTTAATCATTATCTATATGGATCACATTATGAAGGAAAGTGGTATTAAACCCGATATCAAAATTGGAGATGTTAATGTCAGCTCTTTGCTTTATGCGGATGATGTCATACTTCTAAATAAATCTGCTACAAGTCTGCAAGATTCTCTGACTAAATTGAATAGCTGTTGTAATAGATATGGTATGAAGGTTGGCAATAAAAAGACAAAGACAATGAAAATAGGCAGAATCATTGAAAATGTCAACTGTGTTGTGAATGGAGAACCTGTGGAACAAGTAAAACATTTCAGCTACTTAGGCCCGATTTTTAGTGAAGATGGTAAATTAAATATAGAAATAGACAACAGAATCAGCAAAGTTGGTATGGTGGGAAGTCAATTGAATAAATTCATATGGAATAAGAGAGAATTAGTCGGAACACTAAATTAGCTGTATACAAGGCAGTGTTCAAACCAGTTTTAACTTATGGATCTGAGAGCTGGGTCAGAAGTAAAACACTTGATCAAAGACTAGAGACCGCAGATATGAGAATCCTGAGAAAGATTAGAGGTGTGAACAGATGGCATCAATGGAAATATCATATTAAAAACGAGAATATTAGGAAAGAACTTGACATTGTCAGCATCCAGGAATGCGTTAGCAGAGCTAATCTCAGGTGGTATGGTCATTTAAACAGAATGGGCGAGGAAAGATTAGCAAAACAAGTGTTCTCTGCCAGGATGGCAGGAAAACGACCCAGAGGAAGACCAAGATATAGGTGAATTGATACGGTACAAAGTGCCTTAGACGATAGAACTATAAGATCTGATAATGTTGGAGCCTTGACAAGTAACAGACTGATTTGGAGGAAAATTGCAGATAGGAAATTAGTAATGATGTAATTTTTTCATGTAGTACTATCATATCCTGTACACCCCCCTTGACGGTACATGGCAGGAATTTGATGATGATGATGACCTCTCTCGCATCTAAATCAAAGTTTATCGACTCACAATTCTCATCGAACCATCAAAAAACCGTTTTATCCACTGACGAGGTTATTATCCACTAACAAGAGATATATTATCCACTAATAATATGATAGGTAGGAAATATCCAATTAGAAGAGATGAACAATTTTTGTTTTTCACCCCTGTTTCCGTCCTTATAGTCCTTATAAGGACTGGCTTAAAGGGGCGAAGCAAGACTGCTTTTCATCTTCCCCGTTATCTGTAGAGGACAGTGTAGAGATAAGGTGTTATTGAGCAATTAAAGCTCTGATCATGGCAGGAGGGTAACAGCAATAGCCGAGCCTCAGTTAAAACTTCATTGGCTACAGCATTGCCATCCATTACCCCCCAAGGGTATTGGATTGAATGAATCAATCACCGCATCTCACGGTCGATTGACCACACTTCTCCTGTTTCCGTTTCCACACAATTATTCTTTTATTTAAATTTATATTAAAAATTTATAGGTGTTAAAGTAAAGTTTGAGGTATTTGCATTAATCATTCTTTTTATTCTAGTATTTTCCTAATTTGATAGTTTTTTTTGTTTTATATGTTTCTTAAAATCAAATATCAATTTAATGCAATTAATCAGCATATTTTAAATAATATGTATTTGTCACTAAAGAGATTTTTCCTAATATAAATATGCAACAGATTTCTCTTTTAAAATTCTATTCTATTATTAATAATTAATTTTAAAGAAAAAGCAGAATCTGTACATCATTGTCCTTCCGAAATCCATTTTGTTCTTCAAGTATTTGAAGAACAAAATGGAAATTGAAGAACAGAATGAATTATTAATGTATTGCATTAATAATTCATTCGTATTATTAATTCTTCTTTCATTTGAATGTCATTGATGTCATTTTTCTAATTCCTTTGGCTATTTTCATTATTATGTTGTTCTGTAATGTGACGTAATGAATTTAATAATCTTTGTAAATCATCTGACGTATTCTTATGTTAGCTATCTGATCATACGAAAGATTTAGAAGTCTTTCTTTAAAATTTTCTTTTGTATTATTAATTACTTTTACAAAATTGAAATCATTTTAGTAGTATTTTTCAAAATGTTATTTTAAAAAATAATTCAAATCGTACAGTAATTATTATATTTTATACATAATAATATTTAAATTGAATTTTATATTGCATGAATGTATTTTATTGATTTATATATTAAATATTTCAGGGTATTTCATTCTTTTATACATTGAATTGAATTTTATATGCATTTTATTTATTAATTATATTCTGATTATAATAAGCAATACGTTACGTGAAGAAACAGATACAAAACATAAAATTAATAAATCTACCAAAATTATAGACGTGATTAATGATATTAAACCACACCTAGTACAACGAATATCATCAGCATTTTTAAGAAAACACAGCAGGTTACACTAAACTAGGTTTTTAAAAAAAATTAAAAGAATTACAAGAATCAACCTTACAAACCATAGATGATTATGTACAAGTATTTATTATAATTTATATATACAAGTATATATAGATTATATAAAAGTATATATAGATTATATACAAGTATATACGTATATACTTCTGGTTGCAATAATCAAATTCTATAGTGAGCAGCTTATTTGATCAGTTGATTTGGATGCATGGCCGCATTCGAAAAGAACTTTACTGATGGAGAGTGAAGAAAATGAGAGCTATATGGAATATTGGTATCACGGTAATGTGATTATTTCTAATGAACCATGCGCCATTTAGTATCATCCGTAAGCATTTGTTTTGTATTTGTTGTAGTCTCAGTATGTTAGATTTGGAAGTAGGGCTTCACGCTGGCGAGGCATAAGTGATTATGGGACAGATCACCATCTGTTAAAGTAATAGTTTATTTCTTGTATTTAGTTTGCTACGAATATTAATCATGGGGAAAAGTTGAGCGATAGCTTTGGATACTATTGTACAGATGAATTTGATGTAACTGTTGAATGATAGTCTTTTTTCTAATTATATCCCATGATCCATTTATTTTCTGTTTGCCATGCGATTTTAGTATTAAACAGTCGAATATCCCCTTTGGCGGACGTTAGCCTTCTGGTGAAGAGTATTGCTGTGTTTTTTGGGGATTTACTTGAGGCCTCCAATCAGAGAACCATTTTTTCCAGCTTGGAGATACTGTTCTTGGAGTTTCTTGGTTACCGGGCGAGCACGGAGATATCTTGTTAATATTGCGGTATCGTCTGCATATAGAGCTGTAATTTTAGACATAGGATATGTGAGATATCTGGTATGTACATCGAGAACAAAAGCAGAGCCAGCAATCAGCCTCGTGGAACTCCAGCTAAAATATTACGTTTGTGGAGATTATTCCACTGATCTTCACCTGCATTGTTCTGTCAATGAGGCATGACTGAATTAGATTTATTGCAATGTCAAGGAATCCAGCACCAGCGTGCTGTGCTCAGTTGTATCCTGTAGTAATATATTCAACAAGTCGATGGATTTGCTGAACTGTACCGTGGATTAGTCTGAAACCAATTTGTTCATTTGGAGTAATGTTTAATTTATCTGTTGATTCTTGCAGTCTAAATCGGATGATATTTTCAACAATTTTTCCTAGATTGGATAGCAAGCTGGGGGAGGGGGTAGTTTTGAGAAAACTGCTTGTCTTTTCCAGCTGTGTGTATAGGAATAATGTCGGCAATTTTACACGTTGAAAATACTGCAATCTTAGTATTGCGTTTATGATGTTGACAAGACGCACTATAGTTTTACGTGGGAGTAGTTTGAGGATTTTGTTTGTGACGCCGTATGGACTTGGTGCTTTTTTGTTATTGAGATGTTTGAAGATGTCAATTAATTCTGCTGGAGAAGTAGGGTTAATCAGTTCTGATTTGTTTTTGTTTGGGTTCTCTTAAAGTGCGTCTGACATGTTGGTAAATCTTGTAGACGAGATTGATATTTATATTTTCATATGGTTGGACTGCACTGTTTTTCCAGATTGCTGACGAAAACTTCGGCTTTCTCTGTATTCCATACACGGAATTCCATACCGTGCTCGGCCTGCATAGGGGAGTTTACGTTTGTTATGGAGAGTTTTCAAAAATTTCCAAATGGAGTGATCTTCAGGACTAAGAGATGTGGGCTTATTGATTTCTGTGGTTCTGAGAGCTTCTATGATTAGATTGTCCAACTTTTTAAGGAGTTTTCGATCTTGTGGAGCATGTGTGTTGTGATAACTTTTCCTGGCTTTGTTCTTTTCTCCCATTGGATTCATAATATCATCCGGGAGATGGCTGTGCTTAATAGTTGTTCTAGACTTGGTGACTGCTGTTAATGCTTTTTGTTAATTCGATTTGCCTATTGCTTCGTCTATCTCCTATTTTTGTGTGGTGTGTACTTGACCAGTGTGTTCAGGGACTATCCTGGATAAATTTTCCCAAGCTATGAAGAAATGACGGGGGAGGTGGAGAATTGTTCCTGCGTGTCTTCGAAACATCAGATATCAGTATCAGCTGCAAAATGCATTTGCAGCTGATACTGATATCTGATGTTTCGAAGGATAGAAATATCTAGACCATCCGGACTGCCAAAAGGACCATGATGCGTAGGTTCTGTGGGACCTGCTACTGCAACATAATCGAACCTCATGCAATTGTTCACTATACGATGATTTCTATTGGTTGTTTTTATTGTTCCAAACTAAATGCTTGATATTTAAATCCCCTGCAATGATGGTGGAATCTGTAGTACCTAAGATGGCGTCTAAATCCTCCATCGTTAAAGTTTTACTCAGAAAGTTGTAGGATGCATAGATTTTAAGTTTTCCAGCATTCTTGGTATAAACTTCAATGCCTGTTATCTCCAGATTTTTGGTTTCAGGGTTGGTTATGGCATTATGTTAAAGGTAGTTTTTAATATCGATGGCAGCACCGCCACCTCTGGAATCGAGTCTATCATTTTTAAACGTGTATCATCGCAATTTCGGATTGTTTGGTGGCCAAAAATGCCTCCCGCTGATTAGAATTACCTGTAGGTTACAGTATATCTGACTGCGAATTCTTGAAGTTCAAGGATTTTGTTGATGAAGCCGTTGGCATTCCAAGCGGCGATCAGGAGACAGTTTGGTAGAATTTTGTGTCTGTTCGTTACTAAGTGCAGTTAGAATAGAGTGGGTCTCTTGCAGAAATCTTTTTGTAGAATTCAGTGATGGACTGGATTTTGTTAAATCTTGTAGCATGGTCGCTAGTGTAGCGGTTATAACCGCAGTTGGGTTGGGATTTATTTGTTCATGGAGTGTCGATTTCTTGGACGCACCGCATCGGCGTAACTTTTGTTCAGTGGTGGCCTTCCTTCCTGATTTGTGGAGTTTATTTGAGTTGGAGGATGATCAGTATGATTGACAAGGGTGGACGAATGGGAGGAAGGCTGTGTATTTCTTTCCGTCCATCGATTTTTTTGGATAGAAATTACATCCTTTGAGTTGGCTGGATGAGGCCCACTGCAATTGACGCATTTGAAAGATATGGGTTCTAGGTTTGGCATAGGAGTTGGTTGGGTGATTTTCATCACATTTCAGACATCTATAGTTAGCCCTAAATAGCGGCCAAATGTTTGGCATCTATGGCATTGCCCGGCTGATGTTCTCTTTCTAAGGGGTTCAGTAGTAATTCCGAGACTGAAGATTGACGTTATTTCGTAAATTTGTTTTTGAATGTTGTTAATTCCAACACAAGTGGCATCGGCTTTTTGTCCGTTCCGCACATCCGATTCACCTTAACTGGAGTCAAACCATGATTAATAAGATCTGTTGCTATCTCTACTGAGGTGATACCCTCAAGGACTCCTCTAAGTACAATCTTCAAGTTTCTTTCACTGTTTCGGGCAAAAGTGGTATTGTAAGTTTGAATTGTCCATAAGTTTAGTTAACTGACAGTAATCGCTAACTGTGGTTGCCTACGCCCGGACAAAAAATACAGATGAAGCTGAATTTTAAGCTTCATCTGTATTTTTTGTCCAAGCGTAGGCAACATTTTGATCCTTAATGATTTGTGTGACCGAAGTCCTCTTCTTTTTATCGTGTAGAACGACTGGAGGAACCTTCTCATTCTTATACAGCACATCCTTTATAGGAGAGGCATCCTTCTTGTGATCATCTTCGGTTCTTGGTCTTTTACTGATGTTCCTCCTGTTAATCCAACTGTTGATGCTCCTTAGGTGGGAATACCATGAAGTTTATTTTTTCATCTTCTATACCAGCGTAGTTAACTTCCAGGTCATTTGCCAATGAATATGGATTTAAATATCCGCCCACTCGACTCAAACTCCTTCAACAACTTTTTTTTAAAAAAGTCAAGCGCTTGATGTCGGTCTAAATTTTTGATTAAGTCGTCCGAGTTTACGTTTTCCACGGGAAATTCAATTCTTACTTGTTAATCAGCTACTGATGTTCACAAACACAAAAGTAAAGATCGAATAGGACCAATTACTATAAATAACTAAGGTTATATATCGACTACCCACACTGCAAAATAATTCACAATCACAATTCAGAATCAACACTGTACATTAGTGCACCCGGGGGGCCATCCTCCCCCCAAAAAAAGAAAAAGGAAAAAACACTAGAAAATTTTCCAAAAATTTTTTCCTAATTAAAATTATTATTATTTTTAATTTATGTTGTGTCGTGTCTTCTATTTCTATACTACTTATGAATTAGCGGTCACATAAGGTGAGAACACCCTATAGCTCTCGAGAATCACGGCCGCTGTGAGCGCAAGGCAAACCAGGTAGTGCTCGGGCGGATCGAGCGCTACTTCGTTTGCCCGAGCAGGGCCAGAGAAGATCACGGGTATCATGTATTGGCGATCACTGCAGATGTTCAGTCAAAGGTCGTATACGATACGTAGTGTGTATTCTCAAATCGTCTACTCAACTCGTCCCCCTCCAAGATTAAATCCTGAGTGCGCCACTGACACTTTATTATAATCAATATACGCGCCATACAAACTCACTTCAACTTAAAAAAAAAAAAAATTATTCCTAATATGACACCAATAGATCCAATACCCTGAAAGACTGGTTTTCCCTTTTCAGTCGTTTTCGACCGTAGGTGAATTTGTAGGCATTGCCCACGAAGTATTCCTGGTGAGATTTTTACAGGGTAGTTCACTATTGCTTTCCCCAATCCTCCAATTTTATCCGAGCTTAGGACCGGCATTTGGGACCGGGGGTTAGGACCTATTCATGACTGTAATCGATGTGTGTTCACGGGGCCGATTTGCCTGTTTTGGGGGACGAAAAAACCCTACCTCCGTATGAGACCGGAAGAAGGAAGAAGATATATGATTATTATTATAAAATAATCAGATTATTATAAAATTATTATAAAATAAACAACCAAACTTTAAGCGCTCTTTTGGCATTTTCGTTTGAATTGCGTTTATAGTGCGCACCTCACAATACAATATAAGGATAACAGGAAAGATATTAGGAGAGCAAAAAATGCACTGAAATAAAGTGAGAATGGACTTCTTGAATCTTCCGTTTCATTGATTGACGGCTCTTCTCACACGCACACTGCCACCTTTCTCACGATGACGAATGGGTCGACACGCTATCAGCTCCTCTTCATTTTCCCCGATTTCGTGAAGATGTATCGACTCAAAGTAATGCCTTCTACCATTCTTGCTTACTCAGGAGATATAAATAGCATAAGAAATCCTGAAAAAAAAAAAGTATTTGCGTCATTTTTGATCTTCTTTCTCTTCGTCATTTAAACTGAGTTATGTGTTCAAATGGCATGAAACATTTCACCTTGACCTCGTCCTCGAAAGGTTTACAGTCAATATGCGTCGTCTTTTCAAATGAACCACCGGATATCTCATCGATTTCCCTCAAGGAAAATCCTTCTGCTTTTTTCGATTGCTCTTTTCATTCTATCCTTTCAACTGGTGTCGTTTTTCGACTTTGAAATACCGTGCAAATAGCCTTTTGAGCAAATATGTAGACGGTGGATGTTTCTTAAGTACTTTGCTAGACAATCCTCTGTATCTTACTGAAATGCTACCCAGAAATAGCTTAAAGTAACACAGAAAAAGGGCTTGTATCCGAAATCACGAAAAGCGATAGATCTATTATTTGCCAGGCTCGAAACATGATTCTGTTGCAGATCTATAATTTGAAAGGCACATCGCAGAATAAAACTAATTCATTTTTTGTTTACAAATTTGAGATTGGTTCTCATTCCCAATTCTATGAAATCAACAGGCAGTCCCCGACTTCCGTAAATTCGGAATTACGCAATTTTTCTTAAAGAGCTAGTAAAGTAGCGAATTATATTTTTTTCCCCACTTAACTCGCCTGCGTTGTTCGTACTTCATCTAACGATGGTTTTCCTTATGTACGATTTTCTCAGTCTCAATTTCTGCACCGATATTCTATAGATTTAGTGTAGCATCCTTTTAGTGTTTACGTGCTATATATTTTTATTTTCTGCATAGATTTTTCTTAAAAGTCTAAAGAGAAAGGCTTCTTATTGAGAGGTTTATGAAAAGAAGAAACAAGCGACTGTTCAATCCTTTGATACTTTCACAAGGACGGTCGAAAAGCCAAATTAATGATTTTATTAATTTTTCTATTTTCTCATACGATTTATACTATATTACTTGAAATCCAATTTTGTGTGAATTCTGTGCATGAAACTATCAGACACAATGACTTGGAGAATGTTCTCTTGCCTAAAAATATGACTCTGTTGAGAAAATGGTCTTTTATTATTTTTTTTTTCAACATTTCACACGTAGTCACAGCAGCACTTTGTGAACAGTGAACAAAGGTACGCCCAATTCTAAATTACTACGCATAGTTGATCTTTGCGGTCTTCTTAAAAAAATGACTGATAAATATCCTCGCTATGTTTAGAAGTTCGCGATTATCCTATAGGTTTACGTTGTCCCGGCAGCAGCAAATGGGGGGGGGGGGTCAGTTGAGATCATTTTAGTAGGGTTCCTAATCGGGGATTTGTGCTATAGGTATTGGAAATATATGCTATTAAATAATATTACAAATTAATTAATATATTTATTGATTATAATTTACAAAAAAAAAAAAAAATCCTAATCATAAAGAATTTTTTCTTGATTTTTGTCAGCAAAATCTTATTCTATTTTAAATTTCTTGCTTCGGTACCCTGGGTGCAATCGGCTTGTACATGACTTCATGTAGAAGCTATTCTGTTACTTATGTTTATTGTAAGCTATATAAATCTGACAGAATCGTATAAATCTCATTGTACATGAATCTCCAACTCAAATCATAAAAAAGATTGAAATTTTTTTGTTGTTGTTGAAATTTCGCCATCTTTGCAGCTTCTGATGAGATAAACACGCATGCGCAAAATTATTTGTGTTAGCGAACTACCATCTTTAATTTGATAATAACTATTAACAAATTTATTTGAAAAATATTTACATTTTAAATACTGTATATCAGATATGATACGCTTTGAATTTTTAGACGTTGATTATTATAATGATATATTTATTTAAATATTGTATTTTGATGTATCGAGATATATTAAAACATGTAAGCAACATAATTAGACATCGAACAATACGTTACGACACAAATCGCTTTACTTATAAAATGGGCTTTATTGCTAAACGGACGTCAAATAAATTCCCAAAATTGGGTTTGTTGTTTAGGGAATTAGAAGCTGAAAGTCGCGATCTTTGGATATAATATATATACACAGTAATAATGATATCACTTATGACTGCAATAAACTACAAACTATCTTTTTTTTTCTTGGAAGTAAATCTTCTTGAGTTACAAATCACTCAACGGTGATTTAAAGCAAAATATAAACATAAATTATAAAAGCAAATGTAAAATCTTTATCATGTGACTGAATCATTTACTATGCACGGCAAGTCGTATTGCTATTTCTTACCGAGATATAACAAATGCTTAATGATGTACGTAATCAGATATAAAGGCTGTTTTGAATTCATTGGATACTACTAATAAAATTCACTAATCGAATTAGTAAATAAAATTATTAAAAGAAATATCGCATACGGTGAACTTGGATATTTAAATTATGTTCCGATTCTAGAGTTACTTCTAAAACTAAAATTCTGTTTAACATAGGTTATACATGAATTTATATGAAGTTTGAAAAGTAGCCTGTTCATTTCTGTGATTCGCTTTTCGGTTGAATTTCTTGATGGCAGACGATTCGTGTATTTTGCCGACTATGTAAAAATATTGTCCCTGCTTAACGATGTCGTCAACTCCATGAATTATAAAAAAAATAAATAAATAAAAATAAGAAATACAAACAAAAATTACCCTAAAAATTAATTTAATGTCCTTTGAGAAATAAAGAGAGCTAGATGATTTTTTTTTTTTTTAAGCGGATACTTTTTTAATATTTAATCAGTAAACAGCAGACCCTTAGTCGTCATCGGTAGTTGAGTTCTTTACTACAGATGATTATAACAATTGTAAGCAAGAGTACACAAACAATTATACCCATTTCATATTCTTTAATCCTAACTAGTCAATTTTTATTTCAAATGGTGAGTTCCACGGGGTTTTTTTGTTTTCTTTCTTTCTTTCGTTCTTTTCTTTTCTTTTTCTTTTTTTTTTTTGAGATGTTGGTTTAAAAAATTGCTTTTTTTTTTTCGGGGATGAAAAATTGGGGAGGAAAAAATAAACCCCTAGTTTCCTCTGCCAAAATCGACTAACTAGGAATAAGCTAAAAAAAAAAAAAAAAAAAAATCAATTTTGAATTGTTTCCCTTACTCATTCTCGCGTTTATACCTTAACCAGCAGTTGTGCTCTGAAGAAAAAATGCTGGTTTGAAACCAGCATTTTTCCAGAGAAATATAAGCCAGTTAATAAATATCATAAATATATATATATATATATATATATATATATATATATATATATATATATATATATATTATTTAAATAAATAGCGGACATATATTTCAGAAAGCAAAAGTAAATGATGAGTAGCTTACTACTGTTAAAACATAACTGTGATATGCAACGAATTACTTTATAAATATAATAAAAGTTTAACCGTTAGGAAGAATTTTGCTTTATTTCTGAATTTGAATACGTTTTATCAGATTTATTGATTTCATGTACTTTTATTTCAAATATGAAGATATTAAAAAAAAAAAAAAAAAAAAAAACATACCGTGCTTCCATCTAGTGGAACAACAAAGAAACCATGAAACTGAAAATGTAAAATTACATTGATTGGTGCATTATAAAAAATATTCTTACTCATAGTCAGCTCAGGTGAGTCCTACAAAGATGCAAGTTAAAAATTAAAGTAGCTAATTTTACAATGGGATATTTTATGAATTGATACATTAAATTAAATTCTCAATATTAAATTGAAATTAAAAATAAGTTTTTCTTTGTTCTGCGTGTCTTTGTATTAACTTGAAAACCGAAAATTAAATGTCGTCTGCTATACCTTTGGCGAATGAAACGCAGGTGAAAATTACTGAAATCGGGATTGGAATCAGATACACAATTAATATTTAGGTCATTTTATTGCACATGGCAGTCACTTTCGGGAAAAAAGACACAACAGAATAAAAAATAAAAATAAAATAAAAATAAGAAAGAAAGTTAGAAAGAAAAAAAAATCCGCTAATTACATTATGCAATTTAAACGTTTTCTTGAGTGCATTATGAATGCTTGACAAGTTTCAGTTCATTGTTATGGATAATCTCCAGATAGCGATCATGTTAAAAATAGTTCCTTTGGAGACAGCTTTCGTTAATAAGAGCCTCTTAAGGTAAATCAAAGGCCGTCTTTGTATTACATGTGAATACAGCGTATTTGTTCACCTCGTGGAGATGAGTGTGTGAAACTGAGAATACTAAATCTAAGTACTTACGTAAATGTGTTTGTATAAAGGGTACATGTTCGTCGATGCAGAAATTTTCCTGTTATTCATGTCACGAAATTTTCTAATGAATGCGTGATTAACAAAGAAGGAAAGACTTCATTTTCAATGCTTCCTTTAGAATTTTCGTTTTCTATTCGATTCTGGGAAATTCTGTTTCGTGTAGCAATTCTGTAAAGGTATAAAATAGCAATAATTACCATAATTAATTAGAATTTAAAGATTTTAAAGAAGAAATCTTCTGCTTTGATTTTGACTTTGAATCTAAAGACTTCCGATATTTTTGAAGATTTCTAGGACAAAGAGATTTCAATAATTTATACAATCCTAGTGGGAAATTTATACTTGTAGGAGGCTGAGGTGTGTGATATTTCATAATTGATAAAACGTTTATAAAAAGAACATAGTTTAACATTAGGAAAACGGAATTTTGTTGAACTATGGAGAAAGACAATAGCACTTCACAACTTTAGAGATAATATTTTGTGCAATAGATTTTTTACTCATTTCCGGTTTTGAAAAACAAGTGAAAGAGGAGTATATCGAATGCTTAAACTATATATGATTTAAATTACGTTTATAATTTAGTCACATTTAATAATTACTAATAAATAGCAGATTTTAAATTTATGAATATTTTAGTAAGGATAGCTAGTTGAAAAACTTCTCAGAACCTGGTCTATGGCGATGCTAAGTCGGTCTAATAGCAATAGACAGTAACGTACCGGAAATCGCATAGCGAAATTCGTATTTCCTGATGCAGAATAAAATAAACATTTTTTCTGGACCTGAGAAACCTGTTGGTTGCAAAACAGTTACGTACAAAGTTGAAAATATCTTCATTCCTCAACCAACATACTGCGACTTCGAATTCCAATATAGCAAGGGTCTTTGTAAATGTGTTCAGATTTTATATGATTTCTAATCTCCGATGAGGAACACCGCCTTGCTTATCAGAGCCTGAAATAGCTTGAAATGATCATGCTTGGTCTTAGAAGTAGCCACTCATTGTCAAGTACTCTCCATTGCGAATTAGATGTTTGTGAATGACTATAGGCGATAGATGGTTTTCCTCTCCTGATGTGAGACCACCATCTTACTTATTGAAAGCCTGAAATCATTGAAAAAAAATCCAACCACTTGGACCACAACAGACCTGACATTACAATTATTTAACGCTAATTAATTTTAATTATTGGCAATGTAGTACCCAGTTGACAACATCAACAGTAAAGAACTTGAAAAATAAAGTCGTAGAATACGGAGATTTGGCAATCGAAAAAGGTCTCTTGTGACTGAAACAGATGAAAAATTATCTCAATTATTATTGATGTACCTGACGAAATTCTTAAGAAACGACCTAAATGTTTTTAAAACCAGCCTCTATTACAGCTTTAGATTCTTCAGTAAATTTTGTTATGAAGTTAATTTGGTTATTAACTGAAGAATAAAAATAAAATATTAATATTTAAATTATTTGAAATTTAAATTATTACCTTTTTATTAATTTAAGAAGTACGAAATTCAGTAATGTATCTTTTTAAATTTTCTGACAAGGTAATATAAATATAACTATATTGCCGATGATCATTCAGAAAAACTTTATTAGATGATTACCCCCATGTCTGATAGAAAATTAAGAAAAATTATATCTTTTATTTGTTAGTTGAGCCACAATAAAACATAACAAGAGCCACATGCGGCTCGTGAGCCGCAGTTTAGCCACCGTGGCACTAGACTATTGTTGTCAACTCATAAGATAAATAACATAAAGTGTTTGAATCAATGTGACTTTTATTGTCAATTTTCTTCAGTTTCAGAGTAAAAATCAGAATTTCCATGAGAAGAACCCTACTTGCCTGTACCACAAATCATCTAGAATCTTCTGGGGAAAAAATGCCATAGAAAATATTCCTCTAATAGGCGACTAGAACAGATTTTAATGCAAATTTTAAAGATCAAAAGATTAGCCCTTTACTTCAATAACTATGATTTACTTTCTGATAGATTGTGCACTCATGAAAAAACATACCTTTCAAATAATATTTTTTCTAGTATTCAGATGGTCAGTGTATTTTTCTGTGTTTTATCATTAGCATGATCATCAGCCTGAAAGCTGCTAACCCGTGAAACCTTAAAACGTGTTTTGATAAAGGGTAAATGTATGGACTAATAACAGAATCTGTTTTTTTATTAAGTAGTGCCAAAAGTTTGAATTTTCGTAATATTTCGATTCTACCTAAACTTTTAATGATTCAAATCATTGTTTGCTTATTTGACTATGCAATAACAATGGATATTTGTTATGTTTTTAATTTATCACATTCAATTTCAATTCATTTTTAAATTTCATTTAATATTGTTTATTATTTTTAGTTATATTTTGCATTAAAGTTAACATTAAGGTTAATTTTGTAAAACTTCATTTAATAGTTTCCCATGCAAACTGGCGCCATCTATTGAAAGTTACGTGAAATACGCGAAAAGATCACTAATAATTCCTATTTTTAATGTAATAAAGAAGATCTTAAAATGATTGACGTATAAGCATTTGAATTCCTATTAAAATACACAGCAGAATAAAAACTTACAAAATATACGGAAGACGATTCTGGAAGCACAGAATGGTTTAGAAAAGGACATTTATATAGATACAGCCTTTTGTTTCAAAATTAATTAATGAATAGAAAGAAGAAGAAATTAACGTCTAGAAACACATATTACATCTACTGTTTTGGAAAAGGTAAAACAAAACATTTCGTTTAACATATTACAAGAAAGAGAAATATCAAATAGCATTCTAATAGCTGTTAATACACATGAATATAATGAAATACAAACAGTACTTATTATATTATTATTAAATAAGTTAAATATTAATTAAATAATTAAATATTAAATAAGTATTAAATTATTCTCTAATATGCATTTAAACACGCCCTCCTTATTGTTGATGATGAGGTTATTATGATTGATTCTGAATACAGAAAAGAAATAAGTGAAGACTTCGATACAATAATCTTAACAGAAAAAAACAAAATCAGTGACTTTTAAAGGTCAAGATTCAACTTGAAGAAAAATAGTAAATATATTACAGAATTTTGGAGCGAGTTAATTGTTTTACTTATTTAGGGTGAATGTAAACATGTAACCATCTTTACCAGGGGCGAATTCTCCATGCTTGCTATGATTGCAGCGCAAGCTCGTTAATTGAGAAAGAAGTAATATTTATTTGTTAATAAATGCATGCATTTATAAGCATTCCATTTAGGCTTTTAATGGAATGCTTAAATGGAATGCGCGGCAATAATTGAGCTTTGCGTTGTGTATCGAAGGCCGATGCTTGCTCGTCTAGTCAAAGCTACCTTGGCTTTCTCGGTTGTAGGAGCTTCCAGGTCCTCGCAGCAGCACTGTGATTTCATGCGCGCTCATAGGCATTTCCGCTCCCTTCACGTCGTCTTCAACACAAGGCCATACGCAGTCAAAGTAGCTCTAGCCAGTGAGCTTCAGCCAGCTTTTACAAGTGTGCGTGTTGCTTGGAAAAATTAAGTTACAACCAACTTTTTATGACGATGTTATTGACCAGTTCATAAAGAAGAACTGTAGGGTAGAATTTGTGTTCAAGTAGCTAAATTGAAAAAGATAGAATATCATTTGTAAAATAAATGTTGTATTTGTATGATTAAATGTACATAAACTTCTAAATACAGTACATAGTTTTAAATGGTCAGTAATTCATTATTCCGCTAATCAGACTTCAATCACACCTCTCATTCCCTGAATGATAACAAGAGCAAGCGTGAATTTCAAGACCAGCATTCGTCCCTGATGTTTACACCATGTAAGCATGAAAAGGACAGAAATGTGTAAATTATAAAATACCTAAAAATAACAAGTGTAATAAATACTGTGCTTAAACCTAACCCGGTACAAAGATAAACTAGAATAAAAATCATAATAAAATTTATAGTACACTAACTTTACTAACACTACGATATGGAAGTGAAATTTGGGCAATGAAACAAAATGGTAAGCAAAGATCAATGACATTTGGAACGAAATTTATGGGGAAAATAACAAAATATATCCTATTGGAACATAAAAGAAATAATGAAAGAATTAAACCATGAACCAGTAATAAAGAAAATCAAGAAATATAAACAAAAATAGATGAAGTATATTTAAAAAATGCAAATAGAAAGATTGCCCAGACAGGTAATTCTTCAGTAAACCGTCAGTAAAAATGATCATTTCGTCGAGTGAACAAATTTGCTGGTTGTCAAGACGTAATGCCATCACAGGCTTGTTGTCCAGCTTCTTTAAGCATTCTAAGATGATGATGATGATGATGATGACATTAAAAATTTGGCCGTTCACATAATTTTTTTGGACTTCAAATTCAGCTGCTTTTCATTTTTTGAAAATTTTTCGGCAATTTTTTTATATAATAACCACAAAATCACTTTAAACAAAGTGATTTTGTGGATACTCATTCCAATGAGTGTATAAATGAAACATAAAAGAAAATGGCATCCATATTGAAAAAAGTAGTTTGTCTGAATATGCAGATAAATAAAAAATTACACCTCTTATGCATTAAAAAAAAGGCAGTTAAAAAACAGAAATTGGTCACTCTTGAGAAATTGTTTCATTACTTGAAAGCACACCAATTGATTCGCGATCACCAATATGGATTGCGCCATTGGTGGATGGTTTCTTTTCGTCAGGTTTTTCAATCAATTCTGTTTACCCCAGGATTCTGTACTTTTATCTACAATCTTCCTCCTTTACATCAACAATCTCCTTTTGATACCCAGTCCTGTTCACAACCTTGCTGGTGGCAGTATTCCACTCCTATTTATCATTCTCAAAAACCTTGCATGCGGTGCCCTGTCATCAGCAAAACTGTAAGAACGGATTTGTACTCAGGTGAAGAAGGTCGTTCATATACAGAAGGCAAAGAGTTAATGAAAACGCAGAGCCATTTGGAATCTCAAAAGTAGCTCTAAATTTGAGGATAAAGATCCATCCACCATCACACATAGCTTGAGTTCGAACAGAAAACTGACAATCCAGTTTCAGAAGAGTATATGCTTACTGAATAAGCTTTGTGCCAAACTCAATAAAATGCCTTAATGATATCAAGTCACCCACTTGAGATTCTCCATTTATCGCATCTTTATTATTTCCACGTAATGTTCTATTCGGGTTATAATTTTCTCCATATGGTTGTATCCAATTGATGTTCCATTTATTATAATACCATAATTTTTTATTCTACCATTTAGTTTTAACAAAATTGGTCATTTTAAAAGTTTGTTAGAAACCGATGCTCGTCCTTATGTTTGTATTCCGAACGGAACAAAACTAATTTAGTTCTTATAAGAACTGGGCGATGGACTGAGTCCTTGACTCTTTATCCCGTCATCTGAATGAAGTAAATCTGTGTGGATGGAGTGTTATTGAGCTAAGAAGCTCAAGGAAATAAATTAATTTATCAGAACAAAATTAATTTATCCTTATAGTCCTTATAAGGACTGGCTTAAAGGGGTGAAGCAAGAATGCTTTTCATATTCCCCGTTATCTGTAGCGGACAGTGTAGGGTAAGATTATTGAGCTATTATTAAAGCTCTGATCATGGCAGGAAGGTAACAGCAATATTATTAAAGCTCTGATCATGGCAGGAAGGTAACAGCAATAGCCGAGCCTCAGTTGGAGCTTCATTAGCTACAGCATTGCTATCCATTACCCTCCAAGGGTATTGGATTGAATGAATCAATCACCGCATCTCACGGTCGATTGATTCCCCAAAACCATTTCCAAATTAATTTATTTTCCACCCAATTATTATTTTATTTAAATTTATATTAAAAATTTATAGGTGTTAAAGCAAAGTTTGATGTATTTCCAATAATCTTTCTTTTTATTCTAATATTTTCCTAATTTGATATGACGTTTTTTATATTATATGTTTCTTAAGTTAAAATATGAACTTAATACATTTAATTAGCATATTTTGTTCAGACAACTGCACTTTCTGTGAATTACAAAAATTGTAATTCACAAACAGCAATTAGCACAATTTCCAGCGATATCTAAGGGAAAAAAAAAGTAGTTCCAAATGTCACCACTAGGGGCGTTGTAAACACCAAATGTATTGAATTTTCATATCACGCAACTCGGCACAGGTGCCAGGAGCAGTAGCGCACTTAGGAATTAATCTGGGTTGGGGACGAGTTGAGTAGACGATTTGAGAATACACATCACATACCACTTATGACTGCGCATTTGCAATGATCGCTAAATCATAAGTAGTATAGAAATAGAAGACACGGCACAATATAAATTTTAAAAAAAATGAATTTTAATCAGGAAAAGATTTTTGGAAAATTTTCTAGTACTTTTTCCTTTTTCTTCGGAGAGGAGGTCCCCCCTGGCTCCCCCTCTGGATACACCACTGGCCAGGACGATTTCAAAAGATGAACACAGGATTTTTCCCTTCGTTCTGGTTGATAATACAGGGTGGCCATAAAATAACTTTCCCCTCTTTGGAAGCATCTGTAACTAAAACCAATAAACGGAATGAGACCAAATTTTATATTGAGACTTTTGAAGGCATGGGGAGATGATTTCCGTGAAAAAAAAAGAAAAAAGAATTAGTACCAAAAGTCGCTGGTAGGGGTAATTTTGGCGCTAACGGAGCCGAAAACATGTGGATAATCACATTAAAAGCAGATAAAATGGAATAATAACATTTCGACGGCATAAGCGACAGCCGCGTCACTCATTCCAGCTGGATATGTGGCATGTTACAATGATAGGAATAATAATAATATTAAAACTAAAACAGCAACTTGCGAGAGACACAGAAGTTAATGTAGTGATTGAACTCTCACAGGAAATAATGTTTTATTCATCAGAATCAGAGTCCCCTGGACCACATACACGATTTTCAATATGCTGACCTTTCTTGCACTGCTTTCCGTCCTCTGCCAAGTCTAACTCCTAGTGATCCAGTTTCTTCAAACTTCTTAACCATAGCTCTCAGTGCTACAGCTGACATAGGACCTGAACGCAGGTTATGATACCTTATAAATTCCCGAAGAGCCGCTACGGAATTGCACTGTTTAAGGTAAAACAACTTAACAAGTAAAGCATGCTGAGGCAAGGTAGGACGCACATTGAGCACAATTCGTCAGTCATTCGAATAACTGTCTGAACGTTTCCAATCCCTTTTTAAGTGGAATTGATGGCGCTGCTGTCACGTAAGCACAGTAAAATTTGCATAATCCTTTATACCTGAGTTTACTGAAATATTTGACTGCTTTCGGTTCCGTCTGCGCCAAAATTTCCCCTATCGACGACTTTTGGTACTAAATCTTTTTTTCGCGGAATTCATCTCACCTTGTGATAGCACTCACCTCGCCCCAGCGTTGTTTGTTAATGAAGCTGTACTACCTAAACAATTGCAATACTGTTGCAATTGTTTAGGTAGTACAAATCTCGACGGGGCTTCACTATCTCCACGTGCCCTGTGACGAATGATTAGTCGATTTGGAGAAACAGGATTGTTGGGAGTTTGACTTGACAGAGGTATCAAACCAATCAGTTTACAACAAGTGAATGAAGTCGCTACTGCGTTGTGGAACGGGCCATGAATGGCAGCGTTGGTTACTGCAGTGCACGTGCGGTATCAAGACATGGATGTACTTTACACAAATGTCTGGAAAATTCTACGGAAGATCCGGCATTTCTAGCCATTCAAGAGAACCCCTGAAAGAGGAGTTGCTCCCGCAGGACTTTCAAAGTCGACTGACATTCGCTTTAACATTCTTTGCTCGAGTGGAGTTGGACGCTTCGTGGCCGTGGAAGATTTTGTGGGGAGACGAGACTTACTTTCACCTGAACTGAGCTGTGACTATCTCCAGTTGCCGGGTATGGGCTACGTAAAACTTTCATGGAATCCCATAGATTTGTTTGCATTCACATAACTTGTGTGGTGCGGATTTATAGCTTCGTTTATCATTGGATCATTCTTCTTTGAGGACATTCGCCAGTCGGGTCCTGTAACTTGTTCAGTTACTGCTGAGAGGTATCACGATATAATAAACAATTTTGTCTTCGAGAATATTTCCCCTGATAAGACCCACCGTAACTTCTAGGGATTTCTGAAAGACATGGTTTATCGAAATCATTCTGATAATTTGCCAGCGCTGGCCATGCCCAAAAACTTTGCAAGGCAAATTACAGGTGTTTAAAATGGGGCGAGGGTCACCAGACCGTCATGTGTACAAAACCAAGATCCACTCCAGTTAAATGCGCCAATTGAGGACCTCACCCCGCAAACTACATTATACACTCAAATAACTGAGGGTTAGGAAAAACAACCCTTCCAACACATTTCAGCGATGCTCAAGACAGCCGTGCTAGTCACACCCCAGTCCAAACTATCTCCAGCTCGACAATTCAAGAAAGGAAACAAATGACTAAAACTTATGCAGAGGCAGCACGAACAAAGGCTACTGCATCTCATGACCATATAGGCTCAAATCTAACATCAGTACTAACTGCCTCACTAGCTACCATGTTACAAGAATTCGGTATGACGAATCCTTCGCCGTCCTCCACGAAAAGATTCCTACAAGGTACCCACTCAATTCTGACAGCCCTCAACAATGAACAGAAGAAAATTCCATCCCAATTCTCTCATGATCACTGCATGGAATGCCAACGGACTCAAAAACAAAATTCTAGAACTACAAGAATTCTCTCACAGGCATAATCCTGACATAATACTGATAAATGAAACACATCTCAGACCAGCTAATAATCCCAAATTACGGAACTATACTATGTACAAAACAGATAGACTCACCAGCAGCGGAGGAGGAACAGCTATATACATTAAAAACTACCCAAGCCACAATCTTCTGACCAATCCCCAAACAAAGAACCTAGAGATAATAGGCATTGAAGTTAATTACCAACAATGCTGGCAATATCAAAATCTATGCTGTATATAATCCACCCAGCATTCCATTGCTGGTACCTGACTTGGACTCCATTCTCGGCTTCACAGACTCCATCATCATGGCCGGCGACTTTAATGCCAAACATACAGCCTGGCATAGCTCCACAATCAACGACAAAGGTCGAACTCTAAACCATTACTCAACGCAACATTCTAGTGTTGTAACTGGACCCACAGAGCCCACCCATCACAGCTCAACTGGAAGTTCAGATATACTTGACATAGTCGTCCTCAAAAACATCAGATACCAATATCAGTTGGAAACAATAAATGAACTTTCGTCAGATTACAACCACAGAGCCCACCCATCACAGCTCAACTGGAATTTCAGATATACTTGACATAGTCGTCCTCAAAAACATCAGATACCAATATCAGTTGGAAACAATAAATGAACTTTCGTCAGATCACAACCCTATTCTGCTTCAACTTGGTAAACAAGAACAATTCTCCCCTCCCCACTCTTTCATATCTTGGGACAAACTCTCCAGAATCCTACCTGATCACATTGGCCCAGTCCCTACTATTCACACTAAAAAAGAGATAGAAATGGCTGCAAACAACTTTACCAGTCAAATCAAAAATGCAATAAAGTCAATTACCCAAACTACAGTCTTTCACCCTAGTGGACCGATCCCCGAGGAAATCATGGATTTAATTAGACTGAAAAACAAATCCAGAAAGAGGTATCATAACACAAGAGCCCCTCAAGATAAAGCAAATTTGAATAAATTAAACAGACAAGTCCGTGAAGTCCTCCAAAAACATCGAAACCAAGAATGGGAATCTAAGTTAATGAAATTAAACCCTGAAGACAACTCCATATGGAAGTTTCTGAGAGCCTTCCGCACTAAAAGACAACTTTTACCCCCAATTCAAACCACGAAAGGAATAGCTCACACTGATAAAGAAAAGGCAGAGGCTCCGGCCGAGAGCTTGGAAATTCAATTCAACCTCTCATATGAAAATTTGAACATCAATCTCAACTACAAGATTCACCGCCGAATTAGGCAGGCCATAACACAACAGAAAGACGACCTAGAACCTCTCACACCTACTTCTCCAACAGAAGTCATAAACATTATAACCCACCTGAACAACAATAAAGCTCCAGACTTAGATGGAATTACAAATAAAATGATTAAACTACTCCCCAGAAAAGCCATTGTACATCTAGTCAACATAATTAGGGAACGTCTGGCCAGGGGTAGGGAACGTCTGGCCAGCGGGACTTGCGAAATCATTTGGTCTGGTCCTGCTATGGCAACAGTAGGTATACTCGAAAGTCAATAAATCTAGGAGCTTGTTTCATAGCAACATAAATTTATATTAGTGGATCATAATAATGACGTAAATTTTAAGGGAGAAGCAAGGAATGTCCATTACGGGATAGACACGACACATACGAGTACATGACGGGATAGACACGTATGCTTCTCGAGAGTCGATGGTACGAACTTTGGATATGTTCCAAATCCAAGATGCATGATTACAACAGCGATCAAAGCAAAATAATCGCGACGCTAGCGAAACACACACTGGATAGTTATTAAAAGTTAAGTGGTGTGACATCTTACAAATGGCGACTACAAAGAAAATGAAAGTTGATGCCGAGCGTCACTCTTTCCATTTTTTGAAGTCAAAGGCAAACCTGTGTGTCTAGTTTGTAGCGATGCGTTAGCAGTAATGAAAAAAGCCAATCTGGAGCGTCAATACAGCTCATAACATGCTAAACTCAATGAATTGGAGGCCAAATGTGTCTGGATAAAATCAGTGCTCTTCAGTGGAGTTTGGAATTACAACATACTGCTTTCACTAGGATTCGTTGTGACAGAGACAACGTTATTCAGACGAGTTATGTAGTGAGCGAGAGCTAATCGGAAAGAAGATGATCCCTCATGTAGAGGGAGAGTTTGTGAAAGAGTGCATGGAGTCTGTTGCTGAGTTGTTAACACCAGACAAAGTAAAATTGTTGCAGAGTGTTAGTTTGTCTCGGAGAACCATCTCATATCGGATTACTGACTTAGCACAAGATATTGAAAAAACATTGAAGGATTCTGGAGATTTCCAATTTTTCTCTCTGACTTGTGACGAGACAACAGACATAACAAATACTGCTCAATTGGTCGTTTACGTTCGTGGGATAACTGTAGATTTTGACACGAGAGAGGAAATGCTGTAACTGGAAGCCGTGCATGGCACTACAAGAGGTGAAGACTTGTTTGAGAAACTTGTTTTATCAATGAAAAAACTTAGGCTAACATTTGAAAAGTTTGTGGCCGTACTACAGATGGAGCTCCAGCCACGGTTGACTCACAAGAAGGGTTAATTGCATTTGTCAAGAAAGAACTGAATCGTCTCAGTATTGATCCAAGTGATTTAATTATATGCCACTGCATCATACACCAAGAAAGTCTGTGCACAGTCGTTGCCTGGCTTAACGATGTGATGTCAACAGTAGTGTCATGCATAAATTTTGTCAAAAGCAGAGGGTTTAATAGCCGCCAGTTTAAGGAGTTACTGAATGATATTGAGTCTGAGTACGGTGATCTTGTGAAGTGCGGTGGCTGAGTTGCGGGAACATGCTCATGAGGTTTTACGAACTGCGGGATGAAGTCAAGCAGTTCATGGAGATGAAGAGAAAACCTGTCAGGGAACTCAATGGTAGCAAGTGGCTTTGTGATCTAACTTTCATGGTGGACATTATCAAGTACCTCTCAGAGCTGAACTTCAAGCTGCAGGGCCCCAACCAGCTTCTCAGCTTCCTGTTTTCAAACGTGAAATCGTTTTAAGCTAAATTAAGGCTGTGGAAATTGCAACACAAAAAGAATAACACGGTGCATTTCCCTACTCTGGAAGGACAAAAGCCTTCTATGACACTGAAATATGCTGGTGAATGTGCGAAACTAATTGAGGCATTTAATGAAAGATTCAAGGACGTGAAAAGTAAACAAAATGGAATTGAACATCTTTGCTACACGTTCAGTGTGGAACCAACTGATGTGCCTGATAACCTACAACACGAAATTATTCAGCTGCAAAGCGATGATGAGCTGAAAGCTAGGTTCAAGAACCTCCTACTGCTTCAGCTCTATAAACGTTACATAAGCAATGATGAATTTTCCACTGAGGAGATATGCATCTGTGTTCGGAACAACTTACTGCTGCGAGCAGTTCTTTTCAAAACTTACCAACACAAACAGTAGACTGCGCTCCAGACTGACGGACGCAAACCTGGAAAAGCAGTTGCGAGTAGCAACATCATCAGTACTAGCTAACATCACACGCCTCACCAAAGAGAAGCAGTACTAGCCATCACATTAGAGGTAATATCCAAATGGCCCTTGACAGAAAAAAAGGTTCCCCATCCCTGGTGGGGAATAACACATCTGCAAACATGAAATGATCATGGATTATTAATAGGAAATTCGACAAGAACATATTAAAAAAAAAGGAAACTAAAGGTATAAGGTGGAATTTTTATAAGACAGTATAAGATACTTTATCAAATAACAGTCAAATATGAAAGATTATGAAAGAATAACAAAATGTAACAAGAAAATAAGACTTTTTTTTTCTGCCTGTTTCTTGTTTCCCAATGTATGTTGTGGTCAGTGTTCCGTGAGAGCCGCTTCTTTGAAACCTGATTAATGCACTGATTGAGAGGTTAGTGGTATCGGCACAGTGTATTAGGGTTGTCGATAGCGTGTGTTCTTCTGGCCGCTTATCTGTTTCACTGGATGGAAAACAGGAGTTTCCAGAAGGAAAAAAAAAACGCTGCCAGTTCCACTTTTAGACTTTTACGAAACACAGAAACCAGCATGGAGAAATGACCATAGAAGTGAAGAAATAAGTGAGTACATAAATATACCACTTATAGAAAGAGAAAAATGTAAAAATTATATGAAGGTGAAGAAGAAATAAAAATGTTAGAAAATACAGAAGAAACCTTGGTACAAAAGAATTTGAACAAAATTACAATGCACAAAGATTCCATTAAAAAAGGTGTGGGTGGGTGGGTGGGTGATTATCTTCTTATAAGCGTTATAAAGCAAATAATAATAAATCAATAGAATTTTCCAAACCAATATTCGTGTGTTTAATTGACTCAGAAAAGGCTTTCAATAGAAAAATCAAACTTATCCAGGTTTATTCTTAAAGCTCGATATAACCTCGATATAACTCTGTGAAAAGATTAAATTTGATTATTCTGTTGGTGATGCCATCTGGACCTGAAGCAATCGACGCTCACGCAAGACGCATGACGTTGCTGACTATAAGGGTGAAGCAAAATGCTTTTATAATCCCTGCTATCTGATAAGGTTGCTGTGTAGGGAAACGTTTATGAGCTAAGTGCTCTGCCTGAGTGGGAGCGATTTAAAGATCTTCATTTGGAAGTAGGATGGCCTTGGGTCTCCTGTATTTTGAGAAGTCTGCTCATCATAATTTGCTGCTTGTTGCACTAATTCATTTGGATGGGAAGAGGATGCTGAGAAGAACTTTACTGCTGACTGCAGGAAAGAGTAGATGCAGGGGATATTTGTATCCCGGTGGAGTTGAACATTTCTGATATACCATGGTGCGTTGAAGATCATGATTTGTTTTGCACTCTCTGTAGTTTGAGGATATTTGTACTTGAGGTGTGGCTCCAGGCTGGGGACGCATAAGTAATGATGGGTCGAATCATCAACTGATAAAGGAGCAGTTTTATTTTGGTATCCAGCTTGCTATTCCAATTTATAAGAGGGTAAAACTGTACAATGATTTTTTATGCTTTTGTACATGAGGCTTTTATATGTGGACTGAAGGTTAGTTTTCTGTCCAGCAGTACACCCAGATATTTGGCTTCTGCTTTCCAGGGAATCTTGATATTAAATAGGAAGATGTCATCTTTGGAAGATATTGAGTTTTTAGTGAAGAGCATGGCGATATTCTTCCGAGGGTTTACTTATAATCTCCATTCCGAGAACCAGTGCTCTAATCTCTGCAGGTTTTCTTGCAGTTTCTTGATTACAAGGTACGGTTTAATAGATCTGGCTAGTATAGCTGCGTCATCTGCGTATAGGGCAGTGATAGGTGACACTGGATTGTGCGGAATGTCCGCCATGTAAATGGTGAGAAGTATCGGTGACACTAGGGACCCCTGAAGCACACCTGCCAAGATTCGTCGCTGGGTAGATAATATATCATTTAGTTTGACTTGCATTCGTCTGCCACTAGAAATGACTTTATAATTTGGACTAGATCTAATGGAATACCAGCTAAAATCAACTTGGATAGTAGTCTAAAGTGCCATAATTTGTCGAACGCCTTTTCTAAGTCAAGAAAAACTGCTCCGGTGTATTGGTGCCAGTTGTAACTTGTGGTAATGAATTCGATTAGTCTATGAATTTGTTGGGTGGTACTGTGAAACTGACGAAAACCAAACTGTTCTGAAGGAAGGATGTTTTGCTGAAAGTTGAATTCTGGAAAGGATAGCTTTCTCTGCTATTTTGCCCAAATTAGAAATCAGACTTATGGGACGATAACTTTGAGGCTGCTGAGGATCCTTGCCAGGCTTGTATATAGAAACTTCGTCTGCCAACTTCCATGCAGAGGGAAAGTACTTAAACCTGAACATAGCATTTATTATTGTTGTAAGATGTACGATGGCCTTTCGGGGTAGCAGTTTAATAACTTTGTTGGATATGCCGTCAGGCCCTGAAGCTATTTTTTTCTTTAAGTTCTTTATAATATCATAAATTTCAGATGGAGAAGTAGGTGTGAGTTAGCTGGTACAAGTATCACACTGTTTTAGCACGTATCTGACGTGGCGGTGGATTTTATAAATATGATTGAAGTTCAGGTTATCATAAGATGGACTGCACTGCTTTTCTAAGTTTTTGACAATAGTTTCAACTTTTTCAGCATCTGAGTGAACTATGCCTAAATCCAATTTGAGAGGAGGAAGAGTTTTATTTTTATTTTTGACATTTCTTAACAGTTTCCAAACGGTTTGATCACCGGGTGAAATGGAGGCAAATTTATCTTCCCATAGTTTGTTTCTGTGGGCCTTCAGTGTATCTCTCTCACTATTCAACTGGTTGAGTAACTTTTTATCCTGGAGAACCCTGGTATTAAAGTATCTTTTTCTTGCCTTATTGTTTTCCCTGATTAAGTTCATAATATCTTCTGGAAGTCTTTTAGGCTTAGAAGTAAGTGTATTTGAGGTGATAGATGATAAGGCTGCATTGATTTGTTGAGTAAATTTATTGATTGCAGAATCAATTTCTTCTTTAGAATTAATATGAGGAACAGAACCAAAGTAGTTTGGGAGCACTTGTTTTTGATACCGTTGGCATTCCAAGCGATAATCCTAAGCGAATCTGGGGTGATTTTTTCCCTATATATCAGAGAGGGCAGATAATATGGATTGGGTTTGCTGTAAGAAACTTTTTGTAACACAGTGATGGATTTGAGTTGCTGAAATCTTGCTGCATGTTTGCAAGAGAAGAGGTGATAATAGCTGGTAGATTTGAATGTGAATTAGCCAGGTTCTGGGTTTGTACTATCTGTTTGGAGCGGGCCACATCAGCATATGTTCTTGCTTGATGTTGAAGATTCGTTTTCTTAAGGGGCTCAATTAATGGGGCTAGCACCTGTTGTCATGTTTTCACTCTTGGAGGACTGAGGAGCCTGAGCTTCAGGAACTCTCACACTAGATGACGAGGTAGATTGATTATTTGGATTGTTCCATCTGTTTTTGGGATGATGTGTACACCCTCTATAATTAGCAGGGTGGGGACCCCCACAATTATCGCACTTAGCCCGGGTGGATTTTGGCTTGGTGCAAGTGTTTGTGGGGTGATTCTCACCACATTTTAGGCATCTGTACTGGGCTTTGCATAGCTTCTGGGCATGGCCAAATTTTTGGCATCTGTGGCACTGCCCAGAAGATGCTCTTTCTCAATGGTTCTGGGGTAATTTTAAGTCCACAGATTGATTTTAGATTGTATATGTCTTTGTAAATATTATGAATCTCTACTAAGACTAGAGGCTTAGGTGTCTTATTTGATCTGAACATTCTAGTGACCTTTATGGGAGGTAGACCCTGTAAGTTGAGGTCAGTAACTATTTCATCCATGTCAATATCTCCGAGGATATCGACTCCTCGTAGGACCACTTTCAGATTTTTTTTCGGAGGCAAGTGAAAAGTGTGATATTGTGTTCCTTTTGCGTCCAGCTCCTTTGTAAGATTTCTATAATCAGCCACCGTGGTGGGCTGAATTTTAATGCCCTCATCTACATTTTTAGTCGATCTATAACTTATTTGTAAGTTAGCCATGGTGGATCTTAGTGTTGTCCATCTCTGCTTTTCCCTTAGGATAATCAGTGGCACCTTTTCATTGGGGGAGGCAGAGGGATCTGAAATGGGAGCGTCCTCATCCATACCAACATCATTTGTTGGCTCAGCAGCGAGAGTTTTTCGCTTCTTAAGAGCCTGGATCTGTCCTTGATCAGATGGATTAAAGGCAGAGACAACTAGATTGAGTTTTTCCTCCATTTGAGGACAGTTTTTTTCCCTCAACATCGATCTCAGGTGAAAAATATAAAGTAGCCGGGTCAATCTCGTTCAAATTTCTTGAGAAGCGGTTTGTGTTTTTTTCTATGAGTGCTTTTGAATGACAAGCTCATATTTAAATATAATCATATGTCGTTCTACTCAGAAAAGACTGATCTGATTACTGATAGTGGAGCACAAGGTAAGACTTTGATTTTTGATGCAATTTAATAGCTATTGCTTCGTTTAGCCGACGCTTGGTATTGCTGGCAGTCCTTTGCGGCTGCAGGATTTTCTGCAAAATTTCTGCTGGCAGGTCTCTAGACCTGTGGGATTTCTACTAGCCCTCGCACGCAATTAAATCGATATCGATATGCGCGTGCCTGACCTAGACGTCGTCACTGATTTGTTCGATAAAGAGTTCCAAATGAAATTCAAGCTGAAATGGCCTACTACTACTAGAAATGGCCTACATGCGCTTGACGCGCATTTTCATAAAGTATTTCATTTATCTTTAATTTAAAGGGTGTCTGATACTTTTGGTAAGATAGTGTAGAATAGAAAATTTAATCATGCATAATTTTTCTTAAATAAGTTTTTATATTAATATTCTATAAACTAGTATATAAAAAGTCAATATAGTAAACAAAAATTCACTAAAAGGACAGAAAAGAAATTCTGATTTGGATGAATTGATGGAGCGTTCTTAATAAGATGATCTATATCTATTGGATGCCCTACGTATGCCAATAATATCAATAAACATACTGTGTATATTTTAAAAATAGTGCTTTAATTCAATAATTCAGTTTTACAAATGTTACCTTAACATATTTTACTTTTGATCATCGCATCAGATTTTCGACTTATTTCTTACACTGCACATAGGATCTCTCTCTCTCTCTCTCTCTCTCTCTCTCTTTCTCCTTCTCTCAGCTATTTTTAATGTACCCTTCTCATGGGAATAATAACCCACCGCAGAGCTAAACATAATTCACTACTTTTATTTTTCCTTCGACTTCGTTTTTATATCTATTTGTTTGTGAATCTGCAAACTTCAAGCGAAACAGATGGCGTGCGAACAAACTACGTGGAGGAAGATTATTTATTATTAATCCCCAGAAGCCTTTTCTTGGGTGTAAAGAAGTGATAAGCTTTGAAATAGGAATTCCAGTCTTTTTATAGCAAACAACCTACCAAAAGAATAAAAGAGTGTTGTGTTATATTTCTTTAAATGGGGCGAAAAGGTCTTATTTATTCTACAATACACACAAAAGTGCGATTCAAAGCCTTTTTTTTTTTTTTTTTTTTTGTAAAATAGCAGCGGCGAAGCAGACGTGAGCACGTGGGGAAGAGGGGACGAAAGCGGTAACTGTCATTATACGCTCGAGAATGCTTCAGGAGGAAGCAAAATAATATAGTGAATCTTAAATAATGGAAAATAAATAAATCTATATTCTTTATGAATTTACAAATTAAAAATTCATTCAGAATTTTAATTTGTATTATGCAACTTTAGTACAAAACTGAAGTAAAATATATTAATACAATAAGAAATGTTAATAACTTTGCCTCAGTTTTTCTTCTTAATAATTGTTCCCTTTTATGTATATTATTTCTGGGAAAACTCCCATGTTACTCCTCTTTATTTAACTATTATAATTACAGCTATTTTGCCTGCTTCAGTTTAAGAGTACCCCTGTTTGAATGTCATTGGCTATTTACTCATGGATTCTTAGGGCATTATGAGTGTAGATGTACTAAAAAGTATATGTAGCCTAAGGAATAAAAAATTGCACATACCTTTTTCTGGGTGTTGTGGCTTTTCCTCTGTCTGCGATGTCGAAAACTGCAGAGTGTGTGTGGGGGGGGAGGGTAGGCAGTTTGGTAGAATAAGTTAGAAAAACCCGGGTTTTTTCGTAATATATAGAAACATATACTTTTATATAGGGTGGGGAAAAAGTGAAAGGGTTAATTTTTTAAAATAGGTGGTTGACGGGGTGTGGACCGTTTCGACTATTCGTGAAACGGTCTATATATTACGAAAAAACCCAGGTTTTTCTAACTTATTCTACCAAACTGCCTACCCCCCCCCACACACACACACTCTGCAGTTTTCGACATCGCAGACAGAGGAAAAGCCACAACACCCAGAAAAAGGTATGTGCAATTTTCTATTCCTTAGGCTACATATACTTTTTAGTACATCGACACTCATAATGCCCTAAGAATCCATGAGTAAATAGCCAATGACATTCAAACAGGGGTACTCCTAAACTGAAGCAGGCAAAATAGCTGTAATTATAATAAATGTTCCCTTTTAAACTAAAATTGGATTCGTCAGTGTATGATGATATACGAATTTCTTAATTCTTCAGTTTTATTGATTAGAACTATTTTTAATTAAAACCGTACGAGAAATTTGGCAGAAGTAAATTTGTCCCATAAAATCTATATCGTCTGCCATTCATAGGAATGAATGGCAGACGTCATATGACGGAATAATTAAATAAAATATATAATATAATATAATATAATAAATCTTTAAAATTATTTTAATTTAACTCTATGTAATTATTGAGAATTTAGAAGCCAGAAATAACATTCGTTTTTTTAAATGTTAATAATAATATTTATGGGTCTTTGAGAACAGTTGCAAACAGACATTGCGAAACTTAATAGAATATTAACATGAGTTGCAGGACAGTATACAGAGATAATTGCATTGATTTTGCAGTAATTATAACATCGCATCAGATATTGTACAATTAATATGGATACATTAAAGTAACATTGTTAAATAAATTACAATGATATTTAACATTGCAAAATATTGAAGAAAACACTCTTTAATAATAATAATAATAATAATAATAATAATAATAATAATAATAATAACAACAACGATATATTAGGAATGTAATTCCACTTCAATGTTAAGATAAGAATTTATGAAGGATATAAGATTAATACATGTTGCTTATGCTGTTTGAGATTTTTATGGATAGTGTTAGAGCTTGGTTACAGTTGTTTCTCTATTTGTTATGGTACGGATTTTTATGTATATTCTAGTCATCATTTATCATTTACCTCTCTCGATATATTTACAACAACTAAAACAACTAAAACAAGAACTAAAACAGTTCATATTTAGTTATCTGTAAGAGTTGTTTAGCGTTTTAGATTGTGCCGAGGTTCTTGAATAGGTTGCTCCATTTTTAGGAAGTAATGTTAAGTGGAAAGACAAATTTTTAAATGCATTTTATTTTAACTAAATTTAACTCATATAAATATTGATATCGGCAATTTGTGGTAACCCTCGATATCAACACAATTTGAATGGTAATTTGAATGGAAATGAATTTGAAGACAATTTGAATGGAATCATAATAAAGGGTTTAAGGGGGGCGGGATCCCGATTCCTACAAATTTCCGGTAACAAAGCTGAGGAGTGCATCGAAATAGAAGTAAAATTACGCATTCGAAAAAGCAGACGAACTATATGTGCTTTTTTTTTTTTTTAATACCCATTTATACTAGACGCCGGACGCTTATGTGGGTACTTCTATAAAGCTTAAGTTCTACAAAAAAAAAAAAAAAAAAAAAAAAAAAAAGACTTATAGCCTCGATTTTAGAGCAAGTTTTATTAACTATTTTTATTTTATTTTATTTTATTTTTTTTTTTTTCATTCCACATACAGGCAAATACTAGTACGCATGTAATCGTTTGCTGGATTGTGGCATTGAGTGTAGATAGAAGATTAAGCCATGTGGAATGTTCTCCCAAAATAAGTTATAGGACATCCTTGTAGATGTCACGTAATAATAATTTAAAATTATTCAAATACGTTTGATTATGTTATTATAATAAAGACAGTTTGATTATTTCAAAATCTAACGCTTTTCGCTTGATTAGTTTTTACTTTTATTTTAATTTATTTTTAAAATAAGCTTCTTTAAAAAAAAATACAATAAATAAAAAATCTGAACATTCGAAGTCATGTTGTGTGAAAAGGTAATTTTTCTTTTAAACAGTATAAGATTTCACACAGTCGCCCACTCAGTCTCCAAAAGGATTGGGCTAAATGGCCTCGCCTATTCCTGTATACGGGAATAAAAAGGCGTTAGCTGATTTTTTTTTTTTTTTTTAGATTTCACACAGCTATTTTATATTGAATCATTTAAAAATAAAAAAATAATATAAAATAAATATGTAAATAAATAAAATTAACTTCCCTAATACCAAGAGATATAAAGACCTGTATAGATAAGATATACATCTCAAAAGGTTACCTGAAGAAAGACCCGTTATAATTTCAATTCTAGTTGCAGAATGAAGTTTTTTTTAGGCCATTCTTCGAACATTTCTCAATTTAGTCGATGTATTCCACTACTAAATAATATTTTGCTCTCGAAACTTCGAGTTTTTAAACCCGTGAGTCACGATTAAGTAGTGTAGAGCAGTGTTTCCCGAACTTATGGATGTAAAGGTCCCTTTTAAAAATTAAATATTTCACGGCCCCCATCGAAAAAAAATCGTAATACAGACATATATTATAATATTTATTGTATTTATATTCAATACAAAACATACACAGCTAATATAGCAAAAATCAAATGCATATATTACATTTTTAGCATATTATATTCATATTTGACATGGCACATTATCTTATATTTTTATATAGATACATAGATATTATTTATCTTATTAGTCTTAAAACATTTTAAATTATTTTTCATTATTTCACGGCCCCCTCAACAAAACTAACGGTCCCCAAGGGGACCGGTGCCCACAGTTTGGGAAGAGTACAGGTACAGTCGACCATTGAATGCACTATTTCAGATCATAATATACACCCAATGGCCACTGAATAAGAAAACTCTAATGCAGATATACGTAAACGTCACTTACGCAGCGTATATGCAAAATAGCTGGTCACGTGGGTCACCATGTGTTCTAGACAACAATTTTAGAATTCTCCTGGTCAGTAATCATCAATAGTGTTCATCACAATGAGAAAAACAAAGACTTTTTTCGGAATTCGATCAAGGGCTTATCGTAGGTGCCCGTCTGGCTGGAGCCAAGATTTAGAAAATAGTAGAGCTGACTGGTTTCTCGAAAGGTGAGATATCCCGGGTGTGTAATCAGTGAAAAAAATCCACATTGCTTGTCTAAGAGGCATAACTGTGGTCCTAAGACAGTTTGTCAGGAATGAGATCGCCGTCACGTGGGAAGGCTTGTATGGATAAACAGAATTTCCTGTGTGCAGCAATTGATCAAAGCATTTAATGAAGGCTGTTCCCATATCTCACCAAACTAAGCACAGGGAATTGAAGAGGATCGGTATTGGCTCTGCGTACATCAAAGGGATTGAGCAGAGCTCCATCAGTACTGACCAACTTTATAAAGATCATTGATGATCAGATATCTGATCAGATAAGCATTATGGAAGAGAGTACAACGGAAAATTTCCACAGTCTCATACACCTAAACCTAAACCCCGATTGGTATATTTTATTGTCTGAAATGGTTTCACCGGCGACTTTTGAATTGGGGTTAATAGCAGTTTTCTGAAGAATAATCCTAATTGCCTATGCAAATGTATGACTAACTCAGCAACTGATTGAAGGGCAAAAAAAAAAAAAAAATTCCTCTGGTTGGAGACTAGAATCCAGCTTATAATATTCTTCCTTGTGGTGATCTCGTCTAGTTTTCTAATGGCAAATACTGTTTCCAGAGAGCGACAGAGAGGCCTGTTATGTAAATAATAATTAAAATGTCTAAAGTAAAACAAGAAAATTTGATTTTCGATTGAAATGTTGATAATATCTGTATTCTATTTATGAATGCAAACCAAACCTTTACCTCTCTCTAAAAAAAAAAAAAAAACTTTTTAATTTTCGATTTAGAAACTATACATTAATGGGATGCGTAATGACCAATTAGCACAAAAGACCCACACTTCACACTGAATTGCAAGAGCTACCTTGGACATAAAACAGTTCTTAGGTAAAGCTAAAACGAATACCGATCAAATGAGACGAATCTATTTGCAATGTTGTGAGTGTCTCATGTTAGCGTTTACTTCTATTGTGTTTATAATTTTCTCTAAGTGAATCTGTTGTTTTGGCTGTTACCTTTATTCTTTATTACTAATTCATAATTTAAACTGTAATTAAGTGATAACCTAAACTATGTTATAAATGATCGTGCATAGTAGTTACCTGCTACGTATTACAATTCTTAATCTTGACTACATCCCGTTTCAAAAAATTCAATTCCTTGTTGGAAACAAAACTTCTATGGCAAGATAGACATCAATCCCTTGGCTTTTTATCCCGTAAACGATACGGTTTAATTATTAAATGAAAGAAATTTTTGACCACCTGGCTCACCCTAATAAGGGCTGTGTGTAGAATTATTTCAATCTGTGATCAGAGCCGTCTTTGGGCGTTTGTGTTTCCATCTGTCTTTTTCATCGTAATCTGATGATTCACGAATGAGTTGGTTGGGATGGAGTGATGCCTGAGCAAAGTACTTGGCTGCTATCTGGAAGAGAGTATTCCTTACAAACCATGGGGCATCGAAGATCATTCGGAGGCATTTATTTTGGATTACTTGTAATCTTTTGATGTTGTTAGGGGAGGTGTGGCTCCACGCTGGTGATCCGTAAGTTAATATGGGTCTGATGATTGCTTTGTATATTCTTAGTTTGTTTTCTGGACTGACTTTGCTTCTTCGGTTGAGTAGAGGGTAGAGTTGAGCTATTGCTGAGTTAGCTTTGTTGTAGGCATGAGAGATGTGGAAGTTGAAGTTCAATCGGTTATTTAGTTTGATTTCCAGGTATTTTACTTCTTTTTGCCATGGAATATCAGTATTAAACATTGTGACTGCTCCGTGGTGGTTTGCTTTCTTCCTTGTAAAGAGTATGGCCGTGCACTTATCTGCATTGACGTCTATTCTCCATTTTTGAAACTATTTTTCAAGATTTTTTGCTGCATTTTGTAGTCGTTGTGTGGCTAGATGTGGTCTCAGTGATCTGGCTAATATTGCCATGTCATCTGCATAAAAAGCCATGATGGTTGTTGGAGTGTTTGGGACGTGTGAGATGTAAATATTGAAGACTAGTGGTGATAGAAGGGAGCCTTGCAGGACATCTGCTGTGCTACTTCTTGCAGAGGATCTGAGGCCATGCAGTTTCACTTGAAATTTCGGTCTTTCACATAAGAGTTTATGATTTAGATGAGGATTAGTGAGTATTTTGCAGTTATAAGTTTGTCGATGAGGCCTTTGTGCCACACTTTCTTTCGCCACGTTCAGGAAGATTGCACCTATATATTGTTTCCAATTGAATCCGGTAGTTATGTATTCTATAAGTCTGTGAACCTGTTGAGTTGTGCAGTGACCCGTGCGAAAACCAAATGGTTCTTTTGGGATTAGGTCTAGATTGTCTGTTTCGTTTTGTAGGCGTTTTAGTATTACTTTTTCTGCGATTTTCCCAAGGCCTGACAAGAGGCTGATAGGTCTGTAATTCTGGGGTAACTGAGGTGCTTTCCCCGGTTTGTGCATGAGGATTATATCTGCCTGCTTCCAGCGAGTGGGGAAGCAGTTTAGTCTTAGCATTGCATTGATGATAGCCACTAGATGCATTATTGTTTTGCGAGGGAGTGCTTTTATAATTTTGTTTGAAACCTGATCAGGACCTGGTGCTTTTCTGTTATTGAGGTTCATGATGACTTCGTATATTTCCTTTGGCGTAGTATAGCTTTTCCCGGCTGGTGGGATGATGAAGTGCACAGCATACTTGCCTGGGGATTTTTTCGATGAAGCGAAAGTCCGCATGAGTGTAGTTTGTTTGAAATTGCAGCTCCAGGACGTCTGCAAAGCTTCTGCTTTCTCATCGTCTCGGTAGACTATGCCTCTTTCTCCATGGATTGGATGTATGTTGGCGCGGTCGCTGCGAAGGGCTTTAGTCATTTTCCATAATGAGTTGTATTCGGTGTTTAAGGAGCTTAGTTTCCTCTCCCATAGCTGGTTCTTATGGTCTTTGATCGCATATCGGACTAGTTTTGTCACCCTGTTTAGCTCTTGTTTATCCTGGAGTTGCATGGTAACGACGTCTGATCCTGTTTTTGTTGCGAATAAGCTTTAGAATCTCTTCTGGGACCAGGTTAGCTTGAACGAAAGCGTTAACGGTGGAGGCTGTTGCAAGGCCAGTTTGGATTGTGCTTTCCAGTTTATTGATCGCTGTGTCTACTTCTTTGGGTGAGGAGATGGTTGGGACAGGGCCTGTGAGGTTGCAGAGAGTTGCATTGAGCTTTTTAAAATTTGTGCAGGACTGGTTGGGGATGATTTCTGTTTCCCCACCTAGGCTTAGTGTTGGATTCTAATTATGCAGAAAATAGAATAAATGTTGTTTGATTCAGAATCCAACATGACTTTCCGTCACAAGAACTATATTTGTAAATATTATTTGATGTAAATAACATATATTATAAATTAATATCATATAACTACCTTAATTATGTCAAATATTTAATTGCTTAATCAAAGAAATGTTTTAATGGTAAATAGATTCTGTATTAAATATTATTAAGCTGTTTTGTTTATTGTTTTGTCAATATTGTAAGAACTTATATTTGTAATTTAACTACGCATTTATTGGAATGCAAATATTCTATTTATTCTTTTCATGAAAGTTAACGTTATGTAATAACTGAATGTAGTTATATAACCTAATGTAACATTAGCGAGAATGTTTACGTCTATCGGTTGTCATAGAGACGCGTGGAAATAAACGAGCGCGTGTGAGGGGAGCGTTTGTAGAGGAGAAGAAAAGAGAGATACGGAGTAGTAAGTAGGAGTCGGAAGGGAACTTTGGAACTATAAGGTAGCAAGGAAGTAAACTAAAGAAGTAGAAGTAATTAAAAGATTCCTAAGGATAGGAGTTGAGTAGATATTTTTTTTTATAAGTGAATCTTATAGTTGGTTGAAAGCAAAATCAGCCGTAGTAATAAAAGGAAATTATTGCCGTAATCGGATAATTAGAGAACTGGACATTCAACGAAGAATTCTGAATAAATCCAGTCAGTCTACAATTACGACTTATTTCTATACTACGAAAAAAGGAATTGTACGGAGTTAAACTAGTTGATGAATGAAAAATAAGAATAATTAATGTACCTTATAGTTGTTATCTGGAGTTTTTGAAGCGCGATTAGTAATGTTTTAGTTATTTAGTGTTTCGCAAGTGTGATAAATACAATTTGAAAGTGTGCTCACAAAATATTGGAAGTACTGAAGATTATTTCTGGTAAGGACAGTCATATTAGTTTATTTCAGTGTATGAAGATTTAAGTATTAGTTCCGTTGCGCTGTTTCTAACATTAACTGTAGCATACCATCGAGGCTGAGAGTTGAAAATATAGACATTGAAATGATATCTGCCGTGGTTAGTGCCTGTTATGAGTCAATCGTAGAGTGTAGTTGAGAGATACAAGGAAACGGATTAATTAAGAATTTCTGAATAACTGATATTCAGAAAGTTGGGTATAGGAACTTTGTGATTCTGAAATTGTGAATTTGTATGTGAAAGTTTGGAAGATTGGATTAATATGAATGACTTGACTTGATATGCTAACTTGACTGGTTTGTCATATTTAGAAGTGGAATTTATGTAATTGTTATATAACCATATATTAAATGTTTTGTTTGTTAATTTAAATATTGTGTTTGCCTGAATTTCTTTTTACTGCACCGTTCACAAAAATTCGGATCTAGCGGGAATCCCAGAAGGAAAGAAAATAAATAACATCGGCCTGAATGAGTGAAAAGACTGCTAACTAATTTTGAATTAATCCTACTAATTCATATAGACTTATCTAAGGATAGAGTGGCGCAGTATAATAGAAATTTCTCTACCCTTAGATCAGTGATTAATTTGCAATTAGTTTTCCTTATCTGATGAAAGTGACTTTTAGCAAGATGGCGGATTCGAACGTCAAGAGAACACGTCACGAGAGGTTGCAGAGAGTTGCATTGAGCTTTTTAAAATTTGTGCAGGACTGGTTGGGGATGATTTCTGTTTCCCCACCTAGGCTTAGCAAACTGGGTATGATCGGAGCTGAGATCATTAACAACCTGTAACTGGAATTGGTACGAGATGTTCCTGAAGATGGCTATAGCCAGCACATCAGGTTTGCCCAGTGGTCCGTAGTGTGTTGGTTCGGCAGGACCTGCTATGGTGATGATTCTTGTCATAGCAAACTTGTGTAGGCTACTCCCATTGTTGTTGGAATTTCTGCTATTCCACGCTGGATGTTTAGCATTTAGGTCTCCTGCCATTATTGTTGCTTCATTTGTGTAGAGGAGCAGGGAGAGATCCGCGGCTAGTAGTGGTTGACCTGGAGGTTGTAAACAGAATATAGTTTTATTCTACCTGTATTGTTGGTGTGCATCTTTCCAGTTTCTTCCAGGTTTGTGGTCGTTGTTTTCTTGATCGCATTGTATCTTTTTTTTTAAATGAAGATAGCTGTGCCGCCCCTATCATTCCTGAGTAGTGCGTAGCATCTTAGTTGGGGTTATCACATGGCCGGAGGTGATTCTCGTTGATTAAAACGATGTCCACTCTATAACGATCATCAAATTCTTCCAATTCTAGGAGATTATCGTTTAGTTCATTAGCATTCCAGAATGCGATCTGTATGAAATTATTCGAAATAGGCGTATTAGTCATTGTTTAACATTTAGAATATTACTTGAGTGTGTTTTAAGAACTTGTTTGTATCACTTTGGTTGGGGTTGGTCTTGCTGAAAGTCGTTAGCAGCTCCCCTATAGTGGCAGCTAGGATAACAGCTGAGTTATGTTTGTTGGGAGTAGATCTGTTGGTTTGATCTTTGAGGAAACTGCTGCTGCATATGAGCTGTGTGATGTTGTTCGCTGGTGGGTACCTCCTTCCAAGAGTACTGTACGTTTTTGAGATGGTGGAGGGTTTGCTTTTCTGTTTTTTGCCAGGTTATCTGGGTGGTGAGTGCAGCCTTTATAGTTTGCTGAGTGTGGTCCACCACAATTTGCACATGTGGCTGGAGTAGTACGTGGTTTGGAGCATGTGTGAGAAGGGTGATTGTTCCCGCATTTTACACATTTGTATTCCGCTTTGCACAATTATTGTGAATGTTCGTATTTCTGGCACCGATGGCATTGCCCTGTAGTTGCTTTCCGCCTTCATGGTTCCATTTTAATCACTAGATTGCATACAGTCTTTAGATCATATATTTCTCTTTGGTCCTTACTTATTTCAACTAGCACCAGGGGCATGGGACGCTTGTCTGCCCTGTACATTCTAGAGACCTTAAGCGGTTCGAGGCCTTGTGTTTTTATGTCAGAGGCTATTTCTTCTGCTGTCATAGTTTCTGTGAGCCCTCTTAATACCACTTTTAAGTTTTTTTCACTTTTCGGCTGAAATGTATGGTACTGGATTTACAGCTCGTTTATGGGTTTAGTAAGTAGACGGTAGTCCGATACTCCTTTTTGGCTGTATTCGGACTCCTTCATCTGAGTTTTTAGCTGAAGTCAAATTAATTTCTAAGTTTTTCATGACCTTCACAACTGTTGACCATTGTTCCTTAGCAAGTAGAATCACCGGTGGTATTCGTTCTTTAATCTGTGCAGATGTGCCCATTGGTGCTTCATGGTCTGCAGTGATAGCCACTTTGTCTGTGGGCGCTTGGGGCTCTACTGTTGTAACCACCTCCCTTCGCTTCTTCCTGCTGGCTACCTGATAGTCGTCAGTGTCCTCTAGTGTGTGAATGTCAGCTGTTGTGGAATTTCCTCTGCTGTTGTCCTGTGAGGTGTTGGGAGGAGGGTTATTGGATTGGTAGTCCTCTGATTCAACCTCTGCTATTTGGTGGATTGCTACCTTTCCTGGCCATTTCCTTTGCATCAGGCCTCCTACATGCTTGAAGACTGCCAATAGCTGGTTGAAATCGAGCTCATCATATGGAGTGTCCATGATTTAGCCTAATTTGTGATTAGAAAGAGAAAATATAGGTTGCTCGGGTGTCCCGAGCAGTTTGCAAGTGATCCTGTGGACTTTGAGGGTCCACTAGCTAATCCCGTAGACACGCTTAGCATAGGCGTCTACCAACAAAAAGTTAGTTTATTATGAATGGCTATCCTAAAAACAAGGAAAAAGGAGTTTCGTGAACTTACTTGGACACAGTGCAGAGACCTACCTCCCTAAAGTACCATTCATCCACCACTGGTCCTCATTGCGGGTGGGGCCTGCCGGCCGTCAGACCTCGTGCATATTTCATGCAGAGGGGGAGATAGTAGGTCTCGAACTGTGTTAGTGCTGGTGCAATGTGAGCTTCCCGAAAAACCTTATATAAAATTCAACTAGGTAGAGTCTAAAGGAATACGTCCGATCACGTCTAACACACAGAAAAACACTCTCCTCGGGAACAAAATTAGTCTGAGCACAGCCTAAAAAAAAGCTCGACAAGATTAATGAAATTTAGTGAAGAGTTCCAATCGTGTGGTTCGAACTATTTGAATTTAAACTTTTAATACAAAACCGTTGGCACGCGATCATGCCGTCAGCTATACGCGCACCTAACAGAGTTCAGTCGATATATGCCAATAGACACATTCTGTTTTAAACTTTCTTTTCTTCATTTTTTTTAATTATTGAAAAATTATTGCCACACTTTGGGAAACACTGCTCTAGACAGTGACTAGAATTGAGCTGACGATGAGTTTCTTTTACAGATCTAGAGTCATTGAAATTACCACGAGATTATGTAGGCATCTCTCAAAACCGCATTTCTGAAACATGTACAGCTGTTAAGGATTTGCGCAGAAGGCTTCTGAAATATAATACTGCACAGCTTGTTCTTTCATTGGTATAAATGAGTTTTGCATTTATTGCAACCAAACACACTTCTCTGTATTTTGAAACATAATTTACTAAAAGACCTTTAAATTTTTAGAGAAGTAAAAATATTTCGATTTCATGAAAAAAATAAATAAATAAAGTAAAATTAGCAAAAATTCAAAATGCATGTCAAATAATAGCGAATATCTTCGCGATGAAAGAGACAGTGTGAAAATAGAAAGTTTAATTATTTTTTTTTTAAGTTAACATCGTTTTGTGCAAGAAATGACTGCACATTTTCACAATTACAAATTTGTCGCCCTCACATTTAAAACGACAAATGACGAAAGAGGTACCCGATAGAGCTGTTTTTAGTCGATAATTAACAAATTCGTATGCGATATACCTTATTAACAAATTCACGTGCAAATATATTAACACACTAAAACAATTAACGCAGAAGGCTTGTTTACTCCCCCCCCTGAGGAAATAGCGTTTGCGCCCACAGTTAGTAGGGGTGGGATTTAAGGTTGTTGTAAAACTCAGTAATAACTATTAAGGATCCTCTCCTCTACTGGATAAATTTTAGGTTATGTATACTGAGATGAAAGCTCCTTGTAATAAGAAGTTCTAAACTACAGCTTATCCGTAAATCTGGCTTGTCCGTTAATCCGGTCCTGATAGTTAGGCCGCTCGAAGAAGAAGCCCTTTTAAGTTCAATTCTCGTTGCTGAGTACATTACTCTTTTCAAAGGTGTTCTTCTACCGGTTTGGAAAAGTAGTTTTCATCCAGTGAACTCAAGAAAATCGACCGTAGAACCCACACTATTCCTTTAATAATATATTGCGTTAGGGCTAGAGACCACAAGATGGCGAAAGGTTTCTGTCTTCGCTCTTCACAGGATTCTGTTTAATATCATTGAGAGTTTGGGCACCTGTCTTTGATTAGGTAAGGGATATGACTGACTGTTTCTCGATCTTCAAAAGTTAGATAGGCTAAAGCAACCTTGTCTACTCCCTTTGGCAAATAATAAACAGCGGATTTTTATATTTTGCAAATTAACGTACCATACATCGTAGTATCCTTTCATAAAATGTGCTATACTGGTCGGAAGAAACTCCACTTTATGTTGAGAATACTGAATGAAACCAGCGTATGTGATTATTTGGAGCAATGAATAGTTCAATAGTCGACACCACACTAAACCTTTCCTTTTTTGTCGATCTTAAATCACCAACATATACGTTCAACATATATATTCAAATCCAGTTGCAGTTCAGCTCCAAACTCACTTACCAAACTTTCTAAAACTCATCACATATACCCCTGTCCTTAGGAATAGAATAGTCTTTCCCGTGTTGTTTTCTACAGCAGATAAAACTCCATCTTCAAGATACACACACACACATACTCTCACACACACGCATAGTGACGAATGCCACATATACACAGACGGGAGTAAAACAGTAGGAAACGTCGGTTGTTTCTTCGTAGTATATTACAGGTAGTCTACTATATTTGAACAGAAAGGATGCTGTTTTAGACTGTATCCTTTCTGTACAAACAACTAAGAAGAAGAACTTTCTACAGTTTATTCACTCACATATCTCCGGAAATTAGAACGCAACACATCCCATAAAAATAATTTTAAAAAAAAGCAACAATTTACAATAACAGTAGAAGCAGTATAGACTGTATACAAAACCAGAACAACCATATAGCATTAAAAGAACAGAGAAAACTCTCGTTTGGAATCTCACTCTAGAGGGATGGGAAATCAAGTTCTGCTGGGTGAAGGCACATACTGGGGTAACAGGAAACGAGAGAGTCGATCAGCTGGCAAAAGAAGCGGCTAGAAACAAGTTACCAAAAGTACTCAAAATTGGCTATAAAAACGCTGTCAAAAAAAATAAGCCTACACTTGTGAGAAGGAGAATGGAAAACATCTAAAAACGGATCAGCAACAAAAGAATTTGTGGCAAGTATCAAAAGCAGACTCCAGCTGAAAACAGACGTTATTTCTCCAGGTTTAACCACGCTACTAACGGGAAAATTAAGACACTGCCTACATACAGATAATGGACACTGAATTAGAAACTTTTATTTAATATCGTGTTGCACGTATAGCCATGCATTTGCCAATTCCAACCCTCTTAAATTCCCTGCGCATTCGGCAAGATATAAGTAGGGAACAGCCTACATTAAATGCTTCGGTGAAATGCTGCAAAAAGGAAGTTCTGTTTGTAAAAGCCTTCTCAAACAATGGCGATCTTGTTCCTGAGACTGTCTTAGAACCATCGTCTCTTACACAAGCAAAGTGGGTTATTTTTCCGCTGATTAAACACCCACGATATCTTATCTTTTGAGAAACCAGTCAGCTTAGCTCTGCTGTTTTCGAAATCTTGGCTCTAGCCAGACGGACACCGATTAAGCCCTTTATTGCACTCCGAAAAATCCTTTATTATTCCAATTATGATCGACACTAGTGACGATTACTGATCATCAGTAGTATTCTTTAATAGTTGCCTAGAGCATGTGGTGAAGCACACGACCAAGTATTTTGTATATACGCTGAGGAAGTGATAATTATGTACATCTGCATAAAGATTTCTAATTCAGTGGCCGGAATGTGTAGATCCTATATTTTGGAATCACTAGTATGCATTTGCAGTCTACACCTTCAACGGACTGTCGATCATTTATTCTATAACTGTCAGCTAATGGATGCGCCTAATACAACACATTATCATTTCAGGTGATGAGTGGCTATTGGGATCAACTTCCAATCTCCGTAATATAATATATAATATAAATCTCATAAATAGTTGTACATATATACATTTAAATATGAAAATTAATATAAAAATATAAATATAAATGTTATTTATCTGTTGATTATTATTTAGAAGCTACGTGTAATATATGCATTGTATGCAATGAAGCATGTAGGAAATAATTTACTTCCTGGTAATTTACAGACTGCTGTATATTTGTAAGGAGACGAATTAATCTCAGGTACCTCATTAACCTTCTCATTTTGTTAATTGTCAAATCAGTGCCAACAACAATAAAAAGCAAACAAAAGAGTTGATCTTTTAAATTGGAATTAATGATGAATCTTAAACACAAAATACCATATCCTATGTGGTCTAGTGGCTAGGATACCTGGCTTTCACCCAGGAGGCCCGGGTTCGATTCCCGGCATGGGAAGTATATTTTTTGGCTCAAAAGCTTTTGATTCCTTCTCTATTTAAACATTTTTTGGTTTATTTTATTTTCAACAAACAACATAGACACTCAGTGACAATTATGTTTAAAGCTTTCGTTATTTATTTTTTCTGGATTTTCATGGTTGAGTGATTAAAAGTTCAAATATTGCAATAAGTAGTAATGCATATTCGAATTCTACAGCGAAAGATATTTGTAAGTCCGTTCGATTAAAAATTTATTTACAGGTTAATTATACTACTCACAAAAAAATAGTGGATAATGCAATTTGCAGCCAATCTAATCCAGTGGGGGGATCGTGTCTTGAAATTGAAATCGTGGGGGTGCTGCAACTTTCAAAATATACACCCTCTGTCCAAAACGAAACCGAACGTTTCGAAAAAAGAAGAAACTAGTGGCGACACCTGTTATATCTTTTTTTGTTGTCGAAAGCGGCAACCTTCATTAGTGTTGTGTCAACTGTTTATGACGTTTGTTTCATTAGAAGCCGAGTTATAGTGACAGTGTGTTTTGATGAACGGTCGGTCATCACGATATTCATGCCGTACGCAACGAATTCTCGCTATCAATCGCTTCAAAACTTCGAGATAAAACTCACCAGTGACCGTTTGGCCAGGAGCGAATTCTTTGTAGATAATGCCCTTGGAATCGTAGCAACAAATCGACATTGTCTATACTTTTGAATTCTCGCCCGCGCAGTTCCACTGTGGTTTATATGCAGTTTGCAGTTGCAGAGTGTTCGTAGTGCTTATCGTGTTTACTCCGTCTCTTTAAATATTTGGACCTTACAATTAAAGACATAACATTTGTTATAGTTTTTATTTTAGAACATCATTGGGGTTATGATAATGGATTTTATTTTAAGTAATTTTGAATTATACTAAACTGTATAATTCTATCGATAATAAACAATATTTTTTCATGAAAAAATATGTTTATGACATTTGTTTCTAATGAAACAAATTTCATAAACAGTTGACACAACACTAATGAAGCTTGCCGCTTTCGACAATCAAAAGATACAACAGGTGGCGCCATTAGTTTCTTCTATTTTCAAAAAGTTCGGTTTCTTTTTGGACAGGTGGGGTGTACATACACAAAAATTAAAAAAAAAAATTAAACATGAAACAATATTGTTTATTATCGATAAAATTATACAGTTTAGTATAATTCAAAATTACTTAAAAATAAAATCCATTATCATAACCCCAATAATGTTCTAAAATAAAAAAATATAACAAATGTTATGTCTTTAATTGTGATGTCCAAATATTTAAAGAGACGGAGTAAACACGATAAGCACTACGAACACTGTACTACTGGCGCAAACTGCATATAAACAACAGTGGAACTGCGCGACGGACTATGACGTGCATATGTTTGCGCGCGTAGCAAATACTAGCAATATGACACTGTGGTAAACACAGTGCTGCTAGCGTCCTTTGTCCTCTTAAGTGCTACAAGATGGATTTTTATTATTTTTTTTACGAAATAAGAGAATTGTATAGGATTGTTGATGATAAAATTAAATATTACAAACAAATATAAATAAAATAATAAATATATTTATATATATCGAGAAAAATTGGGGTTGCTGCAGTTCCGTAGTGCCTATGCACAAGTCGTCCCTGATCTAATCTTTGTCACGGTGGCAAATTTCTATCCATCCAATTCTAGTCTGTCATTAGGGCCATTAGACAATTAATACACTAGACTTGCCATTCCTCTGTTTCATCCTCCCTAACGAGTGAATATTTTGTCTAGATGTGTTGAAGAGCCTCCGTAGCTCAGTGGTATAGACGAAGTCCTTTGGTCGAAAAGACCTGGGTTCAACTCCCGTCCATGGCGTGAGTAACCTTTATCTGGTCTTTTTCAACTAAAGGTGAATTAGCCGCTCTCATATGGTAGTACAAGGTTTTTTTTTTCACCTGAAAACCCAGATTTTTCGTTCCTCAGAAGAGACAAAGTGGCCCGTGAACACACACATCTACATATATAAGGCACTCCTGGAATAAGGGTTGTCCGACCTATTCCTTGAGATTTTCGGTTTCGAATGGCTGCAGGGAAGTGTGTATAATGGACGGTTTGCCTGTTTTGAGGATCGAAAAACTCGAGTTTCCGGGAGGGAAAAATCCACCGCCATCATAAGAGACCATGTAACTCACATTTACTTGAAGAGTTCTGATAAAAATTCTTCGCGTCCTAGACGGCATTCGAACGTATGTCATTCTAAGCAAACAGGCGCTTTCTAAACAAACTGAGCTACAGCAGTAAATTTAGATGAGAGATAAATTTTATTGGAAGTCTGAAGTGGTTTGAAAAAGTTCCATGTTTGGTCTCTAGAGTAGCAGGGCTTTCGGACTATGTAAAAATTAAATAAAAAGGATATAAAACAAACCGCTAACTTTATGTAAAAATTAAGAAATAAAAAAAATTCTTAGCCCAATTCTAGTAGTCCTTTATATAAATATAAAGGTCTTGCCTGCTCCCTAAGGGAGTAATTACCTTATATAAAATAACTTATGCTTCCTATAAGGGAGTATAAGGTATTTTAATTTCAATATAACCTTCAAAGTTGGTATTTCACAATATGCAGAATAGATGCATTCCTTTCTACGTTACAAGTGTCTTTGCCGAGGGGGGGGGAGGGGACGACAAACAAAATAAAAAAAATTGCTAACATAAATCGCTATTCGATATAATGGGTGTTATTAACACCTATTTAACACGGATTCGAATCCTGCCGTGGTCATGGATGTTTGTGATTGTCTTTAGGTGAAAGATGAATTTCATCGCCGGTGTGTGACCACCGTCTGGCTTATTGGAGACCTGCAGTGGCTGAAAGAAGTTTCATGTTTGGTCTCTATCAGGGTATCTGGATAATGTAAAAAACAAAAATACAAAAAAATATATATAATTCAGGAAAAAGAAAAAACTTGCCAATTCAGGGTACAAATGTGCTATAGGTTTAGTAATAACTTTTCGTGGGTGATAACCACGTTAAAAAAAAAAAACAGTGGTTTATAATATTAAATACACTTGCATCTAAAAGGCGGTTGTACACGTAAATATTTACTAATTGAACTATGATCGCGAATTCAGGTGCTATATTTGTGTGTTCAGAAACCAGTTCACCATCCATCATATCATAAGGGAAGAAGGATAAATATATAGGAATATCTCGTCTTTTTGAGACGCACTAATATTTAGTTTGAAAGTTCGTAAAAATTTATTGAGTCCTTAGTCGAATGAGGTTTAAAAAAAAAAACGAGAAAAGGTATGACCTCTTTTAACAGTATCGTATTTAATTATTTATTTGTGCGAGGTTCCTCCATTTCCTCAACCGTCCTTTAAGACTGGTTTAGCCCTCCTAATGAGGGACTAAGTATGTATTTTTATAATCCATGTGTATTCACAGGCCGGTTTACCTGTTCTGAGGGACGATAAACCCGATTTTCCGGCTGAAAAAATGAGACCGGTTAACTGATGTTTACTATTACTCACAAAAAATATATTCTTCCGAAATTAACAAACACAATATACAGTACTCGATTCACAGTCTAAGTCTCTTCCACCTTAATTTCAACAATCTGCTCTCCACCTGCATTTGATACTCCTAGTGGAAATCAAGAATTTGATTTCCACTTCATTGTAACACTTAAACAGTTCATAAATTTTTTTTTCAGAACCTTGCTCAAAATTATAAAATAATGATCCCAAAACAACTCAAGAATTATCATCCTAAAAACTGCTCCATGCAAATTCTGTATTTATCCCTACGATTTGCTACCACAAGAATGTATGTCGTTCATCCTCATTAATCCAAAGAATTCATTCATACCTTGGTCTTTCCAACAATTCTTTCCTCAGAATGTTATGGCAGTCTAAGGAAAGAATTTAAGATATCGCAAGGAGCTAGAAAAGAAATCGAAATCTTCTTGCGTCTCCATCTCGGCCTATAAGCAACAGCTATAAAAAGACCATTAGGAATTCCAAATTAACCTATGAAACGAACAAGCGTAGACGCTTGCGCGCAAATGGCAGTTGAGCCTTTTGCTCCTTTTCCAATTCGACCGCGAGCAACTTCACCCCATTTATGTTTCTACCTTTAACACATCAAGATGGTGTTCTTGTAACATCATCCCAACACAAGGCTGATTTGATATCATTCTCCTCCAATTCCTTATCAAGACAAAGCACCCAATCTCCAATTCCTTATCAAGACAAAGCACCCAGTCTGTACACTTTTTCAAGAACTGCTCACTGTAAGTCTCTTCGATTCTTTATCAGAAGTATCCGCAATCGTTTAGATACTAATACATGTTCTGGTCCTGATGGTATCATCCTGATTGTTAGATAGATGAAGAGCCAAAGGCTTCAATTCGGCGACATATGACTTGTTTAAGTTAAGGGCTATTACATCCCATATCATTTCTTAGCCGAATCTTATCCTGATTGTGCTTAAAACTTGTTCTTCAAAACTGACGCCCACCCTCTTCATTTTCTTTCTTCTTCACAATCCTTCATGCTCGTCTGACATTCACCCTGAAGCATGGAAATAAGTGCCTCTAATCAATCGATCCTCAAGGATAGGAAACAGAAGCTATCAATCCAAATATTTTTTCATTGCTGTTTGCTTCACTTGTGTCAAATGAAATGGAAAAAATCATCAAAAGTCAACTTCACCACTTTGGAGTTCGCCAAAAAGTGCAAATACCTAAGTGACATAAACGAGAGGGAAAGGTACAATATAGAACCATAAAAATATACGATAACAGATCAAAACAACAAACAATTAAAAGGATAAAACACCATTCTCATAGTCATAGCTGCTTCTGCTTTAATGCAGACAAATTCAAAATTTCCTAAATTACTTAAAAATTAAGAACAAAAATTGCATTTTTGTTTAATAATTCCGTATTAAAATAGTTTTCCACAAACCTTACGTAAAATTGCTGATGTGTACCTACATTCCTTTGTGAACTCCAATTCTTAACGCATATCTAATTCTTATCGGATAGATATGATTGTAAACTTATCATGTAATGGTACCTTGTATAATCTATGGGTTTAGTAATATGGAAGTCATGCTGATAAATCCAGCACAGTTTGAAAAACTGATATGATTTTCACAACATAGGATCAAAAGTATAAATCAGAATGAGGGCTTATCATGAACCTGAGTATTAAATTAACGAAAAATATGATACTAATTATGTAGCTCAGTGGATGTGGCGTTTGCACACCACGGCGCTTGACCGCACGAAGGAAGACTTTGTTTCGAATCTAGTCGTCGAATAGAAGAAAATTTTCTAAGCCTTTTTTCGACCGGTTCCCGAGTTAGTCGATCTCTGGCACGGGCAAGCGGGTTTTTTCTCCCGGAAACTCGGGTTTTTCGTCCCGTAAGCTCAAGAAAATCGACCGTAGAACCAACATTATTTCAGACATTAAATATATTGTGATAGGGTTAGGGACCACGAGATGGCGGTACTTGTTGATCGCCTCTCTTCACTGCATACCACTTAATTAGAGATAGCCTTGGGCCAGCTATATCTGATTGGCTAGTAGTGGAGATTGAACTGTCCACTCAGTCTCCAAAAGTTAGATAAGGCTAAATGGTCTTGCCTACTCCCTATACGGGAATAAAAAGGCGTTAGCTGATTTTTTTAAAAATATATATTAGTGTCAAATGAAATTCACCAATGTTATTAGGTTGTAACTTGCAAAAAAAAAGTGTTCAGAAAAAAAGTTTGACCCTTTTTCCTGGGCCAAATGTTTCACCATAGAATTACATCACAAAGTTTTGATGTCACTAATAATTGAATTCATATATTCGGAAACTGTTGAAAAGTTCAAGATGAGAGCACAAAGACAACTGTGGCTGTCTAAATTCTAAATCCTAAATATATTCTTATAATATTATCCTTATCATCACTAAATTGGTGATTGCGTACCTTTAGGAATGTCCGCAGGATAGTGTAATAGTATAACTACACGAAAAGTTTGCATTATTATTAACTTCCTCTCTACAATTTCCCTCCAAATTACGCTATCCGGACTCCAGTATCATTACGTCTTATATGTCAGTCTTCTAAGCTACTTCTTACTACTGTTCGACCACAGACGCCATATCCTCTGCTGGCATTGGGCTAAGAAGAGTCGATTCATGTTGAAATTGAGAAAGGAATCAGGCGATGTACGAATTCGTTACCAACCCGCGAAATCACGTGTTTTATACCTAAACTTTCCAACTGTTGTACAAGCAAACTAGTTACCACTTTAAAAACTTGAATTTTCATAAAAGAAAAGCTCATTTTCCGACGTATAATAATAAACACTCATCCCACGAAACGCATTGATTACCCTATTATCAGAATGGAATCGCCTTCTTCTGACATGCCAGAAGTGTCGAGGGATCTCGCATCTGTGGTCGCACAGTATATCAGTTCAGCTAAATTTTTGTCTTTTTGTTAGTCTTTTTTCTGCCATGCTGCCACGAACACGTGTTTTGCTAACCTTTCGTCTCCCATTTTGTTTAAGTGACGTTAGTTTAAGCCTTAGATTAGCTTCTTACACATTCCTGAATGACATCAATGTCAAGTTATTTCCTAATATCATTATTGTTAATATGATATTACCACTGATGCCATCTATTCACTCCCCTAATTTTTTTCAGATTTCCATATCTGGAATCTCTAGTCTTTGATCAAGTGTTTTATTTTAAATCCAGCTATTACAATCAAAATTAAAATTGGTTTGCACTTCCTATTTCTTTTGTGCTATAAAATTTATTCAGTTAGCTACTTCTCATACCAGTTTTGCTAATTCTGTTGTCTCTTTCCATATTTAGTTGGGACCATCTGCACAAAAAATTGTGCCTAATTAGCTGAAATATTTTACTTGTTGTATTTTTCAATAATGATGCAACTGCTATTTTCAGAGTTCCTGTAAGTTTTCATAGTCTTTTTCTTTTTATTGTTAATTCTCACACAATTATTATAATCGCCGGAATATGACATTATGAAACCAAAAACATTTCTTCAAGGTTATATTGCTGTCAACATAAAATTATTCAGTGTTGTTTTTGTGCCGACGATTTTCAGTGTATTGTTCAGTATGGATGTTATTTAATGAGGAGATTTCAATTGATCTCAATGGACCTAAAAGGTTGGACGATAATACTAAACAATTTTATCCTTCTAACAGTTTTTCTTGCTTCAAATCGAAGAAGTGTGACACTCTTTACGTTGATGATAAGCTAAAAGCGGACGTGGTTGCATTAGAAAAAGTAATCTGGCAGAGAGTGTTCTCTTTTGATTCTGATTCAATTTTGTAAGATGAATTCAATAAAATTAAAAGAAACCTAATATTTAATGGATATAACGTAACTACCATAAAATTATTGATAATTATCATCGGTTTACCAGACTACAATCCGATGTATAAAGAATTTTTTTACCTTACATTAAAGAACCCTCAGAATAAATATCCCGGATTCTTCACAAATTCAATCATTCAAACCAACTCGGAAACTGTCTTCCTTCGTTCTATCTACAAATGATACATTACTACCTCTCTCCTTAGGTGTTTATCGCGTACCCTGCTAATGTCATCTTTGCTATTTTGGACAGACGGGCCGTTCTTCTTTCATTAGAATCCAAAAACGTCTAGACTATATTGCAGTTTTCGAATCCGACAAGTCTGCCCTTGCTTCTCATGCTATTTACACTAGGTACAGAATTCTTTCGAACCAGACAAACATTCTTCATTTCAGCAGGTTCAAATTTAATCGTCTTTTTCTTGAAACATGTGAAACGCTACGAAATCACCCAAACAATCACCGCACTGCTCGTATGTGAATCTCGAGGTTTTAGGAAGTGATTATCATTAACCGTTCATAATGTTTATTTATTTAATTATTGATTTTTAATTTATTTTTATCTTTCACCTTGTACAATCGTTCCTTTGAACTCTAATATTGAAATTCTATTACTTCAGCTGCCACCCGAGACACGAGCTAGTAAGCACATGCTTCATGGCCCATTCTAATGATTCATGTTTTGAATGCTGTAACCGGTGTGTCTCACTGATGAAGTCCATGTTACATTGGATGAAATATATCAACTTTTTTAAAATAAAATTGTATATTTTTTAGATACCTAAGTCGTGAAAATTTCTATAAAAATAGATTATATATAAAGTTTAATTCATGTATAAGTTAAACTTTAATTTGAACATCAGTCTTATTATTCAAAATAAATAACATATTTTATATAGTTTGAATAAACACTGTATGCTCATTATGTGATTTTACTAGTTTGAAGTTAGCGAATAAAAGCTGTTCAAGGAAAGGATTTAACAAACCTTATTTGATCATTTCAGATGCTAAATTCTGCATCTGGAAAAGGTGCCAATATTTGCCACATTTTATGCATCCTGACAGCAATTAAATTTTTCTTTCATTTCCTTTTCTTTTATTTCACCCACTAAAGATCGTAAATTAGAGTATCTTGGGTGGTCTTTATAGAATTTGGAAACACTGCCCTAGAGATCAAACACGGACCTTTTTCTAACTCACCTGATAACTCCAATAAGAGAGCGGGATCACACCTAGTGATGAAAATCATTTACTACCTAAATGTGATCTCGGTTTAAAGAGAGAGAGAGAGAGAGAGAGAGAGACGAAATTCAGAGTGTATGTGACAAGTATGGTACAAAATCTCATATATTATTATTATTATTATTATTATTATTATTATTATTATTATTATTATTATTATTATTATTATTATTATTATAACTAATATATTTATGTGCTTCACAACTTTATATCTAGGTGACATGACAAAATCAGGAATAACCAAAGTTGTTTTAGGTTGCTTGTACTTTTATACATCAATGAGTTCAATTCAGTGGAGCACCCAGAGGGGGGGGGGTGGGCCAAGGGGCCCGGGTACCCCCAAAGAAAAGGAAAAAACACTAGAAAAATTTCCAAAAATCTTTTCCTAATTAAAATTCATTTTTTTTTATTTATGTTGTGTGCTACTTATGAATTAGCGATCACTGCAGATGCTCAGTTATAGGTCGTATGCGATGTGTAGTGTGTATTCGCAAAACGTCTACTCAACTCGGCCCCCCCAAAGGTTAAATCCTGAGCGCTTGGCCCCCTCCAAGATTAAATCCTGAGTGCGCCACTGGTTCAATTTATTTCAGTTTGACGGTATTTTAAAATTTCATCTCCAAAACGAATCTAAGGAAGTATCACTAACTGAGCTCAAAGTTTAGAATATTTCTAAACTAATCCGCGATGAGTCTTTTAACTCATGAAGGCACCTTATAATAATAATAATAATAATAATAATAATCCATTTTGAAACACAATTGGATTAGAATTTAACATTTTTCATTGCATACAGGTCAACTTTATTGTATTGTTACAAAGAAAGTATGATGTACTGATATTTTCCAACTACAATTTTTTTTTTAAAAAAAAGAAGCTTTCCATTGAAGTAGTTAATAACAAAAATCACCAGCGTTTCTTAATAATGCATATTTATATCCGAATCTTCCCAGATTATTTATTTTGGTACCTAACACTGATACACGCCCGTGTGCTCGAAACCTCCAAAATTTTCCTTTCGCTGCTGTGTGAATTATTAACATTCACAGAATCATATTCTTAGAGTTATATATAAGTCGGTAATCAGCTTTATTTTTTTATCAGTTATAGTTATATGATAAAAGTTGTGATTACATTTTCAGGAATTTCTGAAAGAATTTAAATTGGTGTTGACATTTTTCGTTACTATTTGCATTAGATGGTGATTGGAAGCCTAATCTCGAAACTCTTCTTCAATCATGAGAGTTGCCGAGAGTAGTGTAGGGACGAAGCCGAAAAGTGTTTGTCCTAATGTAGGCAGAACGAAGTTTATATATATTGTTATACAAATCGTTTAGCGTAAAGTTTATCAAAATGGCTAGCGTCTCCTATCACATAGCAAATTTGCTGGAAAAGGTAAGATGTTCTCCGTTAATGATGTGTCTGTTTTATTTAACTGTCGTAATTTCTTAAGTTTTTTGTATACCAATGTAATTGCAATGCCGTCTGTAGTTAGGGTTAAAATACCCGTGACCGGGTGGTATATATATATATATATATTATTTTTTTTTTTTTAAATTCGTAACAATAATATTAAATAATCGAAGATTAAAGGATAACACCAATTTGTTTATGGAACTTCTATGCTCTTATTTGCCATATATTTGATATTTTTAATCTTATGCAACTTGCGATTAGTTCAGTCTTCATGGAAGAGAATATTAACCCCCAAGGAATTTTCGCACTCCTGACTTGAGACATTTAAGATTTCGTTTTCTTTCCGGATTTTTAAAAACATCCGGTATATCAGTGCAATGTAGGTAACGAGTCCAATTTTTTTTTCGCCGTTCCAAATGTGGCTTCTAATGTTTTGCCACAGAAAACATACATAGTCTCTTCCAGTTTATTGTCAACTTTCCGTATATCTGGGAATGCAGTGTTTAAATCGCTTCACTGTACAAGTTCACATTACTTTTCTAATATTACGTATTATTTCTCGCAGTTTTTCTAAGAGATAAATTCTTTTGAAATTAAAGCATCTGTGATAAAATTGGTAGTACTTAAAAATACTTGTTTTTTTATTTTAATGAGTGTTGTCCAGTATACAGCCGCCTTGGAATAGGACTGTGACACTTGTTGACAACAGCGATGGCTTCATGGATATAATTGAGAGATCATAAGAATCATCTAACTAGTTGTAGCAACGAAGCATATCCAAGTTTAATTGTTATACGTAGGATGAAACGTCCAGATTTCAACTTGTATCTATAGAATATAAATAATGAATCTGAAAGACATCTAATGAATATTCATACTTGTGTAAAACTCGAACAGAGAATGTTATATTTCATTGATGTGTTTCAAGTGTGTGTTACTTATAAAGGGGATGAAGCTTATGATTTTTCTGTGAGAATTTTTCAGGTTTAAATTACTATGCAAAAGTGTTTTGCAGTTAAAACAGTTTATATAAAGGCATTTATTTGGGAATGTCCTACCATATTGAGATATATCGTGTATTCTTTATTTCATCCTACACAGTTCTTAAATGGGCATTAAATAATGCTGTATTTTAATTGGGCAATACATAATGAATTCTGTTAGTTTATTGGAAAATATGCCTTTTGAGGTTTTTTAATTTCAGATATTAGGGGTATTTCCCAGTTATTGTTTTAAATTTTATTTTCCTTGATCCACTTAGTGCCTCAAGATCAGACACTATTGGAGTCCTGATGGATAGATAAGAATAATTTGGATAAGAAAATACCCCTTGAAGGCACATATCATTAATTTGATAATGATAATTAATCTATTTGTTTTTCTGTTCTCTAATAAATGGTGAAAATTTCTCTAATGGGGAAATTTCCTCATGTCACTTGATCATCCTGGATTCCTTATGGCTGAAAGCTAGATGACTGGGAGACCTTAGTGTAGCCTTTTTAAGGAATGCAGAGAACTGACAAAATGTCTCCAATCCTTACATTATGGTATACCCTGTTAGTATTTATTCACCTGAATGCTGAAACTATGCTAGTACTACATAATTATGTTTATATTATTACTAGCTTCCTATCAGCAATTTTCTTCCAAATTAATCTTATTTTCATGTCTCATATTATCAGATATGGCATTTCCAACTTCTATGGCATTCTAACTGCATCAATACCCCCTAGATCTCCATGTTAGTCTTTTCCTGCCATACTTTCATAAAATGTCTGTTTTGCTGTCCTTAACACACATACTCTTGAATGCCAACAGTGTCATTCCTTTGTATTATTTTCATTTTAAATGGGATTTGACATTGATGCTATCTGTTCACTCCAGTTTTTCTCAGAACTTTCTCAATAGTCTGATCAACTTTTATTTTTGAGACTCATCTGTCACATGCATATGTTAAAATTGGCTTGATATTCTTATGTAGAGATTTATACATTCTTATGTATAAAACTATAAAATTATGTTATGTATAAAAATAATCTTATTTTATCTTATGTATAAAAATATAAAAAATGTATAAAATATAAACTACAGTTTATGTAGATTTTCATTTGTTTGTTTAGTGTTTTGGTAATTTCTCTCTTTAGTTAGCTGGCTCCCTATCATACTAGCTTTGCATGTTTTATCTGTTTATATATTTCATTTGCCATCATTACTAACAATTGTGCATAAATAGCTGAAATGTTTTACTTGTTCGGTATGTTCTCAGTTGAAAATGCACAGTCGATGTTTTCCACATTCCCACCTTGTTTTTCATAATATTCACCTTTTTATTGCAGATTTTCATATCACATTTGTTACACCAGTTATTCAATTAAGAATTCCTAAAGACTTATCTCTTGAATTTATTTAGGAGTATAATGTTATCTGCAGAAATGAAGAACTGACTTTAATACTTCAGATTTTGATATCAGATATGTCTTTTTTTTTTTTTTTACTGTGAGATACATTCATGTTACAACGTTTAATTTTGTTTTTCACTTACCAGGGGATTTATGCCTATTTCTTGGTATTTTGCTATTTTTCATGTCTTTGTGCTGCCATTTGTGAGGTTTCCAGAGTTATGTATATTATTGAGATCTTTTCATTAGTTTTGAGGTGTAGAATGTGGAAAATCCTGTTAGATTGCTAATATCAGGATTTGAAGTTTTTTTTTTTTTTTTTTTTAATCATAAGAGGTTAAGTTTATGGTAATGGTGTTGTCATGCTTGAGGACATATAAAGGCTGAAATGTAGAGTTAGTAATTTTAAAGTAATTAGTTATTTCACTTAGAATGGTAATTATTCCATAAATCTGTTGTAATCACTTGCATGAAATGTGAATTTCATTTGCTTGAAACTTGTTTTTTGTATCTTAATTTGAAAAATAAGGATGCCATATTCCCTTTAAATATAATATTTATCTTAAACAAGCTCGATATTTTACACATTTGCAGTTGAACTCTACAGCAATGATTTTTTTTGATGATGATTCCATTGCTTCATAGTGGCTTTTGAGGATATACTGTATTTAGTAAGATAAGATATGCAAGGCAACAAATTGCACAGCAGATCTGAATACCATATGAAGGTAGTTTGCTGAGCAGGCCTCTCTCCCAGATTTGATCATAAATGCATGATCTCCAGACCTTTGTATAGCTATGTCCAAAGGCAGGTGGTGAACTTTAGATCAACGGTACATTGGGAGTTAAGGGAGATGGATATTCATATTGCTGGTTATTAATTAGCTGGCAGGCTTCCAGCTGGTGAAGTTGGCTGTTGATGACTTCTCCATGTTTTTTAAGAAAATTAAAATAAAAACAAGTAGATGGTGTTTGTTGGCTGATTTTTATCACCTTAGTTTTTGGAATGAATATGTAATTAATCTGGTTTCCCTTTGTAGGATAGATGCCTACCGAGTAGGAAAGATTGAAGAGGCAGCATAGAGTTGGTGTTAACTTTTTAACATAATTGTGTAGCACAGCAAAGAAAGTGGGAAATGCCAACAGGATTAGATAATTGTGATTTCTTTTTGAACAGACTAGAGCTGGTATGGGACAAACAGTTATAAAGTGGTTGGGGAAATGGCTTGCATGGTCATCTGTGCATGAGTTGGAGGAGAAGAGTGATGCCAGTAAGTAAGTAGGCCTTGTCTTTGGGTGTTGTTACAATGGTACTGTCTGTATATGAGAGCTATGGAAACATGGATGGCAGTTGAGCCTTTTAGCCCCTTGGCAAGGGACTAAAAGGCTCAACTGCCATTTGGACAGGAGGCAAGTTTGTAGCATTTGAATCTAGTAAATAAGTAAATGCACAGATCTTTTAATTTTAAAATATCTTATTTCCCAACATTTGACTTTGTGTAAGATAATAAGAAATATTATCTTGCAAAATTGCAAAAATCAAAGAACTAAAAGACTACCCTACTTTCTTTCAGGGTTACAGCTGTTTGCTTTAAGAAAATGAGTCAGTTAAAGACTTATAGGAATGAATACTGATGGTTTACCCCTAATTATTTTACTTTCCTTTAGTGTTAAAACATGTTCTCTTTATTTAGTAAACATCTTACAACTACCATGATTGCATTCTTTATTAGTTAATTTTTTTTAAATTTTTAGATGACTTCCAGTGATAAAGATTTTCGTTTTATGGCAACAAATGATTTAATGGCTGAATTACAAAAGGATTCTATCAAATTAGATGATGACAGTGAAAGAAAGGTATATTTTTGTGATAAATATTTTTAATATTTAGTTTTAAAGTTATTATTTAGAACAATGGCATTTACTCTGTGGATAAGCTTCTTGAAGTTTCACAGAGGAATATGTAAGCACACATCAGGCAACAAAATTCTCTGTCAACTGAAATCATTTATAAGCATCCATACAATGGGATTTGAACATACAGATATACAGATTATTGGTTGGGGAGCAGAGAGGCACAATCTCTTCAGCCAACCAGTCTATCATGTCATATTCATCATTAAACAGCAAAGAACTCCATTTTTAAACCAAAAACATGTAAGCCATATAAAAAATAAAAAAAGCTATTAAACATAAATATTTCTTTTTACATATCATCAGTGTGTGATAAAGAATAATAATGGAAATTTGAACATAAAAATACATGTGTTACAATAGAATCCTAAACATTTAACCTTATTGTAAATGCTCTTATAAAGATACAACTAAACTGCCCAATGGATAAATGGGGCTAATTTATCTGGTCAGCCATTAATGGAAGAAGACAATGTATTATCACAGGGATATTTTAGCATGTTTTATCAAGTGTGTGCTGTTTCTCCTAAGTGAGTTCCTTAGGTTAGAAAGTTGGGATAGAAAGGGATATTGGTGATCCTTTTAGCAATGAAGCTAATAGACTTTGTTTTAAAGTTGCCATAGTTATTTTTGGTGCTAAGGCTCATGAATTGATTCCCCCTTTTGGAATTGAAAGCACTGAGGTTGTGATAATTCAACAGGAGTATTGTCATCATGAAAGGCCATGGAAGATCAGTGTATCCCTGTAGAAATGGCATTAGCATCTGTAGTGTTAGGCTGCATGAAGAAAGTGTTTCAAGTTAGATTCCAGTTGCCAACTAGTGGAGAATTTTCTGATCCTTTTTTTGCAGTGGGTCTTATGGCTGCATGGAGGTCAAAAAAATAATAATAAAGCTGACAAAGGCAAGGCAACATCTTATTTTGGATTCTAAAGGCTACAATAGAAAAATGAATTTGCATCTTCAGAATTAAAATACTTATTCAGTGATTAGTAGAGATCTCACCAAAAATATATGGTAAACAAGGTATTATATATGAATATAATTATATACGGGTGGCCATAAAATAACTTTCCCTCTTTGAAGGCATCTGTAGCTAAAACCAATAAACGGAATGAGACCAAATTTTATATTGAGACTTTTGAAGGCATGGGGGGGATGATTTCTGCGGAAAAAAAAAAAGATTTAGTACCAAAAGTCGCTGATAGGGGAAATTTTGGCGCTGGTGGAGCCAAAAGCAGTCAAATATTTGCAGTAAATGCAGGTAAAAAGGATTATGCAAATTTTACTCTGCATATGTGATAGCAGCGCCACCAATTCCACTTAAAGAGGGATTGAAAACGTTCAGGCAGTTATTCGAATGACTGACGAATTGTGCTCAATATGCATCCTACCTTGTCTCAGCATGCTTTACCTGTTAAGTTGTTTTTTTACCCTTAAGCAGTGCAATGTCGTAGCAGCCCTTCTGGAATTTAGAAGGCTTCATAACCTGCTTACAGGTCCTGTGTCAGCTGTAGCACTGAGAGCTATGATTAAGAAGTTTGAAGAAACTGGATCACTAGGAGTTAGACCTGGCAGAGGATGGAAAGCAGTGCAAGAAGAGACAGTAAGAGACGTTGCTACTGTGGTGTTTGATGACATAGGGACCAGTACTTGTCCAAGCGCTCATACCATAGCTCGCAAAGTTGATATGGCTTATGGTACAGTCTGGAAAATCTTACGGAAAATGCTTCACTTCTATTCGTATAAGTTCAGTCGTGTGCAAGCACTAACTACCACAGATTATGATAAGCACATGACCTTCGCGCTAACATTTCTTGCCCGAATGGAGGTCAACAATGACTGACCTTGGAGAATATTGTGGAGTGATGAGGCTCATTTTTATCTGAATGGGTTGGTCAAAACTCACAACTGCAGAATTTGGGCATCTGAACATCCCCAAGTGATCCAGCAAGTACCACTGCATTCTCCAAAAGTAACCATGTGATGTGGCTTCACAGCCGATTTCATAATAGGACGATACTTTTTTGAGCGTATTACCCCTACAGGTCCTGTAACCTGCTCCATTAGTGGAGAGATTTATCGACGAATGCTGGAAAATTTTGTCATTCCTGCATTGCAGCAAAGACAATGTTTGGACTCCATAATTTTTATGCAGGATGGAGCACAGCCACACATTGACGTTCAGTACAGCGCCTTTTACGGCAGCATTTCAGTAATGAGAGGATTATCAGTCAGTTCTGACCGCATGGCTGCCTCTATCCCAAGACATCACTCCATGTGACTTTTGGCTGTGTGGGTATTTGAAATCTGTTGTGTATGTTGGTGGCGTTCCCAACTTGCATGTCTTGAAAGAGAACATAAAACGGGCTGTTATGAATATCCAATCTGACTCCTTACGTTCAGCTGTAGAGCATGTTGCACACCAGATGCAATTTGTTGTACACAAGAAAGGTCAGCACATTGAAAATTGTGTATGTGGTCCAGGGATAGTGTACCAACAGCATCAAACAATTGGTCCCCTTACAACTACTAACCACGCTCAAACTTATTTAACTTTTTGCGTGAGCCATTAGTAACAGAGGCTCTACCAATCGACCAACCTTTGCTGGGAAATATTTGTCTTGAAAAATGAATGAGGTGTTTTCAGTTCTGTGTTTGAATAGTTCTATGGTGGGAAAAAGTTTCCAAATATATCCACTGTGTCGTTTCTGCGTATGTTGGTGAAGAGACTGACTATATTATTATTATTTTATTCTACAGAATTCTACAAAATTTCTTTCAAAAATTAACTGCATAAAACCTTTAGATCCTTTCTTTTAGTGTTGCATGGTGATCAGCATTAATTTTAGAAATATGGACTTTACAACCATGTTATAAATAACTCTTTTAATTCCTGACGTTTTCGATCTTCATATTGAGATCATCATCTGGAGCATATACAAACATACAGGACAAGCTGAGTTACATTACACACAGTAAGCTAAAGAAACTATGATTTGATCACCGGTTATTCTACTGGCATGACCTCTAGTAAAAAAAAAAATACAAATTAATTATTTAGAACTACATCAAAGCTAAATTCTATTTAAGATAACATGAGAAAAACATTCTTTCTTGTAGATAGTCTTCTTTCAGTAACAATGATGTCCTATTTTTTAATATTACAATTGTTATTTTAGATTCAGGATTATCTACAGTCCTGTTTATGGTTAACTCTTAGAGAGAAAGGTTCTGTGCGTAGAATATGCTTGGGATTTTTAGACCATCATTATTGTTCAGATTGGGGTGGTTGATAAGAATCTCACAGGCTTCCTTAAATTTGTGTAAACAACTGGTGCTTTTCCAGTGCTTTTATATAGAATTGACTGGAAAAGCACCAGTTGTTTACATCACACCAAAACATGGTATGAACTCAAATTTAAGGAAGCCTGTGAGATTCTTATCAACCATCCCAATCTGAACAATAATGATGGTCTAAAAATCCCAAGCATATGGAAGGCACATATTCTACCCACAGAACCTTTCTCTCCAAGAGCTAACTATAAACAGGACTGTAGATAATCCAGAATCCTAAATCAAAAATAACAATTGTAATGTTAAAAATAGGACATCATTGTTACTGAAAGAAAACTATCTATAGGAGAAAATGTTTTCTCATGGTATCTTAATTAGAATTTAGCTTGATGTAGTTTCTAAATAATTAATTAATTTGTATTTTTTTTTCACTAGAGGTCATGCCAGTAGAATAACTGGTGATTAAATTATTCTTTCTTTAGTTTACTGTGTGTAATGTAACTCAGCTTGTCCTGTATATTTGTATATGCCCCAGATGATGATCTTAATATGAAGATCGAAACGTTGGGAAATTAAAAGAGTTATTTATGACACGGTTGTAAAGTCCATAATTACGTTGAGTTTCATCATTGTTTCCCTTTTTATAAATATTCCACTTATTGAGACAGTGGAATTTTTATGGCAAGAATTTTTATCAGACATTATAAATTTATTGAAATTTATAATTGCTTCTGGATATTTCATCTGCAAAAATAAACTTTACAAATGGGTTGAAGGGACTACAATGGGCTCACCTCTTTGCCAAATTGAACTAATTTTTATATCTTATGCATTGAGGAAAGGATCTTAATTCTGGATCCAAAACTTTCTCTTTGGCTACAATGTGCAGATATATTTTCACTATTTGGGATGACACAGAATCAGAACTCCTGCATAAAATTAGTAATGTACATCTCTGAATCAAATTTACTTTTAGAGAAAGAATTATCAGGAAGAATATCTTTTATAGACATACATACATACATCAGACATGTACCTGATGGAATACTTTCATTTTCTGTCTGCCATAAACTGACTTTTATGGGTGATTATATTCAGAAATATGGAATTATAAAATCCTTCGTATCTAGAACATATCAAAGTTGTCTTTAGAAGTATCTCTTCACCAAGAATTGGAAACTGTGAAGCAAATGGTCCTGTTAAATGGTTATAATCCAAAAAATACTGTAAAATCGTTACCTGCTTTCTTCATCTTCCTCCAAGAAAGAAGTCTGCAGATCTCCTATTTCTTACATTAAAGGTGTTTCTGAATGAGTGGCAAAGATTTTTAAGACATTCCAATACATCATCACCTTCAAGCCTATCAACCAAATTCACAACATCTTGCCTTCTTCACAAGACAAATTATCACAATTTCTGCTACTAGGTGTTTACCAAGTATTGTGTTCTTGCAAATTGTCTTATTATGGTCAAACGGGAAGATTAGTCAAAAATGTATTTCCGAACACCAGAATTATATCTAACTTATCAAACCTTATATGTATATAATATCCCCACAACAGTACTGATCTATCTATCTATATGTACATACATGTTAATCAGATTTTAACTACTATACTAAAGCTGTTAATTTATGTTGACTTTTGAGTATTCATGGGGAAGCTTTGCAATCTCTTAACACGCTTCCCAAATTTTTGTTCATGGATTTATATGCAATGGAAGGTGAGATGTGCATTGGCAATCATGTATTGGTTGTTTTGTCATGTAAGAACAACTATTGTATCCCTCTTCACTTCCAAGTATGATCAGCTTCTCTATAGGTCATGGTTTTGTTATATTCTACTATATGTGTGGTTTATTATTATTAAAAGAAAACCTCCTGGGAGTCAGTGATGGAAATCACATACTACCTGCACCAGCCGTCATACCTGTTCTTGAATTGATTCACACTACTTGCACACAACATCCATTCACAATTAATTCCAATCATGCACCACTATGAGAGAAAAATTTGGCTCCCCCCTTTCTTAATTGCATTCATTCATTCATGAATGTCCTCTTGTCTTCTGCAACCTTTCAGAAATTTCATTCACATCACCACTCTTTTTCCTATTTGCCAGTGTCTGCAGGCCACAAATTCTCAATTGGTCTTCATAATCTGTTATTCCACAATCCTGATATTATCTGTCAACTCTCTCTCCTTTGAACTCACTCCACTATATCACCATGGATGCAGGAGACCACACCTGCACGCACACGTCCAAATGAGGTCGTCTCAGGAACTTGTAAAGAGGACAAAATGACTTATCTTTGCATGTCAAGGTCCGTTTCAGCATTGCAATCATCCTTTGAGTTGTATTTGTAATCTTTGCTGTATGGCCCTTGAACTTTAACTTCCTGTCTCCTTAAAACTCCAAGATTCCTAGCATGATCAGTTTCTTCTAGCATAACTCCACCAATATAATATGACATTGAATATCTCATCACACCAAAGTGTGCAACCTCACATTTTCTAACATTGAACTGATAGCCATTTTCAATTCAGATACTCTCAGTTTCAGCCTATTCAAATCATTCTGCAAGTACTGCATATCAGCTGCATTCCTGATTAATCCTGCTTTTGTTTGCATGCATCCTAAGCAATTAGCTGTATGTCACCTGTCAAATCATTCCCAGTGTCATAATGGGCTAAGGACTGATCCTTATAGTATACCACTGGTTACCTTAAATCTTGCAGACTCACATCTCTCATATACCACTTTTTGATATCTGTCAGTCATCTTCTTATCCAAGCTAATATTCTCCAATAAATGCAATAGTCTTCCATGCTGTATTCTGTCAAAAGTCTTAGCAAAATCCAAAAGTATCCCCCTCCCCAGGTCTAATTCAGTGGTAACATTATTATAGAATGTGAGCAAATTGCTCCAACATGTTCGTTATAAATTAGAGATTCTCTGCGAACCTGTTTCTGTATGCAGGCCCTAACCATCTTGGCTAGTAACTTGGTGAGCCCAAATTATTTGACTAGTATGGTTGCCTCCAAAATATTCATCACAACTCCAGGTTTCTTCATCTATTAAGAGGTGACAGCAAGCATAAGATAGCATACACCAGAATGATAGCTTTTAGCAAAATTTGGACTGATTAGTTGAACAGCTTCTTATGCATCTGTCTGCATTCAGTTGAGTTATTCTTTCACATGCATTCTTTCTTTTACTTGCATCATAATAATAGAATTCTTTTAGGTTGTCTTTAGCTTGCAGAGCCGGTTTCTTTTCATACTTAGCTTTCTGTACAACTATCTCAAAAGTTATATGATGATATTGGTGAATTAAACACTATCTATGCAATGAAATATGTAATACATAAGCTATTTAGTAAAGTATTTAGTATTGTGTATGTAAATATAATATTCATCATGCATATCAAGGATTTAGAAACAGACCTAGCATGGCCTGTTTCGGCTTTAGAAGTCATCGTTTAAGAGGACGTCCTGGTTTTCTTTTTCCTAATGTCTTGTACTTTAAGACTTGTAAATATAATATTAGACCTGAGAATAAGCATAAAACATTGTGAATTCTACTCTCTCTCTCTCTCACACACACAAAATTTCAGAAGTCAACAAGATGAATACCATCATTTGCAAGTCACTGCATAAACTTATCTATGTACATATTCATTTATATTAAGAATTTAACTGCTAAATTGGTATAAAAGTTTAATTTTAACCTCATTTCTCAATACATACTTTGAAAGGGTGTATAATAGCATTTAACACAATTAAGTTTACATTATTACTAGCTTACTCTTTAAATTTTACTTCCACTTCATATTACTTTTTACCTTGCGGTGTCGAGAATTTTCTATTCATTTAACCATTACTGTACACAAGGAAAAGGTCGTTAGTCCTATGCCTCCCAGTGTATCCTATGTCTTTAGAAGCATTGAGTTCTCAAGGCTGGTTTGTCTGCTTTCAGGATAAAAAAACCCCAGATAAACTGGGGAGAAAAATCCTGCAGTCCATGCCCAAGACCAGCTAACTTGGCTGTGTCTGATCGTGATGGGAATTGAACCCAGGACACTCCTTTCCCAGTCATGTGGTTGCGAGGTGCATAGCCACTTTGCTAACCGTGCAGTTCCTTCCACTAAGTTTGCTAATTTTTTCCTTTCCCATTCTCTCTGATCATACTTAGATTACCTTAGATTAATTCTGCCTACACATTCTTAAATGCTAATCATGTTGAATTCCTTTCTAATGTCTTCATTTTTAACGATTCTGCCATCGGCAATTTTCTTCAGAACTCTAGTCTTCTACCTCTTCATGGTACTAGCCTTTTTTTTTGTTCTTATTCTTTTTTCCACCCTTTCCTTCTCATATTTTTCTTTCTACTTCTCCTGAGTCTTTTTTACTATCCTGTTTTCCAGACTGCCAATGCTCTGTCACCGTGTTTGCTGTGTAGTGTGACATATAGACATTCAGAAAAGGGCAGGGTAATCATGTTAGTCTTGCACTACTTTTGCCTCTGCTTTGGCAAGGCAAATAGTTCTGGATGGGCCAGCCAGGATCATTTGGCTAGTATGATTGCCTCTAAAGGTCAGTGGTGTTGTACCTTTGGAGGCAATCATGCTCATCTGTAAGTCTCCTTCCCCATGGTGTGGTGCCAGTATTGCTCCCAGGTCTTCCCTGGGAGCGATACTGGTGCAGTCATTGCTTGCTGGAAAGTGGGCATCCATGTGTGTGTGGCTGGCTTCATGGTGAGTGAGAACTTCTGTTGCTGAAATAAACTGCTCCTGAGCATGATCAGGTTCAGAAACCTTAGAATCATCAATCTTAAGTAAGAAACAATCTTTGTTTGTTTCTTACTTAAGATGCTTTTTCTTACAAAAAACATCGGAAGCTGAAACGAATATACTACTTTTCTTAATTCTGCATTTAACAGAGGGAGCATTCACTTGAAAAAATGTCACCTTTATCCAGAAAGGTTGGCAGGATCTCCAAAATCTGTTAAGAAACTGCATTCAGGGGATATATTCTTATTGAAAAAGCTATAGTAGCACAATCATAAATTACTCCATGTAACATCTATCTGAGGAATACCAATTACAGTTATCCTCCCACGAGATAAAGCTTTCTAAAAGTGTAATATCAGAGTGGGATCTTCTTGATGTTCCTGATGAGATCATCAGCTCTGAACTTAAAGACCAAGGAGCGACAGCTGTGAGAGAAATCCTCATATGTAGGGATGGGCATCTAGTTCCCACCAGGAACATCATCTTTATTCTCAGCAAACCAAAAGCATCATCGTCTGTTCATCAAAGCAGGATATCTCAACTGTCCAGTAAAGCTCTATATCCCAAAACCTTTATACAGCTTTAACCTCTCTACCAGCCAAGGTGGATGAAATAGTGAGACCAAATTGCACTTCTTATCCATGTTATTCAATAGGTGTTACAGAATTGTATTCAGATTTATCTGGACGTATATGTACATCCTGGCTGGTTGGGGGGTTAAATATTAGAAATATAGTCATTCTCAAATTGCCTGTTGTGGCTCTGCCATATGTGGTAGTAAGGATCATGAGAATAAAGACTACAAGAACAAACACTTCAATGCCCAACATAGGAAGCCAAATGATGCCACCAAAAAGAAATAATGAAACATTCCTGCAATGGAATTGTCATGGATTCCGACAAAACATCAGTGACATCAAGGCTCTCTTGCAGAAGTGTAAAGTAATATGGTTCTACCTGCAGGAAACATATGAAGCTGAGTGATAATCCATCATCATCATCAATTTCGTGATATGTACCCCAAAGAGGGTATTCAGGTTATTATGAAAGCACTGTATGAAGTTTACATTATTATTAATCTATCAACAGTTTTCCTCCAAGTCAATCTATTACTTATGAGCAATCCAGTATTGTCATATCTAATATTTTGTGTTTCTAAGGCACTTCTGACTGAATCAATCCACCTAGACCTTGGTCTTCCTCTGGGTCTCTTTCTTGCCATCTTGGCATCAAAAACCTGTTTGCTAACCTTTCTTCATCTATTTTATTTAAGTGGCCATACCGCCTTAGATTAGCTCTGCTGCACATTCTTGAATGCTAACAATGTCAAGTTCCTTTCTAATATCTTATTTTTAATATGATTCTGTCATTAATGCCTTCGGTTCACTCCCTTAATTCACTCCCAAATCTCAGATCCATAACTTAAAACTGGTTTAAACACTGTCTTGTATACTGCTAGTTTGATGTTTTGGCTAATTTCTCTCTTATTCCATATAAATTCATTCAGCTGCTTACCCACCATACCAATTTTGCTTATTCTGTTGTCTATTTCAAGATTTAACCTGAAATATTATAGAATCTCCATTCAGAATACAGATAAAGTTTTCTATGCCTGCCTATTTTCATAGTTTTGGTCTTTTTATTGCTGATTTTCATGCCAAATTTGTTATAGCTATTATTCAGTTTAATTAGTGAATCCTGGAAACTTGCACTAGATGTGTTTAAGAGTACATCATCTGCAGAGAGCTAAGTTTGATATCTTCAAATCTAATATCAGGTGTGATGCCATTTTCTTTCATAATGTGATCCATATAGATGATGAATAAGAGTGGAGATAATGTGCATCCTTGCCTTACCCCTGATTTTACATTAAACCATCTTCCTATATTTTCTGCTGACTGACAACTTAAATAAGACTATGTATTTTTCAGTATAATGTTCCATTCACTCCATATAATTGCAGTGTTTTGAAAAGCTTTTTCCTGGGCACCTTGTCGTATGCCTTTTCCAGATCTATAGAACTTAAGTACAGATTCTTGTCATATTCCCATGATTTCTCAACTATTTTTCTTCAAAGTGAAAATCTGATCTTCACAACCTCAATTTGGCCTGAATCCAGCTTGTTCTTCAAGTTTCTCTTCCACAATCTTTCTCAATCTCTTTTCAAATATGCTTGCATAGATCTTACCTGGAACACTTAGTAAAGAAATTCCTTTGTAATTCTTACATTGTTTTATTCCCTTTTTTTATTAGATGGGCACTATGAGAATTCTACTCCAATCATTGGGAACTTCTTCAATTGTCTCTAGAATTTTGCCACCTTCCTGATATTTATTTTCTATATTCTTACCAAAGTCTTCCATGACTTTTGTTTAACTAATTTTACACACAGCTTAGCTCTCTTACATTTTTCTGTTTATTCTTTTAGGGCATCTGCTGACTTATTTGCTAGGAGCTTTTGCTTTGCTTTATTCTTTTAAAACTTTCTTACATACTGTTCTTTTCAATGTGATATCTATTTTTATCTTGCTCAGTACTATGTTGATCATTACTAAGTAATGATAAGTAATGATCTACTTAGTACTCATTACTTAGTACTAAGTAGAGGATTTGAAATTCCAATTTCAAATCCTCTTTTATCCTTGTTCAGGACACTCTTGTATCCTGAACAAGCATGAAGATATCAGCATCAACAATAATGTAGTCAATGAGGCTTTTCATATTTCTTGTGTCTTCTCTCCATGTGACCTTGTGCACATCTTTATGTTGAAACATGTTAGTAATGACTAGTCTGTGTCCTCAGCAGAAGTCCAGTAAATACTTACCATTATTATTGTCTTTGCTCTTTTCTCCAAATTTTCCCATAATGTTTCTATATGCCTGGTGTTTCTGCTGTTCAGACCTCCAACAAGGACCACTTTTTCCATTTTCTTTGTCAGCCACCTGTTTTAATGACTCAAAAAATTCCTCTACTTCTTCCTTGGAAGAACCTTCTGTGGTACCCTAAGCAAGTTTCATTGTCCATGTCCCCGTTTTGAAGTTTGGTCACAAAACTTAGATAATCCATTGTTCTGTAATGTTGCCATCATTCATAAGGACAGGGGATATACCTTCCCACAAAGGAGTTGCCATCCTTGTGAACAGACATCCCCTAATCTAGCAATTCCCACTTCAACATAGAAGCAAGTGCAGTCCAACTCAGTCAGAATTGTAATAACAGTATGCTGCATCTACCTTTCTCCTGCTATAGATGTTTCTCAAGATGACCTTATTTAAACATACAACACTCTGAGGCAGTGCTCATACAGTCATCAGAGAAAACGTTGTGTGTATGATTGACAATAATAATCTCTTCCTCTTAAACACAGGAAGCAATACCTTTTTCCACATGCCTAACTGAACATTTATAGCCTTCATCTTAACTGTCTGTTCATCTTCCCTTTTTCAACCATTTAATGACTGATGACAACCTCTTTGGGAGCTATCACTTTCCCATGATATCCACTTTTCTGTATGGACAACCATGTACTACATTACAAACATCACGGTGGAAAATTAAACAAGTTGACAGGTCCACCTTTTCCTCAGTAGCAGAATTTAATTCTGCAAAGGTCAGCTCATCTCTTATCAGCGGTGCAGTGAATCATATAGTAGCATATTATATAAGCTGCAATTCCTAAAATATCTAGTTGGTTTCCATTTTTCCTAAGCCCTGATGGAATAATTACATAATAGCCAAAGAAGCCCAGAAGAAAGCTATGGTACCTACAGATACCATGACAAAAAAAAAAAAAAAAAACCTAATTGCTTTCAAATGGCTTGAGCCAGAACAAGACACATCTGGGTCAGCATAGCCAGAAGTAATTCTGGATCCAATATACATCTTCTGTAACAAGATCCACAATAGTTAAGTATGGGAAAAATCTGGAAAATGAAAGGCTAGTACACCACCCACCAGCTGCCCATACTAGAATATAACGGTTGCACAGTTAGTGATCCAACAGCAATTACTAGTGTTCTTGGGGAGATTTTTCCAAAGCATCAGCAATAATCTTACATCCTTCCTCAAGTTCCCCCCCCCCTCCCCACACTCACAAATACAATAGTCTATTCCATAAAGAAGAAATGAAAGCTGTTTTGCTAAAGTGCTGTCCAACTGTTGTCCATTAACATCCATTATGAGGTAAAACATCTGTCGCCATCATTCATGGATCAACTATTGTACCTTTACAGCAGAATTTTCTGTTAAAGTTTATTTCCAGGTATCTGGCAAAAAGCTATTACTATTGGATGTTCTGAGTCAGGAAAGGATCCATAATCCCCAAAAAACTACTGTTCAATTCAATTTCTCTGACACCAGCTGCTCATGCATTATTCTGGAAAAAGTGGTTAACTCTTGTCTTTAAGGTTTCTGGAGAGAAACAGCCTTTTTTTAGAACACATTGTGTTCTGTATTCTGAAAATAGCATTCTACTGCTGATCATTTAGTATGGCTAGAGACATCAATTAGAGATGTCTTCCTAAAATGTGAGCATTTAGTATTAGTTTTTTTGATAAGGACAAAGCATATGACACCGCGTTGAGATTTGGAATATTGAAAGACCTACGCAGTTTTAGTCTCAGAGGGAATCTGCTTCTTTTTTAAAGAACTTTTTATGTAACTGAATCTTCTAACTCTGATTGGGAATAACTCTCTAGCCATATATATCTCAAGAGGAGGGAGTTCCACAAGGTTCAGTTTATCATGCATTTTGCAAAGTTGTTCATAACAGAACAACTTTCTCCAACAGTAAGTAATGAACACTATGTGGATGACTTTACCCTCTTCTATAATTTACGTAACATGAGGGTCATAGAAAGACAGCTGCAGTAAGCCATTGACCATCTCTCAAAATGAGTGCTGGCATATGGGTTCAGATTTTCACAGCAAAAGATAGCTCATGTGCACTTTTGTGTGTGGTCTTCATCCTGGCCCAGAACTCCGCCTAGGACAAACAATTATTCCAGTTATACCCATAGCGATGTTCTTGGGGCTCATAAATTTACTCTCCTTTCTCGCATAAGGCAGCTGTGAGATATAAAACAGTGAACATCCATTACACACTGTCTTCCACATCTTTGGGTGCTAACAGATGTACTTTGCTTCCTTTGTACAGGAGGGACTGAGAAGATCAAAACTTGATTATGATTTCCAAGTCTAATGGCATTAGACCCTATACAGTATCAAGTCATCAAAATTATGACTGGACTATTTCAAACTTCACCTATTCCTATTCTGTATGTTAAGGAAAATGAATTACCTTTGTTGCTTTAATGTCAACAGCTGTCTGTTGTACGTACCGAAAATAAAATCTCTGCCATAAATTATATACAGTAAAATCCCTTTTTTACACTTTTCAGGGGACTGATGGAAAAAAGTGCAAATAGCAGGAAATGTAAAAAAACATTAAAAAAAGGCTAAAAGATGACTTACTGCTAGTATGTGAGTCTACATACTAGATTACAAAATTTAATAACTGAAAATAAATGAATTTACAATGTACTTACATTTATCTATTTAAAAAAATCTTTAATTTTCGATTGTTTTTGCTTTTTTTTTTTTTTTTTTTTTTACTTAGCGCCAGATTGCTTTGCATTGAGTTCAATGCTTGACCTGTTTTTTTACTATCGTGTTCAAAGTGGACACGGAGAGTCCAAGATCTTATGCTAAATGCACACGTGTTCTGTCATGGCAGTTTACACATCGCAGAATTGCCATCTTTTCTTCTACCGAAATACATTTTCTGTCTTTTTTCTTCATGTTACTAACATGGATAATTCACCACCGCAACTTGAAAGCAACTTTCACACGCTAAATTAAGTTGCAGAAATTCTGCAATATCAATTCATACTGTGATTGAAAAATCACGGTATCGCTCATCACTACAGTACTGCTGCATGCGCGCAAGTCACCGTGATGGCGGAAACGAAACTACAGCCGAAAGCAATGCCACCTGAGAACAGAAATGCACAGATTTCCGCTGAAATCGATTCAAAAATCGGTATTGCCACCGAGGAAAAAAAACGCCAATCATGGGAAATAACATCCACATCAAGTTGTTAATGACGGGAAAACAAAACATCGTGAGAATAGGCCTTAAGACGGGACCAGTAGAAAATGACGTAAATGGCAGGAAAATGTAAAAACAGGGTTTTACTGTATTTAGTTTAATCCTTTATCCAAGTATAAGCAAACAAAGTTTGTGCGTGAGTATCTTCAGGACTGGGGCAACTCGTGGCAAATATTGGCTAAGTTCTCATCACTTTCCTTAATATCCCATAATGCAAAGCACATCTTCTTGTGGACATGTATAATCTATGCATTATGGGAAGGGTCATAATGCATAATATTATACATGTCCACAAGGATATGTGCTTTGTATAATGTTATGCATTATACATATCCAGAAGGAGATGTGCTTTGCATTATGGGATACTAAGGAAAGTGATGAGAACTTAGTCTACCTTTGCCACGAGTTGCCCCAGTCCTGAAGATACTTCAGGCACAAACTTTGTTTGCTTACACTTGGATAAAGGATTAAACTAAATATATAATTTATAGTTTAACCAAGTGAAAAAAAAAACTTCCAAAATCTCTGCCAGACCACCCCACATGGCCAACTAGTTTTCATCCAACATGACAAAATCTGTACAACACTTGACAAACTGCCATAAAACTCTTCGGTTGCAAATAAAAGCTGTCTTACAAACTCAAGATATTGGAGTAGACAACATATAACAGAAACCATTAAATATACTACCAGCATGGCATTCATGCATGCAACCACGTAGTTTTTTTTTATTTTCTATAAGCTACTTACAAAAATATTCCACTCTTCCCATTGTCTACCAACAGCTCTTTGAAGCACACAGAAGGGAAAACTAATTTTGTGTCTGTCTACACAGTTCAAAATCAGAGAACCTAGTGGGACCATCTGCTGTTTCCAGGTAGCATTATATCTACACAGGTTCCACTAGAGTATAACTTTATAATACTCTATAATATACTTTACAGTTTTACAGCTGAGCTGTATGCTGTAGAGCCTAGGTTCCCAACCTGTGGATTGCAGCAGTTGTTTTTAGCTGCAATTGTTTTTATAGAAAATTTCACCATGAAGGTTTTCAACACTTATTTCAGTACACTGCAATACTCTAACTGGTTGTAACACTGATTTTTGATAAATGAAGAAGTGATTTAAGGTCCACCGTGGCAGATACTTAAAAAATATCCACTACGTTCATACATATTAAATGTTTTATATTATTTTAATTATTTGCTATGGCAAGTCTAGATATTTTTTCAAATTTCTGATGCGGCAGACCTTGATTCACTCCCTAAAAATAAAATATACAAATACAGTGTTATCATTAGAATAAAATTCTATGTTACAAATAGTAAACTGAAAAAAATATTCACTATGATGCAAAATTCAATATGAAAATTCAGTTTTAATTGGTGTCTCTATGTTTGAATAAGATTGTTGAATATGGATCATCGAAGTAGTTGAAGATCACCCTGTATGTTTTGTCAATGCTGCCATATTTCAGTGATGTAATTCAATAATGTCTGTGATGGGCCGTTTAATGCAAACTGGGGTGAACTTAGTTTACCAATAGCCAACCACCTTAAACTAGCACTATGACGGAAACCAGCCACTTGGAGTTGAGTGCTGACTACGTATCAGTCATATCCAAATGTCACCATGCTTGCCTTTTGAGTTTTACTTCCATTTGCCTCTACGTATCTCTGTGAGAGTGGATTTTTTAATGCTTCTTTATATCAAAACAAAGGCAAGAAACAGACTGAATGTGGAGATGACATGAGGTTGGCTTTAGCAAACACTCACCGCTAATTTTGAAGCTGATTTCTCAGATGCAAGTACAATTATTGCATTAAATGCTAGATTAATTAAATATTAGATTAGAATTATATTCTGAAACATATATTTTAATGTGTTTTCTTTACTCTATTAAAAATGCCTTTTTATGCAAATATGACAGGGATCACAGTTTACTGAGCTATTATAAAAGAGCAGTGGTCGAAACTTAAAAAAGATTGGGAAACACTGTTATAGAGCTTGCTTTAAAATACATAAGATTGCTTTAGTACCAAAGGTGCATAATATATACAGGTTCACAGAGCTCTTTACAGTTAATAAGGATAGAGCTAAAAATATCTGGCATACTCTTGAATCCAACATACCCTTTCTCAGTTATGCAGTTCGGTTGGATTCCAAGCCATATTGGGATTAAGGGAAATGAGGTTGCAGATGGTGCAGCTATGTCAGCTCATTTCTCAAGCTTCACCTGTACCTTACCTCAGTTACAGGCAGATCATCTGTACAAGCATTTATCCTAGTGGTTCTATCAAATCAAGTCTGAAATTAAATTGTGGCAGTCTAGTCTAGTCTACACAGGGAATGTAAAGAGGAAGTTGTTCTTGCTTGACTGTGCATAGGTCATAATCATGTTGCACACACTCCTTCCTGTTGAGGAGTGGTGACATGTCTGTATGCGAGTTTGATGCTAGACCAAACCATCGATCATATTTTAATCGATTGCCCTCATTTCTCCAATAAGTGAAGGTATTATTTTAGTCACTCTCATAATCTGCCTGAGCCCTATACACTTAGGCAGATTTTATCAGATTCATTGAATGTCATCATTGGTTTTAAATTTTTATAGAACATGAATGTTTACCATTTCATATAAATTATATATGTATTAGTTTTTATCAGTTTAATTTATTCTTTCATGCTTTTAAAAAGCTGGGTTTTTTTTATTATGAATTTTGCTGCACTTTTTTTTTTACATTTCTTCCTACACTGATTTTTATCTATGATTTGTTTTCATATACAGATTTTAGACCTGCTGCTCATTTATTATGTATATTGACAGTAGCATGATCATAGCTGTAGTTGTACCATTAAAAAAATAGTCTTCACTCAGCTATTTCTAAATAAACTTTCACATCCTTTAAGTTAAAATTAGTTTGAACACTACTTATATTCTTGTTTTTAGCCAGTTTCTTTTTTATTTTATATAAAATTATTATTATTGTTATAAAGGTATCTCTATGGAGTCAGAAGACTCATCTCAGGAGATCCATTATTCACACAGTACCTATCATTCACTGACAAAGCACTCTCAATGATCCATTCCACTCATTTGCAACCCTCTATGCAAAAATAAATCACTCCTAACACCCTTGCTGACCACACTCTTACACAATTTCCATGGGTGACCCCATGTTCTTTCCCTTCCTTTCATGTACTGAAAAAAAGTCTACATTGTCAATCCTGTAAAACTCCTTTAATAACTTACATATTTCTATCATATCTCCCCTTTTCTGCTCGTCAGCTAATTTTTGAAGCCCACAGGCCATCAAACTGTTCTCATAGGGAGCATTCCATAGACCTGCCACGATCTTTGTCATTCCCCTCTGGATCCTCTCTCTCACTTCTTCATCCCCATGGAATTCAGGTGTGGCCTTATTAAATCTTTATATAGGGGAACAATAACTTCTTTATATATGCTTGTTAGTGTGTTCCTCAAGAACTGCATAATGTTGGTTACCTTCATAATATGTTCTCTAAACTTCGACTTCCTGTCCACAATCGCATCGAAGCCTCTGGCCTCATCAGTTTCCTGTAACTCAGTTCCATCAATGTAGTATATAGCTTCTGATCTACTCTCAAAGCGTATCACCTTACACTTGATCACATTAAACTGGCAGCCATAAATGTGTTCCATGTTATTTTGATTTTTACTTGTATGGAATGTATTATTATTATTACTGATGTAGTATAAGGTCACATTAATTGGAAGTCATGCTAAATAAGATCTCTCAAAGTGCTATTGCACTGTATCTGAGAATGCACACCAAATTTTAAAATATGAATATCCTAAACTTTAAGAGGGTAAATAGTTTTTCTTACTGAATAGCATTATTTGCTTGCATAGTTATCTGAGAATTCTTCAGTATCTTGTTCAAGTTGATTAGCAGTAGCACATTATTATTAACATTTGATCTCCATGGAGTCAGACTCGTGGGGGGGGGTACACACTAGTGGACACAATGCTCATCCAACCATGCCTTAAACTGATTCAATGTGTCTACACCCACAACACACTCAGGCAATGCGGCATTCCACTCACTAACCACTCTCCATGCAAAGAATCTACTCCTCGCTCCTCTGCTCACACCCTCCTTACATTGTTCAATCGAAGAATTTACAACTCCTATTTATAATTCATTAGATTGTTTAATATGTAATATAAATTTTTACCCTAGCATTAAAAATGCAAATAAAAAGTTCTATATAAATGTGTATGGAATTTCTTCATCTCTTGATAGCAGTTTGATAGGGTTTTTTTTTTCATCATTAAAAAAAAACAAAAAAACTGAGCACTATATCTGAAAACTGTTTAAGGTGTTTTAGCAGTTTGATAGCTTGTTTTAATCATTAAAAAAAAACAAAAAATGCTGAACACTATATCTGAAAACTGTTTTTCATATTTAAACATCTGCTTATAACAAATTCAGAAAATTATATGATGTAAAGCTTTTCATTATTGATCTTGACTTATTTCAAAATCCTATGAATGAAAGTTTACCACTGATGTTTAAACCATCATGTAGGACAAAAATGCTTAGGATTGGTATTATAGGTAAAATTAAGGTAAAAGCTCTGTATTAAGTGCATTTTATTTTACAGAAAAATTTTATTTCCTCATATGATATCCAGAGGAGAGAGCTAATTTCTTTTCTTTGCATTACTTTTACCATTATAATATGAGTGAAATCCCAACATTTTAGTTTTAAAATAGTTAATCCATGAATTGCACTGCTAGATAATATAATAGATTGAATCTAATGGGCAATAAGAGAGCTTATAGATCAGTTAAGTATGTAATATCACTTTCATGTTTTCTTTGTGAGAATTTAGAGCAGTAATGTTGCATGTCTGAATATGTTGGGTGATACCTGTCAAGGTCTTAGTTTGGTGAGAAATTGCATGACTGTCTGTTGTTAATTGATAAATCTATCACTGCTTATTTCATGTTCTTTCCAATGTTTGGAGAAATTCATCTGGTTGCTGTTGACATATCAGGGCATTTCATCAGATTTGGCACAGGCCTGGTTGGCTGAGTGGTTTGTGTACCTGCTCTCCAACCAACAAGCTGCAGATTTGAATCCCACTGTGGGCATGGATGTTTGTGATTGTCTTTAGGTGGGAGATGAATTTCATCACCCAGTGTGAGACCTGTCATGTCAGGTCTTCTCCCTCTAGGAGATCGATTATCAGTGTCTCCACCTATTCTGCACCTCTCTGCTGCATTCCTCATATGAGAGATAGGTCCATGATTGAAGAAAAAATGAAAGCATTTGAGAACAGGAACCAAACCTTGGAGATTCAGTGGCAACCACCTGAAGAAAACACTAATTGATTCAGCCAGAGAGGCATGTGGTGAGGTTGTCTGTAAGGATAGAAAAATCAGAACTCCATGGTGGACATAGGAAGTTAAAGAGGCATTGAAGGAAAAGAAGAAAACATATCAAAAGTTCCTGGAAATTAAGTTGACTTGTGCTCTTAGAGAATATAGAGACAAATGTAAGAAAGCTAAACACTGTGTAAAACTAGCTAAAAAAAAAGTCATGAGAAGACTTTGGTAAAAACATAGAAAATAAATATCAAGAAGGTGGCAAGATATTCTGGAGGTTGTTGAAGAAGCTCAGAAAGAAATGGAGGAAAGAGTGCTGTAAAAAGAATTAGAAATGATAAAGGTGACATGAAAACAGGAGAAAACGATATCCTTGATCTATATTTAAGTTTTGTAGATCTGGAAAAGGCATATGACAAGGTACCAAGAGAGAAGCTATTCGAAATGCTACGGTTATATGGTGTCAATGGGGCATTATATCAAGCAATACTTAGTCTTTATTTGAGTTGTAAGTCAAAGGAAGGTGGTTTAATGTTAAATCTGGTGTCAGACAAGGATGTACATTATCCCCCTCTCTTACTCATTATCTCTCAGCTTTTTGCTTTATACTTCAAATTAAATCTGCTACAAGTCTGCAAAATTCCCTTACTAAAGTGAATAACTTTAGTAAGGGAATTTTATGGGAACAGATATGGTATGAAGGTCAGCATTAAAAAGACAAAGACAATGAAAATAGGCAGAAACATTGAAAATATCAACTGCATTGTGAATGGAGAACCTATAGAACAATTAAAATATTTCAGCTACTTAGGCACGATTTTTAGTGAAGATGGTAAATTAAATATGGAAATAGACAATAGAATCTACAAAGCTGGTATGGTAGGAAGTCAACTGAATAAATTTATATGGAATAAGAGAGAAATTAGCCAAAACACTAAATTAGCTGTATACAAGATAGTATTCAAGCTAATTTTAACTTATGGATCTGAGAGCTGGGTCAGAAGTAAAACACTTGACCAAACACTAGAGACTGCAGATATGAGAGTCCTGAGAAAGATTAGGGGCATGAACAAATTCATCAATGGCAATATTATATTAAAACGAGGATATTAGGAAAGAACTTGACATTGTTAGCATCCAGGAATCTGCCAGGTTGGCAGGAAAAAGACCCAGAGGAAGGCCAAGATAGATTGATACAGTAAAAAGTGCCTTAGAAGATAGAAATATAAGATCTGATAGTTGGAGTCTTGACAGGTAACAGACTGATTTGGAGGAAAATTGTAGATAGGAAGTTAGTAATTTTTCATGTAGTACTATATTAGGAATTTGATAATGATGTCTAGTCTTCTATATTTTTCATCCACTCCAGTCTTTGTCTTCCTCTCCTTCTCTTTCCCTCAACAGTTTCTTTGAGAAGTGTCCTTTGTAGGCAGTTATGTCTAAGAATATGTTCAAAATAGTTGACTATTCTCTTTTTAATTTCTTTTATATGGTACAAAATGTACTATAGGTTTGCAAATAACCTTTCATTTGTGGGAGCAACATAAACACCTACTTAGCAAACCATTATATTATGGATAATGGTTTGCTAGTTTCCTCTCTGGTCATTCACTACATGTTATGGTTCATGTCTTCCTTTCTTCATATGATGTCAATCCTGTCTATAGTTTTGCTTGACCATATCTATTTTTCTTCTTCATTTGACAAAACTTGGAGTACATAAATAATCATGAGAAGTTTCAAAATTTTCCATAACCAATGCTTTAAAAGCTGAACTCCTTGCTCTTTGGTGAGGTGAGGATAATCTCCGTCTGAACCTCACAGCTATAAAAAATGTCTTATTTCTTACAAGAAAGGTCTCGATTTAGTTAGATATTGCGTATCAAGAACTCTTAATGATATCCAGCTCTCCGAACATGATTAGATCTCTCTCTCTCTCTCTCTCTCTCTCTCTCTCTCTCTCTCTCCTTTCACTGAGCTATACACTTTTTCTGGCAAAAAACACATCTAAGCAATAACTTCTTCCTCCAAAAAAAAAAACTAGTATATGTGATTTTCTGTGTACTACTGCTATCTCTATTTACATCTTGAATTTCCCTTACCCTGGAATGCTGCTCATACATTTGAGGTGGTGCACCTAAAACTTCTCTAAGAATGCTGATACTGTCATCTATCCATCTACTCATTGGATATCAGATGCCATATGGATACTGCTTTCTGTGGTGATATACCATTATTTGCAAGGTGGTCCTGTCATATAGTTTTCTGGAGGCTTCAACTCTGAAGATCAGACACACCATCCATCCCATTGAAGGGCTACTAATCCTTCCTCTTTTGCAGGAGCTTTACCTTATGTTACTGTTTTAAGAAGTCATCCTTTCAATTCGTCCAAAGTATACTGAAAGTCAAATGGATTGGTACTGAAAGAGATTCGCAGAACTTTAAGGCTCCTTAATGAGCCTTTTAGTATATGATATCCTCATTAGCCATCTGTAATACTGCTTCTCAAAAGCTGCTATCCTTTTCCTATCAGACCTCTTTATGTTCCTAATCTCACATCCATAAGTCACTGTTGGAGAAATAGCTGCACTCGGAATTCTCAACTTTGTTCTTGTGGAGATAGATCCATTCTTCCAGGATAGGCAGGCTCTGACTGTTGTTTTAGTCATTCTAAGTCTTCTTTTTCTGATGTCTTCTGAACAGCAGTTCTTCACATTAATAATGGATCCCAGGTATTCAATTTGCTGACTTCCTCAATTCTTTCTCTTTTAAGGTACACGTTTTTCAGGAGCTTCCTTGTCTGTATTTCCTTCGAGAACAGAAATCTTTGTCTTTCCAGGATTCAGCTGAAGTTGGGAATGAATGAAGATCAGGAATGAGCTGATCTCATTAACTTAAAGGATTCATCCTAGTTCTTCCTTGTCATTACAAAGGAATATATCATCAGCATACGTCAGATTACTGATCAATCTGTCACCTATCCTAATTCCTGTGTTAAGCTCATCCAGTAGTCCGCACGGTTAGCCTAGTGGCTATGCGCTTCGCAATCATATGCCTGGGGAAGGAGTGTCCTAGGTTCGATTCCCGTCGGTGACGTGAGGATCTGAAGGATCTTCCTTAGCCATAGCCAAGTTAGCCAGTCTTGGGCGTGGACAGCAGGGTTTTTCATCCTGCAAAGCAGGCAAACTGTCCTTGAGAACTCAACACTACAGGCCATAGGATACACCGGGGTCATAAGGCTGACCACCTTATCCTGTAAACGGAGTGAGGTCGGATGATCAATGGACCCTCGACACCGTAAGGTAAAAGAGGGTATAAGGAAGATGAGATGAGATGAGCTCATTCAGTACTTCATGAATGATGTCCTCAGCATAGATACTAAACAGGTGAGGAGAGAGCAGGCATCCTTGCCTAACTCCCTTGTTAACCTGAAACTTGTCAGTTAATCCAACACCTGTTCTTACCATGACTTCTTGCTCACTGTGCATGTTAGCTATCAGCTTGATAATGTGTTGAGGAAAACACATTATCAAACAAGGAAAACACATCATCAATTACCTCAACACATTATAATGTGTTGAGGTAATTGATGATCTCTCTCTCTCACTCACTCACAGATTTGCTTCAATCTCTTTCTTTCATAGATGCTTTAATTTTGCCTTATGTCTCTTCTATAGATATTTTCATGGACAGTGTTCTGCTGAACTCACCATCATCATGCCTTCACCCCCCCCCCCAAAAAAAAAAAAAAAAAAAAAAACTGTTAAGAACATGCACACTGTTGGTCAACATTCAATACAGTCCAACTTTAAGCATTTACCAAACCATCTTCTCTTTATTCTCTATTTGTTTTACATACTCATGGTTTAATTTAAATGAGCAAAGTCTGAAATAAAATTGATATAACAAATATCCTAATTCCCAGCATCTTAGATGAGGTTCAAACCCACACCTTTCCAACCAAATGGCAAATATTGTTGCTATTTATTACAACTTTTAGCCAGTCTCATACATATAAAACTAGCAGACATAATATACTGGCCTGTTAGTCTCAGTTTCTTTGGCAATAATTACATCATGGAATTCCTGATATGTACCCTCAAGAGTGTTCAGCCCACGATAACAACCAAATGAAATCTTCATGCTCTGTGAGATATACATAGATTCCAGATTATTATTATTATTTATATAGCTTCTCCAAGGAGTCAAAAGACTCATCATGGGAAACCCCCTTCTATTCATTAACACAATACCTATCATACATCTCCTTAAACCTATTCACGGTTAGGGTGCTCACAACCACCTCTGGCAACCCATTCCGCTCATTCACCACTCTCCAAGAAAATAATCTAGTCTGCATGCCTTTACTAACCACACTCTTAGACAGCTTCCAAGTCTGACCCCTTGTTTCCCCCCCCCTACTCCCCATGTATTGAAAAATTTCTTCTGTGTCAATCTTATAGCATTTACTGTAATACATCCCTTTAGTAACTTATAAGTTTCTATCATATCCCTCTCATTTGCCTGTCAACTAAATTCTGCAACCCACACACCCTCAATCTATC